>NW_027223757.1:41866357-42565524 GCF_028538775.1 Myotis yumanensis
AACCTATTTTTTCTATCTGAAGATATATTCATTTGTTAGAATTCATGCACTACTTTGTCTCCACAATTGTTGACTGGCTCTGCTTGCTAAGAGCAGCCCCTGGATCACCACCAAGTACATACTGTCTCGAGGCCCTCAAAGGCAGCAGATGAAATGGCCATTTTCATTGATCTCTCCATAAGCTCCCACTTTGCAGTCTACTTTACCTCCCAGATCAGCTTCTTGGATTTTCCTGTAAACTCTGACATGTTCACCTTGCCATGGTTGTATGTGAAAAAATACATGAATTTTCTGATCCTACAATTTACCCTTTCTAGACTTTAAATTCCCCCATACCTCCCAAGTTTGTGTTATCTAATTTCTGTGGCATCGCTCATCCCCCAAATAGTTGTGGTGGTGTGCATTCTTGACACTAAGTGCATAACGACATCTTCTGTTCATATAGCACACACTGTGTCGTAACTCATACTAAACTTATCCTGCTGGAGAGGCATCATCATCATCCCTGTTAAATGGTGACAAAGCTGGTACTAAGAGATGTTATATTTTTTTCCTAAGCACACAGAGATCATAGGTCATATCGGAAGGATTAGAACTCTTCTCTGTGTGTCCTTTGCTACCTACCATAACTAATTCTCTGTGTAAAAATGTGGGATGGAAAATTAGCCTAAATACCACATACTTTAACTGTGTGAAGTAGATAGGTGCCTGAAAATATTATGTCTAATACATTAGAAAGTTTGACAGTTGTTCTGCTATAAAAATTGAGCTATCTCAAAATGCATGAAGTTAATGATCTCAGTGAAACAGTAATTTCTGGTCTAAATTTGGCTTTCCCACTGTACCCAAAGAAAAGAACAAAATATTTTTTTCCTAAAACACTTGCTTCTTCTAATATTTTGGTGGACAGCAGGCCCTTGGCATTGTACTGTATTCTGCCTGGTGTTGTACACTGACAGATTGAATCCTCACTAGAGCATTTTTCCCCATCAACAGATATTTAAAAAGTGTTTTTACTCTGAGGATGCTTGAGTCTTAAGTTACTGACCTTTGTCTTGATGCAGAATCAAAAGTGTTTCCATACTGTTGTCTCCTTGACTCATCTCAATTATAACAAAACAAAATAAATCTCTAAGACAGAAATGCACTTAGGATAGCTGATTTATTATTGTTCTGAGCTAACAAAAGTCCTTTTCTTCCTTCTGAGTGCATTTCAGATGTGATAATAACAAAATAAATCTCTTAGAAACAAACAAATCTCTTTGGGAGCTAGAGAAAAGCTCTTAAAAGAGCCATTTTGAGGTGCCCAATTTCGTCTCTTCCACATTTGGATGTTCAGATATGCTTTGGAGAGAAAGACACTTAAAAGACTAGATGCCAGACACCTCATCTCCTTTTTGGGACACTTTGTGAAAAACAAACCACTTAAATGTGCTGCTGGTAGCTCATTTTATATTTATCTATCTATCCCATTCTTCCAAAGTGTCAAATATGTTCTAATGGACTCAGACTAACATTTATATATAATAAAAGGAAATTACTTTGAAAAAAACATAATAGTGTTTACTGCATACAGCTCCAGAGAGAAACAGACAAATATGTTTTTCTCCACACTGCTCTCTCATTTTTTCTGAATTTGTATTTTACCCATCATCACCTCTACACTGTGATATTACTGCTGTCTTGAAGAAAACTTAAGCTTATTATGGTAAAAACTAGACACTTCATCCCCCACCACCATACCCAAGGCTCTCTTCAAATACTCCCTTGTCTTAGCTAACAAATGGCAGGGAGTTTCCATGGAACCCTTGCAATCCCATTCTAGGGGCCCAGTGCACAAAATCGTGCACCTTGAAAGGAACTGGGCTGCGAGGCTGTGGTGGGCACAGGGGTGGGTCTCAGCTCATCTTTTGTGTCCCAGGCCGGCCCCTCTTGACATGGCCCCCAGTCCCCTGTCTGCCAGAAGCCCCACTCCCGCCACCACTGTTCCCACTCACTGAAGGCTCCAGCCTCTCTCTCACCTGCTGACCTTGTGGAGCGATTGGGGCTGATGCCATCAACGGGTGTTAGTGGCTGCTGCTGCCCCAATTGCCCCTCAGGAGCAGAGGGAGGTGGAGAAGCCCTCACGGGCGATTGGGGCAGCAACAGCCGCTCGCACTTGCTGATGGCGCCGAGCAATCAGGACCTGCATTGGGTGCCAGCAGCGGGTGCAAGTGGCAGCTCCAGCGCCGGCTGTGGGTATGAGTGGGGCCAGCACCAGTAGTGGGTGTGAGCGGTGGCTCCAGTGCCAGTTGCAGGTGCAAGTGGGACCATCGCCAGCAGCGGATGCGAGAGGCAGCTGCCGGCCCCAATCGCCCCTCAGGAGCAGGGGGAGGTGGAGAAGCTGCTGCTCGTACACACTGATGGCGCTAAGTGATTGGGGCCAGCACTGGGAGCTGGCTGTGGGTGTGAGTGGTGGCTCCAGCTCCTGCAGCGGTTGAGAGCAGGGCCAGCACCAGAAGCAGGTGCAAGTACCCAGTGGGACCACGGCATGCAGGAGCCAAGAATTTTCAGGAACCACCAGAGGCTCGCCCCGATGACAGCGACTGGTGCCCCGCCTTGGTCTGGCGCCCCCACTCACCTGCTCCACCATCCCACTGTGGTCGATGCCTGCCATGTTCTTCACTCTGTCACCTGCTGCCAACGCCTGTCATGTTCCACGCGTGCCCCCTGGTGGTCAGCACATGTCATAGCAACCAGTTGTTTGATTGTTCTGCCATTTGGTATATTTGCATATTGGGGTTTTATATATATATATATATCTTGCCAGGGTGTGCTGGAAAATCTTGCTGTCCTGAATGGCATCCCACAAGTATGGGCAAGAAGCTCCATATACTAGTAAAAGCTCCTTTTCCACCAAAATGACCAAGAAAGGGTGGTTTAACCATTGAAAACTTTTTGGCAACATTCACCCTTCTCCAGCCAAATAGCCACAGAAAAACTGCACTCTGTCTCCCACATCCTCCACCAGGTGGCTGCAGTGGGGCATAGTAAGAAGCTGATCTTCAAACTCTGCCCCTCACCCACAAAAACAGGAGGCAGAGTCATGTCAATTGGACCTGGCAGGAGCTGGTTTCCAACCCCTCAGACAGCAGAGGCAGGTGGCACACTGATTTCAGACCAGGGTAGTGCTCATGGAGTCCAAGAACTAAGCCTTCATCACAACTGGGCAGCATTAAGATTCACTGAGGTAGGGCAAAGCAGGAATAGTCAACACTCTGCTCTACCCACAGTGCCCACTCACATAAGAAGCATCAGCAGGGAACTGAGCCTCCACCTGGCATCCATGAGGCAGAGCAAAGTCTTAGAGGCAGAGCTGGTTGGCTTTCTCAGCTTCTCCCTTTTCTGCCCTAGTGACATCAGGAAATTATAACAAAAGAAGGCTTGAAACTTCAGAAGGCAAATAAGAACAACAAAATGGGCTAAGATATAAAACAACAACAACAACAAAGGAGTGAGTATCCCTTGTCTCATGTGTTTCTTATACCATACTAGAGACCCGATGCACAAAATTCATGCAACAGTAGGCCTTCGCAGTCCCAGATGCCAGGGCCCTTGCAGCCCCAGCTGCCTCATGGCCCTTCAGTCCCACCCCCCACCCACACCTGCCTTGGCCTGGTGCTGCTCGGGTCCACCACCACACACCCCCGCTTCCCCAGTTCAGCGGAGCCCCCTGATTGATTGCCCACAGAGGGTGGCCTGGGCCTCCCTCTTTGGGGCAAACACAGAGCCCCCCAATTGATTGCCCCACCGGCTGCCCCCTGGTGGTCAGTGCACATCATAGAGACCGGTCATTCCTGGTTATTCCACTGTTAGGGTCAATTTGCATATTACTTTTTTATTATATAGGATTTAATGGTTGAAGCAAAAATTATAATATCATCTGAAGTGATGTTCAATGTATGTAGAGGAAACACTTAAGACAATTATAATTTAAAAGGTGGGGAGAATAAAGTTAACTCTATGGAAGTAAATGCAAATCTAATGATGTGACTTCTAATAAAAAATTTTCATGGGTAAAATTGCACTTAGAATAAACTTTCAAATTCTTAATAAACTTGAGAGGAATTACAAACTCTGGTGACAGCTACATCTTTTGTCTTCACCATATACCACTCTATCCTCTTACTTTGCTTCTTTTCTGACTTTCTTTCACTTTCCTGTCCAGGACTTTCACACATATGGTCCAGTTTCTAAAATGCTTTTCATTTAGCTTACTTCTACTCATCTTTTAAGTTGTAAGTAAAAAGTCATGTCCATAGGGGAGAAATCTCTCCCTCCAACCCAATCTAAATGAGATAACCTGATTGTATGCTTGCACTACACCCTCCCATTCTTCCACAGCATTTAACAATGGTTGGCATTATGTGTTTGACAACTATTTTAAATGTCTTTCCTCATTGACTTTTTGCTCCGTATGGGCAGAGGCCATGCTCTTATCACCACTGTATTCTCACTGCCAGCCCAGGAACTGGCCCACAGGAGTTCAGTAAGGATTTGTTCAATCAATAATTGAAGTACAGTTGATTTTCCCCAGGGATTTTTTTTAAATTCACTTAACATAATAGGCACAATATCTGCTGTTTATATATTTATTGAGGGCTTTAAAATTGTTTAAAATCTGGATAAAACATTACTAATTCAAAAATGTGTAATAAAATATGATGGTTAAAAAAAATGACTGGCTTGACCTATTTAAAAATACCAAGATCATTCAAGTCAAACAGGGCTGAGGGACTTTTTCAGAATAAAGGAAGTTCTACTTTCATGACAACTAATTAAATATATGATTCTGAATTGAATCATAGACCAGACATTGTTAAAGCTATTGAGAACATTTTTGAGAAAATCAACAACTTTTGAAAATAAGTTAAGGATGTGTTTGTAATTGAATTATTAATAGAAGGAGGTATGATGTCAATTTATTTAGAGGAAAAAATATAGTAAACAAGAAACAAAAAGATATGTATATGTATGGTGAGAAAAAGTGTAAATAAAAGAGTGAACCAGTGATAAAACAAATTGGGAAAATGTTAATGGCTAAATCTGGGAAAGAATATCTAAGAGTTCTTTGTAGAATTCTTCCAATTTTGTAGATGTGAAGTTATAAAAAAATACAAAATTTTAAAAAGAATTATTTAAGGCTACTGAAATCATTATATAGTGTATCGGAAATATGTATTTACATGCAATTTTTGAGAATTTTTCTTGAAGTTATAGTCTCTGGTAAAGAGATAAATTAATATTATAAACTCAAAAATTATCATGAAATAAATATAATGGAAAAAATAAGCATTTAAGTTGATTTAATATTATTTCTGATCAATGAATCTATAAACAGAGTACAAATCAAGTTACATTTCATTTTATATTCACAGGTATAGAGTGTCTTTGTTATACATGGCACTATATATCTCAACAATGTAAAAAACAGAGAAAATATTTAAATATTAAGCTTTACAGAATAATGAATCTCTAGCATTTCATTGTTCTGAGAATTAGGAGATTAATTTAGAACAGGCCATGTACCAAATGGTCATTGTCCTCAGCTCATTGAAAAGATAATACCTGTAGATCATCTTGAGAAATAATTACAATAGAAACCTAGAAATTAAAAAGAATTTTTAAGAAGATTAATTAATGTCTACTACTTCCTCGATTACCTAAGTTTTTTGAAAAAGTTTCTTATAGTTTGTATAATTATATTATTTTGAACTTCATTTTTTAAAATTAAAGAACCCAAACTTTCATACAGGGCCAAAGCTGGTTTACAGTTATGAATACATGAAGCACAGAGTTTGTTCTTGTATTATTATTTATTAATTATTGTATTATTTTCCACATGAACAACAGTAAACCGACTTTTGCCCACCCCTGTATAATGGTTTTAAATGTAAACTTCTCTCATTTATTCAGTTATGCTAAAAGGTGCTTTCCTAAGAATCAGGTTGGGAAGAAACTATTTAATTATAAAATAGATTTTCTTTAAAACCTGAACTTTGTTATAAAAGATAATGCCAGTTTAAATTTGAAAATTTCATGTGAATGGGACAGTAATCAACATTTCCAAAATTAAAAATTACGTTTTGGCTTTAAATCTAAGACTTATTAAGTGTGTTATATATATTCCATTCAAAAATAGAGCTCTGAGAAGACAATATATTTCAGTGGCATTAATCTGAGATATTTTTTAACAGGTCAGGCATACGTGATTCAGAGTTGAAACTTAGGGGAGAAATAATCAAGACCTAAAATAAGTATTTTAATTTATGAATAAAAGCAAAGTATCACTTGACAATTAAGAGAGCAAAGAAAACACAGAAAAAGAAGTGAAAGTTAACTATTGAAAAATACAGTTCTTTATGAATCCAAGCTAATGTCAAATTCTATATCATATAATCACAAAATGACATTTCTAATGATCAAGTAGATAATTATATAGATCCTAATGTATGGGATTTGGGGTTGTGATTATGATATCAAAAGCCAAAATGAGTATCATTCTTACCCTCACTACAAGAACAACAACAAAACAATTCCTCCAAACCACCTGAAAGTTCACAAATTTTCTAAAATCCATTGATCACAGGGCAAAAAATTAACACACAATTTAAGAAAAGATGGGTGCCTATATATAAAAGTAATCAGATACTTGTTTATCTAAAGCAAATGATACTGGAAACAGTTCAAAATAATTCAGCTAAAAGGTAACAAATTGCCAAAGAGCAAGTGAGAAAATATGAAATCATTGGGCGACATAGACACAAAGCATATTATTTCCCGCTCTTAGGGTTTTTTCCATGGACATGATGTGTGCTTACAAAGTGACTGGGGCAAGTGAGAGTGATGAGAAACATTCCTGGTTGTCCATTCCCGGGGAAAGGATACAGCCACTGCACAAACTAGCAGAGGCTTGCCTAGATTATCATTCTTATGGAATAAAAAATCTTAAATTTCTAGGCAATATGTAACACATCCTGGCCCCCTTGTGAAAACACATTGTTGCCCGGTAAAAAGAACAGAAAAATCAATTACTAGAAGAGGAGAAGGAATATGTTCTGGGCAGGGACCACTGGATGACAGGGCAGAATGCCTGGGAAGACCTTACTTCTAAGATACAAGGACATGACTGCCTAAGAATTAGGCTTAATCAAAACATTAGAAAAACAGTAGATAAAAAATAAAACAAACAAAATGAAGCATCCAAGAACTGTAAGATAATAAACAAGGATTTAGCGTCTGTACAATTTGGAATGCAAAACAGAGGAAACAGGGTAGAGAGATATTTGATAAAATAATGACCACCCCCCCCCCCCCAAATTAATGAGAGATCTTTACATGTTTAAGAAACTTGAACAATATTAAATAGGACAATTACCACACACACACACACACACACACACACACAATTATATCATATTGCAAGACAAAGAAAAAAAAAGTTCTTGTAGCCAGAAAACAAAACAAAAACTTTCCTGCAGCCATAAAAAAACCCCAAAAAAACCTACTTTAATAAGGGTAGCAAAGGGAAGAATGAAAACAAGTTTCTTACTGGAAAGTATGTAAGCCAGAACACAATAGAATGACATTTTTTACATGCTAAAAGAAAACATTAAATTGTAAAACCAATATTCTATACCCAGGACAAATATATTTCAAAAATGAAGGGAAAATAAAGACTGTTTCAGGTAATCAAACATTGAGAGCATTAGTTGGCAGTATACCTGAAGTTGAATAAATGTTAAAGAAAAGTCTTCAGGCGGAAGGAATATGGTACTAGATAAAATGTAAACCTATCTATCTTTCCACACCAAAAAATAGAGGGCTGGAAATGAAATAAAGCTACATGTCAAATTCATTTTCTTTTTTTTTTTTTAATAACTAGAGGCCTGATGCACGAAAATTTGTGCAAGAGTAAGCCTTCCTTCCTCCAGCTGCTGGCACCAGCTTCCCTCTGGCACCTAAGACCCTGGCTTCCCTCCTCTGGCCTCTGACAGGCACCTGGGACCTGGGCTGCTTCCTTCCTCTGGCTGCCCGCAGGCATCCAGGATCAGGACTGCTTTCCTCCTCCCGCTGCCTGCAGGCACCCGGGACCTGGGCTGGCTTCTCTCCAGCCCCGGCTTCATCAGGAAGGACGTCCGGAATGACATTTGGTCTAATTAGCATACTAAATGATAACGGTCTAAAACAGAGGTATATTATGTGTTTGTGTCATATATCTAAATATTAAATGTATGACAAAGAAATGGAGAAGAAAAATGGGAGTGAGCTGCTATAAGCTCCTTAGTCAACAGAAAGTACTAGAACTAAAAATTGAGTTTGGTGAGGTTGTAGGATAAAAATCAATATGTAAAAAAAATCAATTTTATATCTATGTACTAGCAGTGAACAATTGGCTATTGAATTTTTAAAAAATAGTATTTACAATAGCACCCAAAAAAAGGAGTAATCGTGTTACAGTTGGGTATTGATTTTGTTACCTTATAAGTTCTATAATTCAAGTATAGCCATGCCCAACTGTCTCCTGGGGATATGTTTATTTTGCTTTTAACATAAGGTAAGAAATGGAGTTTTCTAAGTTTTTGCTTAGGAATGTAGAAAATTAAACTTTAACTGCTGAAAACAGAATAATCGCACAGTAGGGATTTGGGGATTCGTGTTTCAGGGTTTCAGAAAAAAACTAATAATCTGAAGTTTCACATACTCCTAACACTTGAGTTTTAAGACTTTTGAGGTTCACTTATTCACACACTGAACTCTAAAAGCAGGATGCACATTTTTTGATATATCAAATGTATAATCTTGGAATGGTATTTGAAGTACAAAACACATTTAATGAAGTAAAGTGATTCAAGAAGAGCATATTGCACTTACAACACTTGTATACTATGGGCTTCTAAAGAGAGGTGGGTATAATGCTGTGAAGAAAAGCAATTCCATTCTCAGTAGGCTATCACAGTGTATTTTCAGAAGTTTCTAATTGAAGGCATGCTTCATTTGCCTTGGCTATAAAAAAGAAACCTTCATTCTCTCATGATTATGTCTGTAAATGACCTCATAAAATGTATGCTAGCAAACACACTGCACACTTGCATGTGTGCACACACATGCACATAGTCACAAACATTTTACTGAGAAATTATTTTCATGTAGATTAGTTCTTGTACCTTGTGTATTTTTCTGAGGACTTTCAAAAATACAAAAGTTAAATATTAATATAAATTAATGTAAATGTATTCAAACATTTTAAATAACCCTGCATTCAGATTTACTAAATTTAATTTTAAAATGAGAGGATGTCAGAAAGGACATCCTGATATATGTATTCCATACATTATTTTGTTTAACCAGTGATCCAATGGCTTTTTAAAAAGTGTTTCACTTTGCCTGATCAGTGTGGCTCAGTGGTTGAGTATCAAGCTATGAACCAGGAAGTCATGGTTCAATTCCTGGTCAGGGCACAAGCCCGGTTTATAGGCTTAATCCCCAGTGAGGGCTGTGCAGGAGGCAGTCAATCAATGATTCTCCCTCATCACTGATGTTTCTATCTCTCTCTGTCCCTTTCCCTTCCTTTCTGAAATCAATATAAAAAAAGTGTTTTACTTTGTTTATATTTTCTTGAAAACATCAACACACACATAAACACATAGAGAGGAATAATAATTTATGTTAACTATGTTCAATATTTCACTCACCTTGTTCAGTTCTTATCTATATATATAAAGAGCCAGGGTTCCTAACATCCAAAATGACCGAAGGCTCGACCGACCAGAAGTCAGTACTGGGTTGCCGTGTGCCCTGACCCAGCACTGACTGCAGAGGGGACTGTGGATCAGGGCCAGAGAGAGGCGGGGAGAGAGAAGCAGAGTCTGATCCACAGCCTCCATGGCAGCTGTTGATCAGCACTTGCCTCTCTCTTTCTCTCGGGGATGGGCCAGTAGCCGTGCCTCTCTTTCTCTCAGGCCTCTGCTGGGGCCGCTGATCAGCCCTGCCTCTCTGATCAGGCCCATTGATACGCCCATAGATGCCGACTGGCATAGAAACTGACCAATCAGAACCAAATCTGGGTGAAGTGCAAGGAGCCAGTGGCTGCCTAGGAGGTGGAGCTTTTGACGCTGACTGGCATAGAAATTGACCAATCAGAACCAAATCTGGGTGAAGTGCCAGGAGCCAATGGCTGCCTAGGAGGTGGAGCTTTTGACGCTGACTGGCATAGAAACCGACCAATTAGAACCTAATCTGGGTGAACTGTGAAGGCAGAACCTAAGGTGGGGGCTGAGGAGGGGTTTTAAGGGCAACAGCTGTTTGGTGTAAGGTGTAAGGTGTTAAGAAAGTGGTTCAATTTTTTAATGACTGGTTTGGCAATATAGTGCATATGGCTGGCTATCAATCCAGATATAGGGATTATGTGTTTTTGTCTGCCAAGAGCATCTCCTTCTGATGAAAAAGGCTTTCCCCCCCATTTAAGCAATCCTATCCTACATAATCTATCTATACTACTAAAAGTGTAATATGCTAATTAGACCAGGTCGACCGGCCATCTTCTGGACGTCCGAATTCCTTCCGGACAAAGCCATGGTGGTGGGGGCTGAGGCAGAGGCAGTTAGGGGCGATCAGGCTGGCAGGGGAGGGCAGTTGGGGGCAAAATCCGGTCAGCAGGGGAGGGCAGTTAAGGGTGAGATCAGGCAGGCAGGGAAGGGCAATTAGGGGCGATCAGGCAGGCAGAGGCAGATAGGGGTGATCAGGCCAGCTGGGAAGAGCAGTTAGGGGCGAGATCAGTCCGGCTGGGGAACGCCATTGGCAGTGAGATCAGGCCAGCAGGGGAGGGCAGTTGGAGGCAACCAGGCCGGCAGGGGTGGGAAGTTGGGGCAAGATCAGGCTGGCGGGGGAAAGCAGTTGGGGGTGAGATCAGGCCGCCAGGGGAGGGCAGTTAGGGGTGATCAGGCAGGCAGGCAGAGAGGTTAGGGGTGATCAGGCAGGCAGGCAGAGGGGTTAGGGGCAATCAGGCAGGCAGGCAGGTGAACGGTTAGGAGCCAGCGGTGCCAGATTGCAAGAGGTCCGACTGCCCGTTTAGGGATCGGGCCTAAACCAGCAGTCGGACATCCCCCAAGGGGTCCCTGATTGGAGAGGGTGCAGGCTGGGGTGAGGGAACCCCCACCCCCACACATCCCCGTTCACGAATTTCATGCACTGGGCCACAAGTCTATACTAATAAAAGGGCAATATGCTAATTAGACCAGGCATCTTCTGGTCGACCTTCCGGACATCCTTCTGGACAAAGTCATGGTGGCAGGGCCGAGGCAGAGGTGGTTAGGGGAGATCAGGTCGGCAGGGGAGAGCAGTTAGAAGGATCAGGCCAGCAGGGGAGAGCAGTTAGGGGAATCAGGCCAGCTGGCAGGTGAGCAGTTAGGAGCCAGCAGTCCTGGATTGTGAAAGGGATGTCCGACTGCCGGTTGGGGCCCGATCCCAGCAGTCAAACATCCCCTGAGGGGTCCCGGATTGGAGAGGGTGCAGTCCAGGCTGAGGGACCCCATCCCTGTGCATGAATTTCGTGCACCCGGCCTCTAGTCCTATATAATAAAAGGCTAATATGCAAATTGACTGAATAATGGAACAACCAGTTGCATGATGCGCACTGACCACCAGGGGGCAGATGCTCAACGCAGGAGCTGCCCCCTGGTGGTTAGTGCACTCCCACAGGGGGAGCACCGCTCAGCCAAAAGCTGGGCTCATGGCTGGTGAGCACAGCAGTGGTGGCAGGAGCCTCTCCCACCTCCGAGGCAATGTTAAGGGGGTTCCCGGAGGGCTCCCAGGGTAACTCGAGGGCTCCCGGACTGCGAGAGGGCACAGGCTGGGCTGAAGGACCCCGCCCCTCGCTGAGAGCAGGAATTTCATGCACCGGGCCTCTAGTTAAGGAATATGGAATGCTTCATAATATGCACAGAGATTTTCAAGATAGTTGCACAAGATTATAATCATAGAAAAACGAGGGGCTGAATTGAGAATAGAATATTAGTAGTGCCTTCAAAAACAAAGTTCATCATATCAATCACTGATGGTATTCAGTTATTTTCTTCTCTCTAGCCAGACAGTATTAGAGATCATTCTCATTTACACAGTAGGCTACTTGAAATTTCTGAGAATCGCTCCCTAACAATTCTTGTTTTAGAAATCCTACCCACTTTAAGATGTGACAACTTAAATTTAGAGGTTATCTCAGGCTTTATTTTATATATATATATATATATATATATATATATATTCAAAACATTGGCTCTGTCACTTAATAAGTTTGTGACTTTGGACAAATTACCTAATCCTGTGGGCCTCAGATTCTTTATGGGTAAAATTGCAAAGCCACTAAATGTGGAATAGAAAAGCACTAAGTGCAGTGTTCTTGGGCCATAGTAAGACCTAGTCAATTATAAATATTGTGATTGTTATTACAGTGGAAATAGTCCATATTTAGAAAGAGAAAGATAACTTTATTGGAACATAGGTTTCATTTGTGCGCTACAGAAATTACAGATTATTACCAATGCATTTAACATATTATAAAGATAGCAAAAATTAAATCCCCCAAGGTCCTGAGTCCTTAATAACTACTGGCAAATGAGCATAGTCACATCTCAGCATTATGTATTATCATAATATGTCTAGAAAGGGAGCATTTATAACATCAACACATTCAATTAATAATAGTTAGAGATTTAGTTCCAGACACTCATATTTCTTTAATCTGAGACTAACTTTGCAAATAGAGCTAAATAGGGTAACATTCTATCCTCCTTAAGATCTTTCAAACTTACTAGGGTAAGAGGGAAAAGAAGAAATGCCCAAAGTGAGTTTTGAAATTAAAATCTAAGACAAACCTCATCTACATCAACCCTCAACTTGGTCACTTATTTATTCACTCATCCAATAACTAATAGTTCAGTGTAAACCATGGTCCTGGCACCCTGCTGGACAGACTTTGGAGATACTATGCTGAACAATACGGAACAGGCCTCTACCTTTGTGGGAGTACATGTGTCTGCAGAAATACATTGTTTGGCTGAAATTATTTCATTTACTTATATTTTTAGTGACTACTGTTCTAAGAAATAAAGACATAAACATACTTTTATAAAATCATAACAACTATGAATAAAATGAAGCAGGCAGGACAATATCTCTGGTGGTCAGGATCAAGTTTGGTGTGAACAGTCAGAGAAGCCAAGCCCTCTCCTATGAGGAGACATTGTATCTAAAAACTACGTGAAGTGCAGAATAAAAAGAATAAAATCTTACCCTTTGCAATAGTGTGGATGGATCTAGATGGTGTTATACTAGGTGAAATAAGCCAGAGAGAGAAAAAAATACCACTTACATGCAAAATCTAAAGAACAAAATAAATGAACATCAACAGAATAGACTCATAGGTACAGAGGACAGACTGATGGTTGCCAGAGTGGAGGGGGTTGGGGGCCAGGTGAGAAAGGTGAAGGGATTAAGAGGTACTAATTAGCAGTTACAAAATAGTCATGGAATGTGAAGTACAACATGGAGAATATGGTCAATAACGTAATAACTGCCAATGATTTCAGATGGGGACTTAAATATCAAGGGATCACTGTGTAAAGTGCATGATTGGCTACTATGCTGCACATTTTTAATGATCTTGGTCCAAAGTTGTAATGGGAAATGAATTGGTTTTGGCATACATTATGGAGTATGGTTCCTATAATTAATATATTCAATGGGAGATTAAAATGCCATGAATAAACAGAGGTTGTCACCTTAATATATCTATATCTACCACACACACACACACACACACACACACACACTCGAATGTTTGAAGTGTAAATGGGAAAATCAAACACCTTAGAACCCCTAATGCATCCCTAGTATATAAGTAAGAAATAATAAAATGTCACTAGGTATAGTTTTAAATTATCTTTGTGCAAGACACAACACTCAAAAAGGTCATCATCTGTATGAAGAATATACCATATTAAAAGGCAGTGAAAATGTCAGTTTAGAAATTGCTTAGGAATTCTTGGGAAGGAATAATTAACCTATAATTTAGCAAAAGCATGATGCGGCTACACCAACCAACAAGTAGGACCTCCTCAGAACTATTAATATTTATCATGGAAAAGAGTGGCTGTGCCCAGACAGTGCCATCATAGAGGATCAATCTTTACAGAAACCAGTCATTATTAGCAAGCAAGGCTGACTTAGAAATCACAAAATTAGTTATATGCAAACTGGCCTGGCAGGGCTGTTTTTTTGCTACCGCTTAGGATGATTCTCACTGAACTTCAGGTGCACAGGGTAAGTTACCTTACTCTCTCCTCTTGTCACTGATAGTGTTGTTGATGGTCTTCAACTGATAATTTCTGGAGAAGAAGACATAGTATCTTCAGACCCATTATTTTAGCACTCATGGGGACAGTCTGTTTCCAGGAGACCCTGTCTTATTAGCCTCTGCCAGCCCATCCTATCTAATAAAGAGCTAATATGCTAATTAGACCAATGGCAGTGAGTGGGGCTGCGAGGCAACCGGGGCTGCTGCAAGGGCCGGTCCCCTGCATGAATGTCATGCATCAGGCCTCTAGTACCAATATAATTATGATGAGGCTTGATGCTTCTTACTGGAGAGTCCTGTTGTTCTCAAGTACACAGTTCTGTCTTAAGAGGACAAAAAGGTTGTAACTCTCTAGAGATTGCGCTGTACATGATGCAGTTGTTCAGTGGAAGCCAACTACCTCCCACAATTTCTCATCCAGACCTTAACTTCTCTTTCCTTCTGCCCATACTCCTCTCTCAATATTTTTTAATCAGCTGCATTCACCCCTATGCTCTGGATACTATACTTCTATCCAATTAAGATACATATTTTGTCTCTTGGTTCTTTGATCATCATTACCTGGAATAGAACTTCAGCTTTAAATTAATGAGGATGACCTGTGTTCCAACTGGCAGATTTCATCAGGGAAGAAGGGCTTCAGGCCAATGAAGGTGCAAAATATGGTTTAACTTTAGTTCAATCGTCCCTCCAGAGAGAGCCATGAATGCTTTCTTTGTAGATCAACACAGCTCTCCAAGATAAGCCTTTTTTCCCTTGTCATAGTAGTATATCTTCTCACTAAATGTTAAAGAACATTGACACATTTTTGCTTTTCTTTCTTATAACACAAAAGAAACCATTTTACCTACAAACGACTTTTTTTTGGTATCTAAGGTGCCATCGGTGCTATAGATTTTTTAAAACATCCTCTTTCTCTGATGCAAATGGGGTATCAACCTTGGTGATATGACTTAGGAAAAATATGATAATAAACATAATGGCATACTACATAGATGACTAATAAGACGGCAAAGGCACTAAATCACAAAACAAATTCATATTTTTATTTCATATAATCTTTATTAAAAACTGTACAGAGTTACTTATAATGGTATGGAAACTAATTTTCAGAACTAACCTTACAATATATTATTTCGTTGGCTGCCCTGTGGCAAACTAAAATATGAGTGTATTAGTTGAAAGTTGAAATCACATTTTTAAATGAAAAACACTCTATTAGATTATGCATGGTTTTGAAAAGGCCTACTTGTCATCGACTTTAACCTCCACTGTCTCCTTCTTTTGTAAAAAATAGAATACCAGAATCCAGAATTTTAGCCGAACACATGGCTGTAGCAATGAAAGCAATAATCCCCAGCTTCTCTTGTAACCACTCATAGTCAACTGCGTAAGTTCTGAGAGTTGTGTGCAGACGTTTCATGCGCTACTTGTGAGAAATGCCCTTATATGGAGGGTGCATACTCTCCTTTGGTCTAAGCCAGCCGTGGGCAAACTACGGCCCGCGGGCCGGATCCGGCCTGTTTGAAATGAATAAAACTAAAAAAAAAAAAAAAAAAAAAGACCGTACCCTTTTATGTAATGATGTTTACTTTGAATTTATATTAGTTCACACAAACACTCCATCCATGCTTTTGTTCCGGCCCTCCGGTCCAGTTTAAGAACCCACTGTGGCCCTCGAGTCAAAAAGTTTGCCCACCCCTGGAACCACATACTTACTGGATGGAGTAGGTGTGTGATGGGTGAAACTAGACTTGTCATCAGATGATGAGGAGTACTCCAAACACTATAGGGTAGTTTGAAGTTAGATAAGCCTATCTAGACTGTGCAACTGCTCTACTAAGGACATGTTTTCTAGACTCTGATACAAATTAGAAAATTTTGTCTCTAGCAAAATGTAACTATTTTATGGTAGCTTTTTTATAACGCTACTAATATTTATTTCTTATTCTCATTTTATTAAATTTTATTGAGGTGACATTGGTTAATAAAATTATGTAGGTTTCAAGTGTATAGTTCTATGATACAGCATCTGTGTATTTTATTGTGTGCCCACCATCCAAAATCAGATCTTTCATCACCATATATTTGACTCCCTTTACCTTTATGATACTTTAAAAAAAATGAAATGTGGATTGTGAGCATCATATATTATATTTTGTTCATAAGTTAAACAATTAAACAGATCCTTTTTTGAAACATGTACTCTTTTCCTAACAACTGATTACTCCATAAGTGCATGACTTTATTATACCTGATATATAGAACTTTGCTAGGCAATATAATAGCTAGAAGTACAAAATATTTTGGCTTTCCAGAAAGGTGGCTCTGTCTTAGAAGGACAGCTTCACCTCCAGCTGATGATATCTCTTCTTTGAGCCACTATTTCCTCAATAGTAGAATGAAGATATCATCACTTACTTCACAAAATCACTGTGAGAGTTAAATATGATATAGAATAAAAAGCTATTGATAATGTGCCAGGCATCACGGTCTTATTTAAAACTGTATGTTATTGTTATTATAATGATGACAATGATGGTGGAAATGGTGAATACATAAGATAAGACTATATTTGAAATGCACCACACATTTAGAGTCATAGCTCACATTGATTTACTGAGATACTTGCTTATATAAACTTCAAAACAGAATAAAAATGGATAATTTGGTCTGGTGTACCAAAATGACTATAAGGGTAAATTATATTTTAGGGGAAATTCTAGGAGCAGTAGAGGGCTGTGCAATCCTATACAATAAAAGCCTAAAATGCTACATGTCTGGTCATTTGGTTGTCCATTCAACCAATCAAAATGTAGTATGCTAATGATATGCTAAGGTTGCTCAACTGCTTGCTATTGCATGCACTGACCACCAGGGGTCAGACAGTCAACTGGTAGACCAGTCGCTATGACATGCACAGACCACCAGAGGGCAGACACTCCAACCAGTAGGTTAGTTTGCTGCTGGGGTCCAGCCAATTGGTACTGAGTGAGACGGGCTGGACACACCCTGGAGCCGTCCCACGGTCCTTCCCCAGCTGGCCAACCTCTCACATCCCTCCCCGGCCCCAATCATGCACTGGTGGGGTCCCTTGGCCTAGCCTGCACCCTCTTGCAATCCAGGACCCCTTGGGAGATGTCGCAGAGCCGGTTTCAGCCTGATCCCACAGGCCAGGCTGAGGGACCCCACTGGTGCACGAATTCATGCACCGGGCCTCTAGTAAAATATAATCTAGCTGCAGTGAGATGAGTGTTTCTGAGAAATTATTTTCACTCTGAATTCCTGCAGAACCTTATCTTAACATCTAATGTGTTGGGACAATTAAGTGATTATGGTATAATCTAGTAATCCCAGGTGTTCTAGGTTTTCCCCTCTAAAATGAGATTGTACATACAATAACATAATTACCAAAAATAACCTAATACCTAGAATTCCTATATTAGTTTGCATGTTCCCTTGATACATTTCTAAATTTTAAAATATATAATTAATTAAATGATTTTTAAAATGAATTAACTTATTACAATAATATCTAGAAATTCACTTCATATTGATTCTAAGAAAAATTAAGTTTGTCAAGTCATGGAGTTTAGAAACACATTTACTAATCCCAGGCAATCATGGCTACCAATGGTACAACATATGCAACTTAACGATGCAATTTGCCAAAAAATGATAAAAGTTGGAACCCCTACTGAACACTTTTAAGTGGGGTACCTATCTTCAGATGCTCTTAGTTTGCATAATGGCTTCCCAGATGAAATAACATAGCAAGAAACAGAAACAGCTCACTAGTAATGGTTGACTTACTCCAATTGCTTCTGAATTAAAAGCAGCTGTGGACAGTAGGAGGTTGGTCTGTCCTTAAATAACACATTAGTAACATGGATAAAAATTTTATCTCTTGCTTTGATAGAAAATGTTAAGAATCACAAAGAAGCGAAAGGCTGGTAAATGTTTTCAAGCATTTTCAGTGACGTTGTTATATCTTAGAGGTATCTTAAATATTTTCAATCATTTGATTTCACCCTTTTTATTGGGAACCTTTCTCAACCACTTTTAAATCATTGCAAATACCACATAAATCTGAGCTTCCTTTTGTCCTAATGACCGACGATTTGAACTGTGATTAATGTAGACAGCATAATATCATTCTATAACAATAGGGGATATTTGTGAACTGTTGTGTCTAATGGAATCAATGTTTTCAGCAGGTCTTAGAAAATATGTTTTATCATTTCAAAAAACAATACATAATTTAGTTGTTTCTGTTATGGTTGTATTCATTGTTAGTATTTTTAAAGGTCTGTTTTTTATTTTTGGTCATGTGTGCATACAGATAGTATTAATAAATTTCACAATTCAGTGAGACTGATTGCATACAAATCAGATGTTGCTCTGTCTCTAGAGTGTAAGACAGAAATAGATGATGGCATTTTGCAAACTGAAAGTAAAGAACATTTTTCAAAGGATTAATATTAGTAGCAAGTTTTATGATTCAATAATTCATGTTCATAGACAAAAAGTACAATTTCCCATCTGTTACCTTTTTCCTTCTCAATTGTTAAGCTTAGAAGCATGGAAAAATATAACATATCTTCTGGAACTTTTTTTTTTTGGTGTAGTTTAGAATATGTGCGCTATGAAAATTTAGTATTCCTGGAAGGAATTATAGTCAATTAAGAGCCTGTCAGCTGTTCACTGACTTTTTGTTCCTTTATTGAGGAGGTAGAATTATAGGGACTGAATTGGATGAGAGTTAGGTATTCTTGGCCATAGCTAATTAGCTTTCAGACCATGGAAAATTTCTTTAAGATTTTATTTCTTCTATAAGTGTTTGACATGACAACCGAAAATAAAAATAAAATAGTAATTTAAGTCCATAAGCAAATTTAAAAATTTCAAATGCCCAATTCTAAAGAGATAACCCATTTTAGAAAGTAATATCAACAAACTAAGACAAAGAATCTTTGCATTGTTGGGGGGTGGGGATTATGTCAAACCATTTTAGCAGTTCTAAAGTTGGCTCAAGGTTTAATTGACAATATGTGTGCATACATACAGACATAGTTACATAACCATGTTTTCTGTATATGCATCTAAATGTGTATAAGCATATATATATATATATATACATAATGCATGTGTCTTTGATTATAAGCAAAAAAATAAATTTTTACATATTTTATGCATAATTATTTCAATTCCTGGAATGAATGGGTCAGAAATGAAAGGCAGAAAAACTATTTTAAAGAATAATCACTGTATTCTTTATATATTTTACTTCTAAAATTTCTTCATTGTTACCTACAACCTGATTACAATTAACACCCCAATGCTAACATGCCCTAAATAATTCTGTCTCATATTTCATACTGTATACTAAGCATTTTAAATTTGTAACTTATATTATTGTAATTAATAGTAGGAAAGGAGCAAAGACACGGCCAGACATTATAGACATGTTATTTGGACAGCCTCACCAGGAAGTTGCAATTTCACACTCCCCAGGGAACACCAGCCCATTCTGTGCAGATCACTGCAGGGGAAGGGGTCCAACAAAGAGAAGATTGACACAATTGACACATGCCCAGTAAAGTTGGGTGACACAGGGAAAGTACTTGTCCATCAATCACAACTCCAGATAGAGATGGTTAGCCAGAATGGGCATGGCCACTGCAAGCACTTGAACATTTAGGAATATAGTATCCCCTAAACAAAGGAGTTCACTTTCTTGTTGCTTGGGGTGTGCTCTCTTGGTTCTCTTGCTTTCTCCCCTAAGGGCCACAGCCGTATGGGTCCCACACACAATGGACTAATGGACTGCAGCCAGCCTGATGTACTGGACATGGTTCCAACATGGAGAGGAAACTCTGGACACTGGCTCTGGTTTTAGCTCTACTAAGGCCCCAGCTACACTTCTTCTGACTGGGCTAGGACTTTGGAAACTCAGAGGTATAATTCCACAGAAATAAAGCTTTCTACTGTATCTCATCCTACCATGTGGGTCTCCAGAAATGTTATTCAAGTGTACCCCATTAACCCTACTTCCACCAACAACTGGAGGCAAGGAGCCCCTCTCTCCTATCCTAATCCTATTATCATCACAAACAAAATATCTGTTCTATTTATTTCTGAGTTCCCTTCCTTCCCTCTTTTACAGAGATATCTCTATTCTACCAGTTCAGTAAACTTTTTTTGATGTTATTTTATGGAAGTGTAACATATACACACGTAATTGTACAACTTGATTAATTAGCCCAAGGTGAAAAGAGCACAGGGATATCACCTGAGTTAACTGGCTGTTAGAGGAGAGGGGTTTGAAAGACTGGGTGAAAAAGTTGAAGAGATTAAGCAAAAAAACAAAAAAAAAACAAGAAAGTGACAGAAATGTATAAAGCAAAAACTGATTGAGCTAAAACAAATAAGTAAGCAAACTGACTTATAGTAGAGTCTATAATATCCCTATTTCAGTCATTGACAGATCACATTGATAGAAAGCCAGTGAGAATTTAGTTGACCTGAAAACCACAGTCAACATTTTTAATTGATATTTATAGAATACTCCATCTAACAACAGCAAAATTCAAATTATTCTAAAGGGCACAGCAAATGTTCACCATAATCATATTCTCAACCTTAAAACATAGCTTATTTGAATTTAAAGTTAAAGAAAGAATACACAGTGTGATGTCAAAACAGAATAGAGTTAAACTAGAAACCAATAAAATGAAGATAACTATAAAAGTACTACATGTGAAAATTAAACAACATATGACTAAATCACCCATCATTCAAAGAAAAGGCCTCAAGACCAATGTATTGCATATATTAGAAAAGGAAAGATCTAAAATCCATAGCCCAAGTTCCCAACCTAGAGCAAGAAGAGCTAAATAAGAAAAAGAAGAACATATATAGAATTTAAATAAATATTCAACAATTATAAAACAAGCCAACGTTTTAAGAAACACTATCACATGCACTGGTGAGGATGTAAAGTAAGAGCTACTCACATATGCTACTGGTTATATGTGCAACTATATTTGAAAAGTTAAAATGTATATACCCTGGACACACACATAAATTTTACTTCTACATACTTAATCTAGACAGATTCTTGTGCTTTGTACTAGGAAGAATATGCAAGATTATTCACAGATTTGTTCACACAACTTGAACAAAAAATATATATATAAATGCCCCACAACTGTAAAGTGGATAAATATAAATTGATATATAATAGTACAAATGAATTTTATTTGCATTGAATATTAATCAACTACAACTATGCTCATAAAAATGGATGGAGCGCAAACAAAACAAATCCTGATAAAATAATACCACAGAAATTTTTAAAAGGCTTTTAAAAATGTTTAAATCTTGGAAAAATAAATATTAGTACTTATGAATATAAGTAAAAACCATTAAAAGAACAAAAGGACTATTTCATCCAAAAATCAGAAGTATGGTTACTACCAATGAAGAAGGAAGTGGGCACCGAGGATGTTGGTAATACTGATAATGATCTCTCTTTTATGTTAGATAATTTGAATATAATGCTATGTTTTATTTGTATTTCAATTGTATATCTCCATTATATGCAGATTCGGGCATTTGTTATACTTCCCAGGAAAAAATACTTTAAAACATTTTTGAGCTAAAATTTCTGTAATCAAACATACCTAAATTGTTTTGTACTCTGAAAATCTAATGGGTAAGCCAAAGTGGGAAAAAAGGAGTCTGTAATTTTCAGAATAAATAGAAACAGTTGACAAGAGTTAAATCTGTGAAATATCCATTTAAGCTTATAAATTATATTATCAAAATGGCTTTTCCTTTTCTTTTCCATTCTTTGGTTCTTTACCCTTACATTTGATTGGAAGATAAAAGGGACTGGCAGACAATGAATTGGAAAATTCAACTCATTCCATTGAATCCAAAATCTTTTAGCATTTTTGTAGTTTAATGCATTTCTTATAACTTTATAAATGTCTAAAGCACTTTATAAAGCTCAATTAGTGTCAGAGTTAAAATAATTGAAAGCCATTTAAACTTTCAGCTAATCATGTCGTTTAGACTTAACTTCAAATGCTATGTAAAGTGAGAATTTGAGAAAGAAACCATGATTTTTATTACCTTTTAAAAAATTATAAAAAATGTATAATTCAAATATAAAATATTTTTTTTACCCCTCAAAGACAAACCTGTCACCTATATTTGACAACCTTTACTACCTCCCCCACCCCCACTTCCCTGTGGTCATAATATAAATATTTATTATATAATTTTATAATATACCAGAGGCCCGGTGCACAAAATTTGTGCATGGGAGGTGGGGGGGTGGTGTCCCTCAGCCTGACCTGCACGCTCTCCAATCCGGGAGCCCTCAGGGGATGTCCTACTGACGGCTTAGGCCCACTCCCCATGGTTCTCTGCTGTCTGTGGGGCCCGCTTGGCCACTCCCGGGTTGCTGTGGGTGCTGGCCAAGCGGGCCTTGCTCTCAGCGGCCGCCCCCAGGACTGGAGGACTCCAGCGGGGCTGAGAGGACTGGATGCTGTCATCTTGTGGCTATGCCATCTTTGTGTCGGAGTGGAGGTTAATTTGCATATTACTCTTTTATTAGATAGGATATTTATATTATTACCAGAGGGGTAAAAAAGTTAACTGTTTATTCAGTTTAAAAATTACCTTAATTCACATTAGCTTAATATGTACAAGATTTTGAAGATCATAACATATACATCAGAAAATTGTAAGTCATCACCAAAACATTTCCAGAAATTTAGGAATTTTATCCTTAGTAAACATTTCTATAAAGGGCCACCTAGTATTTTAGGTTTTATGGGTCATTGATCTTTGTCACAACTATTCAACTCTACCCTTATAGCTCTAAAACAGCCCTGCACAACACATAATCTAATGGGTGTGGCTGCTTTTCAGTAAAACTTTATTCACAATAATAGGTGGGTCTTTGCAGGCTTTAGTTAAGATTGTGTCCTAACTAGGAAGCGAACCTACCACCTCTTGGTGTATGGGCCAGTGCTCTAACCAACTGAGCTACCCAGCCAGGGCTCCTTCTCTCTGTTTTTGTTATTGTTATGAATGATTTGTCCAGAAGAATGAGATTATTTTAATCAAATTTGGTATCTTTTAACTATTATCTATTTTAATTGTAATCAAAGCACACTCTTTACAACATACAATGAAATTTGTGTTTATCTCTGTTTTCCAAAGTTGGAAAGTTAAATTTAGCAAAGCTAAAACATTTATTTAATTATTATTTTACTAGAGGCCCAGTGCACAAATGGGGTCCGGCCAGACCGGACCCAGTCAGGGCGGATTGGGGCCATGCCTATCCAGAGGAGGAGATGGTGGGAGGTTGGCTGACCAGCCCACCCCGATCAGGGCCCGATCAGGGCTGGGCTGACTGGGGGGAGGGGCCGTGGGTGATTGTCCATGGGCCCCACCCCCAATTGGGGTTGGGGGGATGATTGGGGATGGGACCAGCTGTGCTGAGAGGCTGTGGGTGATGGGCCAGCTATCCCCACCCCCAAATGGAGTCGGGGGGCCAATCGGGGGTCAGTGGCTGGGGGAGGGGCTGTGGGAGTTTGGCCAGCCAGCCCACCCAATTGATATGATGGGGCAATTGGGAGTGGAGCTGGCTTGGGGGAGGGGCTGTGAGTGGTAGGCTGGCCAACCCTCCCACAAATGGGGTTGGGGGGGGCTGATCGGAGGCCAGCAGCCTAGGGGAGGGGTCCTGCCCCTGATCGGGGGGGGGGGGGGATCCGATCTGGGGTGGGGCCAGGCAAGGTGAGGTGCTACAGGAGGTTGGCTGGCTGGCCCCACACACCCCCATCTGGCGGTTCGCTGTCCACAGTGGCCATCATAGCAACCAGTCGTTTCAGCGTTCTGGACACTGGCTTTTTATATATATCCATTATTATCTATACTAATAAAATAGTAATATGCAAATTGGTCATGACACCCTCACAGTCATGGCCTGATAGGCTAATTAGTCAAGACCAGTATGCAAATTGACCATCACTCCAACACAAATAATATGAGATAGATATGCTAATTAGCTCTGATATGCTAATTAGTCATGGCCAGTATGCAAATTGACCATCACTCCAATACCCCAATTGGCTGCCCCCATGTGATCAAAGATGGCCACCCCCATGTGGCCACCGCAAGATGAATGGCAGGGGAGGGCAGTTGTGGGTGATCAGGCCAGCAGGGGAAGGCAGTTAGGGGTGACCAGGCCAGCAGGGGAGGGCAATTGGGAGCTACCAGTCCTGCAGGGGAGGGCAGTTGGGGGCGACTGGGACTGCAGAGGAGGGAAGTTGGGGGCTACTGGGACTGCAGGGGAGGGCGGTTGGGGGCAACCAAGCCTGCAGGGGAAAAGTTAGATGTCGATCAGGCTGGCAGGGGAGTGGTTAGGGGGTGATCAGGCTATCAGGCAAAAGTAGTTAGGGGCAATCAGGCAGGCAGGCAGGCAAGTGATTGGGAGCCAGCAGTACTGGATTGTGATCCTGGTGGGATCGGGCCTAAATGGGCAGTTGGACATCCCAGATTGGAGAGGGTGCAGGCTGGGCTGAGGAGAACCCCCCCCCCCCCCCCCCCGGCTCAGTGCACGAATTTCATGCACCAGGCCTCTGGTTTTAATATAAGAATTCAAAGTAATTAGTCCTACCTCTATTTCTGCCAAGTAAATGTAAAAGAGAAATGCTTTGGAAATGCCCATCTAAAGGGCACTCTCTGGGGGCACCCAGGCTCTAATATCAGCCAGGAGGAAGTTCAATCATGATACCGAAGCAGGAATTTTGGGGGAACATAGACAGGCTTAGGGATTTTTGTTTTTAGAATTGGGATTCATGGAGGAACACAGGGCTACAGACTGGGAGAAGATGCATTTCCATAACACAAGGAAGCCAGGTGCAGTTACATTTCCATAAGATAAGGAAGCAGCAACAGGTATATTTCCATAAGACAAGGGAACTGGAAGTAGCCAAGAAAGGTCTATATTTACAAAATAAAGAGAAGGAAGCCTTTCATCCAGAAGGAGGAGAAGAAAGCTAAAAGGGAATAGGAAAACAATATAAGGAAGGAGCGGGGAGAACTTCACATGTCCTATGTGAGGTTCACCCTTTGAGCTCAGGAGTTACTACAGTAACCACTCTAACGGAATTGTGACCAATCAGAGGGGATTTTAAGGCACCAGGATCTGCAGCCTTTATAAGCCCTAGGGAAGAGGAACTCAGTGGGACTCTTTCCCCTCCCTACATGGGAGTCAGTTCTGTGGAACTCTTCCCCCTCCCTACTTAGGAGTCTGTACTTGTTTTTCAATAAATCTCCATATTTGCTAAAACACTTTCTGTCCGTGGATTCATTCTTCAATTCCAGCGGATAAAGAATCCGGGTTCCAGTCCAAAAATTCGGTATCAAAACAATAAACAATCAGCAATACTAGTAGCTGCCCTTTCTTTAAAGTTATCACACTCTCACCTAATTTATTTTTACAAACAATTTTCTATCATATTTATATTTTTAATTACTTATTGTGGTAAGAACACTTAACATGAAATCTACCATTCTAACAAATTTTAGTAGCAAAATGTTATTATAACTACAAGCACTAGGTTGTATAGAAGATTTCTAGAATGTATTCATCTTCCATAACTGAAACGTTATACATATTGAACAACTCCCCATATTAACACATCATTTGAAATAAAATAAGGTACCTGTTGTTGTTGGTTTTGCAAAGTAATCATCCCTGATTACATCCTAATGCAGAACTTAATCAGATTGGAATTAAATAATTTACTTTCAAATTTCTGTTTTGTCAGATTTACTTCTGTTAAATATACCATATATAATATGAGAGAAATATACTTCTAACTCATCTTTCATATTATACTGGCTTTGAGAAATAGTGTGAAAAACCCTTTTCTCATTTGTATTTGTTAAGGATTAAAGACAGTAAAAGCTGAGTCTGGTTTTTTTTAATTTTTGCTGAGTGTTTTATTGACACAGTTTGTAGACAAAAATGTGTTGTTACACATACATTCATTCCAAAATAATAATTATTTTTCAATGAAAATGTCGTTTAAGGAAAACTGAATTAAATAACAAACAAAAAAATCAATAAAATATATTTTAAAAAATAAATAACAAACAGTATAAAATTTGAGCATTATATGAACAAATTTTAACCACATAAGAAAAATGTTTCAAAATTATATGAAAATTATATACTTCTAAGTAAATCTGATGTGTGTTAATTGAGGTTGATACTATCTGGAACATATAATCTATAATTTTTAAAGTGTACCTGCAGCATATCAAGTTAATTATACTTTACACGGGTTGTTGGCTTGGGTTGCTATTAAAAAGCCATAAGCTAGGTGGCTTAAACATTAAACATTCATTTCTTACAATTCTGGAGGCTGGAAAGACAAAAACCAAAGTGCCTGAAGAATTGGTTTCAGGTGAGGGCTCACTTCCTGGTTTGTAGATGGCAACTTATTGCTGTGTCTATCCGTTCCTGGCAGAGAGACAGCAAGCTCTGCTCTTTCTCATCTTATCAGGGCACTCATCTAATCATGTTGGTTCCACACCTACCTGTCTCCCCAAAACCTCATCTCCTAAGGCCATCACATGGGGAGTTAGATTTTCAACATATGAACGCTGGGAGAAGACAAACATTCAATTCTTAACAGAGGCTTTCTTTTCTGTAAACACCATTTTCTTGAGGATTACTATTTGTATTCTATGCAGGACAATAAGAAATACCACCAACTGGGGGTGGTGGCAGAAATGGGGAGAAGTAACAAATTTCAGTTATGCAGGGTGAGTAAGTTCTGGAGATCTAATTACAGCATGGTGACTATAGTTAATAAAACTATTGTGTACTTAAACTTTGATGAGATGGTTGATCCTAAGTCTTCCCCCCACCCCCACACACACAAATGTAAATATGTAATGTAATGGATATGTTAATTACCTTTATTTTGGAAATCATGCACAATGTGTACATATATCAAAACATCACATTATACACCTTAAATATATGCAATTTCTATTTTCTACACCTTAAAAAAAGCTGGAAAATTAATCTAATTAAAAATAAAGACTACTATAGACTCAGGTGAGAAAGTTCTATTTTAGGCCAATCTCTAACAAACAAGAGTTTACAATGACAGGCAAGCCTAAGCTGGATTTCGTAGTCTTTCCCATTGCCAGATATTTGTAATTCAGAGCATATCAATCTCAAAGACAAAATATATAAAATGAACATATGAGGTTACTACATTTTTTAAAAATCAGCTAACATGTAGAAGCAAATCTAATTTCAGAAAAAGTGTATCCTTTTTCCCTTCAGGCTCTCCTTTACAATTTTTAAGAATAATTTGCCGTCTGCAATTTGTTTGAATGAAAAATTGTCTTGAAAGAAAAATGTATAAAGAAAATTAGCCTCTTTTGTAGAGTAAAAAAGTTAGCATGCTAATAATATTTTCTACTTGCATATGTGCAGTTACATTTTAAGTTTAAGTATTTTGAACCATTATAGGAGAATTGAACAAAATAATATGCTATCAAACATCATTTTTATACATTTACTTCACTGTTTATCACTTAATTTGTATACATCTCACTGTATAGTTAGCATGATATGCTTCTAGTCTTCATAGAGTTAGATGATATGATATGCATCTATGATATTTAATATATTTATTTCTTAGAAGCCAAATTTTTTTTTAAAAAACCACAATGTTAAAATACTGAAACATAAACACACTAATGAGAAAAACAATTTAATCAGTAATAGGTGCATTTTATATAGTTTCAGATATATTGCAATAAAATTTTTAAATAAAATTGTTTCCAAAAATTTCCTTGGATATTTAATTCCTTTGGTAGGCTTTGAAAAATATAACTTTAACGTAGAGTTTGTTATGATTTTTTTTTAAAAAATCAATTTATTTTTTGTAATAAAATCCATGAAGGAAATATGTACATACTTATATGCATACCTATATTTACATGTTTGTATATCAAAATATTTCTATGGAAGTAGGAATATCATTCAGTAAGTTTGGAGAGAAGAAGAAGAAAATTTAGGGGAAATAGTCAAAATTTAGGTATGAACATAGGCAGGAGGATTTTAAAAACTGCACAAGATTGCATGGGTTGTGAGTTCAGGAAAAATAAAAATACAGAGCGGAATATTATCTTGAAAGTTAATAAGAAAATAATGTTATTAAAGATAAAGTTGTGGATGAGATTGCCCATGAGGCTTGTTTAGATTAATAAAAGATCAATCAAATTCTCAGGCAGATTCCTAGAAAATACTAGGAATATATACAGGAATAAATACAAACAAGAATTTGCAAAAGATACTAGGGAGTGGTATTCAAAAATTGAGAGACAAACCAGGTTCAAACAGAAAAAAACCCAAAAAACCCTAATCTTATCAAATAGACCTGAGAGTTTAAAGAGCATAGCAGTTTAGAAATAGCATCGGATTGAATCAAAAGGAAGATAATATCATGGTGAGAGAAATTTCTTTGGAAAGTGTTCAAAGTACAGAGGGAGCAACAAGGGATTATGGACATCCAAGATTGAAAACTAAATCTTTCAGAAAGTTGTCTTTGAATTGCAGACATGAGGCAATGTAGTAATGGAAGGGGCCATGTAGTCATGATATTTTCTTTGTGGGAGAGATTTAAGTTTATAATTTTGCACAGAACCAGTTAATAAAGTTTAAAAATAAGATATTTCTTACTGTAATATCATCTTTCTCCTTTATTTGAACAATTAGCAGTTATGGGACATTCTCTTCTATAAATGATTAGCTTAGGACACTAGGGGTTGCCATAGCACTCAGAAGCTTTAGCTTCTTCATGCCTCAGTTTTTAAACAAAGTGAAGGCATGATCCTGTAAACCCTGGAGTTTTTAATTGCATAAAAATTACCTTGTGCATTAGTCAACTTTGCTGGTATTGGTGAGGTGATGCTTCAGCCTCACCAAGAAGTGTTTAAAGTTTCTGCATGTATAAGAAATGTATTCTTCCATGATAACTGTAGAAGACACCTCTAAAAAGCTATATGGGGCATGTGGGTGTTATTTTTTTTTTAGAACATGCTGAATTAAATTTTCTTATTAAGTCATCAATTCTCAAATCCTCATTTTATCACTCTCCTAGGCAAAAACCTGGTTTAAAGAAAGACCATTGCTTGGGAGACAAAAGCTCACAGAGAGACAATCTGTGTAGTAGAAAGGGTAGCAAATATGGGACTATTTGAAATATTTGCTACTGTTTAATTACCATAGTAATATATGTAGCTCTCTGTGTCAATCTGAGGAAGTAACATTACTTATAACTCCTGTTCCATGAATGATAGGACCCTTATTTCTCTCATGGTTGCTTTTTAACAAAAAGCTACATTTGAGGCTAACAAACTCTCAACTTAACCTGCTTTTAGTTTCAAGACACCAGAATGCTTTTTAAATAATAGAACTTTGCCCTAAAAGTCCTGGGTTTAAGTCCTAACACATTAATATGCATGTGAGGTGACTTATTCCAAGTTATTGGACCTTTCTAAGGCATAGAAGATTACAATAACAAGTTTCTTAAAAATAATTATCCTTAAACATTAAACAAAATTGTTGTGAGGTTTTTTTTTAAAAAAAGAAATTGCTATCCAAAAGCAACATATTGTTTAGCATAACCATGGACACAGACAGTAGGGGGATGAGGGCATGTGCTGGGGACTGGGAGCAGCTGGGGAGAGGTCAAAGGAGGGAAAAGGAGACATATGTAATACTTTAAACAATAAAAATTTAAATTTTTAAAAGTAACATATTGTTAATACATGTGACCCTGACTCAAACTAGCTGTACAACACTGAATAGGTTTTGCTTCTGAAAAAAAAAAAAATCTTGTCTGCTTTTTCTTCTGTGTGTGAGTGTGTGTGTGTGTGTGTGTGTGTGTGTGAGAGAGAGAGGGGGGGGGGGGCGCGGGGGAGGCAGCCTTATTCTAAAGAATCTCCAAGACTTTTCCCAATGCCGTATTTTGAAATATTACCATTCGTGCCAAAGATAGCAAAAGAGTACCTACTGTGCTTAGCATTCATCTCAGTCATAGGGAACCATCGTGACTTAAGCGAACTTTAAACGAATTTCCACAATAAAGTTTGACTTTATTCTTTGGGCTTGCCTTTCTTGGTTTGTCATGAAATAAAAAAATATTTTTCATTAAAATTAATAACAAATATGAACTACTTTTTTTCATTTAACATCTTTTTATTTAGTGTCCAGGTTTTAAGAAATTAGTTAAAGTTATCAAGTGAGCAGTAAGTGGATTGAATGACAAGTGTGTGTATGTTTTAAGTATATAGATATTTATGAAAAGTTGAAAGCTTGAGCCAACATGTATAGGCAGTAAATACAAGTTCTATTTGATCTTAGTGAGTGCACTAATATAGTTGTAGCACTGCAGTCCTGTAATATATGCTAGACATAAGATACTGTTGCTGCTACAATTTAGACCTATCAGAATACTCGAGGCCAAGGTAAGAAATTTGAATTTTATTTTATTACTAGAGGCCCAATGCATGAAATTTGTGCAAGAGTAGGCCTTCCTTCCCCCGGCTGCTGGTACCGGCTTCCCTCTGGCACCCAGGACCTTGGCTTTCCTCGAAGCCTCGGCTTCATCTGGAAGGTCATCCAGAAGGACATCTGGTCTAATTAGCATATTATGCTTTTATTATTATAGATTATTGGGTGATTTCATAAGATTAGAACATTAAAAAGGTATTTTTATAAGTTCACAATGCTATCAAAATCTTGCAGATATTGAGTATGAGTTGCAATGGACTGTATTTTATCATTTTAGTTTAAAAATATAGTGTACTTTTCTCTTTCCTACTTTTACACTATTTATTGATTGTTTTATAAATTATTTAATTAAAAATTTTCAGTTAATTTATGATTTAGAAATATTTTTCCAGTTTTTAATCCTACTATTGTCCTCATTTTTAGTCTTCTAAGCAAAATAGTAAACTGAAACTTCAAAGGAAGACCTATTCATTCTCTTTCTCACTTGTAATTAAATAGCTTTATTTTCAGCAGGGGCTCAAGTTAAATGTTATTCTACACAATTGACAAAGCAAGTATGGTGCCTACTTCTCATTCCTTCGAAGTATCTGCTAAATTACCCTTAGCATCTCTTTGTTTAACTTCATTCCAATGTATCCTATAGAGTTTATTTTCAAGCAACATTTGACAAGAAGTATTCTTCAATGTTTTGCTTGCTGCTCTTTTAGTAGTGTCAATCTTGAACTCCCACTGCCCTGCAAATTGCATTTCTCCAGGCTAAGTGAGTTTTTCAGCTAATTCCCTTTTATAATGCAATAATTCAGGTTAGTAGAGACAGCATATAGAATGGTACACTAGACAGTGATTAATTGCTGATCAATTTTTATATATTTCAGAGAAATACATAAGAGAAAAGAAGAAAAGCAAACTGGAGATAATTTGGTAACTAAGATATGGCATTTAGTTTAAATTTCTAAAAAATATATTAAAATTGATTATTTGCACCTTTATTTTGATAAAATAGTATATTTTAGAAACTTCATGATTTACATCAGTTTTATCTTTCAAAATATGTAATATTATATTAATAATTTTAAAAAACAATATTTCAGGAGAGTGTCATAACATCAACAAATTGAATAATGAAAAAGGTTTGCAGTATATAAAAAGATTAGAAATTAGTGGCTAGTCAGAAAGTTTAATTCAAACATCTTTTCTATTATATGTTAAAATCAGAGGAACAGACAGGTAATTAGTCTCAAAATCAGCACTCTGATTTAGAAGTTTTGTTCTTCCTAGTCACTTTTCTAAGTAGGCCATGGATTAAGTATTAATGATTGGACTTTTACTTCTTTGTATATTATTTGAATCACCAAACAAAGCTTTCTTAAATGAATTAGACACCCTTTAGGTATAGTGTTTTGTAAATACTGCCACCATTAAAAGCCAGATAATTTTAATAAGTTTTTTTTTTAACATATTTTATTGATTTTTTAAAGAGAGGAAGGGAGAGAGATAGAGAGTTAGAAACATCGATGAGAGAGAAACATCGATCAGCTGCCTCCTGCACATCTCCCACTAGGGATGTGCCCGCAACCCAGGTACATGCCCTTGACCGGAATCGAACCTGGGACCTTTCAGTCCGCAGGCCGACACTCTATCCACTGAGCCAAACCGGTTTCGGCAATTTTAATAAGTTTAGTTAATGATACACCACTGTCTTTTGTCTTATAATATAATATACACATGTTATAACAATATAACAGTTGTGGAAATTAATGGTAGTTGATAACGAGCAAGTCTCAGGCTTCTGCAGGCCAAGACACACCCTCTCTTCTAATAGGGGATGCAGGACTTCAGTCCTTTTCATCATGTTGCTCCACTCTATGGAATTCTTTGTTTCCGACCACAAGTTCCAATGAATTAATGAATATTTTAATACTAGGCCTTCAGAGGATGTACATAATGATCACACATAAGTGCACATTCTCCTGAAAAAAATTAGTGATTTGGGGAAAACAATCTGTTCTCAATAACGTATACCCTACTATTAATGCTTTTCAGGCATTTTGTGGCAGGGGTTATATGAGCTCATTTTACATATATCCAGTACTCTTTTAATATTTATTTGTTTACATATAGTCCAAATTATCTGCTTCTGCAGCCTCATATGAGCCAATGATGTCAAACTGAATGGGGTCCTCTGCCAGGAATATAGAAAAGAGAGCCCCAGGTGAGGCAAGGTGATAGAAAAAGTAAGGCCCAAGTGATGATGTGGTTCAAAAGGCAAGACTTGTTTGGGAGCAGAAATGATTATATTCTACAAAGATGTTCTTCTATTTCAGAGAACATATGAAACAAACAAAAATTAGAGGCAGGGAGGGCATCTGGATTACTTATTCTGTGGGGAATTGAGCACTAAACATGGTTACTCAGATGAAAGGCATTGTCAGTCTCAGTGGACAAATCCAAGTAGTTTGTTGGAGTTTATCTATAAAATGAATTCAGGCAGAAAGGAAATCAAACTTATTTGATTTTAGCTTCCTACATGAGGAAAAGAATGGAACCAAACACAGGATTGCAGGAAAGACCTGAAATGAGTGATTGTAGTATGTTCATTGCATATTAGGATGCATCCACTGCTCCTCTTCGTCTGGGTTCTGAGGACAAGGAAAGTTTCATATTCCTCTTTTCGAGTCAAATAAAAAATGTCCAAAGTAAAAGTTTCTGTGTCCTATTTGTTGTTGAAGAAACTTATCATTTTCTAGAATTCATGATTGCCTCATAACCAGAGATTTGTGATGGACTCAAGAGACATTTAATATTTTTAGATCATCAGGTTGTTACTTGTTGTTTAGGAACATGGTTTTCATGAGGCTTTCTGTACCTTAAGAAAATGCAGAACTATTCTTTCTTTTTGTAATTAAGTAAATTACAAAGTTGATTGGCTACTTCAGTGGAAAGAAGACTTTATAAGATGATAGTCACAAATAAGAAGAAACTGGGAGTTAGAATGTGTTATCCCACATTGGCTGTTTTTGGGGTTAAGGATACTCAGTGCAAACTAGACATGACTTTAAGTTCGTATGTTTCCCTTTCAGAGACACTAAAGACATACTCAGGAAGCAAAGACAAAATGGACTTTCTCTTCCCATAGCTTCAAGGAGAATCAATTTCAATAAGGGATAGGAAAATGTAGCATTTGATTTGATTTAAAACGGAGCCTGAGGGGGCTAACTTCAAGCCTAGTTTAAAACCAGTGATAAGGATTTATGAGGAAACTGGAAGGTTATGAATGTACATCCATGCTATTAAAAAGCAAGCAAGTTATTTTAAGGTTTTCAGTCAGTTGCATACTGACACTGGACCAGTGCTCTACAGAAGCAAGAAGAATATTAGTATTCATGCATGAGATATATCCTAAATTTGAAAAGGATCCATTTTTATTAATTTGCTTTGGAAGATGACCTGAAAATTATACTAACTTAATGGGATTAAGAAAATGAATCAGTGCTTAGAGGTAGGGGTAGGAAGATGGCAAATATTTCTGCCTAACATTTTTATTAGTATAAGCAAAAATACATACATACATACACTTATTATTGTGGCATTGAAATAAAAACAGTTGTCTACTTTCTCCATATATTTAACATGAGAGGACAGGAAGCTATGACCACAAAGCTTCTGTACACTAGATTTCTTGTCTTTGTTACAGCTCTAAAATATTAATGGGATTATCAAGGAAAGAGAGTAGGTCTCCCCGTTATCCTCTATGTGAATCATACAAAATGTTAAGATAGAAAGGATGATCAGTAGAGTAGCTATTCTGATGAGCTGGTTGTGGCAAGTCAATGAAGAGCCACCAAGAACACAATGGTTCAGTGGTCCCAGGGCTAGTGAGAGAGCTTAGAATAATTTCATTGATAGGGCTTTCAGCAACCTATCCACAGTAGTTGGGGGTTTCTATGGGCGATGCCTAGGACATAATTACATCTCACTTCCTGTTTCACCTACATGCAGAGGAATTCTGTTGATTGTACTATATAGCAATTTTAGCAGGACTTAGAGACTTCAAAATTTAGATTAAAATGTTATCCTTTGGAATCTTTTAGAAACACAATTATACCTTGTCCTTAAAAAATTACTAAGAAAAGATAATTGTAAAGATGAAGATGAAAAACCAGTTAGTGAAGGAAACAATAAAATAATCAGGTTGCAAGAATTATTGGAAAGTTGGAACCAGATGTGTTCTAAATTTGGTGATGTTTGTACATATTTGAGACTTACATGCCCTATACATATTTTTAAGGGAGTAAAAAATATAAGGTAACTGCAAAGCTTGTATATTTTGGAAGAAGTACATAAGGAGTGGTATGCCAAGCATTTATCAGTTATAGAATACAGGTAGAGAATGTATTCAGCAAGGCTTAAACAACTAGAGTTTATCTTAAGTGATGTTACAAAGAATCACTGCCAACTACATTGAGAAGAATTCAAATTGATGCATGCAACATGTTTTTCAATCTAGTGTTTTCAAGACTTAGATTCTTCACCAATCTTACCTAATAATAGACAAACATGTAAATTGACCATCCCTCCACTACACTCAACAGCCAATCAGGAGAGTATGCAAATTAACCCAACAAAGATGGCAGTTAATTTGCATATGTAGGCGTGAAGCAGCAGAGCGAAGACTGAAGGCTCTGGCCAGAGCCGGGAAGACTGAAGGCTCTGGCCGGAGCGAAGGCCTGGGTCCCGGGTGCCGGAGGAAAACCGGTGCCAGCAGCCAGGGGAAGGGAAGGCCTATTGCACGAATCTCTTTGTGCAACGGGTCTCTAGTAGGTAATAAGATAAGAACCTTAAATTTGGATTCCTATTAATTCTGAAGAAAGGCCACAGGTGCTGCAGCTGTTGCAAAGTTGATGAAAGTGGAAAATAGAATAGTATGGCAGTGAAGAGAATGCTTAACTACTGCAAGCCAGAGAGTTCATTGAATTTGGCCTGGTTCCTAAGTTTACAGAGCATTGCTTTTGGTGGAACTCTTGCTGAGAAAACACTTGTATGCATTCTAACTGAGGCATGTAATGCTGTTTTTCTTCAGTATTAAGTCTTATTCAGCATGGATGAGTATGAAAAAAAAAAGTTAATGAGGATGCTTAGCAGTCGATAGCCATTTGGAACTAGACAGATGGAAGAGAGCTTTGATCCACAGGGGAAAACTTTTACAAAGAACAAAGTGTGGCATCTCTAATTCTAATATTGAAGGCATCGAGGTTGTTTAAAAAGTAGTAAAATGAAAGAAAGAACCAGTATCTGCAAAACTGCTCCTCAAAAGAGTGCCATTCTTGAGTTGAAGAATAAGTTTGATAATCAGATATTTCAAACAAAACCTGTTAGACTTAAAACCTTATATATGACTTTTCCTCCTGTGTAATATAATATTATTTCAACAATATAACATTAAAGGTATTGTATCTTTCTTAAATCAAAAACATGGTCAGAAGCCATGGATTAGAATCAAGCATATTAGTCTAATCATGGATGAGACAATGCATAATATTCTAACATCATATAGATAGGTGGAGGTGCTACCATGGAATGTCAGTGCACAATGTCCAAATATATATTTTTTTTGTTTAAATTATTTTAAACATCTTATTTTGAAATTATTTTATATTTTTAAAGCTATCTATACTAATAAAAGAGTAATATGATAATTAGACTGGTAGACCTTCCAGACATCGGGACAAAGCTGGGGGTTTGGCTGGCCTGCAAACCACCCCCAAACAGCCATAAGCACCTTGCCTAGGCCGGCCACACCCCTCAGTGGGGACCCCCACCCCAAAGGGTGTGTGGCCAGCCTGAAAACGGCCCTCAGCCCCTTACCCAGGCTGACCATGCCCCCCAGCGAGGACCCCCACCCCTATGGCCAGCCTGCAAACCTCCCCAGGTCCCTTGCCCAGGCTGGCCCCATCCTGCAAGGGGACCCCCCACCCTGATCTGGACCCCCCTTCAGGGCAGACCAGCCAGCCCCCACCCGTGCACCAGGCCCCTATCTATACTAACAAAAGGGTAATATGCTAATTAGACTGGGAGACTTTCTGAATGTCCTTGAAGACAAAGCCATGGTAGCGGGGCCAAGGCAGAGGTGGTTAGGGATGATCAGGCCATGAAGGGAGGGCAGTTGGAGGCTAGCAGGCTGGTGGGTGGGCAGTTGGGGGCAAGCAGGCTGGCAGGGGGGAGCAGTTGGAGACGATCAGGCCAGCAAGGGGGGACAGTTGAGAGCGAGAAGGCCACCAGGGGGACAGTTAGGGGTGAGCAGGCCTGCAGGCAGGTGAGCGGTTAGGCGCCAGCAGTCCCGGATTGTGAGAGGGATGTCCGACTGCTGGTTTAGGCCCGATCCCACAGGGGTCCCAGATTAGAGAGGGTGCAGGCCGGCTGAGGGACATCCTCCCCCCCGGTGCATGAATTTCATGCACCAGGCCACTAGTGTTTTAATAAGATTCTTAGAATTATCTTAAGCAATAGAAGATGTTGCAAGTAACTAGATTTTTATGTAATGTTACTTAACAGATGGTAAAATAAAGTATTTTTCAATAAAATAAGTATTAGAAGAAAAGAAGGAACTGTTAAAGAGCATTTACCAAGGCCAGTTGCAATGGATCTCATATGTACAATAAACCTGTCCAGGTTTTAGAAATAGAAGGCTTGTTTTCTTCTTGTAATTAAACCTTTGTCTTACATACTCATTTTTCTAAGAACAAGAAAATACTAAAATAAGAATTTATGTATATATTTATTTATGCTAAAATTATTTTCTTCAAATGACTGCATAACCCTAGCTTTGTTTTAATTATTTATTGCCTTTATTTTTTTTTTTTTAAATATATTTTTTATTGATTTTTCACAGAGAGGAAGGGAGAGAGATAGAGAGTTAGAAACATCGATGAGAGAGAAACATCGATCAGCTGCCTCCTGCACACTCCCCACTGGGGATGTGCCCGCAACCCAGGCACATGCCCTCGACCGGAATCGAACCCGGGACCTTTCAGTCCGCAGGCCGACGCTCTGTCCACTGAGCCAAACCGGTTTCGGCTATTGCCTTTATTTTAATAATTTACCTGAGAGGGAAACAGATCAATGGATAGAAGTGCCAAAAAAGATTTTGTACTACTTAATTTTATATGCTAATGGGAGGGAAGTAAGGTGTTGTTACACTGTGTGTGTTTTTTAAGTCATAGATACAGTGAGTACAATAACACCAAATCATCTTGTATAGCACTAATCATTGCCATACTAGTTAAATGATGATTCGATTATGTTGACTAAAACACAGATTTGTCATACCTATATCCTTTCCTTTCCCTTATTTTTTTTCTACACACATTTTCATTTCTTAAAAAACTCAGAGAATTTACTCAAATCCTCAATATATTTTAGTAAATGTTATATGTGACAACAATGTATAATATATCACTAGTTTGAGAGTATTTAGAAGCATTGATAGCACGACTAATGTAGTTTGAGATTTTTCTGGGCAGCTTATTACCTGGCATTATTACACTTCAAGATCTGTGAGCTGAATGACTTGTGTTCAATTTGTTTTCAGCACTATAATTGAATATATTTTAGATATCAAATATATTTTATATAGTATTGGGAGATTAATTTATTTAAATAAGTTTATTCCCCAAACACAAAGCCTTTTAAAATGTCAAATGTAATTTGCATATAGCTTAGCAGTTTTGAGTTCAACATTTGCAATTTTTCTCTGAAGGAGTTATAGGTCATTAAGCAGGCTTTCAGGGCCAACTGTTATTATCATTTAAAAAAGGCATAAAATACACAGTGGTAGAACAACTCACAGTGTTAAGAATGAGGTTAATGCTACATTGCTTGAGTAGATTTATTTGAACAAGCTTTAATCTCCATAAAACCTTATGTTTAAAGCTTTACTTGGGAAAAGTATTAAGAAAGAAGACACAAATTTTAGCAGTTTGCCTGACGCTATAATATTAGTGATTTGATTTGATTAATATGATAATTTACAGAAAAAATAAAACAAATGGATTTTTTCTTTTTTTGGAGATGCCTAAAGACAGGCCTAAAATTAAGCTTCATTAGCATCTTAATAAATCTACCTTTAGTTGTCTTCATTTCTTCACCCAAATTGTCATTATAATCTACTAGAGGCCCAGTGCATAAAATTTGTGCACAGGTGCGGTCCATAGGCCTGGCCAGTGATCGCAGTATGAGCGTTTGGCATGGAATGGCAGGTCCTAGATGACGACTGGGCCCTGGCCAGCACCCGGGCCCCCAGGCCCCCACATGCCTTCCCCCTGAGTCACGGCACCTGAGTCCCCACATGGAGATGCGTTGAGCATGGCCAGTCGGGGCACAGCATGGGCCTCTGGGTCAGCCAGTGGCACTTTATGGAAGCCAGGCAGGCAGCGTGCTCTTTCCTGGCTGGTCTCACAGACCAGCTCCTGCATGAACCCATGGGGAGCCTGACTGGCCCCTGTGGTCCCGGCAGCTGTGGCCCGACTCACCCGGAAGAGGCCACTTGGGTACGGGGTGGGCGCCTCACGGGCGCCTGGATCCTGAGCATGGGGGCATGCGAGCCCTGGCATCCTGGGGGAGGGTAGCAGGGGGAGTGAGAGAGAACTCAGCAGACACCCTGCATTCTCACCGCACCTCTGTCCCCATCACTTCCGCTCCCTGGTAGCCAGTGAGAGGCCGTAGCCCCAAGCAGCTCCCCAGCCGAGGGGCCAGGCTCTGATAGGACGATCAGGGCCTGCCAGCTGCTGGTCGCCATCTGCGGGGTGATGGGTCAGGGCCAGGTGTGATTGGGCTCCCACTAGTACCCGCTTTGGCCTGGCACTGCATGCTCACCTGCTCCACCATCTTGCCGCAGTCCTGCTCTCATCGGGGCCCATTGAGGCTGGCAGCACGTCCACTGCTCCCCACTGCCAGTGCCATGTCACCGACGCCCACCATGTTTCATGCTGCCCCCTGGTGGTCAGTGCACATCATAGTGAGCAGTGAAACTCCCAGTTGAACCTCTGGTCGAGGGGACAATTTGCATATTTGGCTTCTATTATATAGGACTAGAGGTCCGGTGCATGAAAATTCATGCACTTGGGGGGGGGGGTCCCCCAGTCTGCTCCCTCTCACAGTCCGGGAGCCCTCAGGGGATGTCCTACTGACGGCTTAGGCCCGCTCCCCCCGGAGAGAGGGCCTAAGCCACAGTCTGGCCTCCTTCTGCAGGAGGCGACTGGGCCAATCAGGGGAAGGCGCCACCCCCATCACCCTGCTGCTGCTACTGCCTCTGGCCTCCCTCTCAGGGAGGCGACCGGGCTGATCAGGGGAAGGCACCACCCCCATCACGCCACTGTTGCTGCCACTGCCGGCCACCATGGTTGCCAGCCCTACTCGGCCCTTGCAGCCACTGCAGCTTTGTCCGGAAGGACATCTGGAAGGATGTCTGGGAGACATCTGGTCTATCTGGTCTAATTAGCATATTATCCTTTTATTAGTATAGATAGCAACACATCTTCAGCATCTGAACAGAGTTGCTTTTATTAAGCTTATTAGCAATCAACTTTTACCAAAACCATTGGTCATATCTTGGCCTCTCATAATATTTCATTATGGTTCACCTCTCTTCTCTGATTTCAATGTTGTCTTAACTTATTTTGTTACTTCACACAAGTAATTAAATGATGATAGGTCTATACCAGTGATGGCGAACCTATGACACCTCTGACACGCGAACTCATTTTTTTGATTGATTTTTCTTTGTTAAATGGCATTTAAATATATAAAATAAATATCAAAGACATAAGTCTTTGTTTTACTATGGTTGCAAATATCAAAAAATTTCTATACGTGACATGGCACCAGAGTTAAGTTAGGGTTTTTCAAAATGCTGACACGCCGAGCTCAAAAGGTTCGCCATCACTGGTCTATACACTAAAATTTATGGAGCACCTAAAAAGAACTATGCTTATTTGTTTTAGTTGAACAGATGTTATACTGTAATAATTCTGAAAGAAATTATCACTTTATAGAACAAAACAAAAGGAAGAAAATATAATTAATAACATTTGCATTTATTTATACATACTTATCAAAATAACTTTTCAATTAAAGGTTAATAATATTGCCGGAACGGGTTTGGCTCAGTGGATAAAGCGTCGGCCTGCGGACTGAAAGGTCCCAGGTTCGATTCCGGTCAAGGGCATGTACCTTGGTTGCGGGCACATCCCCAGTAGGGGGTGTGCAGGAGGCAGCTGGTCGATGTTTCTCTCTCATCGATGTTTCTAACTCTCTATCCCTCTCCCTTCCTCTCTGTAAAAAGTCAATAAAATATATTTAAAAAAAAAAAAGGTTAATAATATTTATTATTGATTGGGAGATTTCAATTTTTTTCTGCCTTACTTATTCTCATTGTTTCCTCTTTATTTTATAGTAAGCATATATTACTTTAAAGCTGAGAATAGGAGTGTATTGGTTGATTTTACGTGTCAATTTTAGGGCCACAGGGTGCCCAAACTTTGGGTCAAGTATTATTCTTGGGTAAATCTGTAAGGGTGTTTATACATAGGATTATACAACATTAGGGGTAGACCTTATCCAATCAATTGAAGACCTGGATTGAGCAAAAAGTTTGATGAAGTTTAAATTAAAGGATTATAATGTCCATTTAAAACTACCTTTATGCCCTAGCCAGTTTAACTCAGTGGATAGAGCTGTAGCCCATCTACTGAAGGGTCCCGGTTTGATTCTGGTCAAGGCAAGTACCTCAGTTGCAATCTTGATTCCCAGCAAGGGTCTGGGTACCTGCGGGAGGCAACCAATCCATCTCTCTCACATCAATATTTCTTTCTCTGTCTCTCCACCTCTACCTTCCCTTTCACTCTCTGTAAAAATCAATGAGAATTAACAAAAATCAGGTGAGAATTAACAAAAAAAATGAAATATAAAAAATAAATTAAACTATCCCAATACAATGATGAGTAGCAGTACAGGATGGTCCAACATTAAAGACAGGTTATGCTAAAGCATGAGCAGCATACCCCTTCTCCACCAAAAACTTTAGATGTTTGAATTATCCGATTTTTTTAAAGACTCTATATATTTTTTAAAAGTTTAAGTTAAAGATAAAATGCAAAAATTAGAAAACAATAATGGGCTATCAAAATTGCCAGACACTTCTGAAAAAGAACCAAAGAGTACTTTTAGAAATGAAAAAAAATTAATGGATATGCTCATTTGTAATGGATGAATTCATGAACTGGAAAACAGAACTAAAGTAGTTTTGGACAATAGAGCACAAATATATAAGGAGATGGTTAATAGTATGGAGGGCAGAATAACAAGCCTACCAAGTTGATTCAGAGTCGCAAAGGGGAAGGAAACGTAGGATGGGGTGAGACAATGAAGAATAGATGGCTGAGGATTTTTTTTCAAATAAGATGAGAAATATGCATCCACAGATACTGGGAGCAGTGTGTACAAAGCAGACAAATTTTTAAAAAGCATACATAACCTTTTAGAGCGTAGTGGGACTGCAGATCTCTGAAGACAAAGTTGTCTTAAAAGGAGCCATAGAGAAAACGCAGATAATACCCACCAAGGCACGATCACTAGACTGACAGTGGACTTCTCAACAGCAACAGTTGAAGCCAGGAGACCGAAATAATATTTTCAAGATTCTGAGAGAAGGTAATTTTCAACCTGAAATTGGGCACTCAGCAAAAGTAACTTGCAAAAATGAGAGTGAAATACTGTTTTCCTAAGAGGAAAACCTAAGAGATTTACACTGAAGGAACTTCAAAGGACAAGGATAGCAAAAGAAAACTCTGAGATACAGAAAGAAATGGTAAGCAAAGAAATTGGTAAACATGTAGGTAAATCTAAACAAATATTGTTCGTTTAATACAATGAAGTCTAACATAGGGGAAAAGGTAGACTACAGTACTGGATAAAACTCTGTGTGAAGAAGGAGATATCAGAGTTAGCAATATAAGGTCCTTTTATTGTCCTGAAGGAGATTATGATAATAATTTTAGACTTCAAGGATAACTACTAAAAAGTAAAAATAGAATACACCTTCAATCTAGTATTTTAAAAGTCAAGCAAATTTAAACACAAAAGTAAAGCATAGAAAATGCAGGACAAATACAAAGCAGAAGTAAGATTATAGAAACAAGTGCAGATATATTCACAATCACAACATATGTAAATTTTCTGGCTAAAAGACAGATAAAGTAAAATAAAGATTAAAAAAATAATAATATAGTTCAACTGTACAATGTTAGAAAAAAACATCCCTAATGTGGAAGGACAAATTAAAGGGACAGAAAGATATATTTTAGCAAATTCTACAAAAAGGAAGCTAGGGCAGCTTTATTGATATCAGTCAAAATAGAGTTTAAGACAAAAAACATTATTAAGGTTGGAGAGAATACTATATATTTTGTTAACAGTTTTAACTCAGTGAAAAAGTATAACATATTTAAAGTAGCCTCAAAATATATAAGGAAATTTCACATGTTTCTCCAAGTTATTGCTTGGTCAAATAGACAACAAATAGTAAAGATATAATTTAGGCAACACAATTAACTAGCTTGATTCATAGATATAAGGAACCTTGCACCAAAGTCTGTAATACACATATTCTTCAAAAAGAAGATTTATAAAAATTGACCTTATCTAAGCCATAAAACAAGTCTCATCAGATTTCCAAGAAAAATAATGACCATGTTCTCTGATCATAATACAATTAAATTAGAAGTCAGTAGCTAAAAATACCCCCCCATATTTCCCTTATATTTAAAATTTAAAGACATTTCTAAATAACTCATTGATCAAAGATATTATAATGGAAATTTTTAAATACTTAGAATTGAATGCTAATGGAAATGTTATTTATCAAAACTTGTGGGATGCAGTGAAAGTTGTATTTAGAGGAAAATGTATAGCCTCAATTGCTTTTACCAGAAAAGAAAAGAAAAGTGAAAATAAGCAAACTTTAAGACTAGAAAAAGACAAGGGAGGGAGGATGAATAAAGATAAGAATAAATTAATTAAATTGAAAATTTAAAAATCAGAGGATCAAGAAAGCCAAAGTTGATTCTTTGACTGGGGTTCATAATACAGAGTTTTGTTAAAAGGCAAATAGTAAATAATTTTTCCTCTGAACAATATAATCTCTTTTACTCAACTCTGCCATTGCAGTGTGGAAGAAGATATACACATTACCATATAAATAAGTGGATATGGCTCTGTTCCAATAAAATTTTATTTCCAAAAACTGGTGTCACTGTTTGGCCTGTGGATCATAATTTGCCAACCACTGGACCAATAAATAGTAGGGCTGATGTACAAAAATAATTAGAAAGCTTAGCAAAGTGGCTAGATCAATGTACAAAAATTTATTGCCTTTTTACACACCAGTAACAGAACAAAGTAATTTTTTTAAAAGTTGTCATTTATAATAACAACAAAAAATTTAAGTACCTAAGAATAAATTCAATAAAATTTGTGCAAGACCTAATGAAACTAAAATTTTATTGTTTAATCTGCCTTATTCTCAGATCAATGCATTTCAAAATTTTGGTTTCTAGACCCCTTTATACTCATAAAAATTACTGAGAACACAAGAAAGCTTTTGTTTCTTTGGGTTTTATCCATCTATATTTTAGCTTATTAAAAATTAAAACGGAACATCTAAAGGTTAGTTGCAATGCAGAATCTAAAACCACATCAATGAACTTGGTACTCCATTGAATTCATTGGTCTGCCTTGCATATTGAATGGGTCTATTGCCAAAGCATGATTTTTTAAGGCTCTGATAGGTTATTTGGAAAATTGTGGTTTACTGAGTTATAAAGATCTTCAAAATGGTGACACATTTTATTTTACGGTATTAAAAAATCACAATATTACCACCAATCTCACCAGGAAAGTTTTAAGTTTTCAGAAGCTATCAGGCTCATAGTAGCAGATACACATTTTCCAGAAATCTGAATTTTAGAAGTATTGAATTTTAACATCGACAACAAATTCTACCAGTTGTTTTCCTCGAAGTGACAGCTCACCTTCATTTTCAAGAAAATATCTGCCAGATACCTAAATCTGAATAACTGTCGTTTGTCGGGCATTCTTTCGAGTAAAAATGATGTTCTATGAAAGTGGTTTGTTCAACTTGCAACTCAGACAATCCCACAAATGTTTTTCCTTGAGAACAATTATACCCCAGTATGCAACAAAAGTGCTTATGCATATTTGTCATACAGAATGTTAAAATGATGAACACTCAGATATTGAGATTTAATATAAATTTAATACAAATAATAGTTCCTACTGCTGATCAAGCTCATTCCTAAGTGAAACTAGCACTTTGTTTGGCTGTGAGGGTGTGGTGGTGAAGAGCTAGCAAGTTGGTGACACTGCCTTGTATCATGCTGAGGCACCAGCAGTCGTAGCCACCATTACCTTTGCACCATCTACACAAATGTCAACCTGTATAAAAGACAAATAGCATCTTAGTATTATTATGAAAACAGTCGTGACTTCTTAGGTCTTGGGATCCCCAGGGGTTCCCCAGACCACAGTGAGATCAGTGGCCATAAACCTTCATGTGGCTCTCTCCTTCATGTCCTTCAGGTCTCAATTTCAATGTCATGACCTCAGAGAGAACTATTCTACATAATGTCCAGTGACTCCCTCATACATCACCCTTTGCTTGTTAGCATAGTACTTATCACTGCTTGATAGTTTATTGTTTATTTACTTATATGTTTATTATCTGTCTCCCCCGACTAGAATATGAAACCTGAGATGGTAGGTACTTTGTCATGTTCAATATAATAACTGTGTCTCCAAACCTAAAGTAGTGTTTGGCACCTAAGCGCTCAGTAAATGTTTGAGGGATACTGAGTCAGATTGAGCTGCTGCACAGGGAGCTGGGTTCTCATCATTTCTCGCTCCGATGGCTTGTAGCTTTCACTCTAGATTCTGTGGATAAAAACATAAGGAACTTGAGTTCTGCATTTTACATATATTAACTCAGTCCTCACAAGAGCCCTGAAAGCTAGGTTTCTCCCTTTTTACAGAAGAAGCTTCTTAAGATCAACAAGAACTATTCTAAATTTAAAGATCTCATAAGTATTAGAGCCAAAAATTGAATTCATATCCTTCAACTTCCTCCCAAGTGAAATGGATACAACATTAAGACATGCTCATTAAGTATTTCTCAGAGTACCAAGGTTTCAAAAATTGGCTGCCAAATGATGAGGCAGTAGTCATTCAGAAAGTGTGTTTGTTACAGGGAATTTTTTAAATAATTAAAATTGAAACTCTGAAATTATAACAAATGAGCGGAAGATTTTCAAAATTAACTTCTTTGCACATTTTAGAAATGTTTGCCCCAGCCTTCACTTCCCAGGAAACCATTGTATTTCTTCAGTCTTTTGCCCCAAAGTTCTTAGGATATTTCATAGGAACTGCAGCAATGGCAAATGAGCCATGAAGTCCTTGTGTTACATTCATATCAGCGATCTTTCCTCTGCCCTGGTTCCTGGCTGGAAGAAGTGTACAATAACACACGATAACGTGCACGTCAGCATGAAGACTAAGTTCTGAACCTAATCTCAGCTATTATGTCTTTACTACATAGATTATGCCATAGAGAAGCTATCACCAAATATCTAGGGATCACACAAGAGTCAGCAATAGTCAGCAGCATGGAATACAAGTCAATCCTCTTACTGTCTAGACCAGTGATGGCGAACCTCTGACACGCGAACTCATTTTTTTGGTTGATTTTTCTTTGTTAAATGGCATTTAAATACATAAAATAAATATCAAAAATATAAATCTTTGTTTTACTATGGTTGCAAATATCAAAAAATTTCTATATGTGACACGGCACCAGAGTTAAGTTAGGGTTTTTCAAAATGCTGACACGCCGAGCTCAAAAGGTTTGCCATCACTGGTCTAGACAGATGTTCTGTTTGCTTCAGGTGTTATGTGAAATCTTTAGTCCCAAGGAAAGATTTGCCAAGAGACCTTCAAGAGAGCTTCTAGACTAGCCCATTAGACACAAAGAAATACAAGATCGTTGACAATCAATTCCCTGTGTGTGCTAGTCCTGAGATCTATGACTTTTAACAAATAAGGTGGTGTGCCAATGTTCTCTCCAAGTTCTGTTTTTAAAGTGTGCCAGTGAGAACTCAGGGCCAGCTTACCTGCAGGGGCAATGACAGGGCCTTTCTTTTCCACTCATCTGAAAGTCCACAGTTATCTGCTAACTTAATTCACCCTCAATTAGAATATAAATACTCCTAGGATCATCACCAGAGGTTATAAGTAAGTCACAACTTTCTGAAAACTAACAAACTCTAAACACACAAAGGTGCTCAGTTTCACCAAGGAGACTGCCTAGTGAGAAGAATAGAAGGGAGAGAGAAATTATTTTGGCAAATGGGAGTGTAAAATAGGGAGTCCCATGCTAGAAGAACACAACATTCAGGAGACAGAGGGAGGGGAGGGAGATGATGACTCTGGAAAAGCTTTGCCTGCCTCCGTCTTTCCTAGGATGGACCATAGTGATGCCAGTGTATTTCTAGCTGACAATGGATTCTCACCAGCAACAGGAAAGGAACCTGCCAGATTAGCATGAAGCAGCTATATTGCAGGCCCTTCCCACTGTCCTAGCCTCAAAGCACCCAGAGGATAATGATCTATAGAAATAACATGGCCAGTTGGTCAAGGCGTGGACTTGGCATCTGCTAATGACTTGCTTGGTCTTAAGGATATGGTTGAGCTTCACTGTTCCCTTCATTCTTGTCATCATGGTATAAGAACCAGTCACATAATCACCTCTTAAACACAGTATTTACAAAGTATACGAACGGATATTCTAACACATTGTTTTCTTGAGTTTTTAAACCCATATTCCCTAGAGGGCTGACTAACTCTTGTGCAAATCCCACTAGCAACACAGTGTCTATAGTTTGTGATATAAAATTAATAGGTATGTCAGGAAACCATTCTCAGACTACACTTGTCTCCCACTCCCACTGCATGCCCACTGTGGAGAGACTCTATTCTAGTGTATGTCATATAAATTCTCTGTATAGTACCTACTTCTCTTGGGATTTTGGTCCATTGTAGAGTTTGTATTAATCCTTTTTTTTCTGTAATATCTGTTGAGATTCCTGCCAGGGTTTAAGGAGTCTCTGGCTTCTGAAGGGGAAGCATCAAGCCATAAATATGGGGAACTGTGCCCAACCTGGCAGTGTGTAGCTGATGGCACAGACCATCTCTGTCTGGAGATGCCAATGGTCCAGGGTCATATTGTCATGGTAATGTTTAAAGGCTTAATTACCTGATACTCAGATTCTCTTGTTTCTCATTAATAACCATGCCTAAGCTAAATTGTAGACCTACCTGGAGAGATTCTAATACCTCTGATGAACCCATTTCTGATTTCCCATAAAGTTGATCTTTTTCACAAAGGTCTTTCTGTAGATAAGTGGGTGAAACATCAGAAAGAGCCCGTATCTTGATATCACTCATAGGTGAACAAGAAAAATCTGATGTTTATTTCACACAACTCCTTAGAAATTTGAAAATAGCTACTGTGTCTTCTTATTGGGAGGAAGTGTACCATCTTCATCTTTGTTTACCTAGTTCCAAACTTTGGAGGGAAAATAGTTAGGGATCCACAAATATTAGTCAACTCTTTCCTGTAAATTGTAGTTGATCTTTCTCTCACCCTTCCCATAGATAACTCCTACTTTGTCGTTAGAATTCAGCTCAAGCATTGTCATTACTGGGAAGGAACCCACCTGTGTTTGAAGGCATGCTGAAATGCCTCTGCAACAGCCCTAAGGCACGGTATCAATTTGCCTGGTCAACCACTCTATCATATGTGCCAGAGGCCTGTGTTTGTGACCCAGACCCAGCAAAATGGCTGGAATGTGGTAGATACCCAGTAAACATTTCCCAGATACATCAGTGACTAAAATTTCAATCTTTCCAAAGTTCCATACAACTTCGCTCTTTTGTGTGTGTTTAGATTGTCTGTTTCAAGGCACCCACAAGTCAACACTGTGATATATGTAGTTTGAGCAGCTAGAGTAGAGCAGACTATCTCTCACTGGCAGTCAACAATGATTCTAGAACAAAGCTTTACTTTTTGGGATGTGGATAGAACACTTAATAAGGCACAGATAATAAGACTTTGGTTTGGGTCTTTATTTCCAGTTTTAACATTACACAGACATAGAAGAAATATCTGTGATCTCAGTGAAGCAGCAGAGCAGATATGAGCAAAGTGCTAATGATTTTTAAGTGAGAAAAGCCTGGAACACTGGGGATGAATGGCAATCAAAAAAGTCAAAACAAGTTGGAGCCTTTAAATGCCAATTTTTAATGCCTCACAATGAAAAAAAAATTTAATAAAAATAGAGAAAACTCCGTGTACTTGGAATGAAATGGTAATTTTAGAAAGTATGCAAAAGCTATTTTTTTTTACAGTAGATACCTCTTACATCATCATGCTTTTAGTGTTTTTCTAATGTGATTATATTCCTATGGGCCCGAGAAGCTATTAGTATTGGGTAATACAATATTCGAAGTAACCAAAAGAATGTGGTGGACCCACCGACCTGCTTTTGACTTCTGAGAAATACAGCTTAACTATCTCAAATTCTACAAAACTTTTCCTGGGCTTATGGCAAAGATTATTTTGTCTTAGTTGTGGAAGATCTCCCACCTGGTACTTCAGTAGAGACTACATGGTTACATAAAGGTTGTTTGCAGATCTGTCCTTGTCTTTTCTTTCCAGAAGGACTCACAATTGTGGCTTCCAGCCTGCACCATGTGCTCTGATAGGCACTCTTTCAGAAAGGTGCTTAGTTCCCAAGCAGCCTAAAGGAGGTTGCTGCGCCTTGTCCACATGCTGAGCAATGGAAACTTGCCCTGGAGAGTCCTATGGTCCACTGTGTCCCCCAAATAATTTGAAATGCAGGCTCTTCTGAGAACCCCAAAAAATCTGAATTGGCCACCTAGACAGAAAGAAAAATCCATTCTGCGCACTCTCATCTCTCTGTGTCTCATTTCTCTGTCCGATCTCTACAATCAGATTTTGTGAACCTGTTAACATCTTCCTTCCTGCACATAAACTTGCTTATTCATTCATTCAGCCCACATGAGCTTACTCCTTCAGTGATCTCATCCAGTCCTGTGGCTTTTAAGTACTATCTCCATACTAATGACTCCCAAATGTATATCTCTAGATCAACCCTGCCCTGAATCTTAAGTTATGTGTTTAGCTGCTTATGTAATATATCCATAGTGCTGTCTAGAGTAGGCTTCTCAAACTTAGCACATCTAAACCAACGCTTGTCCTCACCCCAGCAGACCTGATCCTTCCCTGGGGTTGCACATTTCAGTAAATAACACTCCATTTATCTGGTCATTTAAACTGAAATCCTTGAAGTCATCTTAAATCATTCTCTCACATTCCATGTCCAATCCATTATCAACACCCATCAGTTTTACCTTCCAAATATATGCAAATCCAGCCATTTGTCACCACTTCTTCTGCCCCACCCCAGTCTGGTCCATCCTTATTGCTCACCTAGAAGCTGCAAGAACCTCCCAGCATGCTTCCAGTCTAACTGCACAATTCTCTTTCCACATAGAACCTCAAGTAATCTTTTAAAAATATTAATCAGGCCCTAGCTGGTGTTGCCAGTGGATAGAGCGTTGGCCTGCGGACTGAAGGGCCCCGTGTTCGAATCCGGTGAAGGGCATAGCAAGACCCTCGAAGGACTCTGCTAGGAACTCTTAAATGAGGCCTAAGGTTTTAGTCCCTGTACATTTTTCATCTGTTTCTCTGTATCATTCAATCATTAAGTTAGTGGAATTTTTAATGCATTCAAGAGAGAAAAGCCCTCCCCCCTTCTCTCCCCCTCTTATCCCCCACCTCAGCCCCTGTGCTCACAACCACCTTTGTCTCAGCCACAGGCCCCTGGTCTCCTCAGAGGTGACCTTGCCCAGGGCGCGGAAGCCTGTTGCTGAGGGTTGGAATTACACAAACATTTTTAATGGAAGCAAAATTGGGCATTGGGGTTGTGGCCATCAGGGATTGAGCTCAGCTAGGGGGGCAGGCGCCCTACCCGTGTCATGGCAGCCACAGCAGCCTGGCGGCAGGAGGAGTGGCCTGGCAGTGGGGGGCCTGCGAGGAGCTCAGGCTGCCAGCTTTATCCCTTGGCAGTAGCAGAGGCTCTGGCCCAGCTGGTTCTGCGAACACCCCAAGGTTGGGCACCTGGCGGCTCCCAGAGACTCCTCAGCATAATTACTTAATCACACCCCAAGAGCACTTAATCACACCCTGCCAGTGAGCTGGTGAGCCTTTCCGAGCTGGAGGTGAGCCTTTGCGAACCTTGAGGCTTGAAATACTGTACAAGTTGGGGAATTATGATGTGTTCCAACCGTAAAGTGAAAGAAAGGATGGAAGGAGATGAGGTTGGAGAAAGGGGTCCCAGGCTGTCCTCACATGGAAGTCATTACAAAGCCTCTCTTTCCCACACTCTCTCCTCACTCTCTTTCTCCCTTTTACCAAGTTCATCTATTTGCTTTAAAATAACCCCTTAATTGAAAATTGAAAACAATTCAGGAAGGAAGACTTGCAACATAAATGGCACCTGTGAATGTTCTGGAAATTAATCCGTTATATACATCATTCTTTTTGAGGTTGTTTTATCCTCCTTCTAAAGAACTCAGAAACTCAATGGCAACTTGAAACAGAACCCAATTTAGTCCTGTCATTAGACCAAGAGGGTTTTATTCTCCCTGGTCCTCTGTCAGATTTTAAATGGATGTGGTTTCATTCCTCTTCTCATCTAATACTGAAACATATCCATCTACAGCAAGATCTCACTTTTAAATGATGTTCTTGTATTTCAAGAGACCTTTTAAAGGGGAAAAATAATAGCTCCACTCTAGACAGAGCTCATGGCGGGAAAGTGAGTCTATTTATCTCCAAAGATTCAACAAATTCTTACGAAGTGTTGGGCCCAAATTCTTGGTGGCTAGAGGAGGAGGTGGGGTTCTGAAGGGGGACATGACTTGCTCAGAGTCACATAGCTAAGTTAGTGTGTCACCTGTGTACTTTCTTTCTTCTCATAGCTATTGGATACTTTCCCTCGAAGTGAGACCCAGACTCTGGTTGGAACAAGAATTCCTGTCCTGTGCTCTTCTGAGATATAGCACCCTAGAGAATTAAAATGTCCAGCTGTTGCCATTGTCTGGTGTAAATCTCTCTATATTCACCTGTTTCCCTTGGGAGAGAGTGACTCACTGGACCATGGATGAAAACCCCACATAGTCCAAACCTTGGTGATCTGTTTGGTTTATTAAATAAAAAAAAGAGAAAGAAATGAGAGAAAATTGTTCTTTAGACTTAAAATATATAACAAATATATTTATGTATTTTAATTAGGGCATTAATTAGATAGGTTGATGGTACAGTGTAGAGTCCAGGAATAATCTCAAATACATTTGAAATTTTACTTTATATTTTAAAAGTCATCTCAGATCTGTGCAATAAAGCTGGATTGTTCAATAAATGTTGCAGGGATCATTAATAGCTGTCTGGCAATAATAAAATTTATTGATAATTCAAGATAAATTCTAAATGAATCAAAGACAACATTTTAAAAAACAAGTATCTATGGAATCCAGGGGGAAATTGTTTATATCCACAAATGAGAAGGCCTTTTAAAGTATGATAAAAAAATCCAGAAGTTATAAGAGGAAAACTATAAAATGAATTCAATTATATAAAAACCATAAATAAAGGCAAAGACAAGTGGAAAACTAAGAAAAATACTTTGCAACTCATATAAGAGGAGGGGCTGATTTCCCTAATATGTAAAGAGCTTCTACAAGACCCTAAGAAAAAAGACCAACAGTGCAATAACAAAAAAAATAGGTTATTAACAGAATTTACAGAAAAAGGAAATATCAGTAGCTGCTCAAAAACATGAACTATATCTAGTTTTATTTATTTAAAATGTAATGCAAATTAAAACTATAATGAGATGCTATTTTTACCTAGCAAGCAGGCAGATTTTTTTAAAAAAAATATTTTTTATTGATTTCAGAGAGTAAAGATTTACCTAGACAAGTAAAGATTAATCAAGTCCATAGATGTGGCCAAAAATTGAGGCTGGAAAGGAGTCACTTTGAGTAGTGTAGAAAAAATCAAGTAGGATGTGTTATTAGAACACTGAATCTATCTCCTGTTTTTATGCGGCTGCTTTTTTATTATACCTTTCAACTCTTCCTTCATATTGTTACCAGCACCCCCCAATAATGCCTTCCCTCTGAAGCCTTCATGCCAATGTACAGAATACTTCATCTGCCTAATAAACCACCGATTTGGAATACTCACCCCAAGTTTGCTGCCTATTTGAAGTCTTCTTTGAATATATTTAAGAGTCTTACATTAAGTATCTTTTATACTCTTTCTTAGCATTTATCACATGGTAGTCATTCATAGGTTTGCCTTGTTCTTGCTATTCTATAGACTTCAAGCTCTTAGCTCCTCAATAGCACAGGTTACTTATTAAACTCTATATTATATCCATTAAATATATATTTGAATGAATAGGTAAATAGCAATAGATAAGCAGTACAAAATTTGAAAGATGAGAGAGTTAAAATGGGTATTGCTAGGTAAGACTGAAGTAGATCTGAGACTAAGACAGAAGTTATTTGATTTTACATAAAAATATCTTCAGTAATTCTAAATTAATGAGATAATAACTTACATTTAATAAGTGGAAAAATCTTCAAACGTATTTTTACATTTTAATTGAAGTGCATTATCTTAAAAAATGATAAAAATGCATGTAGACTTTTACCTCTTAAATCTATATAGCAGTTGTCATTATATAGAAACCTGCTCATATGTTAATATATTACTTCTTAATGTGTTGTAATGACTTCATTGAATTTCTTCAATATTTGTGCAAATAACCGCACATAAAACTATTTAGAACTCACTTAAACATAAATCCCTAAACTGCACGTCAATATTCTCATGTTGGAAATGTTTTGGCCAATCTGTCCTTAGTATTTAAATATGCTTCCCATAGGAATGTAATTGAGGTTGAATGAGGGTATAAATGTGGAGCCTTAATCCAACAGGGTTGGTGGCCCTTATAAGAAGAGGAAGAGAACAGTTTTTCTGTGTGTGTGTGTGTGTGTGTGTGTGTGTGTGTATGTGTGGATACAGGGAGAAAGAGGCCATCTGCAAACCAGGAAGAGAGCTCTCAGCAGAAACTGAATCCTGCCAGAACCTTGATCTTGGACTTTTCAACCTCATCAAACGCTTAAAAGAATTTTGGAATATATTCTGTTAAGCATGATCACTTGTGTTCTTGAATGGAAAAGTGGTTGGTAATAAATTATCCTATTGTTTGGAAAATCCTATATAATAAAAGGCTAATATACAAATAGAAACGGCAGAACAACCAGAACAACCGATCACTATGATGTGCACTGATCACCAGGGGGCATGTGTGGAACATGGTGGGCATTGGCCATGGCAGGATGGTGGTGCAGGTGAGTGGGGGCGCAAGACCAAGGCGGGGTGCTGGTCGCTGTCATCGGGGCAAGCCTCTGGTGGTTACTGAAAATTCTTTCCTCTCACGGGCTGTAGTCCTGCCGGACACTCACACCTGCTGCCAGCGCCAGCCCCCCTTGCACCCACAGTTGGCGCTGGAGCCGCTGCTCACACCCGCTGCTGGTGCCCAACGCTGGTCCCAATCACTCAGCGCCATCAGCGGGTGCGAGTGGGGCTGGTGCCATCAGCGTGTGGGAGTGGCGGTGGCAGGAGTGGAGTGGGGCTGCAGGGAGACAGGGAACCAGGGGACCAGGGGCCACAGTGGAAGGGGCCGGCTGGGGCACAGAGGATGGGTCAAGACCCACCCCTGTGCTTACCACAGCCTCACGGCCCACAGTTCCTTTCAAGGTGCATGAAATTGTGCACTGGGCCCCTAATAGTCCTTCATAAAACCCTTGCTCTGAAAGGAGTGGGAAAATACAGAAGTTGCATTAAGATACACACTAAACCAAATACCTGCTGGATGACATAGTACCCCATATATTTTGTGAAAACATCCTTCCTTAGATAAATATTAAACTAAGTCAATAAAGGGAGGGTTAATTCTGTCATGTTTTGAATCAGGAAGAAACACATACAGATGAAGACTAAGAGGGGTCTTTTCCTCTCTGACCTATGGTGGGACATAAGTTGGGAAAATAATACTGTGTTAGAGCTGGTAAAACCGCAAATAGGAGGTTCAATTTTCTACAAAGAAAAATACATTCGGTCTGCTTCTTTCCTTAAGTGTTCATTTCTAAAATGCATAGTAACATCAATCTCCTATAGAGAAAATAAGCTTGTAGCATAATTTGAACTAAATTATTAGTATCAGTAGGAACATGTCTTTCTGTCTTCCATACTCTGTTTTAACCTTGGGCATCACAAATATAAACCATCTGGTATACCAGATGCTTGCTTTTCTCTTTGCACATGCAGAAAGTGTAGGTGGAAGGCCTCCAAAATCCCACTATTATTTGTTCTGCTTATCATTATCAACTTCCCAGCCCTTTAATAAATGACACTATTTCTATTTTGGAATCAGTAAGATTTGTAGAGATTATTTACATTTTTCCCCCTATAAGATATCAGTGAATTTTTAGTTGGCCAGAAATCTGGAATATGGCTTATTATGGCTCTGTTGTTCATAAACTCCAACTTTATTGACTGTTACATTTTAAACTAAGCATTAACTAAAATTTTATTGTAGTATTTATCAACCTGTCTTGGCACCAGGGCTTAGTTTTCTAAACCAAAAACAATTTGAACTCAAAATACATGTGCTTTTGAGTAACTGTCAGGTTTTATCCAAAATAGACAGGATTTTTCCTAACTCAGTTTATTATATCCAAATATTTTGATCAAAAAACCAGAAATGTGTTTTTTTGTGTGTGTGAATGTATGTGTGTGTTCTTTCATGCATGTGGATATATGTGCATACATGCAAGAGGAAAATATTTGTGGTGAACATGTTATTAAACAGGAAAACCTAGCACAGCAATTACAGAGAGAGACAGTGGGAATTCATAATACAGTGCTGGTATTAGGAGTTAAATAACCCCAGGCTAGAAAATTTATTTGCAATAGCACAATTTGTAAGAGCTACTTAGCAAAATATCTAGAAAAAAGCATTCCAGTAATGGAGTAGCTATTTTTATATAGTAGTTAACTTAGGAAATCCCCTTTTTAATCATAGCCAAATAAATACAACAGCAAAGTATCAAAGTATCGAGTGCTGACAAGTTTTCTGATAGAGTTGGAATTTCAGGAGAACGAGGTCATATGTGATATGAGAAATATGATTACTAATGCTTTTGCCATAGAATGTTATGAAGACTAAACAAAATAACATACATTAAAAAGAGAGCCCTCCACAATAAAACAGATCAACGAATGTTTGTTGAGTTTGAAATCTTAGGAAGTTGTTCTTTTAAAGATTTGTAGAACAACATACCTACTGTACTTTACTAAATATATAGATTCATATGCAAATACATATAAATAACTTAAGGATTAGTAAATGTTATATTTTTCATTGTACAATGCTTATTTATTATCTCATATTTTGTGTTCTTAGATATTTCTGAATGAAAATAACCTAGCAATTTTTAGAAACATATCTGAATTAAGTACTTCAAGACAAAGGTTCTTATGGATGCCATAAAACCCTTAAATGTATACTTTGCATGTGACAGATTTAGTTTGTGTATATCTATATGCAAAATCATGTATATTGAACTGACAGCCATAGAAAAAATATTCTTAATTTCAGTCAATTGTATACTTCTGTTGTGAAGACTGGTACTGTGTTATTTTACTACAATAGCAGGGTTTTTATTATAACCACATATCTACTCTGAAATGCAGGCATATGAAATTCAAATGTTCAATTACTCAGTTCTCTAAAAGCTCTAATAAGGTAAATTCAGATTTTAAGTATACATATGTCCACCTTCCCCAAATAATATATTCTAAGCTTTTATTTATCTGTTAATTGCCATCATTATTACAAATATTAACTTGTTTTGTTATCTTAAGATATAACTATTTGTTAGTTTTCCTGTACATAAAATAAATACAATATTTTACTTCAAATATTAAAAACATTTTTTAAAGAATCTTTTTTTAATTTTATTGATTTTTAGACAGAGAGGGAGAGGAAGAGAGAGAAACAGCAGAAACATCTATTAGCTGCCACTCTATGTCCCCTACTGGGGGTGATCTATCCCACAACTCTGGGCATGTGTCCTGACAGGCAGCCTTTCAGTGCAGGGAAGAAGCTCAACCAACTGAGCCACACTGGCCAGGACAAGAAAACATTTTTGATGTGTCATAATAGATATGAGTTTGGGGTTGAGATATTGTATGTTCAGGAAATGAGGATATGTTATTTCTAATAGAGGCTGAATGAAGAGTAGAAAGAATCATATGAAGTAAAGGCATACCTAACGATGAGGGTAATACTATATTTCAATGCTAGTATCAAAAACAAAAAAAAAATATTTTCAGAGCCCTTCCTCTTTGAATTAATCTAAAGAAAATTCGCATGGAATACTGAGATTATTAAAACAAAAAAATCTAAGAAGATATAAAGAAGTATCAAGAAAGAATAAAATATTGTTAAGGAATAGGGAATTATTTTATAAAATATGTCCATAGTATATCTAGAATATCAGAAGACCTTAAGTCTTATCAATACAGTTTCACCAAATTTAAATTTTTCAATATTCTACAAGGTTTAGGAACTAAATCTGGAATTTCCTGGTTTAATAAATAATTTTCATACAATTTTTAAATAATTGACTTGCTTTTCATTCCATTAACTGTAAAATATTTATTACAAAAGTTACTTTAATAATGCATGTTACTCAACATTATTTAAATAACAAGAAGCCTGGTGCATAAAAGTTCGTGCACTGGGGGGCGGGTGTCCCTCAGTCTGGCCTGCCCCCTCTCACAGTCTGGGAGCCCTCAGAGGATGTCCTACTGATGGTTTAGGCCCACTCCCCATGGGCCTACGCTGCAGTCTGGCCTCCCTCTGTGGGAGGTGACCTGGCCAATCAGGGGAAGGCAGTGCCCCCATCACCACGCTGCTGCTGCCACTGCCAGCCGCTGCAGCTGCCAACACTCCTCAGCCCTTGCATCAGCTGTGGCTTTGTCCTGAAAGATGTCCAGAAGACATCTGGTCTATCTGGTCTAATTAGCATATTGCCCTTTCATTAGTATAGATATTTTATATAAACATGCAATTTGAGAATTCTTCCTTTGTGAAAATATACAATTTTAAAGTAAATCTATTAATTTTCTTGCTATTATCCATCATTTTCTATCCCTAATTTGAATAAGTTTTAGAAAAAGTAATATTTTTTTATTTATTTTATGATATAAACTTTTACAGATATTGTTCAAATATGTGTGTACAAAAGCTCAATACTGTTTGTTGAGTTTCTACCATAGTGTAGGATTGTTCTGTGTGATTTACACATATTATCTCATTTAATCCTCATAATAATAATATATGGTTTTAAGAAAAATAATTTACAGATATACTAAATAAGCCTAGGAAATTAAGTACTTCTCCATGTCACAGGTAGAAAATGAATAAAGAGACATAACCATGGATGTCTAACTATAAATCCTGTTTTATTTTGTTTGTTTACACAATTCAATGACCTTTCCTTTAAAAATTGCTGAAAGAGATTTCTTATTTGATTACAATGTAGAAAATTACAAAAGTACTAATATGAAAAAACAAGATACTCTAAATAGTAATGACTTTGCTTACAGTTATTGAAGAGTAGAAGCCATAGATAGCTAAAACCCAAAAGAATCTACAATCAGACTAGTGGGACTAAAAAGTGTATTATTATTTTCACTTTGTGAACATTATGTAATTTTCCCCTTAAAGTCATAATAACAGATTTCAAAGAGTTTAAGTATGGTAAAGATCAATAAATGAATAATATGTAAGGGGGATTGAATTTCAGTTCAAGATGAGGCAGACATTAACATGACTACAGAGATAAAGCAAAGATTATTAACAGATATTGCTGTTAGCTACTTGGAAAACTCACACACATTTACAAATTGCTCAAATAAAAAAAGAAGTTTAGCAAGTTGTGTCAGGATCACTTATCAAGAATTATTATGGAAAATTAATTGTCATTATATACAAGAGAAAACTAGACTTAGGAAAACTAATCAGATAGATAGATGGATAGATAGATAGATAGATAGATAGATAGATAGATAGTATATTTCACTACAGCATGAATAACTAAAGCAATGTCAATATTTAATGTGTCAGTTACATTTATTTAAGAAATATTTACTTTTTAAAAAAATGTTTATTGTTGAGAGTATTATAGATGTCCCCCACGTCTTTCCCCCATTGCCCTCCTCCCCCTGGATCCTGCCTTGCTCCAGGCCCCAGGCCTCCACCACCCTATTATCTGTGTCCATGGGTAATGAATATATGCATATAAATTATTTGGTCAATCTCTTTCCACCCCACTTCCCCCTTCCCTCTGAGATTCCTCAGTCAGTTCCATGTTTTCATACCTCTGGTTCTATTTTATTCATCAGTTTATTTTGAATTTCTTGTTCGTTTATTTTTGATTTTTGGATTCAATTGTTGATAGATATATATGTATTGTCATTTTACTGTTCATATTTTTTATCTTTATTTTTTCTTCTTAAAGAAGACCCTTCATCATTTCTTGTAATCCTGGTTTGGTGGTGATGAACTTCAGCTTTTTCTTGTCCATTAAGCTCTTTATCTGACCTTCATATTTTCTTTAAAAATTAAAAGACACTCAAAAACTTGAAGAAATAAAAAGTAATGAAACTAGTACATAAATGTTTAATATTTGGAACCACTATGACTAACCATGTAAAAGAATTCAAATAACCAAATACAAAATCAGGACAAAGGGATAGGCATTTAACAAATGAGAAAACAGGACTGCCATCAATCCTACAAAGGTAGATTCATAGATACTGTTTTTATTAGTATAGTCCAGATTTATATGTAGCTTACAAGTTATCAAATAATGAATGATTAAAATTAAAAATATATTTTTTGCTTTACCCATAATACATGGTAGTATAAAGAGCATAATTTATAATATTTTTAAGTTTCTTATGAAAACTATTTGGAGTATTCAATTCTTGGTAAAAGGTTTAAGAAAGCCAGACTATCTAAAGATTAGCTTTACTAATATGAAGGAAAATTATGATATTTATTCCATAGCAAGATGAGATAATTGAACATAATAATAATAATTTAAAAATTAATTTGAATTTGTAGAATACCCAGAAAGAGAGAATATTTTCTAAATAAGTTACTTGGAGTAATTATAAAATATCCTACTGGGGAGAATATCAGGGCAGATTTTTGCAAGATTTTTGATGATGCCCAAGTTTCTGTTTTAAGCACTTCAGCTTTGACAGCTGCCTTGCAATGAGGCAAGAAGAATAAGAGAATACAGTAGCTTGGGGAGAGAGAAGCTGCAGATTTCATTTGTGTTTAGTTTTGAAAATGTTAAGTTTGAGGTTCCTGCCTTATATACAAGGTGTTGTGTCTAATGTGCTGTAAATATTCCATCTGAAGACCAAGAGAAGATGGGATGCAAATGTAGATTCTTGACTTAGAAAGCAAATGAAAATTAAAGTTTTGCAAGTGAATGTGACAGCCCAAGGAAATTTTGTAGTGATGAGGATGTAGGAGGGAATTTAAGAAATGCAAGTGGACTTGGGGGGGATGAGGGCTTAAAATGTCTCTTTAAAGGTGCTCAGAGATATAAGAGAAAAAGCAGGGGGTGTCTGTGTATATTCCAATCTAAAGCAAAGAAAGGATATTAAACATGGCCAGTGTAATAAACTGTAATACACAGTAAAGTCATAATAAAATGAAGGCATATTGACAGATTACCAGATGATGCAGAAGACAGGTAGTTATCTAAGGAGAAATAATATATATTTCTTAACACTGGAGCAACCTAACTATTTTTAAATACTCATGGAAAAATCCAGAAGTGAGGAAGTGGATTCAGACGAGAGTGTGTGGTTAAAGAAATCACTGAGAAGACAGTAGAGCACAGAATCAGGGCAGAGATGAGGAACTTAAATTTTGGTTGCAGAAGAGTCTTTATTTATATTTTCTTTTCCTTTTTTTCCCTATACTTTCTCTTGTCTTTTAGAGGAGGTTGATATGGTTCCCATCTAATGAATTTTTCTCTGTGAAATAAGAAGAAAGATTAGGAGAGGAAAGGATTAGAATGCATTTATTTAATGGGATTGGAAAAGAAGTGTAAATGCCTAAAGTAGGAAATAGAAAATGAACCCTATAGGAGACTTAAAAAGATTTCCAGGTGGGAGAGAAGTCAGATTTAATACCATGGTCCCTAAAATATAATGAGAAAAGGCAAACCTCAAGTCCTAGCCTATACATATGTGGACAGAAAATAATGAGAACTAAATTAAAGCAGAATCATCTATATTTAGTTAAAAGATGGTCCTGCCTTAAACTTAGTCTATTAGTGTAGTTTTTATGAACTGCCAAATATTCACAATATCCAGGAGTCATTGCCATCAGAAAATGGCAAAATCAATAACAATAAAAGAGATTTCAGTCAGCAAGTATATACATAAATGTTGCAAAGTTTTCTTTACACTTTTTATAACATCTCCCCTTAACATCTTGTGCCATTTTCAAATCCTTACACTATAGATGTTATATTTGTTTACTTACTATTCACTTAAAATGATGCATATGTAAAGATATTCTCAAATATACCATACATACAAGAATATCTGAGGAAAGGCCAAACTTTATCTTATATTTTTATGCATTTTGGCAAGCATAGGTTTTCCAGCTTTTCAACAGTCTTTGTTGTAGACTCTATTTGCATAGACATGTTTTTCCCAAATATTTTGCTATTACCAGCATCTGTTTTTGTAATCACAGCATCTGTTCAATTGTAAAAAAAAACCTCATATGTGTTACAATTTGCTGTACCTGTTCATCAAAAATACAGTATCTAAAATGAATTTGCATAATTAGAATCCTATTACCTGTTCTATTAAACTACTGGAATGCGAAAATTTTGACAGGTGATACAAAAAGCATCTTGCTGTATAAACATTTCCAGGAAAAAAAAGGTATTTACTTCTTCTACTTTCAAGTGAAGATACTGAAATAAAGAATAAGAAACAAAGCTTCTTGATGAATTTTCCATTTATAGACTACAAATTTAAATGTAAAATTTCCAGTATATAGAATTACATAAAATTCACAGTAATTAGAATCAAACTTGTATTTTTTAGATGAAAGTAAGATGAATAATCATAATTGCAAGGTAGTCATTGTAAATACAAAAAAACAAAAGAAATATGTATATTAAATAGAAGATATATACCAATCAGTATGGTCTTCAGAATTAACTCTTGAGATATTATATATTTTCACTAAAAAGTGGAATGTGTTATTGCTTTTGGGTTTTCCAATAATGTTTAGAGAACATTATTTACATGACTATCTTAAAATATTTTAAAAGACAAGTGATATATCTTATGCAATAATTATATTTAAAGTATTCATTAAAATATCCCCACTATCTCAATATTTAATCATTTGACTCACCAAATAAATCATTGTCTATAGGATTTCATAGTAGACTGCAACAACAATAAAATAATGTCGTATTAAAAGCATTTAAGATTCATTTAAAAATTAGACCTATAACTTAAGCCAGATAATTAAGCAGTCAACACATAAAAGATAGTGTCTCCAAAATATTTTAATTTCTTTGTTCATTCATTTAAACCAGGGGTCCTCAAACTTTTTAAACAGTGGGCCAATTCACTGTCCCTCAGACCATTGGAGGGCCGGACTATAGTTAAAAAAAAACTAGTCGGCTGCTAAGCAACAGGCAGCAGCGGCAAAAACACCCGGCGGGCCAGATAAATGTTTTCGGCAGGCCGCATGTGGCCCTCGGGCCGTAGTTTGAGGACCCCTGAAAACTGTCATTATCAACTAATTTATATGGATACTCTATCCTATGTATCATAAATATAAGGAGATGGAAATGTTGAGAGCAGTTCTTACCCATCCCACTCCCATTATTGTAGGAGCATACACTCCTAGAAAAAGAAACAAGTTTCTTAGAAGGTATTTGTACACAGGTATGTATACAGATGTGAGGAAAGGTATTTACGGATTTAGAGTAAAATACCACTTATAGTAAATCTAAGAGATCTTTTTAGAACATTTCGAATTTTGAAATATTCATAAACACATGGGAATTTCCAAAAGTAGTACAGAGTCCGTCCTGTTTACCCATTGCTAGGCTTCCCCATGAGTGACATTTCACATAACTACAGAACTAAAAGAAAACCAGGAAATGTATATTGGTACAGTGTTGATTAGGCTACAGATTTTATTCATATTTCTTTAATTTTTACATACACTCGTTTGTGTCTATGGAGTATAAATCTATGAAACTTTAGATTTGTTTTATCACTACCACAAGAAACAGAACTATTTCATCATCCCAAAGTAACTACTTATACTATCCCTTTGTAGTTGCACCGATCTTGCTCTGCCTAAACACTGACAACAGCTAACCTGTTCTCAACCTTATGTGAGCTCAAAAATATATATATATAAGAGCCTAATCAACCATTATGACCAGTCAACCTGGTTGACCGGTCACTATGACACACACTGACTACCAGGGGGGCAGATGCTCAGTGCAGGAGCTGCCCCATGGTGGTCAGTGTGCTCCGACAGCCAACCTACCGAGGCCGGCCAACCTCCTGCAGTCCCTCCCCCTGGCTGGCCGGCCCCTATCGGCCCCTATCGGACCCTATCAAAACTGGGCGAGATGGCCCCGATGGCCCCGATCTCTGGCCAGGCTGAGGGACCCCACCTGTGCACTAATTCGTACACTGGGCCTCTAGTGTTATATAAATGGGATGTATCCTATGCAGCCTTTTGAGATTGGCAGTACCACTAGCATAAGTCCCTTGCAATTCATGGAAGTTGATGAATGTGCCAATAGTCTTTTTTTGTTTCTTTAATCCTCACCCAAGAATATGCTTTTTTTTTTTGATAGAACAAGCCAATTTTATTATTTTTTAATTATTTAATTTAATTTATTATTATTTTTTAATCCTCATCCGAGGATATTCTTCTTTTTCTTTTTTTATTAAATCTTTATTGTTCAGATTATTACATTGGTTCCTCTTTTTTCCCACCATACCTCCCCTCCACACAGTTCACACCCCACCCTCTGCCCTCACTCCCCACACACTCTCCTCATCCATAGGTGAACGATTATTGTCCAATCTCTTCCCGCACCCCCCACATCTCCCCCCCCCCAAGAATAGTCAGTCCATTCCCTTTCTATGTCCCTGATTCTATTATAATCACCAGTTCATACTGTTCATCAGATTATTTATTCACTTGATTTTTAGATTCACTTGTTAATAGGTGTGTATTTGTTGTTCATAATTTTTATCTTTACCTTTTTCTTCTTCCTCTTCTTAAAGAATACCTTTCAGCATTTCATATGATACTGGTTTGGTGGTGATGAACTCCTTTAGCTTTTTCTTATCTGTGAAGCTCTTTATCTGGCCTTCACTTCTGAATGATAGCTTTGCTGGATAAAGTAATCTTGGTTGTAGGTTCTTGCTATTCATCACTTTGAATATTTCTTGCCACTCTCTTCTGGCCTGCATAGTTTCTGTTGAGAAATCAGCTGACAGTCGTATGGGTACTCCCTTGTAGGTAACTGACTTTTTTTCTCTTGCTGCTTTTAAGATTCTCTCTTTGTCTTTTGCTCTTGGCATTTTAATTATGATGTGTCTTGGTGTGGTCCTCTTTGGATTCCTTTTGTTTGGGGTTCTCTACGCTTCCTGGACTTGTAAGTCTATTTCTTTCACCAGGTAGGGGAAGTTTTCTGTCATTATTTCTTTAAATAAGTTTTCAATATCTTGCCCTCTCTCTTCTTCTGGCACCCCTATAATTCTGATGTTGGGACGCTTGAAGTTGTCCCAGAGGCTCCTTACACTATCTTCGTATTTTTGGATTCTTTTTTCTTTTTGCTTTTCTGGTTGGGTATTTTTTGTTTCTTCATATTTTAAATCTTTGACTTGATTCTTGGGATCCTCTTGTCTGCTGTTGAATCTCTGTATATTATTCTTTATTTCAGTCAGTGTATGCTTAATTTCTAGTTGGTCTTTTTTCATATCCTCCAGGGTCTCACTAAATTTATCAGCGGTTTCCATAAAATTCTTGAAAAACCTTATAAACGTGGTTTTGAACTCTATATCCAGTCGTTTGCTTTCCTCCATTTCTGCCATTTGTGTCCTGTTTCTTTGTCTCCGCATTTTTTATGCTTCCCTGTGTTGGTAGAGTGGCTTTGTGTGCTAGGTGTCCTATAGGGCCCAGTGGCTCAGTCTCCCCAATTACCCGAGGTGGACACTCTTGGTGCACCCCTTTGTGGGCTGTGTGCACAGTCTTGTTGTAGTTAAGCCTTGATTGTTGTAGTTATCACTGGGAGGAATTGACCTCCAGGCCAATTGGCTGTGAGAATCAGCTGTGTCTGCAGTGGGAGAACTTCTGTGCTGAAGACACCCTTCTGGGGCAAGACTTGCTTCAGTAGGAATTTGGTGCTCACTGAGTTTGACCCCTGAGTGTGTTCCTTATGGATCTGAGGAGTTGTAATCTGGATGGTCCCACTCTGACCACTGGGTACACTGGCTCTTGGATCTAAGGAGGTGCTAATTTAGCCTCTGCCTAAGGCTACCCAGTAGGAGCTACAAAGAGATCTGCAGATTCCCCTTTCTTTTTTGGGGGGTTTGGAGGTGCCCAGATGAGGCCCAGCTGTGAAGCAATGCAAGCTGCTGTGGGGCCTTAGGTCTTCTCTTGGAAGTTCTGGGTCTGTGTGGCCCCGCTGCAGTTTTTTAGGTACTTTTCAGGTTGCAAAGGGCCAGGGCATTCATATGCAAAAGCTTCTGCGGAAGCCTGGGTGGGGCGGGGTCTTGGAAGCAACAGGGCGAAGCAAGCAGCTATTGCTGATCCTCAGCCCTGCTGTAAGGGGCCACATGTCTCAGTGTCCCGATAATTGCTGCAAGCACCTCTGAGGGAAAGCTGCCCTCGAGTTCCGAGTTCTGTCTGCTGCCAGACAGTCTATTTCTCCCCGTATGAGTCCTGGGTCCCCAGAGACCTCCTGGAACTGGAGTTCAGAGCAGTTGGGAGCTTGTGACTCCCTCCCGATTCAAAAAGACAGCCGCATCCTCAGGTGCCCGCCCCTTTCCGCATGCGCGCTTGAGCCTCCATACCTCTGCACTTTTACTTCCGCAGCTCCTCTGGGTCTCAGTGTGCTTTTCTCTTTCCTTCTAGTTGTAGAATTTCCACTCAGCCAGCCTTCCTGTAGTTCTGGATGATGTCTGTTTTGTTTTTTCGTTGTATTTTTGAAGTTGTTGTCAGAGGCAGCAATTTCCAGTGTTTACCTATGCCGCCATCTTGGTTTTCCCCCAGGATATGCTTTTTAATTGATTCTAGAGAGCAGGAGGAGAGGGAGAGAGAGAGAGAGAGAGAGAGAATGAGAGAGAGAGAGAGAGAGAACATTAGTGTGAGAGAGTAACATTGATCATTGATTGCCTCATGCATTTGCCCCAATTTGGGACTGAACACCACAACCTGGCTATGTGCCCAGACTGGGAATCAAACCTGTGACGCTTTGGTGTATGGTACAATGCTCTAACCACTTACCAACACTAGCCAAGGCTCTACTGTTAAATTTTAAATATATATTCGACACAGAATAAGCATCTATAGTATCTATTTTAGAGATTGTTCTGTGTAGTTTGCAAATATGTTCTCCCAGTTGTGACTTGTTCCATCTTCTCATCAGGGTCTTTATTGGCATGTATTTTAAATTTTGATGAAGTACAATTTATCAATATTTGTTAAGGATTGTTTGTTTGATACCATGCTTTAATGTCTGTTGAAAAGTCAATCATGCTTAATTTAATTGTCTTTATAAAATTTTCAAAATATAATTGTGCACAAATGTGTAGGTCTTTTTCTGGCTTTCTACTCTTCCTTTGATCTGTTTGTCTATATTTTTCAATACCACCTGTCTTGATTGCTATAGATATGTTATAAGTCCTACAATTAGGTAGCATATTTCTTATAATTCTATTATTTTTAAATAATTGTTCTAGATATTCTAGTACTTTTTATTTTCAATATCAATTTTAGAATATATTTCTTGGTATATAAATAATTTTGCTGAGATTTTACTAGGAATTGTGTGAATCCTAAAGCTAAATTTGGGGAGAATTGACATCTTAACCATATCAAATCTCCCCAAACATGAACACAATATGCTTCCTCATTATTTATCAGCATTCTCATAATTTTTCTGCATACAGAGCCTACACATGTTTTGCTGTATTTTTACCTAAGTATTTCACTTTCTTTGGAACAATTTTAAATGGTATTATATTTTAATAATTGGTATTAAAACCTTTTCTTCTTTAAATAATTATTAAAGTAATTTTCATATTCTCTTTGAGAACTTTTGCTTGCATTAATTAAAATTATAATAATATTTAAATAATATCAAAATGATATTTTTATAACATATTTAGTCAGATGCCTAACATATGTTAGCTCTTAGGAGCTCCATGTGGGTCAGCCACTAAAGCATTGGAAAAAATTTATGTTGTTTTGTTTTGATTTGTCTTGTTTTGTTTTTCACAGACAGGTTTTCTTACAAACAAGATAATGGGTAAATTTATAAAGCCCAGTTTATAGATAAGTAATGTAATGCCCACAAAAGCTAATTTGTTTCCTATTTTTGCACAGAGTAATTAATGAAATTTGTAATTGAACTCACTTTTTTTTTTTGCCAAAGTTACTTTCCCTCTACTTTTTATATTAAATAAAATTTTATATTCTAACTTATAACACAATTATATTTTCTTAGGATCTCAGAATAATGAGATCATTTAGGCTGTGGTATTAGTTATGTACTGCCATAATACACTGTCTGAAAAATGACCCTCAAACTGAGTAAATTTAAAGCAATAATTTAGTGTTCTTGATAAGTTAAAAAATAGACCACTAGTTCTTCTATCTGCTTATCTCAATTAATTGGTCAGTAGAGAAGGGTGGTGGCTTTGCACCTGAAGTTGAATGGTTCTTGGCTCAGGTACCTCAGCTCTCTTCCATATGGCATTTTTCTTTCAGAAGCATCCTGCTGGCTTGCTCTCATTGTATAAGACAAAGTCTGAACCCTTAGGGCCCGAATTCAGAAATGCCATACTGACAATTCTTTTATTTATTGTCAAAATAAGTCATCTGATTAGTTCAGATTTGAGGAGTGAAGTTATAATAAACTCTGCCCTTTGGTATGGAGATTTGGAAATTTATGTTTTATGAGGTACAAATATAGAAATGTGTAGAGAATTGCAGCAATCATTCAATCATAGCTGACATAATTATACTGTGTCTCAAGTTATTTATTTCCAAACTTAATTTTCACACTTTAAAATTATAGAATGATATTCACTCTTGTTAAATAGTAACACTTTTTATCAAAATCCAAAACTAAGAAATCAGTAAGACTATGATTTTTTAATAAAGTAGTTAAATTTTGTAACTTTACATTTTGCTTGAGACATTTAAATATTTCTGTCTCTAATTTTTGTAGATTCATCATCATCATCATTATCATCATCATTTATCATCATCGCCTAGTCTCCTCATAATGTATATAGAAATCATTTGTTATTTTCCCTAAGAAAAGGATGCTCATTGTGTTATTAAACTTATTGTTTACCGTTATTAATTATGCTAATTTTCAAGGTGTGCCAAGGACAAAACAAAAAAAGCCTGGGCATGTAATGTAACTTTTTATGCTAGTTTTGATGCTCAACAAAGCATTTATCTCTTTGAGATTTACAAACTAAAGTGGTTTGGTGGCAAACTTAAGCAATTTTCAGGTTTTGTTGGTTTATAATTTTCCAGGGTTGAAAACTTAAATATGAGTTATCCTAATGCACATTCCTTGAATACATACTCTTGCAAGATTTGAGCCGCATTTGTTACTTGGGAATTTTTTGTTTTCCAATTCTCCTGGGAAATATGGAGCTTTAAATATTGAGAATCACCATAAAATAACTAACTCTCCTCTCCAATTGTATCACAGTAATACATTAACTGTGTATTGCCCAGTATGTGCTGGTTACTAAAGCATTTATATAAATGACTGGTTCAGGTTTTTCAAATTTAAGTAATACTGTTAAAATTGAATTATATTTATCTCCTAGAAAAAGATATAAGTAACATTAAAAGATAAAGATTTATATTTTTCTCATCTAAAATAATTCCAATTTTGGGAGCCCATAGTTATTATGGAAGGTCCAAGATAATCATCAAAGGCCCAGTTTCCTTCTCTCACATCCATCACTTTAAGTGCTTTGTTCTATGTCAAGCTCATCTCGTGTGTACGTGTTTTCCTTTGCAGTCTCAGTTATCAACTCTATGCTTCAAACAGATACAAAAAAAAAGGAGCATGAAAAAAAATCATCTTTCTTTAAAGAACTTTTTGGAAAACCAGCCCAGTGATTATCCTTATATACAATTGAGCCAATCAATCTTCAGCTAAAGCTAGGAAATGAGATAAGTGTCTGGCAATAAGTTATCTGAAGTTCTAATTTAATTAACGATATTGTGTTGGGTAAGATCCCAACAACTGATGTCACATAACAGATTCTAGTCAGAAAAAATATGTTTGGATGTAGAAATTAGACAGCACAACTTTCAAGGTTGGTGGTGGGAAGTAGACATTAAATTAGACTGATATGTAAATGATACTTATAGTTTTGGCAGTACAAAACTACATTAATAATATGTGGTATCTTCAAATCCACCTGATTCATTCAAATGAAAATTTAAGTCAAAATTCCTTTCACTATAACCCTAGAAAAGTTTGCCATGAGTGAAACATAGATGAGATCTGAGTATTTGAGCAGAAGAGGAATGATAAACAGTATGTTAAAAAGAAAAGAAAAACGTTTGGAAGTTCAACTAGTTTTATAGACATACCTTAAATGTGGCTAGGCATGGGAATTATTAGATATTTTGGCAAATAATGAAAAGAAGAAAGCTCATCTACAAACATGTGCCCCTAGGGAATTTCTGACATATTCTTACTTATATGAAAAATGTATTTCTTATAAATAACAAGCAATTTAAAACACACACTTATTGTCACACAAATTTCACACTATTTTAACTCACATTTATCATAAAGTTTAGTGTTGGGTTGATCAGCTTTTGTATTGGATTTAAGTACAGTAAAGGTTGAACATTTCCAATTGCTGAGATTATCACAATGAAAAACAGCGTATGGATGTCTTAGACCACACATCTTAGTGTTCTGCATCTTACTCTGACCTGCTAACTCTTAGTGAGAACACACACTGAGCAGTGAAACCAAGAACTAAATTTGCTTTAATTACATGTCTGTTTAAAAATTTATTCTTCTAAGAATTATTTGAGTATGGAAGCTCCCTATAGGTATTTTCTGTAATCGTTAAGCATTTCAAAGAGCAGTTGGTTTATATTAGAAGTTCAATAGAGCGTAACTATTTCTCTTCATCTTCTAAAATGAAACAATTCACTCTTGTTCAGGTGTTATATGAGACACCATTTCATTGAAGAGGCACAGAGAATGAATGAGTTTAAAGGCAGTTGAGCTATATTTTCAAACGATAAAAGCAATGAACTAGACATACATTGTTTATTTCCTCCTCTAAAGGCATTATAATTATACTACATGTTGGTCTCTAAAGAAATAAAACCACATTGCAGCATCCCTAAGGTCAGCAAACATTCAGACTATTAAAATACTGAGGTTGGTGGAGCTTGTCTGGACACAGAATTCAAAGGTAGATATTAGGGAAAACAAAAACCTAAAATTTCAGAGAACTGTAATGAAAAAATAAACCTAAAGAATTTAATAAGTCTAAATTTAATAAGTCTAAAGAATTTATTTTTAAAAATGTGTTTTTATTGATTTCAGAAAGGAAGGGAAAGGGAGAGAGAGATAGAAACATCAATGATGAGAGAGAATCATTGATTGGCTGTCTCCTCCACACCCCTTATTGGGGGTCGAGCCTTAACCAAAATCAAACCTGGGACCCTTCAGTCCATAGGCTGATGCTCTATCCACTGAACCAAACTGGCTAGGGCTAAATAATTTATTTTTAATTAAACACAATAGAGAATGAAAAACATTTTAGAAGACACTATTACAGGCAATTTCTATGTGCAATTATATCCAGTGAGAATCCTGACCTAGAGAGTGGGTATAATTGGTTTGCCTAGAACAAGAAAAATGAACTCTCTATTAATTCAACTTAACTCAAAGTGGCAATTCCCCCAAAATGTGCTTTTTATCAAAACTATATATTTTTTGAAAATTGAGAATAAAGACAACAACTTACCTCATTTGTGTAAGTAAGGTCTTTGGAAGACTGGCGAGTTTTCAATTTCTAACTACTTAAGCATGTTAATTATATAATCCTTTCAAACTATTGTAATGATTTTCAGAATATATTTAATACTTTCTATTTTAATAAAGCTAAAAAAATTCCCAAACATGGAACTCTTCAATGCTGTTGTACCTAGTTTTATGTGTCCGTGTTTATGTTTCCAAATTGTTCTAAAATTTTTGATTAACCAGTTTTCCAGAAGTCCTGAGAATAATTTTTGTGTTTTAAAAAGGTTTCCATAGTATTTTTTGTTTAAATTTTAATAAAAATAAAGATGTTTAGTAACACTGATATAATTTTAAATGTTTTAGTTTTTCTTTAAAATAGGTAAAATGGGTCTTACATTTATATTTTTTGTTTCTTTACTTAATAAACTTTTTCTAGAGTGTTTTTCAGTATATAGAAAAATTGAGTGGAAAGTTCAGAGTTTATATATACCCTTTCACACTACCTTCTTCCCCAGTCATTCCTGTTATGAACATCTTGCATTAGTATGTAACATTTGTTACAACAGAGGAGAAAATATTGGTACATTATTATTAACTAATGTGCAGAATTTTCATTAAGGTTCACTCCTTGTTGTATATTTAGTTTGGACAAATGCATAATGATATGTGTCCACCATTTGAGTATCATCAGGATAGTTTTACTACCAAAAACATCCCCTCTGCTGTTCTTCCTTGGAACACCTAGCAACTAGTGATTTTTTTTTACTGTCTTCATAGTTTTGCCTTTTCCAAAAGGTCAAATAGTTCAAATTACGTTATGTGGTCTCTTCAGATGGGCTTCCTTCACTTAAAAATATGCATTTGAGGTGTCCCCATTTCTGTGTTTTTTTAAATATATATTTTATTGATTTTTTACAGAGAAGAAGGGAGAGGGATAGAGAGTTAGAAACATTGATTGATGAGAGAGAAACATCGATCAGCTGCCTCCTGCACACCCCCTACTGGGGATGTGCCCGCAACCAAGGTACATGCCCTTGAGGGGAATCAAACTTGGGACACTTGAGTCCACAGGCCGATGCTCTATCCACTGAGCCAAACCGTTCAGGGCATGTTGTTGTTTTTTGTTTGTTTATTTGTTTCAATCTTTATTATTGAAAGTACTAGAGGCCCGGTGCACAAAATTCGTGCACTGGGGTGGGGGTGGGGGTCCCCTCAGCCCGGCCTGCGCCCTTTTGTAGTCCGGGATCCCTTGCTCCTTACCGCTTGCCTGCTCAGTGCTCCTTACCACTCGACTCGCTGCTCCTTAGCGCTGCCACTGCAGCAGAGGGGAGAGGTTCCTGCTATGGCGACTGTGCTCACCAGCCATGAGCCCGGCTTCTGGCTGAGTGGCGCTCCCCCTGTGGGAGCACACTGAGCATCAGGGGGCAGCTCCTGCATTGAGCGTCTGCCCCCTGGTGGTCAGTGCGTGTCATAGTGATTGGTCATTCCACCGTTCCATCAATTTGCATATTAGGCTTTTATTATATAGGATTACATATGTCCCGTTTTTCCCTCCATGGACCTCTTCTAACCTACCTCCACCCCCTGCCTTGTCCCAGACCTTCACCACCCTATTGTCTGTGTCCATGGATTATGCACATATGCATACAAGTTCTTTGGTTGATCCCCCAGCCCTCCCCTGCCTTCCCTCTGAGATTCCACAGTCTATTCCATGCTTCATGTCTCTGGATCTCTTTTGTTTTAATGACTTGATAACTCATTTTGTTTTAGTGCTGAATAACTTTCTATTAAAAGGATGTACCACATTAGTTTACCATTTCACCAACTAAAGGACATCTTTGTTGTGTCCCAAGTTTTGAAATTATGAATAATGCTTCTGCATGTATTTACTAGAAGCCCAGTGTATGAAATTTGTGCACTCAGGGGGTAGGGTCCCTCATCCCAGATTGCGAGAGGGCACAGGCCAGGCCAGGCCAAGGGACCCCACCAGTGCACGATCGGGGCCAGAGAGGGACACGGGAAGTTGGCCAGCTGGGGAGGGACTTCGGGAGGGCTCCAGAGCATGTCCGGCACATCTGGCTCAGTCTTGATTGGCTGGACTCCAGCAGCAAGCTAACTTACCGTTTGGAGCATCTGCCCCCTGGTGGTCAGTGCACATCATAGCGAGTGGTTGAGCGGCCTTAGCATATCATTAGCATATTATGCTTTGATTGGTTGAATGGCCGACCAGACAACCAGACATTTAGCATATTAGGCTTTTATTATATAGGATGTGTAGGTTTCTTGTGGACATTAGATTTGAACTCCTTACGGTAAATAACAAGGAGTTCAATTATTGGATCACAAGGTAATATATATTTATGGCAGTACTTACTTGCTTTGCAAAACTTTTGCCTAGAGTTCAGAGATCAACCTAATACTTCTAGATCTATGGAGTCAGAAGTTGATCTTTCCTTTTTATTCTGATGTATAAAATAAGTGGTAAAACTGCAATTTTCCAGAGCATTTTCTCAATCCGTTGATATTTTGCTTCCTGGCAATTGTCGTCAATTTCGCTTGAGTAAACTCATAAAAATTCTGTACACGTTACATGCTTATCAATAGAAATCAAGTCAATAAATTATATTTTATTTAAAAATATTCTGTACAGGTTTAAGTGTTTCTCATGTTGACACATTCATTCATTTTATATGTCAGAGTGCTTGTTGTGCCAGCTTCTAAATGGAGTTTAAAATATTTTTTATCAATTACTTAAACCATGCATTCTGATTGACTCTGTTTGTTACAGAAAATAAAACATATGTTAACATAAAATCTTGAACTAGTCAGTTTTATCTTTAATACAGATATAGTTGCACATTTTCTATGTCACAGAATTGTTATGATGCTATGAGATCTAAGAACTATTTGTGACTGGAGATAGAAAAAATGACATCCTGAATACTTTTTGTTGGCATTACCATTGGTAATAGCTATTAATAAAACCGATTTCTCATGTTGTGAAGGACTTTTACACAGCACTCATACTTTTTATACTAAATTTCTACTGCCTAGAAAACATAGGGAAGTCTACCTTGAGGCTATGTTTCCCAAAGTATCTGTATATATAAAAGCCTAAGCAACCGTAACGACCGAATGACTGGAACAACTGGTTGACCAGTTGCTATGACATGTTCTCAACGCAGGAGCTGCCCCCCAGTGGTCAGTGTGCTCCCACAGCCAACCCCCTTCAGTCCCTCTCCACAGCTGGCCAACCTCCTGTGGTCCCTCCCTCGGGCCTGCAGGCCCTGATTGGCCCAGCCCCGATCAGCCCAGCCCTGATAGGGACTGGGTGAGATGGCCATGATCGGCCCTGATCCCCGGCCAGGCCTAGGGACCCCACCTTGCATAAATTTCATGCACCAGGCCTCTAGTTTTAAATATCCCTACTGTTATTGCCTTGCTACTGAGGTCTACATTTGTAAAATTAATGCACTTCAACATAGTAAGAACAGCTAAAAATTGTTAGTGTTTCATGATTCATACTTTTCCTTGACTTGATATAATTATTGTGATAATAATTTCTATTGCTGTGTTAAATGTAAGGTCATTGCTAATCTAAACTGAGATGAGAGTTTTATAACAATGAAGCTGGGTGATGTTAGGGGTAGTACTTAGAGCATCCATTTTCAGTATGGTAATTTCCATTATAATAGCTAAACCTCTGCTTTGGTGTGAGTGCTGAAAACCAAGGGGAAAGGAGAACCAAATGGTACTCTATGAGAAATTGAAAATAAAAAAGAGCTCTAAACAAGTGTTCAAAATGAATATTTAGAAAAGTAAACATTCCGGGTCTATTTTACAATTGCTTCTCACTCTATCAATGGCAATAAGTTCCTTTAGGTTATCCAGAAGCATGAAATGCAGCATTACACAGAGAATAGAACAAGTAAGTGCAGAGGAATGCTCTGTAAACCTATTGGAGTTAAACCCAGGCACTGCTGTACGGGAAATCAGGAAAGAATAGTGTCTTCAAAAATAAACTGGGGCAACATAGCATTGCTGCTTTTATTTATAGATGAAACTCTTCTCAACTATGTTCCCTGAGTTTTTTGCCTTATCCTGAACTTGTTTCACTTTCTTTCCCCTGGTGAAGTTCTGTATGATTTGGCTTTGTGAGACTTTCTCTCTTTCTTTCCATTGATCCTGCTGAATTTAATGTAGGACTGAGTTGCAGATTGATGAGGCCTCACACTAGGGAAGGCAGTGTATCTGTGGGTAGCACTAAGGGCAAACCATCGGATAAAATAGTAGTTCATACTTTCCATCCTGATATGTAAAGATCATCACCATTAATATTACTTTAATAGCACTTTCCATTGTTCCAGGAATTTTAGTTTTAATTTTGTGTTTTTATTTTCCACCAACAGTCATTATTGCTAAAACATCTTATTATATGGTGTTTTAATATAGAGTGGTTTTGGTCATTTTATGTTGGTAACATATTATGTTGAATTGAGTTGAGCTTTGGGAGATGAAATTTTTTCCTACCATTTTTTAAATAACAGTAAATATATTGAGAAATAAAATGTTAAATGTTCATTAGGCAACATCTATTTACCAGGGAAATGATAATTTAGGAATTCCAAGATTATTTGGCATCTCCAATTAATCAACTTCCAGTAGTAACTTTAATATTTTTTCATGCATCTGAGTTTTGGCAATTTACCAAGTGGAGTTCTCATGATCCCAATTCTATTTCTCATCATTTTTTTTCTTAGCTTATCAGTTAGGCATGATAGCTGCTCCAGGTGCTTTTTTAAGTCCAACAGATCACCATCATCACTGTCACTAATTGACTGCCAGATAAATACTTTGCAAAACATGGTATAAACTGCTTCTCTGGGAAATCTAGCTTCACATATAAATATATATATATTTCTTTTCCAAAGTGACCCTCCAACATGTGCTACTAAGGAACAGCTCTCTCTCTAACAGATATAATGTTCTTTTACTATTTTCATGCATCATAAAACCAAGACAAGGGACACAGTTTTATTCAATTAAAAGATTCGAAGGACTCAAGAAACTAAAAAATAAATCAACTAGATTTATAAAGAGAACAAAAAGTATTCCATTACCTAATTTTTAAGAAGTAAGGTGTGGGCAAAATAAAGCAAGATAGTACAAAATCTCTGTATCTGATCTGATTTTGTTGTAAATTTACTGACACTTCGTATGTATTCTCCATCAGTGTCATTCATCTGTTCTGTCCATGGAGTGCACAATTACCAAGTTATATTGCTGATTGGCAAAAATGTGTAACCAGGGTCTGCTTCAGAAACCTATACTGGTACTGGTGTTTCTAAAGTTGGCTTGATTTATCTTTGTTTGTTATAATGATTATCATGGAATCAGTACAGATCTAGCTATTCCATAACTACTCCCTTTCTTTACTGGAATCCTTAACTTAAAAATAAATAAATAAATAAATAAATAAATAAATAAATAAAATAGAACAAAAGTTCCAGGAAAAAAAAAATTATTTATTTATTTATTTATTTTTTGTCTAAAGTTTTACATATGTCTCCTTTTCCCCCAATTGACCCCCTCCCCCCCCGCCTCCACCAGCCATTCCCACCGTGGGCAAGCCCCCACCACCCCAGTGTCTGTCCATTGGTTATGCTAATATGCATGCATACAAGTCCTTTGGTTGCTCTCTAACCCCCCCTCTCCTACCATTTGTCTCTGGATTTGTTCTTGTTCATCAAATTATGTTGATCATTATATCCCACATATGAGTGAGATCATGTGATATTTATCTTTCTCTGACTGGCTTATTTTGCTTAGCATAATGCTCTCCAGTTCCATCCATGCTATTGCAAATGGTAAAAATTCCTTCTTTTTTATAGCGGCATAGTTTCCAAAAACAGGGAGGAAGGAGCCAGTGAGTGAGTGGACCTAACAAAGGTTCTTACATAAGCAGATATAAATATTGAAAATGAATATAAAATAAACTGGTGAATGTGTGTTACACGACAAAGTAACAGATACACTATTAGTGCTTGGCAAACTCATTAGTCAACAGAGCCAAATATCAACAGTACAAAGATTGAAATTTCTTTTGAGAGCCAAATTTTTTAAACTTAAACTATATAGGTAGGTACATTGTTATTAACTTAATTAAGGTACTCCTAAGGCTTAGGAAGAGCCACACTCAAGGGGCCAAAGAGCCGCATGTGGCTTGCGAGCTGCAGTTTCCCGACCACGGCGCTAGGTCAGTTAGGATTGAACATGAGCCTATATAAGTATTTAAAAGTTTCAAATTAAAGTATATCTTGATATCCTATTTAGGAAAATAGTTACATTTGCCGGAAGCCGTTCCATCCTTGCTGCTTGACACAGTCGCTGCAGGAAAGAAACATCTGCACAGCATATGTTTCAATGGACCTGGCATATATAGCATACTGTTCTTAATATGTTTGCTCCCTTTAGCGCCATGTGTTTTAACCAAGGTCACCTCTCCCAGAAAGGTTGTTTCCCCAGGTGGGGATCTTTCCCTGAGGTTAGGGAGGGGATACAACCCCTTAATTAAGTGCCAGGCGGGTAGTTAAGCTACATAATCTTTACTCCCTGGAATGGAGATAAGAAACGCCCTAACCTTTGTAATAGAAATTGACAGGATTAAAATCGGCTGGTATAAATACGGATGTAACAAGACAATAAAGATCAGAACCTCATCAGTTCCTAACCAGAGCTCCGACCAGAACTTTGGCTGGAAATCCTGGCTATAGGTCCTGACTAGGCTGCTGATCAACTGAAGGCTGTCTTCGTGTCATTCCTTCTTCGCCGACTCCGTCCACACCTTTGGGGACCCCTGGACCCGCTGGGATTGGACCCCAGCAACATTGGAATGTTTATAATCCATAGCTAGATTGTTAAGATTGGTACAATCTATTATTTTCTTCTATTGACCACACTTTCATGTAATTTCAAGTTGTATGAGGACAAAAATTATTTGGTCCATATTTGAAAATCAATGTGGGACTAGAATATTTCAACTTCTGGTAGTTTTCCAAAGTAATATAATGCACTATTATGTAAATTATTTGACACTTTTAATTTTTATAAATGTCTTATTCCACCAACCCATGAATTCTATAACATCTTATGTTCTAGTTTTTACCTATGATCTGAATATTTCTTCTATATCTCTTTTACTTGCTCCTCCTTCTGATTCGGTTCCTATCCCTGGCTTAAATACTTATGCATATTAGGTTAAACATAGCAGCTGGGACCCATAGCCACTTAGCACTCAGGATACTCCTGCAAGCCTCTGATTTTATCTTCCAAGCACTTACAGCACACTGCCTGAGGACTATCTCTGGCTACAGGGATATTCTCCAGCAGCGTCATTGTCATGGCAGAGGTGTCAGACAATTAAAGTTTTTAGAAGCAATCCTCAACCAGTGAAATGCAGGTGTGTTGGATACACAGCCCAGCTTCCTTGTCCCTCAGGAGGATAGGGACAGGGTGAGCAATTCTGAGGCATATTATATAGTCTGCACAGTCTATCCTAGTTGGGCATACAGGTTACATCTTCATGAACCCACTGTATATTGACTACCTTTCCTTCCCTTCTGTCTTCCTTCTTCACTTTTCTAGCAGTACCTCTTGGGATTACTTAACAAACCATTTGCACTTAAATATATTTATTCAGCCTCTGTTTCATGTGTTACCTAATCTAAAACAGTTGTGTTATTTAACGTCTTTAAGGTTCAGCATACTTATAAAAAAAGGAGATAAAATATTGAACTACAGGATGTTTGTGAGCATTATGAAATAAGGTGTGTAGCATTTTATATAATAAATGTTTTGAGCACAGCAAACATTATATCCTTTATTTTTTCCCACCAAAATCAATACCTGCATATTCCAAATCATCTGTGTATGAGCTCTGGGTTATTCATTTTAAGATTTCATTTGCATTGTTTCTTTCTTGCTGGAGGCTTCTCAATAGCATGGCTGGTAGCCTACGGCCCTCAGACATGGCCAATTTGATTTTTACAGTAAGAGTTGACCTAATGTTTTAAGCTATAAATTGCTGCCAAGATTTAAGATGAAAAATTTATGTTTAAAAGCCACATTCTTGGCTTCACTAGGAAGAAAACAATGACAGGAAATCAAGATCATTGAATCTGGGTTCATACATGGCAAAGAGTGTGGTATTAACAGACAGATACCCTCTTGGGATGGAGCATGTGCTCAGCTATATCTCCTTAACAGAGTATGTGTTAATTATTACTCACAGTATCATTTGCATTGTTGTTTTCCTTAAGTTAGGAATAAACTGCCATGTTTGTTATTGTCTATATCCAAAGAGGGAAAACAAAGAAAAACAGACTGAAGCTGTTATTGTTTAAGCTTATGTGTCAATTTGTTAATTTATGCAAATGATCTGAATTCTTTTTTTTAAAGGTGTCAATTACAGTTGACAGTCAATGTTATTCTATGTTTTGAATTTGATAAACTGTACCCTACATTCTTCATTTATGCCTGCAGATTTATAAACCAAACTTTGAAGAGGGAAACATCAAAATCCTCAATCTTGTGTTAATAGACTCCACCTTTTGGACTCTGTATGTCATCATAATGTACTATTCCTAAACAGGCTTTCTACAATTAGAAAAGTCAACTTGCATATCTCTCTTCTGTGAAGATACTTCTTAGAAGTGATGGAAGAGATTATTTACATATATTTACTACAGTCGAAATCATTTCTTAAGAGTGGCTTACTAGAATTAAATATTTGTAACCAATGTAACAGAAGTGTTAGCATATGTAATAAAATTTTTGAATATTGCTTATTTATTGATTATTAATTCTTAAAAGATAATAAAACATGAAGAAATTAACAAAAATAAAACTATATTCAAACTAAGAATAATTCATAAGAAGATACAACCTGGGTGATGTGCTAGAGAACCAGACTTCAGCCCATTCATTGCTCCTGAAAATAGTTACATCTTTCTGGAAAGTAGGTTTAAACTTAAAATCTGTTTATCCCTTATTTGTAATGCTGATTCTAAAACCTTGAGTATAAAATATAATGAAAGTTTATTTATGAGTGCATGTATAGTACAGAATTGTTTCTATAGCAAAAATATAGGAAGTAGCTTGTCTATCAATTGAGAATGGTTTTAAATAAATAAAGGCATATTTATGTAGAGGAATATTGTCTCACTATCACATAATGAATTCTAATGAACAGGTTATTATGTGAAAACAATCAATTCTGGATCTTTTATTCAAGGTAGTCTGTGATGTTTCACAAGAGCTACAAAACTGCCTCAGAGAAAAAGTTTCCATCACTAGTTGAATTACGTTTTCTTAGTCATTTATGGTAGATAACATTGCATCTATAACAATTTTCCTCTGCCCTCTGAAATGCTTCATTATCTCCCTTGCGCAATAGAACAGAGATTTTAGGAGGAAAAGTGTTTGATAAAAACCAATATTCTTACATCTTAATATGAATTTATAAATGTATTTTAAAACCTTATTGAAAGCAATTCACATGACATATGAACACATTTTAAACAAAATTATTACTATATTATAACCCTCTGATGAGATAAATTCCCTGTTATTTTATACGTAGATAATTCTATAAGTGCAGTAACATTGAAAACCCTGTAGAAAACAGGAGAATTTTTCATTTTGACAAAAGCAATTCTCTTTATTCAAAATGGATGAGAATCACCATCTTCTCAAAAGAAATAGAAAGATTGTGCACACTATCCTTTCATTTACTTCTTAACTGAATAACTTTGAAAATGAAAAATTAATGTACCTATAAATGCTAACAAATCGGTTACTAAATAATTTTGACAATCTAATACTAACTTTATCTATGTGGGATGAATAAAATGAGCATTTAAGTAATTATATGTTGTAATTCATTTTCATCTTAATTCATCGAAATGAATAATTGCAATTAGTCTGACAGCAGGTTATACAAATATGATTTGTGTTGTGAAACAGATTTTGTGATTTTTTTCTTTAGCAACAATTTACCACTTTAATTACAAGTTACCAATGTATATTTTAACATTAATTTTAATACTCCAAATACTTATCAACTGATAGGAGAAAACTGAAAGGCAAAAGTACATATGGTATATCCCTTCAATTGTAATAATGTTTAGTTTCCTCATATAATACTGAAAGTGGGTGAAACATGTGTAGGAAAATTGAGTCAATTTAGCCATGTAATGATCTTATAAGATATACCTACTTAAAGCAATATGAAAATATGCTGACCTTTTCCCCCTCTGGCAGAGAATGACTGGCAGGCACATCTGGGGAAGGGGAAGGCCAGGGTATCACAAGCAAATGGTTGAGTGTGGGGAGCAGGAGAGATGAGGTCACAAAAGTAACAGAAGATCCAGATCATAAATCACATTAGGGATCTTGGACTTTTCCTTTGAATGATATGGGGAGACACTGGGGAGTTTTTTACAGACGAGTGACATGACCTGGCTTATAATGGGGCCTCTGGAAATTGTGCTGTAAAAAACTGTGGAGCCAAGATCAGAAGCAGGAAGACTAGTTAAGAGGTGAGAGATCATAGAAAACACACATATACCTACTTTTGCCCAATACACAAAAGCAGCCACCTTAAAGGAAACTGTTGGTAAATATGACCATGTTATTCTATTTATTAGGTTATTTTTAAAATTTTATTTTAATTTATTGTTTATGTTTTTATCCAGAGTTGATAGTTAAGTGTGATAGAATCAATGTGAAAGATATGTATTCAGTTATTGGGCAAACATTATCTCTTTAAATATTTATGTCCTATGTTCTTTCTCCCTTATATATTCTCTTTTTCCCCTCTCTTTCTAATTGCATATGTATATGTTTAAACATTCAGTATTGACTCACCAATCTCAAGTATTGTTTTCTTTCTTTTTGTGTCAATGTGGATAAATTCTATTGACCTGCCTTCAAATTAATTATTTTCTCTGCTCTTACCAGTCTTCTGATAGTTGAATGTGGGGAGCAGGAGAGATATCCGAATATCTATATTTCTGTTACCATAACTTTTCTACATATACTTGGCTTCATTTTATAGCTTCTATCTTTCTCCTGAAATTTCCCATTTGTTTGCATATTTTCCATGGCTTTTTTGCTATATCTTTTAACATATTTTTTGTACTTTAAAAGTAAAATTCACTGTCTGGTCATTCTAACATATGTGAGCTCTTTCAGTCTGATTCTTTTCAATATTTTAATCTCATGACAATGTGTCAAATTTTTGGTCCTCTTCCATGTCTTGCAGTTTCTGTTTGTTTTTTTATACTGGTAATTGTGTGGAAACTAACTACCTATATTATAGAGACTGAAATAATTATTTTTCCTCTCTCAGGATAGTTTGTTCTTTAAGACTAGGTGTGTGTGTGTGTTTTGTCGGTTTATTTTTTTCTCTCTAATAGATTCATACACCACAGGCTTTTAATTATCTGAGGGCAGGATAAAAATGTTTCCTGCAGGGGGCTCACACAAATTATTCCTTTGTGTGACTGGAGGCTTTTAATATATATAATTATTTTTTGCATTGCACTCAAAAGTTATCCGGTCCTTCTTAATTGAACCTGGAGCAGGCGTGGTGGTTTCTCAGCTTTCCTGCTCTTCTAGCTGGGTACTGCTATTACGTTGTGCTACTATCCTGCTTATCCTACAACCTATTCTCCATGTAACAGAAAGAGAGATCCATTTTACTTGTAATAGCATACCTTTCTGCCTAGAATTTTGTGTTCTAAATTATCTGTGCAGCTAATTCCCTACCATCTTCAAGTTTTTGCTTAAATGTTATATTAGTAAGAACTCACTTGATCATCTATTCAAAGTTTCCAACCCCATTTGCACTGCTCTCCTTGTTTTTTCCGTAACTCTTTAATCTTCTGACATACTCTACTAATGTATTTATTATAGATATTGTGTATTGTTGGTGTACTCTCACTGAAATAACAGCTTCTTTGGGAGCAGTTATGTCTGTCTCTCTTATCTACTGATATAAGCACTAGAAGAGTGCCCGGCACATACTAGGCTCTCAATAGGTATTTGTTAAATAAATGAATGAACTGACATATTACTAGATCATATGGAGATATTGGTTAATATGAACTCTCTGTGGCAGAGGTTAAAATTCTAATACTTACGGAATTACCTAGCACATATCATCTTTAAAGGCAAAGGATATAAGCCTGAGAGAGTTGCACAAGAAATCAGAGAACTATATAATTTAGAAAACAACTAAGAAAACTTCATATACCTCTGGGTCTCAATACTAATATTTTAAAGTTCATTTTTGAATAAAATTGAAGGTTTAGTATCTAGCAGAGAGTACTTGTATGAGAGGACATATGCATTTTGCCACAATTGTATTTATAGAATATCAAAGTAAGTATGGATAGGTGTCCAATTCAATATATACACACTTTGACAGATAACTCACTTAATTTTCTCTTAAATTTTGAAAATGAGCTATATGTTAATAAATGTTGACTTTATAATCATTCAAAGTATATACAATTTTTGGGATATCCTATATATGTATATATGTGTGTTTTATGTAATATAAGAGTAACTAGAGGCCCGGTGCACAAAAATTTGTGCACTCGGGGGAGAAGGGAGGGTCCCTCAGCCCGGCCTGTGCCCTCTCGCAGTCTGGGACCCCTCGGGAGATAACGACCTGCTGGCATAGGCTTGCTCCCGGGTGGCAGAGGGCAGGCCCAATCCCTAGGTGCAGCCCCTGGTCGGGCTCTGAGCAGGGCTGATTGGGGAGTTGGGGCGCCGCCCCCTGTCATGCACAGAGCAGGGAGGATTGGGAGGTTGCAATGCCACCCTCAGTCACGCTCAGGGTAGGGCTGATTGGGGGGTTGGGGCACCGCCCCCTATCACACTCAAGGCAGGGTCGATGGGGAGCTTGCGGCGCCACCCCCTGTGACGCACAGAGCAGGGCCAATCAGGGGGTTGGAGAGCTCCCCTCTCTCATGCACAGAGCAGGGCCCATCAGGTGGTTGGGGAGCTCCCCCGTCACGCACAGAGTAGGGCCGATAGGGGAGTTAGGGCACCGCCCCCTGTCACACACAGAGCAGGGCGGATCAGGGGGTTGGGGCACCACCACTGTCACACTCAGGGCAGAGCCGATGGGGAGGTTATGGCTCTACCCCGTCACAGACAGAGCAGGGCCCGTGGAGGGGGGGGGGGGGGGGTTGGGGTGCCACCCCCTGTCACACACAGAGCAGGGCCGATCAGGGGGTTGGGATGCCACACCCTGTCACACACAGAGCCGCAGGGCGATCAGGGGGTTTGGGCGCTGCACCCTGTCATGCTGATCTGGTGCCAGGAGACCTCTCGGCTCCGCTGATCCCGGTGCTGGGAGGCATATTACCCTTTTACTATATAGGATAGAGGCCTGGGGGCCGGCTGGTTTGCCCTGAAGGGTGTCCTGGATCAGGGTGGGGGTCCCCACTGGGGTGCCTGGCCAGTCTGGGTGAGGGGCTGAGGGCTGCTTTCAGGCTGGCGGTTTTGACTGACGTTCCCAACCACTCCTTTTTTTCTTTTTTTTTTTTTTCTTCTGGGCCAGCTTTAGCTCTGGCTCTAGCTCTGAGGCTTCCGCTGCTGGTTTGTTTGCTGTTCTATAATCGAAACAATGTATAACTTCAGCTCTGAGATCCCAGCCGGCTATATCTTTTACAAAGTTTCAAACTGCCAGCTCAGAGGCCTGCAAGGCAGGCGGGGAACGTTGCAGTCTGCAGTCACTGGAGCAAGCAAGCCTCATGTTCGCTTCCAGCTGCCTGGCTGCTGGCCGCCATCTTGGCTGACAGTTAATTTGCATAAGTATATGCTGATTAGCCAATGGGAAGGGTAGCGGTCGTACGCCAATTACCATTTTTCTCTTTTATTAGTGTAGATAATGAAGATAATTTTTTCTTGAACTAATATTATTGTGTTATTATGTCTTCTAGTAAACCATCAGAATCTTTAACAAACTTTAAAGTTTTATAATCCCTAAATTTGTTTGGTATTTTAGAACATAATAATTTTTGTTTAAATATAAAATGCTGGTCTTTTAATTCTTATATGCTATATTTTAGTATTGGCAACAGTTATGGCAGGTATATTTTTAAACTGAAAGGAAGACCATTATTTTGCTTTTCTGAATGTAATCTTTTTATCTATCTTAACTCCTTAAACCTCCTTAAAATTTAAAAATAAATTTATTTATACTGATGTACTCATAAAATTTGGTCAACACTTATTTTGCATAATGGTATTCTTAAAGATGGCCAAAAAAAGTATGGAAGCCATTCATTTTGCTCCATGGTTAGAAAGTAATGCAACAATTTGGCATCTTATTCGTACAGCTAATTCCATGATGATCAGAAATAGTATTTCATTCTGAAATGAATGAGTTAAATTGAAATCGAATGGGCTAAATCATTTACAACTAATTAGAACAGGAGGCATTAACAAGGTGTATGGCAGCAAGTTCAAATAATTTTATTTATAATTTGATAGTTTATGTTACATTAGAACTTGATAGAATAGTCTTAATTTAAGCAGCCAAAATGCATTTTGATGGAGTTTGGACAACCAGATATGCAATCTTTTAAAATATTTGTAATCTTTATACTCCTGGGGAGAGAACTAAACACTGAAGAGCCATCATAGTCCCCTTTCATCTGGTGGTGGGATATTCATATATGCTCTTCTGTTTTCTTTCTCTCCAAATTCTCACAAATGGTGATGAGGAATTAATAGCCTTCTGTTATGCAGCTAGACCCAGAAGGATAAACACAGTTATGATCATATAAGTATCAGCCAACAATTGTGCTGCATTTAGAGAGGGTAATTTCTTAATGGTTTATGGTCATTCTAAATGGAGCCTCAAAACAAAGAAAGTGACACATTAGTTTTAGTCTCTAGTTTTTCCCTGCCATGGACATTGTGAAAGGACATTCAATAGTTTCTGACTGAAACATGTAGCTAAAATATTGTTAAATATTACATGACTTACTTTAATGAAAAAAATTGCAATATGTACAGGCTAGAAGTTTTTGCAAGTTGGAATTAAATAGAAGACAGATACCTTCTTAAAAAAATGTCTCCTACTTCAATGCCTTGTGGTATTATAGGAAAAAGAAGTCACGATTACATTTTGTTTCATTCTTAATGTTCACAATGTGTTAATTAGAAATTTCAATGTTGGAGAATTTTTACTTTCTTAATGAATTGCAGAGAATATATTCAATGGTGGGTGTGACTTTTAGGAAAATATAATTTAAAACAAAACAAAATCTTCTCTTAATTCAGAAAATCTTTCCACAGTGGCAGCAGAGAAAGAAAACAATTTTATTATTGAATAAGCATTAAGCCAGTGGGTTACGTGCATCACAGGCAATCCGCTAAGAGATTGCAAAGACCGAGAGAAATTTCACCATGGTTTTTTATAGACAAGCAGGTATAAGAGGGCATGCTTTCTCTTGTCTCTATGCAACCTTCCATGGAAGGGCTTCCATGCGTTAACCTCCATCTTCTGTATCAGACCAGGAGGGTGGTTAAAACTATCACTGCATGTCACGAGTCATTTTAGTGCATTTCATTCCAAATGCGTTCATAAGTGCAATATTATTTGACTCACTGTATTTATACTTCAGTTATTCATGCTGCATTTGGAGATTTTTTTTTCTATTTTAACAACTTATATAATATGAAAAAGAAGTATTTTTACTTATATTTTTTCCAGGAGTATTTTAATGGAGTTTTCAAAGCCAAAATAGGTTGTAGACAATGATCTCTTAGATTTTCTTTGGCACCAATTTCCCATTCCATTGCTTCAGAATAACATAGTCTTTGCATAATAGCTTAATACTGTACCATTTTACAGCTAAAGAATTTAACTTTAGTTCTGCAATTTTGGTTCTGTCAGGATTGCAACTGTTACATCTCCTTGCATTGATTCTGGCAATTCCAATTAAATATATTTGTTTCATGCAAGACTTCCCTTAAGGAAATCCTTTCAAGTAGTAAATTGTCTTTTTCGGTCACTAATGAGAAGTGTACGATTGGTTAATCCTTCACAATTCTCTTTCTCTCTCTCTCTCTCCCTTTATCTTCTTCTCCTCTCCTTTCCTCCCTCCTTCTTCCAACTCACCATTGGAACATTTCATGTGCTTTTTTATTTCTGATTTTCTATATTGAATTTCTGATTTTTAAATATTTTAGACATGAATTGCTGTTAATCCATCCCACAGTAAGAGGAATGTTATAATGAATGTATTCATCTTAACACAGTTTACACTTATGAACTATACAAGAAGCACAGTGTGATACAACTAAAACATGTATATTTAAGAGCTAACATAAGGAAAAATATTAGCAATACTATGAGTACCTTTCCAATTACATTACTCTTCCAACTCCCCAAAGGTAATTGCTAGAAAGATATTCTTTATCATTCCCTTAAATATCTTTACATTTTCTTAAAGATGTTTATTCCTTCAAATGATTATCAAAGCATGAGTATGTATATAATTATTCTGCCTCTTGTTTGAAAATATTTTATACTTACTGTGAGAATTATCTAATTATAAACTTACCAGAGGCCCGGTGCACGAATTTGTGCACCAGTGGGGTCCCTCGGCCTGCCCTGTGGGATTGGATGAAACGAGCTCTCCAACATCCCCCGAGGGGTCCAAGATTGCAAGAGGGCACAGGCCAGGCAGAGGGACCCCACCAGTGCACGATTAGGGCCAGGGAGGGACATGGGAGGTTGGCCAGCCAGGGAGAGACCACAGGGCGTGTCCAGCCTGTCTCACTCAATCCGGATCAGCCAGACTCCAACAGCAAGCTAACCTGCCAGCGGAGCATCTGCCCTGTGATGGTCAGTGTACATCATAGCGACTGGTCTACCGGTCCACTGTCTGTCCCCTGGTGGTCAGTGCACATTATAGCGAGTAGTTGAGTGGCCTTAGTATATCATTAGCATATTATGCTTTGATCGGTTGAACGGCTGACCGGTCGACTGGACACTTAACATATTAGCCTTTTATAAGATAAGACAAATGACTCACATATTTGTTTTTATTGCTAAATTGGAATCCATTAAATAAATAAGTTGCATATAATTAGCATTGCAATAGACACTTAGGACCCTGCTATATTTTGCTGTTACATAAATGGTATCATTAACATTATTATGCATTTTATTATGCATGTTTGCAAGGGTCTTGATATAAAATCATTAAAATTTAGAAAGAAAATAAAATTAATCTTATGTGAGTCTAAGATATTTTCTCTAATTTTTTTTTCCCCTAATCCTAACAAGCCTTAGATTTTTCAGTGTCTGGATCTTGGCCATTCTAAAAATTATGCGGTGGTAACTCACTGTTGTTTTATTTTGTATTTCCCAATGTCGTATAATGTGGAGCATCTTTTCATATGCTTTCTTTCTATCTATAATCTTCTTTGGCCCTGGCGGATGTTTCTCAATGGTTAGAGCATCGGCCCCCATATCCCAGAGTTGTGGGTTCGATTCCTGGTCAAGGGCACTTACCTGGTTGCAGGTTTGATCCCTGGTCTCAAAGGGCACTTGCATTAGGCAACGGATCCATCTCTTCTTTGGTGAAGTATCTTTAAGGCCTTTGGCCCTTTTCAATAATCTTATTTGTTTTCTTAATTTTGCATTTTAAGATTTCTGTATATAGTTTTTTGTTTTTTTGTTTGTTTGTTTTTATCAGCTGTGTTTGTAAATATTTTCTCCCAGGCTATTGTTTGTAATATCATTCTCTTGCTTATTTTGCCTTGTTCCTGATCTTAGTGTGAAGGCATTACGCTTTTCAATATTAAGGATGATGTTAGTTGTATTTTATCAGGTTGAGAAATTTCATCACTATACCTAATTTACTGAGAGATTTTTACATGAATGGGTCTTGAATTTTTTCAAATGCTTATTTTGGGGGACATCTGTTGATATGATCATAGAATTTTCTTCTTAAGCCTCTTGATATGATGGATTGCCTGGGATAAATCCACTCATTCATGGTATTTAATGCTTTTTATGTAGTGTTGATTTTTGTGTGATAATTTTGTTGAAGATTTATCAATGTTCATGAGAGATATTGGCTTATAGTATTTTTTATTTGAACTGGTTTTGTCTGGTTTTTATATTAGGGTAATGCTGGCCTCATAGAATAAATTAGGAAAAATTTCCTATGTTTTTATCTTCTAAACACATTGTTGAGAATTGATATAAATTCTTTCTTAGATGTTTGGTAGAAATCACCAGTGAACCCATCTGGGTATAGTGCTTTCTGTTTTGAAAGGTCAATTATTAATTCAATCTGTTTAATAGATAGAAATCTCTTCAAATTGTATATTTCTTCTTGCTTGAGTTCTGCTAGAGTGTATCATTCATTCAAAGCATTCATCCCTTTCACTTAGATTATCTTATTATGAGGCATATGGTATTCATAGTATTCCTTATCTATCATTTTAATGTCTACAGTATATGCCATGATGTCATCTCTTTCATTACTGATATTAGTAATTTATGTTCTCTCTCGTTTTCATAGCTAGTCTGGCTAAAGACATTGATTTTATTGATCTTTTTAAAGAAACAACTTTTGTTTTTTATTTACTCTACTAGAGGTCTGATGCACAAAATTCATGCAAGGAGCTCAGCCCTCGCAGCTGTGGCTTGCTTTGGCCCTCACAGCCCCAGCTTCGTCCAGAAGGTCGTCCAGATGATTGTTCTGCTGTTTGGTCTAATTAGCATATCAGCTATTTATTATATAGGATTGATTTACTGTTTTTAATTTCATTCATTTCTGCTCTAACATTTTTTAAAATATAGTTTTAATGACTTTTTAGAGAGAGAGGAAGGTAGAGGGATAGATAGACAGAAACATCAATTGGCTGCTTCTGCACACCCTCTATTAAGGCTTGAGCCTGAAACTCGGGCATGTGCCCTAAAGGAATCAAACAGGTGACTTCTTGGTGTATGGGTCAATGCCCAACTACTGAGCACACTGGCTGGGCTCTGCTCTAACTTGTTTTTTTCTTTACTTTATTGATTAAGGTATTACATATGTGTCCTTATTCCTGCCCCCCCAACCCCCAATATTCCATTTCTTCTTCTTACTTTGGATTTAATTTGCTCTCTTTTTTTTAAACCCTAGTTTCCTAATGTGGACATTTAGATGATTGACTCCAGGTATTTATTTTTTCTAATATATGCATTCACTGCAGTTAATTTCCTTCTAAGCACTGCTTTCCATACATCTCACAAATTTGATAAGTTGAATTTTCATTTAGTTCAAAATATTTTACAAATTTCTCTTGATATTTCTTTTTTGAGCCACATGTTATTTATAGGTGTGTTTCTCAATCTCTAAATATTTGAGGATTTCCTATCAATTTTTCTGTTACTGATTTCTAGTTTAATTCCATTGTGGCCTGAGAGCAACCATTGTATATCTATTTTTTTAATTTGTTGAGGTGAGTTATATGGCCTGGAAGTGGTCGGTCTTGGTGAATGTTCCATGTAAGCTTAAGAAAAATGTGTATTCTGCAATTATTGGACAAGATAGTATATAGATGTCAATTTTTTTCCAGTTGATTGATGTTTTTGTTGAGTTCAAGTATGTCCTTAATGATTTTCTGCCTGCCGGATCTGTACATTTCTGATAGAGAGCTGAAGTCTATAGCTACAATGGTGAATTTATCTATTTCTATTTGCAGCTCTATCAGTTTTTTCCTCAGGTATTTTGATCCTCTGCTGTGAGGCACATACTCATTAAGGAACATCATGTCTTCTTAAAGAACTGATCACTTTATCACTAACTAATGAATCTTTTGAATCATTTTAAGAAATGACAATTTTCCTTCTCTGAAGTCTGCTCTGTCTGAATAGAGACTCCTTTCTTATATCTCTAAAAAAATCTATAAAAACATATTTAAAATGTTAGAAGAGAAGTGAATAAAATTTAAAATAGAATATCAGTTGAGTAAATAAAAAAACAAAAGTTATTTCTTTGAAAAGTTTAATAAAATTAGTAAGTCTCTAGCCAGACAGAGCAGACTTCAGAGAAGGACAGTTTTGATTAGTGTTAGTGTGGTATATTTGTTCTGTCCACTTATTTTTAATCTTTATTGGTCTTATATTTAAAGCGAGTGCCTTGTAGATAACAGAGTTGTGCCTTAATTCTTGGTCGTCTCTAACAACCTTTTAATTGGTACATTTAAACTATTAATATCCAAAGAAATTATTGCTATAGTTGGATTAATATCTACCATATTAGTTCCTGTTTTTGTTAGTTCTTTCCCAATTAAGTGGAGTAAGATAGCTACACTGAGCTGAAGATGGTTATTTCCTTTCTCTCACATGTAAGTCTAGAGGGAGCAGGAGTTGGGTGTTTTCAATTTTCCACCTGGAAGGCTAAAGATGGTTAGGACTGAGTATTTCCCTTCCCTTAGGTTAGTTAGGTTCTAATAAAACCCAAGGGGAATATACTCTGGTTAAAATTTTTCTACAGAAAGCAGACTCCATTAGGAAGAATAGGATGCTTGGGCATATCACAATTTAAGCACATAATTATCTTACACATCTAAGCAGAATTTTTAACACTTTAGTTTGTTTAGCTTTTTAGTACAGAGTAGTATCTTCCAAGCTTTTCACATACTGAATAGGAAACTAGAAGTCATTCTAATTCTTTAACATGAATTCTAATTTGTCCCAAAAGTTATATGTGTATCAAGAAAGTTACATGAAACTTTTGCTAATATAATTTATAAACCTTTAATAAATATATTAAACTTAAAGATTCTGTATACCATATTTAAGTTTTTCCCTTTTTATTGTGAGGACAATGTTTCTTTTCCATTAAGTAGTTATTATGATTACTACTCACAGATTCCAGTTTAGTTTTAATACAAGTTTTCTACACAGTCAATATTTTATTATTTTTTGTTTGAAAAAAATTTGATCATTTATTAGAAATAAATATTCCTGGAATATGCACAATTATTTTCAAATTTTCCTAAGAGAAGTCAGAAAAAAATGGAAACAAAGAAATGAAAAAGAAGTGATTGTGAGATTACTTCTAACAAATATAAATTAAAATTGCAAAATGCTAATTATATTCCTTCTGTTAGTAATAAAGATTGGTTAGATACAGAAAACCTATTTTAATATACATACATACAGAGGAGAATTATTTCACTTATTTTAAATGATATCATTTCTTTTTAAGTGCTCTATCTGTTTAGACAAATAAACAAGCTCCTCTTTGGGGTTTCTTTATTTTTTGTTCCTAGGTACCTCTCAGTGAATCTTGGTCATGTCAAAATACAAGAAAGTTAAGCCCGGCCACTGTGTCTCAGGGGTTGAGTGTTGACCTATGAACCAGAAGGTCACTGTTCAATTCCCAGCTAGGGCACATGCCCTGGTTGCAGGCTTGATTCCTGGTGCAGGATGTGCAGGAGGCAGCCAATCAATTATTTTCTGTCATTATTGTTGTTTCTATCTCTCTCTCTTTCCCTTACTCTCTGAAATCAATAAAAATATTTTTTTTTAAAAAAATAAGAAAGTTAAGCAAGGTTTATGGATCCTGGATCAATGTATAAAAATACTCAGCATTTCAGTACACTAAGAATTGAAATTTACATAATGGAAAAAATTAATTTAATATATAAAATAATTCAGTTTTTTTTCAATAAGACTCATTGATGTTTTGGAGTAAAGAAGATATAAGATCATCTTATTTTGAGAAAAAGTATAATACTTTAATTCATGTCTGCTGACTAATAGTTTTGAGTTAGTCATGCTTAAAGAGTAGTGAAATTTTTAGTCTCAAGTATAGAACCTTAAGTAGAGTCATTTAAAAAGAAGTGATTCGGTGATAGTGTTCATAAAAGGCACAATAAGATAAAGTGGACTCAGTGAATATTCACTTAGTTGAATACATAGAAATTGATTAGTACCCAATTATAAAAAGTTACTAATCCTTTGTAGATAAATATATGATCATAAACTAAGAGTTGATGTAGGAAAATGAATTCACCATTTTTGGAATAAACTCAGTATCTTATATTTTCATATGGAAGTGTTTTCAAAGAGTCAGGAGCTTTTAGTGCATAGAATACCAGGAAGCAGGAATATTTTCTAGGCGGCTTTCAGTATATAAAAAAATTAGGATGTAGGAATATTGTCCAGAGGCAACTGAGCATGGCCACCACTGTCATGCCCCAATGGCATTATTACATCATTTCTATACACAGTGTTCCAAAACTAGATCTTGATATTTATAGATATTATCCTAAACAGAAGTACATCGTCTTCAGTATTAAAGTGCATTGACATATGAAGAATCTGGTAAATATTAATGCTGGCAGTAATACAAGGGACAGCATGCCAAGGCAACCAAAGGGAAGAAGATATTTCTGCTATGATATACTGTTACTGTTTTATCTACATAGATGCCTCTTTTTCATAAACTTCTATATCTTTGGCAAATAAAAATAGACACTTATACTAGTAAAACTTTTTGTGATCTTTGTGATCTTTTCCTGATAATCTATAAACTGGTGTTATTAAAGGTATTCCAGAATTACATATACTTTTCTAATATCAGGCATGTTTAGTGAAAAATACCAAAAATAAAGTATTGAAGCAAATTTAAAATTTACAACTAGAAATTTCTAATGGTATTCAAGTGAATTTTCTTTTAAGTATATAGGTATGCTAGTGGTTATAGTTATTGTGTTTTTAATTATATCTTTCTTTTCTAGTGACTGTGACTATTTGGCCCATTTACTAGATTAAGCTGTATTTTTATATCCTGGGCCTTTTGGAATGTGCTAATAGGCACTTGAGGCATTCTTCAGAAGCAGCAGGACTTGCAATGGAAGTGTCTGATGGATAGTACACAATCTTTCTCTGCATTCTTATTTTTCCTCAAGGCAGTACAATGCTCTTTCTTTTTGTGTGTGCTATTTCTGCATGGGATTAATGCCTACTACTTAAAAAATATGTTTTAAAATATTTTTGTTTAACAGTATTGCACTTTTATAAAAAATTTCTCTTGTTATATTTATAAAATATATAGTAGATCCAAGAGCATATATTCAGTCAGCTTTTATACCTTTGTTCTAACCTATTGCAATATATATATATATATATATATATATATATATATATATATACACACACACACACAAACACACACACACACACACACACACACACACGTATACTAGAGGCCCGGTGAACAAAAATTTGTGCACTCGGGGGGGAGGGGGGGGGTCCCTCAGCCCAGCCTGTGCCCTCTCGCAGTCTGAGACCGCTCAGGGGATGACCACCTGCTGGCTTAGGCCCGCTTCCCGGGGGATTGGGCCTAAGATGGCAATCAGACATTCCTCTGGCAGCTCGGCAGCCCTCGGGGGATGTCCACTTGCCAGCAGGGAGCAGACCTAAGCTGCAGTCGGACATCCTTAGTGCTGCTGAGGAGGCAGGAGAGGCTCCCACCACCACCACTGTACTGGCAGCCATCAGCCTCGTTTGTGGCTAAGCAGAGCTCCTCCCATGTGAGAGTGCCCTAACCACCAGAGGGCAGCTCCTGCATTGAGTGTCTGCCCCCTGGTGGTCAGTGTGTGTCATAGTGACCAGTCATCCCCAGTCATTCTGCTGTTAGGGTCAGTTTGCATATTACCCTTTTACTATATAGGATAGAGGCCTGGTGCACGGGTGGGGGCCGGCTGGTTTGCCCTGAAGGGTGTCCCGGATCAGGGTGGGGGTCCCGCTTGGGTGCCTGGCCAGCCTGGATGAGGGGATGATAGCTGTTTGCAGCTGGTCACACCCCCTTCAGGGTGGGGGTCCCCACTGAGGTGCCTGGCCAGGCTGGGTGAGGAGCTGAGGGCCGTTTTCAGGCTGGCGGGTGACTAAAGCTCCCAACCTCTCCTTTTTATCTTTTTTTTTTTTATTCTGGGATTTATTTACCTTCTATGGCTGTCACTGGAGCTGAGAGCCGGCTTTAGCTCTGAGGCTCGGCTCCAGCTCTGAGACCTCGGCTGCTGAAAGAAGGTATCTGGACTTTGTTTAGCTTCTATAATTGAAACACTGTTTCAACTCCAGCTCTGAGGCCCGGCTGGCTGAAAGCAGGTTTCTGGGTATTGTTCAGCTTCTATAATTGCAACATAGTTGCTTAGAGTGCAGCTCAGAGCTGGGAGGCGGCAGGCGGGGAGCCTTGGCTTCCTCCATCACTGGAGCAAGCAAGCCTCCTGTTTGCTTCACCTGCCTGGCTGCCAGCCGCCATCTTGGTTGGCAGTTAATTTGCATATCGCCCTGATTAGCCAATGGGAAGCGTGTCAGAGGTACGGTTAATTACCATGTTTGTCTATTATTAGATAGGATATATATATATATATATATATATCCATATATATATATATATATAACAAATTATATGTGAAATCTGAAAAAAACACACAAAATCTTCACTTAATTTTATAAAGATTTTAGATAAAATATATACTTATATTTGCATTTTGTTGGTAATATAAATTTGGTACAACTCTTATGAGGAAAATGATTGAGACATATCAAAGATCTTAGAGTGAAAACTTACAACATTATGTGCAGTCATAAATTAATATGTCATAATTAATTGGAAATTCTGACATATGCTTACAATTTGTCATAATATTTGCAATTTGTAAAAAGTAATTTCAAGTGAAATAATATATAAAAGCCAAAGATGAGTATGCCAAAGAGAATGTATCAATTTAATTTAGTAATCTATCTCAATTGTATCATATTCTTAAGTAATATTATGAATAAACTAGAGGCCTGGTGCAGACAATTCGTGCATGGGGGGGTACCTCAGCCCCACCTGCACCCTCTCACAATCTGGGACCACTGGCTCCTAACTGCTCACCTGCCTGCCTGCCTGATTGCCCCTAACCACTTGCCTTCCTGCCTGATCACCTCTAATCACTCTGCCTGCCTGCCTCATCACCCCTAACTGCCTCTGCCCTGGCCCCTGCCGCTGCAGATTCATCTGGAAGGACATCCAAAATGACATCCGGAAGGTTGTTCGGCTGTCCAGTCTAATTAGCATATTACACTTTTATTATTATAGATTAAATTTCATCTATCTTTGATTTTGTTGCTCTGACCTCTGGAATTTTCCACATAAGTATGTCAGTCCCCTCAAAAAAACATTCATGAGATTCTGTAGAGGTGACAAGTTTTTTTTAAGAATTAGTATCTTTAATCAATATGCATTTTGCTTACATTATAATAGTTATTCTGAAAGTTTAAGGTTATCTTCTTTTGACAATGATTAAATTGTAATTAATATTTTCTCAGTTACTAGTTTATTTTGAAATTCTGATTAGCAATCAATTGCCATTATTATGCCATTTTTCTTTAAGTAGACTTGCTTTTCAGTATTGTTTCCCAACTTTGAATAAAAAGAGCCCTTGAGTCTGGATAAGATACAAATAAGAAAAAGTAAAGATGGAAAGAATGGCTGTTATCTTATGAATAGGTAGTGGTACTTGTGAGAAAACGAAAAATGGCCCTTCTTGTATGCAAACTGAGGAGTTCTAAATGAACATAAATGATGATCTGAGAAGTCACATTACGATCACAAAATGATTAAACATATCTCTCTTGTGACTAGCTTCTTCAACAGTGACAACTTTGGCCACACTTTAATCTTTTGGACTCTTGATTAAAAGAATAATAATAAAATACCTATTCATTAAATTACCATTACTTTTTTAAAAGTTATTAAATTTATTGGGGTGACATTGGTTAATAGGATCATATAGGTTTCAAGTGTACATTTCTATAATATATGATCTGTATATTGCATTATGTGCCATTATTTTTTTAACCATTACTTTTAACAACATCCAGTATAGACCTGGACCTGTCTTCTTTCATCCATACTACCTAGAATCATGCTGCAAATCAAATATCCTTTACAAAACCCTTCCTCTGTTTATCAAGACACATCCATAGTTTCTTTACAATTAGTAAATACCTTTTTAAACTAAAGGTATGTTCCTAGAGTTAATTTAACAATATAATTAAAATGTTTTTACTCATATTGTGAAATTTTTTTCAGTGAATTTCAAAATATGAATAAATGTTTACAGAATATCCCATAAAATATTACTTTTGGCAAATACCTATGAAAATTCCACCACATTTACAATTATTCCAGCTAACTATATTATTAAAATAACTAGAGGCCTGGTGCACAAATGTGTGCATGGGTACGGTCCCTCTGGGTGGCCTGCAGGGATCGGGCCAAAACACGCAGTCCAATGTCACGTGCAGCTCCTACCTGCCGCTCCTGCTCATCCCAGCCCCACTGTACCTGCAGCAGGCTCGTGCTCAATCAGTCCCAATCGGGAGAGGCTTGTGTTGTCACAGTAGCTCTTGCCAGTCATGAGCCCTGCATCTGGCAGCCTCCCAAGAGGAGTGGCCTGTGGGATCAGGCCCAAACTGGCTCTCCAACATTCCCCAAAGGATCCTGGATTGCAAGAGGGCGCAGGCCAGGCTTGCAAAAGGACCCCACCAGTGCACGATAGAGCTGGGGAGGTACCACGGGAGGGCTTCAGGGTGTATCCGGCCCATCTTGCTCAGTCCCGATTGGCCAGACCCCAGCAGCAAGCTAACCTACTGGTTGGAGCATCTGCACCCTGGTGGTCATTGCACGTCATAGCGAGCAGTTGAGCAACCTTAGCATATCATTAGCATATTACACTTTGATTGGTTGTTCAGTTGTTCTGCTGCTCAGTCTATTTGCATATTTCCCTTTTATTATATAGGACTAGAGGCCCGGTGCACAAAAATTTGTGCACTCGAGGGGGAGGGGGGGTCCCTCAGCCCGGCCTGTGCCCTCTCACAGTCTGGGACCACTCAGGAGATAACCACCTGCTGTCTTAGGCCCGATCCCGGGTGGCAGAGGGCAGGCCCAATCCCTAGGTGCAGCCCCTGGTCGGGCTCAGAGCAGGGCTGATTGGGGAGTTGGGGTGCCGCCCCGTCATGCACAGAGCAGGGCGGATCGGGAGATTGCGATCCACCCCTAGTCACGCTCAGGGTAGGGCAGATTGGGGGGTTGGGGCACCGCCCCCTGTCACACTCAAGGCAGGGTCGATGGGAAGGTTGCAGCGCCACCCCCTGTCACGCAGAGAGCAGGGTCAATCAGGGAGTTGGGGCACTGCCCCCTGTCACTCACAGACCAGGGCCCATCAGGGGGGTTAGGGCTCCGTACCCTGTCACACACAGAGCAGGGTCGATCTGGGGGTTGGGGAGCTCCCCACTGTCACTCACAGAGTAGGGCCAATAGGGGAGTTGGGGCCCCGCCCCCTGTCACACACAGAGCAGGGCGGATCAGGGGGTTGGAGCGCCACACCCTGTCACACTCAGGGCACGGCCGATGGGGAGGTTATGGCTCTACCCAGTCACACACAGAGCAGGGCCCGTGGGGCAGTTGGGGTGCCGCACCCTGTCACACACAGAGCAGGGCCGATCAGGGGTTGGGGAGCTCCCCCCTATCAGGCACAGAGCAGGGCTGATCAGGGGGTTGGGGCTCCTTCCCCTGTCATGAACAGGCAGGGCGGATACGGAGGTTGTGGCCCCACCCCCTGTCACACATAGAGCCACAGAGCGATCAGGGGGTTTGTGCGCTGCCCCCTGTCACACTGATCCTGGTGCTGGGAGGCCTTGTGGCTCTGCTGATCTCGGTGCTGGGAGGCATATTACCCTTTTACTATATAGGATAGAGGCCTGGTGCACATGTGGGGGCCGGCTGGTTTGCCCTGAAGGGTGTCCTGGATTAGGGTGGGGGTCCCGCTTGGGTGCTTGGCCATTCTGGGTGAGGGGATGATGGCTGTTTCCAGCTGGTCACACACCCTTCAGGGTGGGGTCCCCACTGGGGTGCCTGGCCAGTCTGGGTGAGGGGATGAGGGCTGTTTTCAGGCTGGCAGGTGACTGTAGCTCCCATCCACTCCTTTTTTTCTTTTTCTTTTTTATTCTGGGCCAGCTTTAGCTCTGAGGCTTGGCTCCAGCTCTGAGGCCTCGGCTGCTGAAAGCAGGTATCTGGTTTGTTTGGGTTCTATAATCAAAACACTGTTTCAACTCCAGCTCTGAGATCCCGGCTGGCTGAAAGCAGGTTTCTGGGGTTTTGTTTAGCTTCTATATTCGTAACAATGTTTCAAACTGCAAGCTCAGAGGCCGGCAAGGCAGGCGGGGAACGTTGGCTTCCTCCGTCACTGAAGCAAGCAAGCATTCTGTTCGCTTCAAGCTGCCTGGCTGCCGGCCGCCATCTTGGCTGGCAGTTAATTTGCATATCTCCCTGATTAGCCAATGGGAAGGGTAGCAGAGGTACCGCTAATTACCATGTTTCTCTTTTATTAGATAGGATATTTATATCATATATGAACTCTCAGAGTATCTTAAAAGATCTTTTTAGCCATTCTTACATTAATTTTTTTGAATTTTCTACTGTTTTACCAGGATCATGGCAGAGACAATTTCTTTAGTGTCAGGGTCCATGTTTTTAATAAATATAACATAAAAATGTGTATCTCTTTTAATAAATAAATATTTTATTTTACTGTTATGTCCTAGGTGCACATTTTAAGATAATATGAAATAATTAAAACAATCTTTTCACAAGTTCCTGTTCTCAATTGTTCTAAACAAATGCTTATTTCAGTAACATTTTACCTATATAAACAGGCTTATTAAAATAGAGAGCATTTTAATTTTAGCTCAAGCAATTATTCTACATTAGACATTCAACTAACACTACAATTTTAGATGTATCAAATGTATCATGCTATGGCTTTCATTGGCCACACAATTACATTTTATTATGGTAAGTAGATGTTCTCTTATTTTGATAAAATGGCAACATTTCCTTTATAATTTTGCCAGGCTTAGAATTCAGCTATAGTTACTAGAAGGACCCCATGGATGTTTATTATTTTTATTTTAAAATAAAGTTCTTATTTTTGAACAATTTTAAGTTTATAGAAAAATAATAAGTATTGTAAAATAAATTCACATTATATATACCCCATACCACTTCCTCCTATAATAACATCTCACATAAATATGATAAATTTGCTAGAATTAATGAACCAGTAGTGACACATTAATTAAAGGAATTTATTAAGTAAATTACTTAGTTTATTTAGACTTTCATTAGTTTTTACTTAATGTCTCTTTCTGTTTCCAGCATTTAATCTAGAATACCATCTTATATTAAGTACTCATGTCTCCTTAGGCTCCTTTTGGCTATGATAGTTTCTCAGACTTTCCTTTTTTTATGGCCTTGAGAGATTTGAAAAATGCTGTTTAGGTATTTGGCTTAATGTCCTCCTATGTTGGATTTTTCCGATAGTTTTATCCTGTAGTTATTGGGTTTGGTGAGAAAACCCACCAAGATAAAGTGCCATTTTCATCACATCATGTCATGGCTAGATGCTACCAACAGGATTTATAACTGTTGCATTGACCTTGACTTGGCAGAGGTAGTGTTTTTCAAGTTTCTTCATTGCAAAATATTTCTCTTTTTTCCTGTTTTCTTAAATTGTACCCTTTGGAATAAGTGGGAATATGCTCTACCTCACTGAAGACACTGTATACAGATACATTATTTGAAATCATTTAACACAGGATATTTATCCATTCTCCTCCACTAAATAATTTACTATTTGTCATTTACTTATATGGTCACAGACTCATGGATATTTACTTGTTCTTCCAGTTATAATACAATACTATTTCATTTATTTTGTGTCCCAAATTTTTCCCATTTTGGCCATTGGGACCACTTTCAGTTGGACATATCATATCTCCCTTTGACATAGCCCTGTGTGTGTGTGTGTGCGCGTCTGTGTGCGCGCGCATGTGTGTGTGTGTGTGTGTGTGTGTGTTTGGTACTTACTTTCTGATACTACAAAATGCTCTAGTCTCATTATGTATATTTTTCTAGGTCCTAGAATCAGCTACTTCTCCAGAGAGACCTGGTTCCTTTTTCCTTTTACTGCAGAATGGTACTAGAAACCAAGATATGAGCACTAGGTGTCATTATTGTTATTAGTGTGTCATTACTTATTGACTCTCAGGTAATTGAATGAGGAAATATATGTGATATCCTATATAATAAAAGCCTAATATGCTAAGTGTCTGGTCAACCGGTCGGCCGTTCAACCAAACAAAGCATAATATGCTAATGATATGCTCAGGCAGCTCAACCACTTGCTGTGACGTGCACTGACCATCAGGGGGCCTAAGCCATCAGTTGGACATCCCCAGAGGGCTCCCAGATGCGAGAGGGTGCAGGCTGGGCAGAGGGACACCCCATCCCCTAGTGCACAAATTTAATGCACTGGGCTTCTAGTACATATATAAATATACATTTACTAGTATATATACAGGTATTTTGATATTAAGCAAACCATAAGTTCATACTTATGTTTGAAACTTTAAATCATATTACATAGATCATTTTAGCTTCCTCCCTTATTTCTCTGTAATTCCCACTCCAACATTGAGAAACCTGGCTTTCACTATCTTCCACCAATTTATTTAATTGTTCAGTTCCAAAATACATGTTTGGTGATATCAGAATTGTTAACCAATACCCCATGGAAAACAACTTTATCGACTAGAGCACACTTTCATCCCTGGTCTTTCAGATTCCACTGATTTCTAAAGTTGTTTAGGTAAGCAGCTTCCCCCCCCCCCCAACCCTAACAGTATGATTATTTCATGTTACAATTTCATTGCTTTGTCATATTCACATTCCATTCTAGGATTCCCCTGACCTTTAAATGACTTTAATAAAAATTCAGTCTTTGTGCTTGAAAGTTCTAAATGTTTGTCAAAATCACTGTTTTATATATCCATCATTATAGAATCACACAGAATAGTTCACCACCCTAAAACATTTCCTGTGATTCACCCATTCAGCACTTCATCCAAATCCAAAATCCCACTATCCATTTTATCAAATCTATAGTTTTTGGTTTTCAGAATGTCAATTTTTTTTTTTAATATATTTTATTGATCTTTCACAGAGAGGAAGGGAGAGAGACAGAGAGCCAGAAACATCGATGAGAGAGAAACATCGATCAGCTGCCTCCTGCACATCTCCCACTGGGGATGTGCCCGCAACCCAGGTACATGCCCTTGACCGGAATCGAACCCGGGACCCTTCAGTCCGCAGGCCGACGCTCTACCCACTGAGCCAAACCGGCTTCGGCAAGGTTTTCAGAATGTCAATTAATTGGAATCATACAGTATGTAACCTTTTCAGAATGGCCTTATTTTTTTCACTAAGAAATTTTCATTTAAAATTAATCCATATCTTTTCATAGTGTTCATTTTCATCATTTCTTTACCCATCACATACTGAAGGACAAGTTGATTGCCTCCAGATTTGGGGAATCTATATAATAAAAGCCTAACATGAAAATTATTTACTAGGGCAGTCATTTGACCGGGAGTTCAACCGCTCGCTATGATGTGCACCGACCACTACAGGGCGACGCGGAACATGGCGGGCCTTGGCGATGTGGTGCTGGTAGCGGGTGGCAGTGGAGGCTCCAATGGGCCCTGATGACATTGGAAGCATGGCGGGATGGTGAAGCAGGTGAGCAGGCCTGGCTAAAGTGAGTGCGAGAGCTGCCCAGTGACCAGTGGCAGCTCTAACACTTCCATTACAGAGAAAGGGCAAATAGCAACATTAAAATATTTCTTCTAATTATTTTCCTTTCAATGTGCATGAATCCATGCACTGGGCCACTAGTTATTAATAAAATTCAAACATTAGCCTACAGGTTTCTATATGGACATAAGTTCTTAAAAATCAGTTTTTTATTTTTCAATTACGGGTGATATATAAGATTATATTAGTTTTTAAACCAGGTGGGTAAATACCTAAGAGTACAATTGGTGGATCACATGATAAAACATTGTTTAGCTTTGCAAGAAACTGGCAAACTTTCCCAAAGTGGGAATTGTGTTTTGTATTACCAACCAGTAAAGAAGGAGAGTTTCTGTTGCTCTGCATTTTTTTTCAGGAATTGATATCTTCAATTTTTTTTCATTTTGACACATTTGTAAGGGTATCTTGTTTTAATTTAAATCTCAAATTGCTCAATTATATCTAGAGAAAAAAGTCTTCTCAATAAAAATCTTATAGAATTTTACATTCTTTAAGATTTTGTTACATATATGATGTTACTTTCTTTATCTACCATTTTATACATAATTATTGTGGGTTTATTATTGAAAATAGGGAATGAAGACCATGATGGTTTAAATGAGATTAGATTGTTCAGATTCCTCAATGGAGAATTCTCTCCTTAGAGTTACAAAGGTCTGAGTGACATACTATAGGAATAATGGAAGTAGGTATAATGGCAGAAAGTTAAACACCAGGATATAAGATGTGTAGAGCAAAGTGGCAGAATCAGTGGACTAGTCATATGTTATGATTCTGGCAGGTATTTAGGTGTCAGGATCCCTAAAAAATATACAGGCATACTTTGTTTTATAATATTTCACATTATTACACTTCAAAGATATTGCCTGTTCACAAATTGAAGGTTTTTGCAACCCTGCATCAAGCCTTATTAATGCCTTTTCCAGAGGTTCTGACGATGGTTAGCATTTTTAGCAGTAAACTATTTTTTTAATTAAAGTATGTAGATTGGATTTTTAAAGAGAAATGCTATTATACACTTAATAGACTACAGTATATAGTGTAAGCATAACTACTATATACACTGTGGAACCAAGAAATTTGTGTGAGTAGTTTTATTGTGATATTTGTTTTATTGAGGTGGTCTGGAACAGAACCTGCAATATCTCTGAGGGATGCCAATATAATGCTACCTTCGTTATAAAAAAAACAGGATGTTACCCCCAATCATTGGTTATTTCATCTTCTAAAACTGAATATGTCTTAAAATACTTAAGAACTGTAAATAATCCAGATGCAAAAGGAATTAGACGTTTTCTAAGACACCAGGCTAGTTTTATTTCAAAGAAACATATTGTTTATAAAATATAGTGCTATGAAAATAGTTGATTTAATGATACAAAAATGCTTTAGAATCTAGTATGTTTTAAAGTTGTAAAAACAAAATTATTATATTTTAATAACAAATATTTCATGTAGATAGCATATAAATAGAAAAGTTAAAAATCACTAAGCAAAACTGGTGTTTAATACTAGCTGGCCATCGCTTAAGAGAAACAATTCTTCCTTCAATATCACTATCCAAGACTAGCATTAACACACTTAATACACTTACCCCTTTTATGATCCACTGTTATGATAAATGAAGCATATGGCCCCTTAATCAGAACAGCAGTCTTTCATAAACAGTACAGTAACAAGGATTTTATTTGTTTTCCCTAAAACCATGAACCATAAAAAGTTTATAGACTCTTTACAGCAGCATAAAATTGTTATAAATATTTGGAAAATTGTTATAAACAATGGGAAACTGGTTTTAACAAATACATTATGCAAATTGTATTCATCAATTAACAAAATATCAGATGTTGTTTTACTAACAGTGGCATAGGAGGACTTGTCTTGAGTGTTATCAAATAAGAAATTAAGAATTGATCTTATAGGTGGGTATATTGCTTTATAATTACCATAAATATTAGAGCTAAAAATTTCGTGTGTCTGTTACTGGCAAGGTGTAACTAGATGTCATGTAAATATATATTATGTATGTAAAATACATGATATGTTTTAAAAGGGCTGATTAAAGATAAAAAAACATCATAAGAGAATTAGTTTGTTAGAAAATGTGTCCTGGTCAATCAAACTCATTGAGTTTTACTGATTTATTTATTTATTTGTTTGTTTGTTTATTTATTTATTTATTTATTTATTTTGTAAATACAGATGTATAAAATCCATTAACAAATAGGAAAAAGGGGACTCTCTCATTTTATGGAAATTCTACTGAAAGTGATATGTCTGCTCTCTATCTCTTTACTGAGTGAGACAATCCAAGGAAAAACCCTCTTTTAGTGCAATAAAGAGTGATGTGTGTTGAGGCTTTACTGGCTAAGATCAAACTGTAATGATTCACAGAAGCCATTTTATGATTAGAGGTACCGTAATTAGAAACCATTATCCACAATTGGGGTAGATTTAGTAATTTATTTTATCTCACATAAGTAGGGGAAAGGAAGAAAAGTCTAAGTTCTATTTTAGGTAATTCATATAAATTTTCTTTTATTATTATTATTGTTATTATTATTATTATTAAAGCAATATATCCTAGAATGATATGTATAAAGAAATCAAAAAATAATATGAAACCCATTTTCCAGGTTGCAGTCATAAAATCTTCAAATATTTCTTTCAATTATGTGTAGGTAATTCTGGTTTCTTGAGTTTATCTATCATCTATTATTTATCTTTTCTATTTCTATTTTTAACTGGTTACCATCAAGTGATTTTACGTAAAATTTGAAACTATTAATAATCATTACATTAATTGCATGGATATACTTGCCATATTACAAAATGGGATGGTTTCATATTTTTGTTAGAAGTTAAAAGTTATAACAAATCCTTAAGTAATTATTACTATATGCAATATTTTGTTATAATTACTTTGCTTAGATAACCCTTATTAATTCTCAGAAAAATGCTTATGAATGAGGCATTATAATAATATCTTTATTTCACATATAAGAAAACTCTGAAACAAAGAGGCCAAATGACTAACCTTGTAGTAAATTGTACATAGAATAATACCCCCTCAAAGGCATTCACATCATAATCCTTAGAATTGGTAGATATATTACATTTCATGGCAAAAGGAACTTTCTAAATGTGAGTAAGGTCTATAGTCTTTGTGATGGGAGATAATTCTAGATTATCCAGGTGGTCCCCACCTACTCACAAAAGAAGAAGGCCATTTAGAAAGACTCAAAGCATGGGAAGGACCCAACCTACCACTGCTGGCTGTGAAGATGGAAGAATGAGGAGCATAGCCAAGAAATGTAGGTGTCCTCTAGAAGCTGAGTATTTCTTGGGCTTGAAATTGTAATTCTCAGCCTCCTAAGCATTATTACTTTTCTTTTCCTGATAGCTGTCACCATGATATAGAATAAGTGATAAAAGTAGAAAAATGTATAGAACTAAATACAAAGGTGCATGCTTTACTTTTTCCTGCACCAAATCTTGTCTTCTGAATAAATTATATTAATCAAATTAGGATTGGAATTATCTATTTTTTCATAAGTGAGTTATATATTTTAAAAATTATACCTAATATTCAAATAATTAATTTTCAGTGAACATTAATAAAATACATTAATCTTTTGCCGCCCAATAGCAATCACCTGGTGACTCTGTAAACATTAATAAGAAAGTATAAAACATGCTCAAAATACTCCAATTAAAAGTGGTGATAACGTACTATTAGAATCATTGTACTGAAATGTTAGTCGATAAAAAGTTTATACGTTTCAGTGACTTTATTTTAAATTATCCCGTTCAGATTTGTTTTCAAGACTTTTTTTATTCAAAAATAAAGTAGACAGAATCAATGTGTTATTTAGCTTATATGTGAATAATTAGAAACATGGTAAATGATTTGTTCAGAAATTTAAATATTAAATTTGATTTTTCAATTGATTTCTCATAGTCAAGTCAATGAAAACCATTCTTGAAATATATAGCCATTATATTCAAGCCTATCCATTTTTGTAATTATGTATAGCTCAATAACCATTTTATGTTAAATATATAATTGCTCTAAATATTTACCATAAAAAATTCTTTCCAAACTTAAGTTTTTTTTTAATGTATAAAGTCTTATACATTTTTGTTCATACAAACTATATATTAAGATTGCTTAACTATTACTATATATATATATATATATATATATTACTATATATGTATATATATTGCATATTAAAGAGTATCAGTATAAACCTGTGTCAGTCCAACCTTGAGTATAAAAAAAAGCATAGTACGGTACCCATGAGAGACTTCAAAAACAGAACTAAGTGAGACTTGGATCTTCATTTATACTCTACTAGAGGCCCAGTGCACAAAAATTTGTGCACTCGTGGGGGTACCTCAGCCTGGCCTGTGCCCTCTCGCAGTCTGGGACCCCTCGGGGGATGACCACATGCTGGCTTAGGCCCGTTCCCCGGAGGATTGGGCCTAACCTGACAGTCAGACATGGCAGCCCTGGCAGCCTGGCAGCCCTCAGGGGATGTCCACTAGCCAGCGGGAAGCAGGCCTAAGCTGCAGTTGGACATCCTTAGCATTGCTGAGAAAGCGGGAGAGGCTCCCACCACCACTGCTGTACTGGCAGCCATCAACCTGGCTTGTGAGTGAGCAGAGCTCCCCCTGTGGGAGCGCACTGACCACCAGGGGGCAGCTCCTTCATTGTGCGTCTGCCCCCTGGTGGTCAGTGTGTGTCATAGTGACCAGTCATTCCCAGTCATTCTGCTGTTAGGATAATTTGCATATTACCCTTTTATTATATAGGATAGAAGCCTGGTGCATGGGTGTGGGCCGACTGGTTTGCCCTGAAGGGTGTCCCGGATCAGGGTGGGGGTCCCGCTTGGGTGCCTGGCCAGCCTGGATGAGGGGATGATAGCTGTTTGCAGCTGGTCACACCCCCTTCAGGGTGGGGGTCCCCACTGAGGTGCCTGGCCAGCCTGGGTGAGGGGCTGATGGCTGTTTGCAGGCTGGCCAAGCCCCCCAGAGGGGACTCTCACCCCATGAAGGTCTGGCCAGCCTGGGTGAGGGCTAATGGCTGTTTGCAGGCTGGCAAAGTCCCTCAGCAGGGACCCTCACCCCATGAGGGTGTGACCATCCTGGGTGAGGGGCTGATGGCTATTTGCAGGCTGGCCACAGCCCCCAGCCACCCAAGCTCCCAGTGGTGGCTGGATGGAAGCAGGTATCTGGGATTTATTTATCTTCTATAATTGAAACTTTGTTGCCTTGAGTAGAAGCTACAGCAGGCCAGGGCAGGCGGGAAGCTTGGCTTCCTCCATCGCTGGGGTAACCAAGCCTCCTGCTTGCTCCAGCTCTGTGGCTGCCAGCTGCCATCTTGGTTGGGTTAATTTACATACAGTCGCTCTGATTGGCTGGTGGGCATGGCTTGGGGAGTAGCGAAGGTATGGTCAATTTGCATGTTTCTCTTTTATGAGATTAGAATAGAGTCCTGGTACATGAAATTTGTGCATAGGTCGGGGGAGGGTCCCCACAGCCCAGGCCGCATGCTCTCCAATCCGGGACCCCATGCGGCCTGATCCTGGGGATCAAACCTAAACCAGCAGTTGGACATCCCTTTCAAATTCCTGGACTGCTGGCTCCTAATCACACACCTGCCTGCCTGCCTGGTTGCCCATAACTGCCCTCCACTGCCAGCGTGATCCCTCCTCACTGCCTTTGTGTGCTGGCCTGATCTCCCCTAACTGTCTCCCTCCCCTCGCCGGCCTGGTCACACCTTACTACCCCCTGCCTGCCTGGTCACCCCTAACTGCTCCCCTCTGATGGCCTGGTTGCCTCTAACTGCCCCCTCTGTCATCCTGGTCACCCTTAACTGCAGCCCCCCAGCCAGGCCTAGTCACCCCCAACTGCCTCCCTCTGCTGGCCTGGTCTCTCCCAATTTCCCCCCCTACTGGCTTGGTCACCCCCAACTTCCCCCCTGCCAGCCTGGTTGCCCCTCATGGCCTCCCCCTGCTGGCCTGGTTGCCCCACATAGCCTGCTGTTCAGTCATTTGGTCATCTCTCATTAACCCCCTGCCGGCCTGGATATAGGCAGCATCTTGTGAGGGTGTGAGAGTTAATTTGCATATTACCTCTTTATTATATAGGATTATATTTGGTTTATACTCAAGGTTTGCTTTGTAGGCAAGCCTGAGACAATTTTATTACAATTCTAGTGAATTTATTTTGTAATCCTCAGGCTAACTCATAACGCAATTTCTATATAATACTGGTGTAACTAGATTGATTTTAACAGAATCTATAGTAATAATATTAAGAATCAAACATATTGGGTGATTGAGCTTAAACATCCATACAATAGTCTTCTTATGGAATCTAATTGGCCAGAAGGGGAACTAGATTTATTTAACAATCAATTTCAAATTGTTACAGATTGGAGAATTAGAAAAACTCTATTGTGCATGCCCTCATGCTTCTGGATAAGAAAATATCCTAAATTGAATGTGAAAATTTCTGAAAAATTAAAATAACTATTATGCTAGTACCCATACACTTTTACCTCAGCATATTGAACATTGTAATAATTACACCACAATAATGGGCTTATTATTCACAGAAGCGTCAACTTAAACATTTCTCTTTGTTTTCAATGCCACAGAGTTTAATGGTATCTGTAAAATTTTTCAGAATAATATACTTCAGGTCTCATCAGAGGCAAGTGAATGTGCATGGATCAATGCAAATACATCAATAAGTATCAAAAAATGTTACTCAATATTGGTAAGTAAAAAGGTATTACTTTCTTCAGGGGAAAAAATAGGCACTTGAAAGCCAACATTTCTTTCAGTTTTTCATTTTGCTTTCATCTGGAGAAGCATACTTAATAGCTCATTTTGGGTCAATGCATGGTTTTTCTTATCTTTGTTCCCTAGCACACAGTCTAACTACCTGTGTGTTTGTTTGCCCATTTTTCTAAAACTGTATTATATGTGTAAGCTTCTTTTGTAGTGGTCAAAATGGGGCAATAATTTTTTTTCCTTAATAAATGTCTTTACTTTAAAAGTTAGTTCAGCTTGAGTGAATGGTATAATGAAATAAGATTTCAGATATGTTGAGGCAAAAGGAAGAACAGAAACATAAAATAGGAGGGAAAAAGGCAAGGGAAAGAGATGAAGAGAAAAGATAGAATGTCAAAAAATAGGTTTGTGTAATGTCTTCAAATTAGGAAAGTAAGAAGTAGCAAATATTTTCTCTTCCTGAATATAAATAGAATCAAATGCAGTAACTGTCCTGTTGTAGATGAACCCTAATTCATAGGAAATAAAAAGAGAAGATTAAATTATAAGTAGTACAAGAAGGCATAAATATAGGTATGTAGGCTATATAGAGAAAGAGAAGTGACAATGATTTAACTTATCCAGCTCACTTTTATTCGTAAGGGAACACACTGGATTTGCACAGAGAAGCAAGCAGTGCCTTGGACTTTGGAAAGTTTGTAGTTTTTTCAGGTATGGTGATGATTATGACTTTTAAAAAGCAAGGAGAAAAGGTTCTTCAATAATTTCTGAGTCAGAAATTGGCACCGAGGAAGAAGAAAATTACTGTTCTAGTTCACTTCTGAGTGTAATTATTAATAAAATCCATGTAGCCTCTGGTAAAACTTAAAACTGCACTCAAATCTAGAGAGATCACTTTATGGACAACCATGCTAATGGATCAGATGTTTTTTGTATGATTCTAGTAGGATTCATGCTTGAGGGGTAAACAAGTTCATTATATTATTTATACAACATACACACTAAACACAAGAATCTCATTGTAATTGAAAAGTACCAAAATAATACCAATAGTAGAGTACAGACTTAAAACCTAATAATAAAAAGCAACAGATTAGTAAATGCCAAATTGCCAAAGCCTTCACTATTGTCCCTGAGAGAAATCAATCTAGTTGCTGAATGACAGAAATATAGGCTAGTGAGTAATAATACGTTTAAGGAGAATAACAGCAACGAGTTCTAAGAAGCCTACTGTTTGTTACCACATTTTACGTCTCTAAGATCAGAGTGCATTGTTCATTGACAACTATCAAAGTTGTTGGTCAGATGGCAGTCATGGAATTCACATTGCCGGTTCATGCATGCACTTGATTGTTTATCCTGATGACCTAACAGTGTAATTGCAATTCCTGTTATAAATGCAAGCAATTATTAAAGAAACATTTAAGGGAAAGAATATGAATCTTAGTTGCTGTCTGAAAACCTTTTATCTTACCTTCCAGTAAGATCAAGTAAGCAATAGCATCAAAATATACAGAGAGGGTGTCAGTGTCTTGGAAAATATCTTGAGAGAAAAGCACTTTTATAGAAGAAGGCATCACTACTGCTGCACTGAAAATTATATCCTGTAATAAACATCTATCTCACTTTCTCTTAGTCAAAAAGTGATCCAGAAGAGTCAGGCTCTGAATTTGCCACAGTATTAAGCATAGCTTAATAAATATATTTATATTATCCTTTTCATTTGTGTACAAATTAATATTATGAAATGTTTTATATCATTCTAAAAGTTCTTCCAATGAGTATAAAATCTCTAAATTATAAGAAAGAATATGTTGACAATTTTTTTTCGTTTATACTGGTTCATGAAATAGGGCAGGTGTATAATCCATGGTACCTTAGATTAGATTTTTTTATAGAATTTATTGGGGCGAAATAATATAAGTTTTAGGTGTATAATTCTAGAATACATCACCTGCATATTGTGTGTTCACCACCCAAAGTCAAGTCTTCCACCACCATTTATCCCCCCTATACCTTCCTCCACCTCCTCCCACCCAAATGGTATTTGCTTAGTGCTGAGCTGAGAAGTGGCTATGGTGAGTTCCAGCCCAAAGTCCTGTCTCTGTGTTTACTAGCACCCAGATGTCTAGACTATGTTGATCCTGCCAACACTCTGAAACAAACGAGACATAAACCAGTCCTTTTAACAGCCCCTGAAAAAGTTGGTGAATTGGGAGCACAGACCAACTCTTTCCCTCCCCAGGGAGGGAAGTAGAACTTTTGAATTCCAAAGAAATGGGAATTTTCAGCTTCCTTATATATATTGCCAAATCACCTTCCAGAGTAATCATGCCAATCATTTCTACCTTCAGTATTCCATGAGTCTCCTCTTTTGTCTCCTTCTAAACTCACAAGCCTGTTCCTCAGTCACTGTGTCCATTTTTGCATCTTGCTACACTATTTTAAATTCCATATTATCAGATTGGCCCTATCAGGATCTGTAAAGCCAATCCCCGTCCTCTTTCTTCTCCATTACTGTCTTGGCTCCTCTTGATGCTTTTTTCTTCCATATAAATTTATGATCAGCTTCCCTAGTTCCAACACAAACAAACAAAAAGACCCAGGTTCTTAGTGGATTTGCATTGAGTTTCACTTCAATGAGGTATCTATGATAGTCAAACTTGTAAGAAATAGGAAGCAGAATGGTGATTGCCAGAAGGTGGGGAAAGTGGGAAATGGAGAGTTGTTATTTAGCAGGTATAAAGTTTTGGTTATACTAGATAAATAAGTTCTAGAGATGATCTGTACAAAACAATGTCTTTGATTAATGCTATAACATTGTACACTTAATTTGTTAAGTCTGGGTTTCATATTAAGTGTTCTTCCCACAATAAAAAAAAAGGAAAGGTTAGCCCTAGCTGGTTTGGCTCAGGATAGAGCATCGACCGTGTCCTGAAGGCTCCCGGGTTTGACTCCAGTCAGGGCACATGACTGGGTTGTGGGTTGGATCCCCAATAGTGGGCGTGCAGGAGGCATCTAATCAATGATTCTCTCTCATCATTGATGTTTCTATCTCTCCCTCTCCCTTCCTCTCTGAATCAATAAAAAATCTATTTTTAAAAAAGGAAAGGTTAAAAAATATAACTTGATGTCATATTATTTTTTTAAAAAGAGTTATATTCGTTTTGGAAAACTTCATAAGTAATCTGACATATTCACCTGCAGTCAATTTGAATTTTCTCCTGAGTGCCTTATATATCTGACTATCTTTGAGCCTTCTCTTCTCTTTTCGTTTATACTGGCATTTCTTTATTTGGATTTTTGTAAAAGTTGCATTTACCTTCATTTTCATCTAATTTTTGAATATGTCTTGTACTGTACTTTGTTGTCATATTCCAGATGTCTCTGTGATTTTCTTTTTATCTAATTATTCCATTCAGCTTTTAATCTTTTAAACCTAATCTATCAACACTGTCTCTTTTAATCTTCCCCTGTATCCCTTTTTGTTGTGGCTCTTGATCTTTTTAGCTTAGTTGATCACTTTACCAAAAATGACTCATTGTTCTGCTTTGTTTTATAATTTAGAATTTTAAATGAGAGCGAAGAAAGTTAACAACAATGTAAAACTTTTAATAATATACTAATTCATCAGTTTAACATCAGATTCAATTTAATTATGACTTGTTTTCCTGCATTGATTGAAATACTTCATATGGCTAACAAACCCACTTTATCCATGTACTGCCTTCACAGAAAAAATACTGATCCCAAAAGCACAAAATAGGTCAAGGGCAATCCAGTTAATAGCTGCCTATAATGTGAAAAGAAAAGGGAAGTAACTTAGTTTTTATTTTTTTAACCCAGACACATGTATATTTAATACTGTCAATAGCAATATTTTCAACAGTAATTCATAAATTTATGTAACAATATTGCTAAATTACAGTAATTGAATGCAACAGTAAGCCAAAAATCATTTGGGCAATATAGACCTCAAATATTGCTAGAAGCAGAGAGAACTAAGGCACACAAGGTAAAAATAAACATTGTAAGTGGCATTGAAAGTTAGTCCTTTTGGCATTAACTGCTATGAAACTCAGGACCCAAAACTAGAACATCAATCAAGCAGATATAATTTTTCTATTAATTATATATAAACTAGTGGCCCAATGCATGAAATTCATGCACAATGAAAGGAAATTAATTAGAGAAAATATTTTAATATTGCTATTTGCCCTTTCTCTATAATAGAAGTGTCAGAGATGAAAGAAAATTAGTAAAATGTGTATGAAAATCTCCCTCCTGTCAGAGTCTGGGCACACTGTGGGACCCAGAGTCAAGTCCCTGCACACCTGTGTGTGGCTCAAAATCGCATGAGACCCAGACCTGGCCAGCCCCAGCCCCGTCAAACCCCGCAGGGTGAGAGGTGCAGCCTCAGGTTCCCTGGCCGGGCACTGGGTGGGGGGTGCAGCCTCAGGTCCCCCATCAAGCCCTGCCAGGTGGGGGCAGCCTCACGTCCCCAGCCCCGGTGCCAGGGCAGAGGGCATGGCCTCAGGTTCCCTGGCCCCTATCACTGGGGCGGGAGGTGCAGCCTCAGGTCCCTCAATCCGGCCTTCGATCCCCCAGCCCCAGCATGAGGGCGCGAGGGTGCAAGGGCATGACAACCATTTGCATATTAGCTCTTTATTATATAGGATAGATACATGTTCACATATATGTGTATGTACATACTTATACACATATCAGAGTTACTATTTGTGGACCACTCTGCTATATATTTTTAACATACAGTAATATAATAACTGATTTTTACCTCAAGGTTTGTGTGTTTTTTTTAATTGCCTTCAAATTTAAACCATATTCATACCTAGGCTGAAAAGCCTCCTGAGTAAAAAACTGTGATGTGTTCTGATACCTAAAGATGAATAGAGCAAAATGAGTTTTTTCTGTGATGTGATGAATCTAGAGCAGTGATTCCCAAAGTGGGCGCTACCGCCCCCTGGTGGGCGCTGCAGCGATCCAGGGGGGCAGTGATGGCCACAGGTGCATTTGTTTTAACTTTTTTTGTATCACCTCTCTATTCTGAGTTCAATAAATAGTTTCATAATTTCAAACTTCAATGTTTCTAATTTACACCTTTCTTTACTATATTTTACAAAAAATGTAGAAACATTAATACATATATCTTTCTGTTTGATTGCTATTAAAATTTAAAAAAAATTAATTTCCAGGGGGCGCTGAGTAATATTTTTTCTGGAAAGGGGGCGGTAGGCCAAATAAGTTTTGGAACCACTGATCTAGAGGGTAAGACAGGCATAAAACCATAAGCAAACTGTGAAAGCTCTATTTAGACCAAAGAGAAAGAAAATCCTATATAATAAAGCTTAGGTTGCATTGCATGACATTGTTACAAGATAGCTGCCACAAGATGGCCACCCTCACGTAGTCACAAGATGGCCAGCAGGGGAGGGAAGTTGGGGGTGAATAAGCCAGCAGGGGAGAGCAGTTGGGGGAGACCAAGCCTGCAAGAGAGGGCAGTTGGGGGCAATCAGGCTGGCAGGGGAGGGCAGTTGGAGCAACTGGGCCTGTGGGGCAGGGAAGTTGGGAGCGGCCAGGCTGGCAGGGGAGGGCAGTTAGGGGCAACCAGGCCTGTAGGGGAGGGCAGTTGGGAGTGATCAGGCCAGCAGGGGAGCAGTTAGGTGTCAATCAGGCTGGCAGGGGAGTGGTTAGGGGGAGATCAGGCTGGCAGGCAGACAGTGGTTAGGAGCCAGCAGTCCAAGTTTATGAGAGGGATATTCGACTGCCAGTTTAGGCCTGATCCTGGAGGAATCCCAGATTGGAGAGGGTGCAGGCTGGGCTGACGGACACCCCCCACCCCATGCATGAATTTTGTATTCTAGTATTCTAATAAAATAATACAGGGAAAATAATTTATACTGATACTAGAGGCCTGGTGCACAAAATTCATGCACTTGGCGGGGGGGCACTCAGCCTGGCCTGCACCCTCTCGCAGTCTAGGAGCCCTCTAGCCTAAGGGACATCCTTAGTGCTATCGCAGAGGCAGGAGAGGCTCCTGCCACCGCTGCTGCACTGGCCACCCCTGAGCCTGGCTTCTGGCTGAGCGGCACTCCTCCTGTGGGAGCACACTGACCACCAGGAGGCAGCTCCTGCCCCCTGGTAGTCAGTGCTCATCATAGTGACTGGTCATCCTGCCATTTGGTCAATTTGCATATTAGCCTTTTATTATATAGGATGATTACCCACTATTGAAGACCTAACAATAATACATATATATGATTTATGATAGCTTATTGAGAAAAAATATAAAAGAAATCTTTTTTTAAGAGAGAGAGAGAGAGAGAGAGGCTATTATGGGTTGATTTGTGTCCCTCATAAATTAAAAATTGAAACCTTAATCCCTTAGTTTCTTAGAATGGAATTGTATTCAAAGATATGTCCTTTAAAGAGGTAACTGCATTAATATGGATTATTATGGTGGGTCTAGTACATTATGACTAGTCTACTTATAAGATGAGAAGATTAGAACACAGAGAGATACCAAGTAAATGAACATACACAGAGATAATCATGTGAGGACACAAGGAGAAGGCAGCCAGTCATCTGAAAGCCAAGGAGAGAAGCCTCAGGAGAAATCAAACTTGCTGATATATTGATCTGACTTCTAGCCTCCACATCATGACAAAATAATTTTTTGTTGCTTAAGCCACACAGTCTATGTTATTGTTATAGTTGGCCCAGCTAACTGATGCAGGGTCTTATATAATCTTTTAAAAATAATTCTAGCTTTTTGTCTAATATTTTAATCTTTGCTTTCATGTGTTTTGATTTATATGTCCTGATAAAGAGTTGTTGATAAGCACAACAAAATATTTTAATATAAAATAATTTTATTATTTTACTAGTAAATATATTACCATCATCATCATAGCCAACTTTTTACCCCCAAAATACAAGTTTCAAGTCCTTTTGTGAAGAAAGAATTTCAGTAAAATTGTATTAGTTGGAAACGCAGCACCAGGTCTATTTTAGTTTAAAAAAATATTTTTGTGCTTAGAGGTATGGGTATTTTAAAGATTTTTGTTTCAAGTTCAACAGAACTCACTTGTATTGTTCTAATTCTGTTTTATTGTTTCTGACTTAATCAATGCCTAAGGCAATGACCAGATCTCTTTTTTGTGCTTTTTAAGCTTCTGTTTAGAGGTGAATAGTGGTCTATTCTTGAGGATGGATACCACATCTTATTCACAGGACTTTGCATGGTAGATATGCACACTGAATTAAATCTGAATGAGAACATGTAATACATGTATGTGGTTGTTCATGTGTTTGTGTATCTTCTGTGCTATATTGTCATTTTTTCTTTCCTTTAACAATTTATTATCAAAAGACTCAAGCAAGATTAACCTGCATTGCATTATTTGTCTTACTGAAATGTGCAAGCATGGCTGGTAGATGTCTTGGGAGTGAGATTAGTGAGACTGTTGTAAAATTGACCCTTTTGAATTTCAGCTGCTAGTCTAGTGGGTAAACAGGTTTCCTGAGTTCTGTGAACTGCTCTAACAAATTAATTGAACTCAAGGAGGGAGATGTGGGAACCTCTGATTTATAGCCAGTCTGTCAAGAGTACAGGCAATAACCTGGACTAGTGATTGGCATTCTGAGTTGGAGGGTGTCACAGGACCCTCCAATTTGTAGCCAATCAATCAGGAGCACATCTGAAGTGGAATGAGGCACATGCCTGTGGAATCTGATGCTATCTCCAGGTAGTTAGTGTCAGAATTTAGTTGAATTGAGTTGAATTCTCAGACACCCTGTTGGTATCTTGACAATAGCTTGTTGATGTGAGGATGCCCAGCCCACACGCACATTGGACTTGGGTCCAAAAACCCCAAAGACTTACTCTCTATATATCTAATCAGTTTGATCAACATTTTCCAGTATATATTTCAGCTCTTATAATCTATAAATCAATCATAGTATAGTTATAGAAAATACTTATATAAGGTAATTTAAATATATATGTACATTTCATATATATTAAACAATCTAATATTGGTGAAGGAGGAAAAGAACATAATATAGAATCAAACTGCCTATGGTCATTTTGATCTTAACTGGTGTCATAGTTCATGTTGATCAGTAACTAATTCTCTAACTTGATTCTTTCACTTCACACTGTCTTCTAGAAATTGAAGATGAGACAAATGTAATTTTTCTTACTTCCTTAGTTTTAAGAAAAGGAGGGTCCTGGAGGATATTTTAGTGAGTTTCACTATGCCAGGTATGCAAAAAACTAAATAGAATGTGCTGAGATACATTACTCTGAATTTTAAATTGCAGATAACCAAATATCAAGGAGGAGTCCAGAAGGTGTCCTTCATAAAAGGGAAGAGAAAATTCTCAGCCAGAGAAGGCAGAGAAATAGGAGGAGAGGCTTAAAGGAACTATGGAGGACATGGGTGTTAATTATTTATTTTGTTCTTATTGTTTTTGCTGATTAAATGTAAATGACTCTGTGGCTCAAAACTGCCAGTAGATTCTGCTACATAGTCTGCTACATAACCTTTGTTTGCTTTTGGTGGAAATTAAGGAGGAAAGGTCATAATAGTCCTTAGCATCACATGGGACAGGAAGAGTTGTTTCAAATACAGATATAATATAAAAGCCAAATAAGCATTACAGAATCATGAGTGCTTATGGAGATGTGACAAAAAAAAAAAAAAAAAAAAGCAAATACCTCACCAATATCTAAAGAGATTAGGGGATCATGACAATAAGGGAATTACATTATGAATGAGATGTGAATAAAATTTTTTTTGAGTCTCAAAGGCAACTTCACTGAACATATTGAAAATATATTACATAGTTTTTCTTGTCATCACCTATATTCAAAATATTTAACATCTAATAGTGGTTCTAAATTACATGGGCCTGTATATCTTGTAGGTCTAGAAGTCATTGCTACAATAAATAAAAACTATCAAGCTATCAAAAAAACACTACAGTAATAGGACTATGTCAAAAGGATACAGGAAACCAATTAAAAAGCTCTAAATGGGCAAAGTCTAAACTATTTTTAAAATATATTTAGAGGGGCTTGATATTGGTTTTATTTTTATACAGAATACAACAGAAAGCCTTTGAAGAGTGGTAGGCAGGGGTTCTAATGTGATCTGATTTGAATTTTTCACAGATTACAGAATGTAAAACTGCTTTCAAGCAGGATCAGAACGGCTTCTGGGAGTTCAACAAAGCATTATTACATTAGTTGAGATGGAGAAATGAGAGAGGCTTGGGCTATTTTGATGAATTCCCACTATTGATAGGTGTGTGTGTGTGTGTGTGTGTGTGTGTGTGTGTGTGTTGAGGGTGTAAAGAGTGGTAGATAGGAAGGGTTGGTAGAATTAGTGGATATTAAGAGAAAAATTGCATGGAAATTGACTTTAAAAACAAGAGACTTCCAGTGAATAATTAAAACAACTGTGGTGCATCCATACAATAGAATGTTATTCAATGATAAACAGAAATGAACTATCAATCTACACAAAAACCTGGATGACTCTTAAATGCATACTGCCAAGTGAAGTAAGTCAGTCTGTAAAGGTTACACTCTATATAGTAACATTTACACATTCCACAAGAGGTAAAACTATTGAGACAGATGATACATCAATAGTTGTCAGGGTTTGGGGGAGGGGAGGGTTAAATAGGTGAAGCACAAGGAATTTCTCTAGGGCAGTGAAACTGTTCTGTATAATATATAGATGGCAATGAAAAAGGAAACATGCATTTTTTTCATGTTAGGTGTGCTTTTACATGGTAAATGGTAGATGCATGGCATTATACTAATACATTTTTCCAAACCCTTAAAACCATACAGAACACAGAGTGAACCTTAATGTATGAGAATTTAAAAGGCCTCACTGGTGAAAGAGGGAAAAATAAATGGTGCTGATCTAAGCCACTTTAAAAATTACTGTACTCTGTAAGAATAAAGACAAAAGGAATGGTGCATCAATACTGTACTCCAGGTGATAAAGTAGTTTCCCATGGGATAGGGGGTAATAACTCTGAAACCACTATACATGCATATTTGAACTGAACAATTATGTAAATGGATTGTGGGAAAAAGGTTTTTAACTACTGGAGTGGAAGGTCACATAAGCAAGGAGAGGAGTCTATGATGATTCAGGAGGTAATGAATTAAAGTTAGAGACATTGATATGAATTTACATATCATAAATCAATAGATATAGATGGTTACATAAATATTTATAAATGCACTGGTTAGAAAACAAACATATGTTTTATTTCTATATTCTATTTCCTTGTTCTCTCAAATAAAAGGGCCTGGAAGCAATGATATTCCAGCAGCAACAAGCCTATCTAGTGTCCATATGTTGGTTTCTAATAACATTCCCCAATCCGAGAACAAAGGATTCTTGGAGAAATCAATGATTCTAGGCCTGGGGAAATAGTCAAGATGGGCCTGGATATCTTGTAGTTCCAGAAATCATTGCTAAAATAAACAAAAGCTAACAAACTATCAAAACTATCAAAAAACTACAATGATAAGACTATATCAAAGGGATACAGGAAAACCAACTTAAAAAGCTCTCAATGGGCAAAGGCTGAACTATTTAAAAAATAAATTATTGCATTATAGCCCAATATATAATATAAATATCCAGGAGTCCACAGTGATATAAACAAATTATTGAGTAAATAATAAATGGGAGAGAAGAGACAAATCTCTAGTGCAGAAGAATTCCAAATAATATATTCTCCACATTTAAGAAAGTCAATCACAATGATGCATTCAAGTGTGGGCTGCCCTTACTGATTTCCTTCCAAAGAGCAGAATATAAAAAGGGAGAGAGAGGAGTAATGTTAGAGTAAAGAACTTGAGAAACACTACCTCAGCCAGGTGATCAAGTGCAAAATCAACAGTGGTAAGTAATTTTGAAAGTAGGTATCATTTATATGATGTACTATAGGAATGTAAGATGTTAATAAGTGGTAAAAATAGATGTGAGATAGCCCAGCCAGTGTTGCTCAATGGTTGAGCTTCAGCCTTTGAACCAGGAGTCCACAGTTCAATTCCCAGTCAGGGCACATGCCTAGGTTGCAGACTTGGTACCCAGTGGGAGGGAGGGCGTGTAGGAGGCAGCCAATCAATGATTCTTTCATCATTGATGTTTCTATTTCTTTTTCCCTCTCCCTTCCTGCCGGGGTCCAGCCCCAGGGGTCCAGGGGTTCCCAAAGGTGTGGACGGAGTCGGCGAAGAATTTTTTACACGGAGACAGCATTCAGAACTCTCTAGCTCTCTCTAGTCTCCGTGGATCTTCCTGTGCCTGGCTGAGGCCACAGAGAAAGATCCCGAGGCAAACTGAGCCTTTATTTTTATAGTCAGAGTTAAAAAAGGTAGTGGTTACCAAAGTTACACTATTCTTGTGAGTTTCACTTGTTTTTGTTCTTGTTGCACTTCCCTCAGCCCATTAGCTTCCCAGGTAAGATCTAGGGGTCATAAGGTCAAGCCTAATTATGCTAAGAGGACTGTGCCCTCTAAGCTGGGACTTGTTTGTGACTTTGCCAACAGGTCAGTCCAAGGCTTAACCCTATATCAGCTCCCCACACCTTCCTCTCTTAAATCAATAAAAAAGTATATATATAAAAAAGTGAATGTGAGGTAAATAATAATCTTCTGTATTATCTTTGTAATTTACCTACAAATCTAAACCAAAAAGTTATAAAAGCAATAATAATTATTATTATAGATTTAATACCGAAATCTTTACATCTCTATATTCTATTCCCTGCAAAATATTTAATTCTGTTCCATGCAAACTAAGAAAGTGTATTAGACCCCTTCCTGGCCTCATTTCTACTCCTATGTGTTAGATCAGTGCCGAGAGGAACCAGGCCAAATTAAATTAAAAACAAAAATTTATAAATTTATTGATACATCTGCAAACAGCAAGGCTGAGACCAAAATGGTGTCAGCCAAGCAAGACTAGGGAGGGTGGTGTATTTATATGTTTTTTACGAGGCTGGCAGTTAAGCTGGATGCAGGTGCAGGTGTTTGCAGAGAGCTGGGTCTAGAGCTGCTCTTCTTGGCCACCTAGCTGTCTCTTGTGATACCTGAAGTGAAAATAACAAGAAAACCAAATGAAGAGAGGGCAGGAGCCCCAAGTAGGGCAGAATGGAACAGAACTGAGCACAGGGGAGGTACAGAATATGCCTAACACTATGCAGTTCATATCAGGATGCTTAATTCCCTCTTCCTTTAAAACAGAAAAAGAAAAAGAAAGAAAAAACGTATTTGCTGTGTAAAATCCAAACTGTGAATCGACCTCCCAATCCTTCTCTTTTCTATACTTGAGAACTAACCTCGACAAGGAAAAAAAATCACAGCAAGATAACCAGTTGGATCCCAAATAACTTCCAATACTTTAGCATGAAGTATTAGAGGATATTCTTACCCCTTTGCCCATTTTTATATCCTTTTTACTTTCGTTGTCCCTGAGGATGAAGAGTGCCTCCTTCTCTCAGCTATTGTTCCCATGTGTTCACATGCTCCCCTTCTTTCTAGTGTCCTCAGATACTCGGATCACCAAAATCTTTTCTGTAGTCCATGGGGTCAGCAATTCTCCTCTACTCACAATTCCATCAACTTTCAAACGTCAAAATATACTCATCAAATAAAACCTACACCCAGCAGACAACAATAGCGGTGATAAGCACACATTTCCTCTCCATTTCCTCATTTTCTTTTCATTGATTGCCTTTAATTAATGTATCTTATGCATTTGAAATATATTATTTCTGTCTTAAACATAGATCAAATACACTATTAAAATTATTAACAAAACATCTCAAATAATAAGGTCACTAAGTAAAAAAAGCAATAGAAAGAAGCAATTTTGCACTTACAGTGCAGTATAAAATAAAGACTAAAGAATATCTTGTACTTAAAAATTATTGCATCAGTAAAGCCACCTAAACATTTTCCTTTTTGTTCTGTTAAAGTAAAATGGGTTCATATTTTTTAAAACATAAAATTTCTTTTTCTCTTAGGGTTTACTCTTATTATAACAAAGAAGCTAACAACAAATAAGAAATTTCAAAATAAATATGTGAACACATGAAAATTTTTTGTACCTTTCATTCTCTCTCATAAACTATTGTTTTAGTGAAAAACTTTTATGACATCTTAAATTAATCTTTTTAGAAGCATATGATTTCTCCCATTTCAAGGAAGACTTCCCGTATCTGTCATAATTCAAGAAATATGAACCAAGATACTTTATTACATTTTAGCTTTATATTACATAATAGCATTGCAAGAATGTACCTGGCATTGATATGAAGTTTGAGAATTAGGAATGACATGACTGATTAGAGCATTACTGGAGATTGCATGATGTGAGAGAAGTTGGTAAAACAATAGTAAGTCCTTAGCTTTCCTATATTGTTCCAGGGAAAAAATGCATTTGGTATTCTTTCACCTCCTTTTTTATATACATATATACATACATATATATATATATATATTTTTTTTTTGTTTAGGTGGTAAGTATGGTAGCTATGCCAGGGAAGAAAATGTAGCTACCTTTATCATTATGTCCCCCTTGTTACATACTGTTTCATGCTTTTTTGATACCTCACCCAAATAGCAAATTCTGAACTAAGGACTCCTTGATCCACCAAGTACCTAGTTTACTGCTAGGTTTTGAGTAAGTTTGAAAGGCATTTAATTTCAGTCTTTTATAATTTAACTTCATGAAAAGCCAGTAAATGCAATGAATCCCATGTTGGGAATTGACTCTAAAAATATTTGATTCTATAAGGGAGAAAACCTTGGACATTACTTAGATTCAGTTTATCACTAATAGATACTCTAATTGATGTGCTTAAACATTTTATTTATTTTATGCAGACTTCTTTGAAACACATTCATTAACTTGATTTTTAAGAAGTATGGTGAAGTTTTCTTCTTTTCTCTTTGGGTTTGTTTTATGTATTTTTAGCCTACAGGCCATGGTATAGACATATTGATATTGATCAAACTGAGTTCACTGAACTGTGAAGTGTGGGTGTGCAGCTGAGAGGTGCTAGAAAAGGCTTTATGCATAAAGCTTGTAAGAGCAATCTGTTCATGTTCAAAATAGCTTTCCTGTTCCTTGCCTTGTGGTTCCAGGTATGAGACATATGGACTCTATTTCTATGTATATCTGAGGCTGTAACTCAAATCAAAATAAAACGTTCTTCCTTCTGTTTATTATCATAACAGAAAAAAGTGTGTCATTTTCTTATTTAAATTTTATTTTCATTTTACTTCTTAAGCACAGTGTTCATCTGACATTTTAAATCATACATTATAATCAAAGCTCAATGTTTAAATGTCTTTTCATGTGCTAAATATTTGAAGTTCTTTTTAAATTGAAATTTTAAAAATGTATGATAGTTTAATAATTTTTGTATAATTAGACTAATTATTCAATAGTTTTTATTTTATGAAAATTATACATGTTTTGTAATAATATTTTAAATACTTAAAATCCTGAAATCTTCAAGTCTTTTCTCACTTTTAACAAAAAATATCCAGTAGTTGTAAAACACTACATATTATACTTGTCCATCTTATCTATAACATATATCCATCTCTAATTTACCAAAGTGTGAACACTAACTTCCAGCAATTTAACCATGTGCAGAGCTCACATTAATTTTTTTTTCCAAATTCTGCAGATGAGATGGAGAAAATTTGTTTTAATTTAGGTACTCTTCACATCAACATCTGATAAAACCTCATGTTTGATGATCTTATTTAATAGAAGATAAATTGATAGGCTATGGGGAAAAGCTTTTAAGTTTCCAATCCATTTCAGTGTCCTTTTGATGGTGATGCCAAAGGTGTCAGGCAGGTACAGTGTCGGATGCAATGGGGAAGAAAGTGCAATAAGATAGTGGTTCTCAACCTTTCTAATGCCGCGACCCTTTAATACAGTTCCTCATGTTGTGGTGACCCCCAACCATAAAATTATTTTCGTTGCTACTTCATAACTGTAATTTTGCTACTGTTATGAATCGTAATGTAAATATCTGATATGCAGGATGTATTTTCATTGTTACAAATTGAACATAATTAAAGCATAGTGATTAATCACAAAAACAATATGTAATTATATATGTATTTTCCGGTGGTCTTAGGCCACCTCTGTGAAAGGGTCGTTCGACCCCCAAAGGGGTCATGACCCACAGGTTGGCGACCCACAGGTTGAGAACCGCTGCAATAAGACAATGTTCTGAGGCTTTATTTTTAATATCTCCCAGTACAATTTATCAGGAACTACGAGTTTGCTTCACTTTTTAATGGCCATTTTCTAATGTCCTCATTTTCTTTCATTTTTTCCACTTCTCCTTATTACATATATATTCTCTGTTTTATTACACTCAATATCACCCATATAAAATATAAATACTATATCATAATTCTCTAAAGAATTTCCACACTTTTACTACTTTTACTGTAATATATTTACTCAGTTCTTGATATAAGTCATACAGTAATGATACTACTTTTTGAAGTTGGTATCATGACCATTTTAAAAGTTTCTACTATATAAAAACCATATAATAAACTATTATTAGGGCCTTAAATTTGATGACTTTCCTGACCAACAAGTAAAGCCATAAATCCTGCAGTCAGCAACTGACCTGTTTCAGCACAGAGGAGCCTGTCCCCACAGCGGTACATGTCCAGAAGGTTCTATAGCCCTCCCAGATCTAGCGTGATGGTCTTCAGAGGACATTGCTGTAAATTCTTTGCTGAGGACCCAAGACCCTGTACAAGGACACAGGTCCACAGTAGCTACCGTAACAAGTATTAAGTCCCTTAGAGCCACAGTTACTTAATAAAAACTTTCTGTGGTAGTGTGGAGCCAGCCTGTTCCTGTACATTGGAAATATTTTCAGTTGGTGATGACGTAAAGCATAGATAAGTTTTATTTTTTCCATCCATTCAATGCCAGAGAGAGACCTTTGTGCCAGATAGGGTCAATGGCACTAAAAATAAATTTCCAAGTCAAAATATTGAGTACTCAGGTCTAGATGTCTTCATGTTAAACAAACATTTTTTTTTTTTTTAATGAAGAGCACAAAGGTCTTTATCTGGCCATTGCTCCAACATGCAATAGCCAAAACCACATTGCTATGACAGCCCCTACCTGTCTCTACCTCTCCATCTTGGAGATTATTTATACTTATCCTCAGAGTTCCTTTTACTCCCTTCTGACAGTCATTATGGTACTCTACACCGTACTCAGCAATCCATATTTCTAATCAGTCCAGCCCACATTCCTGTTCATGGACCAGCGTTGACAGCTTTGATGTTCTATTTCTGACCCTGTTGGGAGGAAACAGGAGAAGGGCTTGTGGGACAGTGTTTATAAAGTCTACAGTAGTGCACAGTAATGTCCTAGCCTTCACATTCACTCAGTACTTAATGATCTATCCAGAGCAACTTCCAGTCATGGAAGCGCCATTCATTATAAGTGCCCTATATGGGTATACAGGTTTTATCTTTCATGCCATATTTTACTGTATCTTTTCAATGTTTATATGTGTTTAGATACACAAATACCATTCAGTACAATAACATTGTACAGTCTTGTACCCTGGGAGCAATAGACTGCACCATATAGCCTAGGTGTGTAGTAGGCTATGTTATCTAGGTTTAAGTACTCTCTATGATGTTCCCACAAGGAGGAATTGCATCATGACACATTTCTCAGAATGTAGCCCTGTCATTAAGTGGTATGTGACTGTATTGGGGAAAACCAAGTGAAGGATACATGAGATACCCTGGTATTATTATTTTGTAACTTTTTGTGATTCTGTAACTATTTCAATATTTTTTTAAAAGTTAAGTAAAGGTATATAAAATATAATTTTGTTTGTTTTGTTTTTTTTAGAGCTATTTTGTTTCTTTGAAGATTTACTAAAGTCACTGAATTAAATTAGTTTTCAGTGTATATACAGGAAATCACTATATTTTTTACAAAACACATATATTAAAGTTGTAGCTGGTTTTCTGAATTTTCAAATAGGAATAGACAGGGATCTTACACTCTTTACAATACCCTCATCCCCTTTTTTAAGTGGTAAAATTGGCTATAAAAGCTGCAACATCTTCTTTTGAATATCTTAACAGAGTCAGTATCTAACTATTAGAGTATAGATTTTAGTTTTTTAAGGAGGAAGCAGACCATACATTCAAGGGTGGTGAATAATATGGCTTTAAAAATTATGAATATAGTAACTAAAAACAAATGAGTAAACAAAAAGTTTGGGGAAAAGAATTTTTAATGGAGCATCTAAGTATGATTCTTGGAGCTCTAGTATTATTTTTATATAAAAAATATTGCTCATGCGCTTAGCAGTGTAACATCTTAGAATCTTCTTTAAACACTTTATACATACATCTTACTGAATTTTCAAAGGCTATACGTATACAGGCACTATTTTTTTTATGGCCCTGAGGCTCACAGGAATCAGTCAGTGTTAGCCAATTATAAATATCTTTATACTTTGGCCTCACTTTACTCCGTTAGGTTGATCCATTGCTGTCCTTCCCCTTAAACGTAACGTTCCAGCCACACTGAACATATGTTTTATGCTCAAACAACATATTAAGGTTTTCAAATTTGTGGAATAATATTCTTTTCGGTTCATGACAAACTAATAGGACACATGACAGTATAATTGTCACTCAGGCAAAGTTGGAAACTGCTAACATTTAGTATATCATTGGAATTATGTTTGATGCTTTTCTTTCCACTGTAATACTATCAATGCCCATGGCTAAGAAATCACATCTATGTTATTACCCCAGGTCCAACAGATTTCCTTGCATATAGTATAGTCCAAATGTTGACTCAATTAATAAATGAAATAAAAAGTCACCAAAAATCTGTAGTTTTAGTGAAATGGTTTTTATATATTTATATTCGGACAGCATTAATCTATGTAACATTATGCCAATCATTTATTTGTAGAGCAGCTGTCCAGTACTATGTAGTAAGTAATAAGGTAAATGTCCTGCAATTTTTCAATTGAAAAATGCTCTGTAATTGAGCTGTTTTTTTGCCAATGTCATATTTTTTTCATTACATGGTATCTGTGGAGAAAAAGGACTGTACTTATTTTACTATGTGTTTTGGTTTTATAAGATAAAGTAGGACAAGATGGCAATAGTCCCTATTATAAAGACACTGTAATTTTCAGTAAATGGATCCTGATTTTGAAAAATGGACAAGATGTTCATATGACTTCAAATGACCTTCTACATTCTTATATGAAATCATTTTTACCAAAAAAATAGGCTAAAAGAGAAATGATCTATTTTTTACTGTGAAAAACATATTGGTGATAGTCAAACATCTTTGATAAGCCTTACAACTTTTTACCATAAATGTGGTTTGTAGGTCCAAGTGTACCTCATTTTCTATTTTTCTAAAAAATTAAAATTGCTTGCACAAAGCTATTTAAATGGTATAATTTTTATTATTTAGTTACTTCAGCATAATGGAAAAACAATTCAATTTCATGGGCCCAAAGTTCTTAATAAGATTTTACAAATTTTGATTTCTGCTTGTGTCTAGAATAACTTTTTTTCACATGCATATTTATTTGCTCACCTACATCGTTAAAATGAATATCCATTCTCTATTTAATTGCCTTTGCTTCTCATCAAAAATCAGTTGACTATATTTGTACCAGCCTATGCCTGAGCTTTCAAATCGATTTCATTAATCTGTCTATTCTTTTGCCCAAACCACAGACTTTATGATTCTAACTTTGTTTTAGTCTTGGAGTCAGACTGTCAGTTCTCTGACTTTGTTCTTTTTCAGTATTATGTTTGCTATTTGAGTCTTTTGCTTTTCTATATAAACTTTGGAATTAGGTTCGTGTTAGCCACAATAACTTGCTGGGATTTTGATTGGAATTATGTTGAACCTATTGATTGACTTGGGAAGAAGTGACACCTTGGAAAAATTAAATTCCTCTCAATATGAGGCATGGGATAAGAATCCATGATTTTTAGAGATTCTTCAATTCCTTTCATCAAAGTTTTATAGTTTTCTTCATACAGGTCTTGTACATATATTACATTTGTTATATTTACTCATATATATTTCATTTTTTGTTGCTAATGTAAATGGTTTTGTGTTTATAATTTAAATTTCAAATGTTCATTGCTGGTATATAATAAAGCAATTTCTTTTTGTATATTAATCTTGCATCCTGCACCTTGTTACTAATGGCTTATTAGTTCAAAGAGTGTTTTTGCTTGATTCTTTGTGGGGTTTTTTTTTATATAGACAGTCATGTCTTTTGTAAAAAGTTTTATTTTTTCCCTCTTATCCTGTATACCTGTTATTTTCACTTTCATTAAATAAATAAAATAAAAATAGTTCTAATTTTTTATTTTTCTAGTTACTTTGGATTAATTTTCCTCTCCCTTTACTAGTTTCAAAATATTTCAGGATACATTATTAGTTTGAGAAGTTTCTTATTCTTTAAATGTGCATTCAATGGTATAAATTTTCATACTGCTTTCACTGTATCCCACAATTTTTGACTATTTATATTTCCATTTTTATTTAATTCAAATATATATTTTTAAAGTTTGACCCAGGTGTCATTTCAAAGTACTTTGTTTAATCTTCATATATTTTAGGATTTTCCAGATATCTTTCCATTATTGTCAAATTCCTTTGTATTTTAATTCCATAGTGACCTGAGGGTATAATTTGTATAACTTCTATTCTAAAATTTGATAATTTTTTTAGCTAAAAATGTGGTCCATCTTGGTAAATATTCCATGTGAGCTTAGGCAAAGTAGTCTATAGAACTCTATAGTTGTTAGACAGCATAGTCAATTATTTCCTGTTGATTGATGGTTTCGTTTATTTCAATTATGTCATTAATGATTTTCTGCCTGCTGGATCTGTCCATTTCTGATAGAGCAGTGTTGAAATCTCCAACAGTGAATGTATCTGTTTATCCTTGCATTTCTGTTTTGCCTCAATATTTTGATTTCAGTTTTTAGGCACATACATTTTAAAGATTATAATGTTTTCTTGCTGAATTGATTGCTTTGCCATTAAATAATAAAGCTTTTTATTCCTGATAACTTTCCCTATTCTGAAATCTGCTCTTTCTGAAATGAATATAGCTACTCCTGCTTTCTTTTTATTAGTATTAATGTGGTATGTTTGTCTCCATCTACTTGGTTGTTTTTACATTTCATTTTTAAGTACAGTTTATATTTTACTTTATATGTCTTTATATTTAAAGTGAGTTTCTTATAGGTAACATATAGGTATGTCTTATTTTCTAATTCAGTCTAACAATCTCTGGTTTTTACCTGGTGCACTTACCGGTGACATTTAAAGAAATTATTGCTATAGTTGAATTAATATCTACCATATTAGTTACTGTTTTCTATTTGTTCCACCCCCCTCCCCGCCTTTTTTGTTAATCCTTGCCAAAGGATATTTTTTCCATTGATTTTTAGAGAGGGTGGAGTGGGGAGAGATAGAGAGAGAGAGAGGAACATTGATGTGAGAGAGACATTTGTGACCTTGATCAGAAATGATCAAGTGGGCCACCAGCTACAAGTTTGACATGCTGGCCTAACCATTTAGCAACATTGGCCAGAGCACCCTTGTTCTTTTTTTAAATTTCTGTCTTCCACAATTTTATGATTTTTGTGATTTTATTTAAACATTTTATATCATTAATTTTTTTCTTCTTTGTCCGAAACCAGTTTGGCTCAGTGGATAGAGCATCGGCCTGCAGACTGAAAGGTCCCAGGTTTGATGCCGGTCAAGGGCATGTACCTGGGTTGCGGGCACATCCCCAGTAGGAGATGTGCAGGAGGCAGCTGATCGATGTTTCTCTCTCATCGATGTTTCTAACTCTCTATCTCTCTCCCTTCTTCTCTGTAAAAAATCAATAAAATATATTTTTAAAAAAATTTTTTTTCTTCTTTGTTAGCATATCAGTTATACATCTATGTTACTTCTTTTAGTGGTTGCTCTAGCTATAGCAATATACATTTACAACTAATTTGAGGCCACTTTTAAATAATATCATATTATTTCAAAGACAGTTTTAATACCTTATTATAACAAATTAGAAAAATATTCTAATACCTTCCTTCCATACCTTGTAATATTTCATCATTCTTCCCATTCATTTCACTAACACATATGGGTACCTTTTATATATATATATATATATATGTATATATATATATATATATAATTTATATTTATGTTTATATATATAAATGTAATTTATACTTATATAATTAATATAATAATTAATTATGTATTACATATATAAATTAATTGAATCAATGGACACCAATTTGTTCAAAATAATAAGTGTTACTATTATTGAATCAGTTAAAAATAATCTAGAAGATTTTATTTTATCTTCATATAGTCCTTCTGCAAAGTTCTTCCTTTTGTTTGTATAGAACTGAGTTTCTTCCTTATATCATTTTCCAGCTGTCTAAAAAGAACTGGTGGGATTTTTCTCTCCAAACTTTAAATAATTCCCTCCACTCTCCACTTGCTAGCATGGGTTTGAGAAGTCATGTGTGAGTATTTTCTTCCTTTTTTATTGGTTAAGTGTTTTCCCCCCCTCTGGTTTCTTTCAGGATCTTATATTAATCCTTGATTTTATGCAGTTTAAAAAAATATGCCTACATGTAATTTTTTAAAAAATTCCTCTTACTTGGTATTCTCTGAGTTTCCTGGATCAAACATTGGTTTGGGAGAAGTTCTTGTTCATTACTATTTCTAATATTTCTTCTTTTCCATTCTCCCTTCTTGTGATGGTATTCCCATTATACATATGTTTTGTAGTTGTCCCATAATTCTTGAACATTATCTTCTATTTTTCTTCATCTTTGTTTTCCAGTTTTGAGAATTTCTGTTGAGATACCCTGAGGCTCAGAGATTCTCTTCTCGGCTGTCGGAGCCAGCAGGAGCACTTCTCGGCTTGGCTGTTCTGACTTGTTCTGAGTCCAAAAATTCTTCTCATTTCTTTCCGACTATGCCAGGGCAAGTCCCTTCTCAAACCCTGCCCACTGTACTAACTGTTGGGAACTTACTCCAAGTTCCTCCTTTATTGCACCGAGTGTCAGAGACACGGGTCAATTCTCGGTGGCCAGGCAGACAAAGAAGCCATGAGAGGTTGTGGGTGTATAAGAATGAGTCTTTATTGCAGAGGCCAGTGGCCGCATAGCCATCAGACAAGAACAGTCCTCACAGCAAAGTCCATACAGGCAGGCAGCCGGACACCGGCTATTGAACACACATCTTTTCTACAAAGCAGCATTAGTCTCTGCACCCACAGTCCTTACCTGCGCAGTTGCACGCTGTCCCAGACTCACTGCCTTACAGCGTAGTGGTACCTGAGCTCTTCTGGCTCAGCAGGTTCCCCTGTCTCCCCTGCCCAGCACACTGGCTGGTTAACATGGCAGCTGTATCTGAGCTCTCTGTGAGCTCTTATCCTTACATTGTAGCAGTATCAGCTCTCAGCTCTGTCTGAGCTCTCCTCTCTCCTGCACACATGGGAACTACGTCCTCTGTGTTTCCTGCCTCTCTCTCTGAGTTCTCTCGCCTCTGCTCTGCACCTCTCTCTGTTCTGCCTAGCCAACTCCTGGTCAGTAACCTATGTTACTCCAGAGACAAAGAAGGCTAGTTGCCAACAGTAACATCAATCATTTTGGTTACAGAAGGGCAGTGTACTGTGTGTCCTTGCACCCACTTGTGGTATCTTGGTCTGATTAGGATTCCCAGGCTAAGAGTCCTTGGCCATCCCAATTAGGCTCATGCTCAGAGAAGCCTTTGGCCATTCTGGTGTATTGATAACAAGGCCTCTGTTCTCCCATTGGCCTTGACTATCCTCAGACCTGGCATGGTTCCCACATCAGCCATTCCAGTTCCATAATGAGACCCTTAAAGGTATTCTTTATTTCTGTTAGTGTTTCATCTCTAGCATTTCTTTTTAGTTCTTTGAAATTCCATCTCTCGGTTTACACTACCCATCTGTTTTTTCATGCTGTCTACTTTATTCTTTAAAGTCCTTAGCATATTAATTATGGTTGTTTTAAATTTCTAGTCTGATAATTTCAATACCTTGCTATATCTGAGTTTGATTCTTACTGCTTGCTCTGTCCCTTTCATATGTTTAATGTGTGTGTGTGTGTGTGTGTGTGTGTGTGTGTGTGTAGGGGGTAGGGGCTTGTTACATTAGCATAGCTTGATGTAATACTTTTCTTGGTAGCAAGGCATGATGTAATGGTGAAGAGACCTGCTGTAAGCAGGCCTTTGCTAATGTGGTGGTGAGGTCTGTGGGTGGGGTAGCATTTTATAGTCCTACTAGAGGCCTGTTGCACAAAAGTCGTGCACTCTCGGGGGGAGGGGTTAGTCCCCTCAGCCTGGCCTGCGCCTTCTCGCAGTTCAGGAACCCCTCAATTGATCGCCCCACAGAGGAAGGCCACACACACTGTCCTCAGTCTGCCTGTCAGTGGCCCCTGCCTCCCTAGGTTTTTGTATTTTCCACCAACTGAGTAGCCATTGGTACATAATTGTTAGAAATGTTATTCCAACATCAGAGATTGATACGGAATCTTACCTAATAATAGACAAACATGTAAATTGACCGTACCTTCGCTATGCTAAACAGCCAATCATGAGAGTATGCAAATTAACCCAACAAAGATGGTGGTTAATTTGCATACGTAGGCTCCAAGCAGCAGAGCGAAACCTGACGGCCCCAGGGCTGGAGCAGTGAAGCCTGACATCTATTCTCAGGATAGATGTGCAGTAAAAATCTGTTGTATTGGGCAAATAAACATTAATGAGCTTGGGGAAATTCCAATTAGGGGTGACTAGAAGTCAGGTTTATTATGGAATAGATATCAAAATAAAAGCTGGTATTAAGGAGGAAATTTTTCTCATCATCTTAAGATCACTGTTGGAAAAATAGATTTGAATGAAATTTCTAAGAGAAATTGAAAGGAGGTATGATCCGATAACAAATCATCTCATTTGGAGAAAGTACACAACAAACATTGGCAGAGGAAGTAGCATCACCAAACAAAATCTTAACCCTTGCCCCAGCTAGTTTGGTTCAGTGGATAGAGCGTCAGCCTGCGGTCAGCCTGCCAGGTTCGATTCTGGTCAAGGGCACATGCCTGGTTTGCGGACTCGATCCCCAGTGTGGGGTGTGCAGGAGGCAGCCAATCAATGATTCTCTCTCATCATTGATGTTCCTATCTATTTCTCCCTCTCCCTTCCTCTCTGAAATCAATAAAAATATTTTTTTTAAAAAATCTTAACCCTTAAGATCAGATAATCAACATGGTGCTGTTATAAAACCCAAGAGGAGAAAGTTTAAAGATGGTAAAAGTAATTAATCATGATAAAATTCTGGAAAGAACCCAAGGATACCTAAGACTGAGAGTGTGTGGGGATATGAAGGTAGCAGGTGTATAAAATTTTTAAGAAATAAATGCTATTGAAAAAATACAGAAGTAATAATAGTACCTTGTAGAGGAAATGAGATCTAATCTATGTATTCTCTTATGATTGGTTATGTTACAGTATTCCAGAGCAGGAGGAATAGCGAAACTGAGACAGGAAAGTTAAAACAAGGCCAAACAGGGTGGGCAATTTGCAGCCAGCTTGTAACTAACAAGTCATTATCTTCCCAGCCAAGGACATAGAGCAAATGGTTAAAAGCCTCCCTAAGGAGAGAATGCAGAAAGGGAGGCGGAAAGGGTAAAGGTAAAAGGGGCTGTTTTACTCCCTAAGTAGAGAAGCCAGTAGTCTCAAGGCTTGGTAAGGTAAAGTTGTCAGGTGCTTCTCATGATTCTGGGAAGGCCACAACAAAGGGGAAAAAATGGGACCTTGAGAATTAATCTGTACCAAAAGAGTTAGCAGAGGAAATCTGAAGCCTGTAGACCGGAGGGTATAAAGCCTCAGACCCCCAGCCAACTGGCTCTTCAGATTAGCTGAGAGCCCGTCTGTGCTTCATGAGCCGGATGTATAGATTTGCTTGCTTTGCTTTTGCTTTTTAAAATAAAGATGCATGCTTTAATTACTTTAATAAATTGGCTTTTCGAATGTAATCAAGGTCATTCATATAAATTCATTTATATGAGAAGACAAGGCTCTTTGTTGGGGACCACCCCCTCCCACTGGCTCAGGGGGCTGTCTTGTCCGGTAAAACCTCTTTGGTGTCTGTGAGAGGTGCCTATAACAGTTAGATCACGTATAATTTTGAGTTCACAAGAAAGAGCTAATGGAAAGTTAGAAAGTAAAGTGACTGATCCTCACATTTCTCTCTGGTGGTCTGAAGCTGCCAGTTCTCTCACTTGGTTTCACTTCAGTTTTGTGCCACTGGATAGAATTTTATATGAATGAGTGAGTGTGTGTGTGTGTGTGTGTGTGTGTGTGTGTAAAAGTTTTGAAAGCTATGAAAACTTGAATCAACTGTAGAGGAAAAGAATAAAATTTATTAGTATTCTAAAAACATAACCTTTGAAAAGCAGTACTTTTAGATTTGTCCACAATGGTGATTAAAAAAGAGAATCATGATTATGTCTGGGTAAATTATATCATAATTCTATAAATATTCTCAAACTCTTGCCACCTGATAAAAGTCTTAGGAGATTCTTTAGTTTATACTGCCCCTGACAGTAACAATAAACTTAGAAATTTCAGTCTAGCTTTTGAAATACAAACGTAGCACTTTGCCTGTTTTAGGCCTACTAAGAACTATTTGTGACTAATTTGTGTATTTGCAAATTATTCTTTATTATCATAGATTTTATGAAAATCTAAAAATGTTTAAAGCAAGTACATATAAATCAAGCTTTATCCAGGGAAAAATGAGGTATTTTTCATTATATGCTTTGCCTTTATTCACTTTGTGGAAGTCATAGAGGTCAGAAAAACTAATTAGTGTAAGGTTAGTTCAGTTTTCCACATGCTGGCTTTTCATTAATCTCTTCTAAGTACTCCATAAACACTCAGATTACTCAATCAAAAGTGCAAAAAGGTTTTTGCTTTTTTTCTTAAATTCCAGCAGTCTGCAACTCTGAGATTAAGGGGTGTGATTGCATTTCAGTTATTCTATGCTTCAATTAACAACAAAAGCAACAAAGGTATACTAGAATGTTAAAGTTTGCATTCCATTCATGTTAATTTTACTGAAGAAGACAACAGCTAAAGCTAGAAAATTAACATTTAAGTCCCATAAGAGAATTAGAATCAGAATTGTTACATTATATTGCTACATTATATTTCTATCATTTGGAATAATACTATTTAATAACTTCTTAAAACAGAATGGTTAAGGCTTTGAAGTCTGTGAGGCAGTTTCTATGAAGCAGGTATTCCCATACATTTCAGAGTATGAAAGAAGATGCTGCACATTTTAAAACCCATTTCTGTAATTTTTCAAGTTCAGATAATTAGAAATTTAGAAATGGTGTTCTTTAAAGTAATGAAGAGTGGAGGCAAAAAAAAAATAGGAAATTTTGTAATTAGTCTATTTTCCCTTTTCCTCATGATGAACTTTAAAGAAAGCCATGCACAATAGTGTCAACCTCTGTGGAATCTTCTGTGGGTATAGAAACTAGTTTCAGAATAATTTCTTGTATATGTTTTTTAAAAATTTGCCTACATTTAATGGGACTTAATTATTTGTACAACGTTTTCATTTTTTCTTGGAATTCATATAGTATGTGCATATGTGTATAAGAGAAAATTCAGTAAACACAAATGTGATCCAGATTCAAGGCTTCCTGTTTTATAGTCACTTTTGAACAACTGAATTGCTTTTACTGAATAGGAGGTATTCACTGAAAAGGTAGTATTCACTTGATTCAGTGAAACCCTGATTTTAACTGTAAATTCCATTATGGCTAATACAGGCCTCCTGAGAATCCTGAGGATAGACTCAGATGTCCCACCAATGTGCATATTGGAGAAACCTTCCCATCAGCTAAAGTCAAACTTCCCCTTCTCAGATGTATGACCTTAGATTAGAATCATGCTGACTTAAATGACCAAGGAAATATATTATAACAAATAAAGAACACTGGCAATCATTTAGGTATAAAACAAAATGCAAATAAGGTCAGAAACTCCAAGAGGAGCACTGCTAACATATTTTGTGACACTTACTACCATTGTAATTGGGTCTGGGATGGGACAGTGGCTGCCACAGCCTGTAGCCGCCCACAGCTGGTGTCTACTCAACAGCACAGGCCTCCTGCCTTACTTCCTCTGACCTGTGTAACATAATGATGATTCTTCTTTATGGATTTGACAAAACCAGAAACATTACAATCTGAATCTATTATTTTTTTAAAAGAGGAGACTGATTGTGTTAAACCAAAAAGATACTTGCTACAGCAGGGACACTGTACGCAGCAGCATTTTGTTTGATTCAGCAGCTATCTGCCTCTGGCCTGCACTGACCTCTAACACTGCTGAACAAGTGTCATGGGAAGACAACCTGCATAAATTTGAAAACACAGAGGTGGTGATCTAAACGTAAGTTGACATATTGGGTACATAGTTTTTAATCATCTCGATTGAATCAATTCCTTTCTTTTGGTCAATTCTAGGTATTTTGCAGAATTGGAGCAAATTATCACTCACGATAGCCCTTAGCTACTTTTATTGTTCACGTTATCATGAGATACATTTGTTTCTCCAATTATTACCAAATGAGTAGGTATGATAGGATTAGCAGGTGACTCAAATTCAAATCATAACCATGTTCTGGAATAGCTTATTAGTGCCTCCACATCAGTATGGAAGCAAAAAACACAGGCACATCCAAATAACGGAAGGAGAGCTATTCATTTCCTTTCATCTTTCTGGGCTAGCTCCTCCCTGTCATACAGGGAATTTAGATATACAATTCTGCAAGAGGCTAATACATTTATTTTCTAGTAGAGATTTATGATTGCCTCTACTACTCCTTATATTCGTTTTTTTATTGCATAATAAATTACCACAAACTTAGCCACTTAAAACAGCACAAATTATTATCTCACAAGGAGGACCCAAAGTGGACTAGCTGGATCTGTTCAGTCTCACCAGGCTGAAATCACAGTATTGGCCAGTGAAGATTCATCTTAAAGCTTGATGAAGAAGTTGTCTGCTTCTTAGTTCCTTCAAATTGATGGATAAATTCAGTTTTGGTGGGGTTTTTTGCAGTTATAGAAATTAAATTACTCTTTTCTTTCTGCCTGTAAGCTAAGGACTGCTCATACTTATCTTCTTGGTTCTTTGCCATGTGGTCCCCTCTATAGGCAGTTCATACATAAATATTTGTTTTTAAAGCCAGATAGAAACATTTATCTTCCTTCAAATATTTTTTTTAAAGGACTGAGTTTATTTTAGTAATTCATTTGGTTTTGACAAACCTACCCAGGACAATCTTCTTTTTTATTAACTTTAAGTCAACTGATTTGGGATAATAATTACATCTGCAAACCCCTTCATTTTTATAATAAAGTATAACCTAACCATGGACGTGAATTATGTCACATTCAGTCTCACTCACATTCAAGGGGACTTGTAAACCAGGTGGTGCTGATCTAGGGTACACTCCCCCCAAAACAAAAGGTAACCAACTTCTGAGTATAAATGATGCCATATTATATGATTTACCAACCTGACTTAGGACATGCAGTTTCATCAGAGATCACTTCCCTTAAATTTATTTCTAATGTTCCCTCTTACATATGCAAATCTACTACTTATGGTTGGTGTGAAAGAATTTCAATCTAAAATGTGACTGGTGGATATAAAATGGAAAAATCTCACACATATGCTCTGAAAAACAAAACAAAACTTAAGGACAAAGAAACGGATTTCCTGTTAATGCCTAATTTTTAAAAAACTGGAAATATTGGAATTTTCTTAAATGATAGGGAATTGGTCAGGGTTTGCTTCATAACAACCTTCGGGTGTTTTGCTTATGGTTTCCAGAGACATGAACAAGGAACAATCCAGGCTGGGTTAGTCTTCCAGAATAGGCTGAATTGGGCTTTGCTTATATGACGGGACTGGCTTTGTCTGCTTGGGGAATTTTCAAGACTGGCCTCTGGGGTTTTTTTCGGGGGCGGGGCGGGCGGGGGGGGGGGGAGGCACTCATGACCTTTAGTCTCTGATTCTTGACTTTTCATCCCTTTCACAATGTAAATGTACGCCCTGACTGCAAGGACATAGATTTATAACAACTAAATTTTAACAGACTCTAAAGTCTCCCCTCTTCACATTCCCTCCTGCTAAATATAGCGTACTCCAAACCATCAACAAACTCACCTGAAGCTTATTAAAGTTTCTTCCGAATTACAATTCCTCTGCTATTCCTGAATCAAATCATCTTATTGACAATTTTGAACTTTCCTCAGTTTACCACTTTGTTTAGGTTGGCCTTGGTCATAACCCATAGCCATCAATGTTTAGGGGAATAAAGATTTAGAAGCCCCATGCTTGTTCAAACTCTGCATACACTGCTGCCTAATATCCCCAAGGATGTGGTACACCAGTGATGTTATATAACAGACGCCTCCTAGTATTACTGGCCCTGGTCACTCAAGTAGCAATGATATGCTACTGTCATTAGAACCAAAATTACTCATGAATGCAGTGATCCTTAAACAAGCTAAGTCCATATATATGCCTCTTGGGCCTCACCAGACACTTGGGAAAATCCAACAGAAATGCCTGAACCTGTGTACCTGAAACTGGTTGAATTTTAACCAGTGTGATCCCAATAAATTCAATAGAAATGAAGGGGAAAGAAAGAAAGAAAAGAAAGAAAGAAAGAAAGAAAGAAAGAAAGAAAGAAAGAAAGAAAGAAAGAAAGAAAGAAAGAAAGAGAGAGAAAGGAAGGAAGGAAGGAAGGAAGGAAGGAAGGAAGGAAGGAAGGAAGGAAGGAAGGAAGAAAGGAAGGAAGAAAGGAAGGAAGGAATGCCTGAACCTACATTAGGAACATGGTTTAAGTTCTTTCCCATGGAGGATCTGGGCCCCTTGCAGAGCAGAAGGCACTCATGTCTTTAGTCTCTGATCCTTGACTTTTCCTCCCTTTCACAATGTAAATGTATGCCCTGACTGCAAGGACATAGATTTAGAACAACTAAAATTAAGCTATTTTCTTTTCTTGAAAGAGAAAAACAAAACACAATTTATCTCAAAGACGATCTTTACCATCATAAGCCTGTGATCAAAATCAATATAGTCAAGGTTTTCTGGATGATAATGCTAAATAGTTTTGATTTTTATGAAAGGCTACATCAGTCAACATTTTTATTCTCCTACGTATTTTCCAAATTTTAGAAGCTTTTTTCCTTGTCACCATTACATGCTTTCCTTTATTATACTGTCTATAGTAATAGATGTGATACAAATATAATTCCAGGCTGATTGCCTGCAGGGTAAAATTTGATTTTAAAAGGACTTTGGAAGCTTTCGGACTCACCATATGCATACCATTATATTTTCATTTATACTGTCAGATAGAGCACACTTTTCTGGGCACTGTTCTAAAAGCTTAATAAGTATGATTTAATTTAATGACATTTAGTACTCAGAATTTTGGAAGGGGAATGATATTCTTATTAACTTGTTCTTAACAGATGAAGAAAGGAGACACATGCAGATTAAGTTCCTTAGTAAGCCACACAGTTAGCTTTTTTTAGGGCCTGGATGTATGATCCTGGTCCCTGCTTTTTGGTACTTCTCTGGTCCTGAGAGAATTAATGATAAACCAGGAGCACTGTAGTTAGCCACTCCTGAATATGAATGCAAGACTCCTTAGGAAGAATACTAAAAAAGAGCGAAGGTAAGGCATACAAATTCTACAGGAACAGGGGGAGAAGCAAAAGCAAAATCCCCCTATTTCATCAATTTTTGAGGGGGAGGATCTTTTTATGTCCCAGAACCTCTTATGAATCTTGCAAAGTTTCATTTTTTGCTACAAAATATTTTGTGATTTGTTTTTTTTACAGCCCCTGAGTAAATTCAGTCATGAAGATCAGCTCATATTTTTTTATTTCTTTCTTTATGTGTTCTTGATTCATTAGTTACTTTGATCAGAAAAATCTCTTGCTGTGATGCCACGCAAAGCCTTCCAAGAGATAAGTTGATTTATTTTGGCAAGACAATGTGTTAATCTCATATTTTATAAATTTATTATTCTACTCATGTTTTTGTTATTTATTTACTTATTTATTTCTTTACTATTGACATGTGTAATATATATTTAAAAATAGTCCCTTGTACACCCATGTTATAGTTTTCTTTTTGTAGGACAATAGTGATTATGACTTCCTTATCAACACTTGCAATTCAAGAAAACAGACTGTTGTCCATAGGATTTTTGTTCTAATCTAGACTCATTATCTTAACCAGTTGTGAACAAACTAATGCATAGTCAGAAATGATGGTAGAATGATAGCAGAGATAATTGATAGGAAGTTGCTGAATACTTGAGAAATTTGTTTCCTGGTGTCCTTTGGCAGGATTCAAATGCAGAAATTTAATAGGACACAAGGAAATGAGTCTAGAATGCTTAATTATTACTTTATAAAGTAATAAAGTTAGAATTACATTTTATTTTAGCGTTTCTTACTGGTGATAGTAATAAGAAAAAAATATAATCCGGGATAAAGCCTGAATAATTAGAAATTCCAGTTATCCCTGATTTGCTCTGCTTCTCATAAGGATACCACACAACTCAATGATGAAGGATGCCTATTGCCTTCTCAGCTTATACATCATCATCAGAAATTTCTTAATCTACCAGTTATTATTCAGATTTGAAGATGGGAAAGTAAGAATTTTCCTTTGTGTCATCCTGAAATTGCAAAAGCATTATTAAATAAAAAGCAATTCTAAAAGCTAAGGTAACCTGAAAAGCATTTAGAGCATGATATAAAGAAGTTATGTCTTCTTGTTGAAAAATATATTGCATAATGTAATACAGCCACACCCCTACCAGTTATTTGCAAATAATGGTTGAACTGTAGTACCAGCCTGAATGATTAAAGATGAATAACATCAACACAAACACCTTCTGATTTAAAGATAAATTAAACTTTGTAGGCACACAGACAGAGGGACAGAACACTATTGTTGCACAGTTGATTTTTTCACAGAGTTCTCACATTTATTATATAAGTTGCTTTTTAAAGTTCATCTCTGATGCAATATATATATATATATATATATATATATATATATATATATATAAACTATTCAGAAGAAAAATAAAAGACTAAAGTTCAGACAGGGTAGAATGTTTACCTAGGATGACATAAATATTAGAGCTATGACTAAAGTTCATATATTCTGATTCCATATCAAATGACAATTATACCATACTGTACATTCAAAAATAGATTAAATTATTGATATGATAGCATTCTCAAGAAATCAAGACATTTAATAAATATTTAGGTAATGTATGTCAGGCACACTTGCAGGTTTTGTGTTTACACAAAAGATAAAACAAAATCTTTACCCACATGGAATTAACAATCTTGAGGGGGAAACAGAAAATTAACACAAAATTGCATGGATACATACATTCTAAGAAGAAAAATAGGGATAGCTTGGTTGGGAGCAAAAGTGGAAGCTGCCATTACATCAGAGTAATTTCTCACATGAAAGACCCCCTCATACGATGATCAACTTCAATATCTCCTATCATTTGAATTCATTTGTCATCATAATATAGAAGATTTGTTACTGAAATGCTGATGGTTCCCTCCACAGAAAAACAATATAAGAAAACTAATGTTAATAGAGTGAAATTGATCACTTAAAACACCAAGCAAATCCAAGGGAGTATTTTTCAATACAAAAATGAAATGTCTTTGCTTTGAAAGGTATGTATTTTCTTTCTAATTAAATAACATTCATATAATAGCATATTGGTATTTAATAAGCTGGCTTAAATCTATAAAACACACTAATAAATCTAACAGAAGGAGAGATTAGGACATACTGTGAGAGAAAAGCAATCACAAATAGCCCAAGGTACTGACTACCCTAACTGAAATTATTCAACATACACAGAGTGGAAAAGCTATTGTTCAAAAAATTGTAAGTATGAATGTGTGCACACGCATACATACATGTGTGTTATACTCATATCTATAAAGTATAGCAAAGATTTAGATTTTGGAAGCTTTCAGACTCCCAGAACAATTTGTTACTACTTAGCTAAACAAAATTGGGGGCAGATTGGGAGGATAAATGGTAATACTTATAAAGGGCAGAAAAGCCAATTTCGTAAGAAAAAAGAGAAGACACTTTAGACTGTGATATGCAGATGATTTGAGACATCTAAAAATAGATGGAAGTGTTTCTTAATCAGGGGCCAGAATTTTTAAAAAAATAAAATGAAGAAAGAAACTGAATGAGAAAGCAGAAGAGAAAAACTGAATGGAGAGAGGGAGGGATAGAGGGAGGGAGGGAGGGAGGGAGGGAGGGAGGGAGGGAGGAAGGGAGGAAGAACAAAAAAGACTGCAGATGTTGTGGACATTACAATAACTGCTTTTCACTCTAAAAGTCTAGAGACAGCTGTAGATACATCCTTATACTTTGAGTGATTAATCAATGAAGGTCTAACTGGACTCCCCAATTGATGAAGCTTAAAACTATAAATCATACTTCAATTTCTTTTTTTTTGTTTAGGCAATAAGATACAGATAGTGGGCAAAAGACTATCGCATTTTGACTGTTTAAGGGACTGATTTTTTGGTTAAGTTACCTGGACCTCCTGCTTCTTTCTCTCCTGCCTCCTGAAGTCTGCTTTCAGCCATTTCACTGCTCATTAACACCTCCACCTCTGTTGGGAAGGTGATAAGGAGGGAGATTAAAACCAAAATCCTCTGTGTCTTGGATAAAAGGAAAAACAGAATAAGAGTTATTAGTAGAAAATTAAATTTGGAGAATAAATATGAAGTTCAATTATCCCGACTTGTTCTTTCTCTATTTCTATAAGCAACTGAGAAATACTTGCGTTGATATTTTACTCAATTTCCTAGTATTTTCCTCCAAAAGCAGTCATTTCAGTAGAGGGACTGAGCATGGATTAACGGTTACACCAACCCAGAGTGCATTCACTGCTTTACTGACATCAAATACATAATCTGTGTGTGAGTGTGTATGTATTTTCTTCTGTTTAGTGAGAGAAATTCGCAATGACCCACAGTTTATATTCCTGAAGCATATCTTCCTTGTTTGGGTAGAATTACTTTTCTTTTCTCCATTTTTAATACACGTATAAGTAAAACAATCCAAAGTATTTTAGAAAAGAGTAAATCACTTTGGAGATACTTCCGGGATTATGTTCTTCCTTAGTATATAGGAAATCTGTTTCTGTTGGGTCCTTCCATGTGGGGTTTTTCTTTTTGGGCCGGTGAGGGGGGAATGGAATGGAAGTTGATTGTGATAGAGATACATTCCAAGTATCTCTTCTTGTTTATTAAGTAGATATTAAATTAGAATAATATTAAATTATTATTCTGGATGAAGAGCATAGTGGCACTTTTTTGTTTGTTTGTTTGTTTTTTCCTTCTGGTTGTGTTTTGTTTTTATGTTTAGGGGTTTAATATCTTAATTTAGGTGATTTGATCATGTGGGAGAAAAAACGGGAGAGTTAATTTTAGGGTAGCAGATATTGTGTCTGGTTATGGCCCAGCACCCCCAGAAGGTGCTGTAGTCTGAGGAGCAATTTAAGACAAAAGACTCTGGATATCTTGAGAATCCTGCATTTGAGTGTAACTTTCTGGAGTAAGTAGTTCAGCCCAGTTCTGAAATACACTGAATGAAGGCTCTACGTATTCTAGCAACAGCAGATCCTAATAGATCTAGCAATTTTGCCCAGAATTTTATGATTTTTCAAGACACAGTGTGGAGAGTATCAAACATTTCTTTGTCATGTGAAGTGAGGTAATGTGGGCAACATTTGGAAAAATAACAGAAAAACAGGTAACATTTGGGTAAATAATTTCCCTATTCTATTATGCCATCACACACACACACACACACTATATATATATATATATATATATATATATATATATATATAACACTATATATATATATATATATATATACTCATACATCTACATGTAAATTTATTTTGAATCTTACTATTTTTTAAAAAATGGTTTTCCCCTATGGCAAATCATTAAAACAGTACACATACAATATAACCCATTTTTATTCCATTTTATTATAATGAATATATAAATAGTCTTTATATTTTCCCCTATGTCATTATGAAGTTCTTGCTTTAAATTTAAACATCAGCCCTAGCCGGTTTGGCTCAGTGGATAGAGCATAGGCCTGTGAACTGAAAGGTCCCAGGTTCGATTCCGGTCAAGGGCAAATGCCCGAATTGTGGGCTTGATCCCCAGTGGGGAACTTGCAGTAGGCAGCCAATCCATGATTCTCTCTCATCATGGATGTTTCTCTCTCTCTCTTCCTCTTCCTTCCTCTCTGAAATCAATAAAAATATATAAAATAATAAAATAAAATGTTTAAAATAAATAAATAAATTTAAACATCAACCCAAATTTCCCCAAATATTATGTGATAGAATTTTTTTTCTCTTGTAGCTCATGAGCTCAATCACCTAATCATAATTTTATAGTGAAATTGAAAGTTATTTTTATATCTAGTTTCAAAGGTCATCATGGATTTTAGTAGTGTTTAAGAAAAGTTAGCCTAATTAAATTGTATTAACTATATTATTAAAAATAATATGCAGTATTTCAGGGTTTTTTTTTCCTTAAATATTAAGGAGAAATATAAACCTGAATTCATGGGAAATATAAAAATATCTTTTAAAAAATATATTTTTATTGATTTCAGAGAGGAAGGGAGAGGGAGGGAGAGAGAGATAGAAACATCAATGATGAGAGAGAATCATTGATTGGCTGCCTCCTGCACGCCTCTACCAGGGATCAAGCCCACAAGCCGGGCATGTGCCCTTGACCAGAATTGAATGTGGGATCCCTCAGTCTGCAGGCCGATGCTCTGTCCACTGAGCCAAACCAGCTAGAGCTAAAATTATCTTTTTCTCCTTGTATATCCACTCTTTATAAAATTTTGTTATAATAGAGACATGCTCTATATCAATTCCTATTTAAAAAATAAATCTGTCATTAGAATATGCCACGATGATTGACATGCATTATGTTCAATATTCAGAAAGGCAGTGTTATTCCAATAAGACAAATTATTCAGTATATTCTGACCTTGCAGAATATACTAATAATAGTTTTCTCTCCCAAAATGTTTCCACATGTGACAATTCTTATTTCCTGTGGCATTTTAAGAAAAGCTGTCCAATAAGGCATAAATATATCAGTCTACCTATAAAAGTTCACTACCCAAATGGCAATTCCATTTTCAATTTTCCTTGGTAAATAGATTTTGAATATTTGAAGGAGAAGTTTTTTTGTTTTTTTTCAAAAGTCTAGAAGATGAAAATGGCATTCTTGTCAGAGCTCCTTTTACTCTGGTGAACACCAAGGTGTCATTCGGAAAGTTCCCTTGATATTGCAGTAGCCTCCAAGTACATTAACAAGCAGATTATCCCAGAGACAGGAGCACAAACACATGGCTTCTAACACTGCTTTGCAACACAGCAAGCAACAGAGGGGCAGTTAAGGGGCTTATTAATACTTAAGACAGGGTGAAAGTGGGTAGAAAGAACACTACCTTAATCCTGTAATAACCGATGCTCTTATATTCCCTCCCTCCCTCCCCCTTTGCTTCCTCCCATCCTTCCCTCCTTCTCCACTGTCCCTTCTCTTCTCTCTCTCTCCACATCAGATACCCCCTCTGATGACATGTACAAACCCAAAGTTATGAATGAACAAGAGGATTCAGCAGACAGAAGATTCACAGAACAAACACATACTCTATCAGAGAGATTCAGACCAGCTAACTACTCCTTGCCATGCAATTATAGCTCCACAGATAGCCAGATGAACAGTCATGTTCTTTCATTTGTTTCTGTGGAGTAACAGGTATGGGGGCAGAGTAAGATCATACCAGTTATCACTAGTGGATGGGGGGAGGGGCAATTTAGGAATGCTATAACTACCAATCTGAAAGTAACATGATCTGTACCTTATGATGTATTTCTTCCATCTCTTTCCATCTATATGTAAGATTCTTGTTTGCTCTATCATTTTAATCATATGTATTCCATTTATGCTACCTTTGATGAATCTTACAAGTTTCTGACTTACTCTCTATATTTCATATATCTTATGAATTCTGCCTCTATATCACAAGCTATTAGGACATTTAATATCTATACTTAGCATTTTAGGATATTATTATTATCACTTTTTATTTGTTTTGTTTTTGTTCTCTATAGCAGAATTAATACTTTCAAATAATACTACAAAAATTCACCTTAAAATTGATGTTCAAAAATTATTCATTAATACCTTGCCAATTGATTCAAATAGTCATTCACAACAAAAATGACTTTGTATCTGCAACAGCTTAGAAGCAATATGACCTATATTGAGCAACAGATCATTGAAATGGCATAAAATGACTGCTGTTAAATATCTTATTAACTGTGTTAAAAATGTGTGTGTGGAGTACATAAAGTACCAGACTCTGTTTGTGCTGCTTTTTTAAAAAAGATATATTTTTTATTGATTTCAGAGAGGAAATGAGAGGGAGAGAGAGATAGAAACATCAATGAGCCTCCTGCATGGCCCACATTGGGGATCGAGCCTGCAACCCGAGCATGTGCCCTTGTCCAGGAATCAAACCCGGGGCCTTCAGTCCGCAAGACACTCTATCCACTGACCCAAACCAGCTGGGCTGTGGTGCTTTTTGTTCTGTGTTATAATTTGATGGAAGGGTACCAGAGAAGTGTATTTTAAGCTTCACTCAACTTTAATAATGACTTTCTAACTGGTTAAATGAGTCTTTACACAATAGATTGATTTTCTACAAACTTCCTTAACGAAACACCAGAAAAAAATATATGTTCCATTATTAAAGTTAAAAGATGTTGTTATCTTTGGCTTCATATTGCAAAGGAACTGCTTTAGCTGCAGTCATTTTGGCAGTTGACAAACTAAATTCTGGACTTATTACCATGACCCAAATTTTTCCCTACACTATTCTGCTCAGAATTCCTGACCTATGCCATGACTGCTGTGATAACGGGCCATTCCTCCCCTCCCCCTTTTTTTTCTTTCTTTTAATTTATCTTTATAGTTGAAAGTATTACAGATGTCTCCTTTTTTTCCACGCTGCCCTCCACCCTCAAGGCCTTCATTGTGTCCATGGGATATGCATATCTATAATAATCTATAATAATAAAAGCATAATATGCAAATCAACCAAATGACCAAACAACAGAACAACCATCTAGATGACCTTCTGGATGACCACGCTATGAAACCCACTGGCACCAGGCCAGCCAAGGTGGGTGCAATGCGATTGGTCAGGGCGGGGGCCGTCATCGCCCCACGATCGCCCTGCAGAAGGAGGCCCCGGCCACTACCTGGTTGGGTGCTGGCTCGGTGATCAATGGAGGGAGGTTTGCCATTGCCCCAAAGAGGGAGGCCCACGTCTCGGAGCCCCAGCAGGGTGGGCGGGGCCTCCCTCTATGCAGTGATAGATCTAGAGGCCCCGCAATTGATCGCCCCACAGAGGAAGGCCCAGGCCATCGGCCAGCGAGGCTGTGGTACGTGTGTGGGGCCAACCAGTGATGGCCCCACAGAGGGAGGCCTAGGCTAGCCAAGCAATCACACCCCATGCCTTTCATCTGCAGAGGAGGTGACCAGTGGTGGGAGAGTGGGGGGCAGCGCCTCACAGATGGCAAGCAGTAGCAGCAGCAGGGGTGGGGCCAGAGGCCAGCAGCCAGGGGAAAGAAATCGCTGATAGGCCCTGATTGCTGGCCAGGCCTAAGGACCCTATCCGAGGGGTCCTGGATTGTGAGAGGGCACAGGCCGGGCTGAGGGACCGCCCCCCACACCCATTGCACGAATTTCATGCACCAGGTCTCTAGTATGCATATAAGTTCTTTGGTTAATCTCTTTGCACCCTCACCCCATTCCCTCTGAGATTCCTTAGTCTGTTCCATGCTTTCATGTCTCTGGATCTATTTTGTTCATCAGTTTATTTTGTTCATTAGGTTCCATATATAAGTGAGATCATGTGATGCTTGTCTTTCTCTGACTGGCTTATTTTGCTTAGCATAATGCTCTCCAGATCCCTTCATACCATTTCAAAAAGTGAAAGATCCTTTTTTTATTGCTGCATAGTATTCCATTGTGTAAATGTACCACAGTTTTTAATCCATACAACTACTGATAGGTACTTGGGCTGTTTCCAGATTGCAAATAACACTGCTATGAAAATAGAAATGCAAATATTCTTTCTGATTGGTGTTGCAGGCTTCTTACGACCTCCTGCTTTTTGAAGGAATTTTTTTAGATAACTTGTAATTGTGAATTCTTTCTTGGCCCCTTTGAGATGTAAATCTTTTTTTTTTTAATTTATTTATTTATTTATTTATTTATTTATTTTAATTATCTTTATTGTTGAAAGTATTACAAATGTCTCCTTTGTTTTTTTCCCCATTGACCCCCTCCACCCTGCACCACCCCTCCCAGGCCTTTACCACACTATTGTCTGTGTCCATGGGTTATGCATATATGCATATACGTAAGTTCCTCAGTTATAATGTAATCAGTGGTAGAATTTATTGTTGATTCATAACAATATATTATGAATCAATAATTTATTAAATGTATATTTTATTATATTTATTGTAAGCTCTCAAAGGACTGAGACCAATCTGTTTTAACAAATTACATTGTAATTAATATTTGCTCTTTCTGAACCATCCTCATCACCCTTTTCTCTCTTCCAGGGGCCTAGCAGGACTAGACTGACTTCGAGCTCTACAAAACCCCTCCTCTGTATAAATGCCATCTCCTGGGGAGGTTTCCTCCCTGGTCCTATGGGACCTTTAGTTTGACCCTCTGAGATACTAAGTAGCACACCTTGCTCTGAGGTCTGAGTTATTGTCCACAAGACCTTACTTGCCTACCCCTGAGTTACCAGAGTAGCTGGGTGGCACTTCATCTTCTTATATCTCATTCCCAAATCTATGTGGATTGCACTCTTGATCATTAGGTTTTGAAAATCTCAATATTTTTTTCCCATTTCTAAATGCAATACCCATTTCTTCATTTATTACCCCTACATTCATTCCTTCTCATTTTGCCATTTAAACTCTTCAACATCTGTTTAATCAACTTCTTATATTAAATTCTCTCTTTTGAAATAGCTACTATAGTTTCTGTTTTCTAACTGAATTATCTCTGATACATCGTGCCGACCCTCCTTCATTTTTCATTCCTTATTGATTGCTTCAGGAAAACACATTTTCAGAATTCTGTGGTTGGCTCAACTTTCTTCAATCCATTTAATAATTCTGAAAGAACCAAATTCATGTATAAAGTCCCTCTCTGCTTAGAACTTCAGGAGTTTCTACATCCTGAAAGTAAACTCAGATTAATACAGAATTTGATCTGGAGAAAACAATAGAAGGACAACTGGAGTCGGACCTAAGAGAGAACATCTCATAAAAGTAAATCTAACCCCTTCCCTTTGTCATTTTTACTTATATCTGTTTCATTTCTGTTGGTTATAATGCAATTTTCTGGAACTATTTGCATAATAGTTTCTGTTATTTCAGGAATTTTTCTTTGTCCCTGACTTGGAATACTTAACTTCAACTACAAATTATACTTACCCTAGGCCTTTTTCCTTCTTCCTTTACCTAGGTGAAAATTGCATAAATTGACCATGTATTAAATACTATAAAAAGTGTTATTGCAACTTTGGGAAACAGTTATATAATTCTGCATGAAGGGCTTCAGATAAGACTTTATCCGAATATCTATAATAATAAAAGCATAATATGCTAATTAGACCAGACATTCCAGACGTCCTTCTAGACAAAGCTGCTGCAGTGGGGGCCGAGGCAGAGGTGGTTTTGGGCAATCAGGCAGGCAGGCAGGTGAGCGGGTAGGAGCAAGTAGTCCCAGATTGTTAGAGGGTGTAAGCTGGGCTGAGGGACCCGCCCCCCCGCATCCCATGCATGAATTTTGTGCACTGGTCTTCTAGTAGTCAAATATTGTACCAGAGGGGTTTGTTGGAATTATCAGGGTTGAGGAAATAAAAATGTGAAGGCTGATATAAAGGCATATACAAACTGCATTGAACCAATCATTTGTAATTGAATTTATTGGGGTGACATTGTTTCACAAAACAGATTTTAAGTGTCAAGTCAATAAAACATGATCTTCACACTGCATCATACTCCCATTGTCCCAAGCAAAGTTTCTTTCCATTGCCATACCCCTCACCTTTGCCAGCTTCCACCAGCAATACCCCTTTCTCTCTACTCTCTATCACTACTCTATTGTCTGTGTGTGTGTGTGTGTGTGTGTGTGTTGGCTAATCCCTTCACATCTTTCATCCAGTCCCTCCCTGTGACATATATCCATGTTTCTGTACCAATTTTGTTTATCAGTTTATTTTGCTCATTAGATTCCACATAAAGGGAGATCATATGTATGTGTCTTTCTCTGACTGGATTATTGTAGCCACTGTGAAAAACAATATGGAGTTTCCTCAAAAAAAAATTAAATGGAACTGCCTTATGACCCAGCAATCTCAATTCTGGGAATATATCTTAAGATCCCAAAACACAAATTTAAAAGAATACATGCACCCTTGTGTTTATTGCAGTATTATTTACAATAGCCAAAATCTGGAAACAGCCCAAGTGCCCATTAGTAGATGAGTGGATAAAAACAAACAAAAAAACACACACTCACACAGTGGAATACTATACAGCAGTAAAAATGAAGGAAATCTTACCGTTTGTGGCAGCATGGATGGACCTGGAGATTTTTTTGCTAAGAAAAATAAGCCAGTCAGAGAATGAACCAATACTTGGTTTACTTATACGTATAGGTTTGGATGAGCCTTATGGTATATCAATAACCCACTAATTCAGTATTTAATCTGATTTGATCAGATTTGCTTATGATTTTACTCTGACACTGATCTCTAATTGTACCCTCAAATGTGACTTAATCCTTTTGCTTCAGGCTTCACATTATGTCCTAATTCTAGAACCAGATATATAAAAATATTTTATATCTTCCTCATATATTTGATCTATTTAACTTAATCTCATTATCCACCTCTTCCACCAAGCATGGCATTGATTCTATGCCCAGATGTTGTGATTGGCTCACTACAGCTCCTGTAAAATCTCTCAGGTGCTAACTCTATTCAAGTGAGTTTCCATGCTATTACAATGATTTCATGATTCATAGTTCTGCCCAAATCTCTGATTTCCTGTATACTTTATGTTCTCATCCATAGCTTCTCTTGTAAGGCCTCCATGACACTGTGCTGCCAAACTCCCTGGATAGTCCTACCAGAAGAATTGTGCCTACTGTCCACTGCTGAGCCTCCTGTGTATTGGATCACTGTATTCTTTGTATGGAAGTATTCCTGATCTAATCTAGAGTAAAAGAGGAGTGAATAAAGATAACAAGAAATTTGCATTTCTCAGTGGGATTGAAATATAAGAAGCCTAGGTAGAGAAATAGTAAGAAACAACTGAGGGAGAAAATTTTCTGGGTATTGTGGAAAGGAAATAGGAGAAAAATGGGGGTTCGTTATGAAACTTAAAGGGCTATTAATGGTAGTGCATAAAAAAAGTTGCTTGTGAATTTTATTAGTTGGGCAAAGAGAAAGATGGACAAAATAAAAGTCTCTCATTTGTTATTTCCTAAAAAAGCAACTATCCAGGACAGTAGTTTTCTGATCTATATAAGTGTAAGTGATGGACATAGTATAGTAGCCATAGTTTTAGCACCACTCATAAAGTCTTCTGGATATTACATTTAAGATGGAATTATTAAATTGCCTTTGTAAACCTACCAGGATTGCATGCACAGTGTAACTATGTGGACCTGGCATTAGTAGTAGTCAGTCAAACTCAGGTACCTTTATTCCAAATCCCATGGTGCTTTTCCCAATAAATCTCAGTTCTTAATAGAGTGCATAGAAGCACAGTCTATAGTATATTCAAGGTAAGAGAAAAAATAAGTACTATTCAGATACATTACAATTTTCAATTTCATAAGACAAATACCTTTAGCATTGTTTTGTTTCAATATCTCAATTCACTTATTCAGTTCACTTTGCAGTGATATAAAATAGAAAAAAAGAAGTTAATATCATCTACTGATCTGGTTTCCCCACTAGAGACCAGCTTGCTTGCTAATTCAGTCATTTTTTTTCTTATTAGATAAATTTATGCAGCCACTCGGTCTTTTATGCTAATTGAAAAAAATGCTGATTTTTGCACTGATGGACTAGAAAACTTCACTGGAGAGTTTCTATGATCATGAGTACATTTGATCATTTTAAATAGAGCCCAGGGACCAGATAGCAGGGAGACTAATTCATCTCTGTTTGGAAGGTCTGTACCCAACATAAAGAGGCATTTCTGATTCTACTCATTACTTCTTCTGAGAAAAAGAATTTTGAGCATTTTATCGGTATTCTAATAGGGAACAATTCACTTAAATAATGCAATTTAAAATCTGTATGTGATTTTTAAATGTCATAATTAGAATGGGCAGAAATATTCAGTGAATAAAATTATTAACAGGCCTTAGAATTATCTTACTTTTATTTAAATTAGATGCCAAAATTAATATTTAAGAGTGTGTAATTCATGTCTTCATATCATATCATATCAACCTGTGGCTACAATGGTATTAGCATGATGTTAACATTAATAGCATATTTCCTCATCTTCACAGCTGTGGTTCGCCCTACAGATCCTTGTCCATTTTAAGGAGCCTCACTGTCACTAATGATGGGCATTAATTCCTTCCTACACTCTTAAGAAGATAATACTTTAGAAAATTTGCCCCAAAATATAAGCATGGGTTGGGGATCATTAATTTCCTTTCTCCAAACACTGTATTTCCTTGTTTGGTAATAGTCAGTCAAACTCAGGTACCCTTATTCCAAATCCCCTGGTGCTTTTCCCAATAATTTCCCAATAAATTATTATTATTTTTATTGAAAAATCACTATGTGGCAGGCAGGCTCTATATTTCAGATGTTAGGAATTAAATGATGAATGTGAACATAAAGGATTCTTCTGTCATGAACTGTACATATGTAGAAGACGATGAGAGATGAATAATAAATAACAAAAAATAAAAAGTAAAAGAAAACTGTAAGATAAAATGAACAGGTGAATGTGGTAGCGAGTAACAAAGGTAGATGCTTCTCTACATAGAAGGATTAGAGAAGGCCTTTCTGAGAAAATGACATGACCTGTACCTTAAGGAATGAAGAACTATCTACAAAAACAAAACATGGAGGGCTTTTGACTTACAAAAGGCAGTGTTTACACATCCCTTTCTTTCTAGACTACTAGGGTAAATGAACTAAAAATTATAGAACAAAGCTATCACTGAATGTAAGTAGAAAGCTTCATAAAATAAACAATGTATTTTATTGCTTAATTGTGAAATGTATGATGTCCCTAGTTTTGAATCACTTTTTCATTCTATTGTTCTTTTATATTATTTACTCATGAGTTGACTACACCATACAACTTAACCAACCAACTCTTCAGATTTTACTTCTTGAGGGGCAACTCAGCTTCTTTTGATATAATTTTCTTGTAAGACATCATCTTATGATCTGAGTAGTTGAAATCAGCCCAGCTGGTGTGCTCAGTGGATTGAGCATCTTTCCATGGGTCAAGAAGTCCAGTGTCCCATTCCCAGTCAGAGCATATGCCCAAATTGTGGGATCGATTCCCAGCAGGGGGCGTGCAGAAGGCAGCCAATAGATGTCTCTCTCATCAATGTTTCTATCTCTCCCTTTCCTTCCTTTCTATCTAAAAATCAATAAAACATTTTTTTAAAAAGAAATCAACAACAATTTTTTATATGCAATCATAGCCACAGTTCTTGTATCTGATCTACAGGTTATTAGAATAAAAATGGGATCAGTTCTATTAGTTTAAGTTTAACACTTTGATTATCTATTTTGAAATCATCACAAATTCACTACAATATGGGTTTTTATTCTTTGGATAAATTGCATTATTCAGTATGAATTGTTTTAAAGAAATTCTCTCTTGGATCTTGGTGATGGAGTGGATATATTTGTGTAGCTATGAATGAAGCTACCCTTCATTTCCATGTTGCTGTTCTGCTCAGTTAATTTCTTTCCTTTTAGCCCTAAATCAACCTATGTTCTGGCCCAAACTTGAAGCCATTAAATTTCATAAACACCCATTTTCAAGATTAAGGGCTTTGATAATGTTCAATTTCATTGAAAATTCTGCTTCTAATGTATTATTTGAAGATAATGTGGAGCAAACCTTAGGGACGCCTGTGAACTTTATTTTTTTTCCTTTGGATATTTTTTTTTAATTTCTCTATTGATTAAGGTATTACATATGTGTCCTTATCCCCCCATTGCCCTCCCACCCCCCACACATGCCATCACGACCCTGGTGTCTGTATCCATTGGTTAGGCTTATATTTATGCATACAAGTCCTTTGGTTGATCTCTCCCCCTTACCCCCACACTCCCCTACCTTACCTCTGAGGTTTGATGGTCTGATCTATGCTTCTCTGTCTCTGGATCTGATTTTGTTCATAAGTTTATATTGTTCATTATATTCCATAAATGAGTGAGATCATGTGATATTTATATTTCTCTGACTGGCTTATTTCACTTAGCATAATGCTCTCCAGTTCCATCCATGTTGTTGCAAATGGTAAGAATTCCTTCTTTTTTACAGCAGTGTAGTATTCCATTGTGTAGATGTACCACAATTTTTAATCCACTCATCTACTGCTGGGCACTTAGGCTGTTTCCATATATTAGCTATGGTAAATTGTGCTGCTATGAACATAGGGGTGCATATATCCTTTCTGATTGGTGTTTCTAGTTTCTTGGGATATATTCCTAGAAGTGGGAACTTTATATGAGAAATGCTTCCTCAACTTTTCAAAAAGAGCAAGAAAATGTATCTTTCTTTATTCTTTAAAATGAAAAACTCTTAAGCTGTTTGTTTACCATAATTTTCTGGGAAACATTCTGAAATCAAAGGAAATAAATTGTGATGTAGAATAATGAATGGTTGAAAGAGAATTGTGGAAATGCGTGAGAACAATACTTGTTTAAGTATTTCCTTGGGTTTAGCTGCATACTTTTTCTTCCCATTGATTAAGTGTTTAATCTTTCTTTCTATTCCACTATCATTAAAATAAATACCCTTTTTGTATTAGCTAATTTGAATTGGGTTTCTGCCACTTCTAATTTTTTTCCCCACTTCTACACAAATAACCACCCAAAGTAATAATATATTTCAGAAAGTTAAAAGTTTCCCTAGGTCCTATTCAAATATCCCAACTTGAACAACTCTATGCTAAGAAGTTCATCCATCTTTCCTGTGTCCCAGTAGTTCTTCATCAGAAGACATCTATAGTCATTCACACTTACTATGTTGGATTATAGTTTATCACCACTTTCTCCCATTCTCTGAGCCTTGGTCAGAAGGAATTGTGTTCTATTTATCTTCATTTCTCTAAGTCATTTTATTTTATGATTATGATTTAATGCTTAAATGTGAAAGACAGTAGAACAATGTGATGCTCTGAATATTATTACAGATTTTTGAAGTTAAAGGTTGAACCCTAACCTATATAAATATCTATTCTTAAGAGCCCTTGACAGCTGATCAACCACCTCTGTTTAAATATGATATTGATTCATGAGATCACTTGTAAAAGCAATAAATAACTCAATGTAAATTGACAATCTCAATGCCACTTTTTAATCTCCATAATCACAGAACATACTTATCTTTAAATTACTGTATTTATCAGGTAAGGTTGCCATTACAAAATGCATCAGACTGGGTGGCAACATATAATAATGAACTACTTAAAGAATTCTTTAGTAGTAATAAGGATTCTCTCCTGTCACCATCTACTTTATAATCTAGGCAATCTCAGCTTCTCACAATTACAGGCAAGTTTCTTGAGAGGAACTCTCTACATTTGAGACTGGAAGACAAGTAGATAAGAGTACTAACAGGACACCATTGGGTCCCTACACCTCTCACATATTTACTTAGATAAAAATTGCTGGAGGAGGTAGTTCTTGCCTCTGGTTGAGAAAATAGGGACTGTGGTATAGCCAGAGATGTCTTTCTGAGGATTTAACTCTCAGGTATCCCTATAAAACACTTAAAATACCTTCACAGGTCACGAAAATATGTATACTTTTGGTGATATTCTGACTTTTTTTTATGAACTAGATATATTCACTGTAACAATAAGGTAGTCAATAATTTTTTTTCAGTTTTCCTAGATATTTTCCAGGTGCAGTATTTTCCAATAAGCCCACATTGTACATATTTAACAATATAAGTTCAAGATTTTTGAATGATCATCTTTATTATAGGTTATATGTATGTTGTAGCTTCAAAAAGTTTAGAAATTGTTATAGCAGAGAAAGAGCAATGCTTTGTTTGCTTTATTAAGGCAAACATCCATGCTATTTCTAAAATATTTCTATATATGTAAAGAAACTAGGTTAACTGAGGCAAGAAAAAAATAAACATTCATAATGATATCTATACTGTGGATGCATTATGGTGGCTACATACTAATAAAACAATCAAATATGTAGATGAACTCATCAATCTTTTCAAATATATAATTCTATAATTCTATTTGATCACAATAACCCGATTTTTTCTAAAAGAAAATCTAATAATAATAGAAAATTTACCTAAATTAATTGATGTGTTTAAACTTGTCTATACGTACTTACACAAATCTAAGCCAACAGTAACTTCTAAATAAAATTAGTTTTCTTATTATAAAAGACTAGGATTAATGAAAAAATGAAAAGGGGCTTTATATTTTTCTAACATATATTTAACCTTGGTTCAAACATTGCTTTCTGTAAACAGAATCTCTTGGGAATCAATAATATAATGAATAATAGTCATTAGTACCAGCCTGCATTTATATGTGCTGACACATTTTTCATGTCACTTGTAATCTGCTAGTATTTTGCAACGCAATAAAAACCTATTTGGTTAGAAAATTACAGAGGCATCGAAAAGTAGATTATCATCTTTCTGGGCAACCATTATTTATAAGGCAATTTCTTTAGCAGTATTTCTCATTTGATTAGTTTAATGTAGGGGTAGAAGTATAAATATTTAAGTACATTACGAAAACAAGATGGTAGGTAATTATTGGTAAGGCTTTTATTTTCATGATTAACTTCTTTTAAAAGGAATTGTTAACAGAAAAATTTTTGAAGCAGACAGAGAGACTCAGGTTAATAGTTCATGGTACATTCTGTTTTGCCAAAAGAAAGCAAATCAAAAGGATGTTGCTGTATAAGAAAAACATACATTTGAAGTCAGTCAAGCTATCTTACTTCATTAGCTTGGAAACTCTGAGCACAAAAACAAACATACAAAAGACAGTGTCTGGTTCATGAAATATTTGCAGTGTTGAAACACTGAAAATCAAAAGGTATATTTTGAAGGAAGATTACATTTTAATATTCAAATATCTTACATTGTTGTGACAATTCAACATTTTTCTTTGTCGTTAGTACATATCATCTAATTTGCTCTTCACAAAGATCCTCTGAACATCTTTAGTTTGAAGAATTGTGTAGAGAAATATCAGAAGGATGATTACAGTTACAGAGAGTTTCCTGAGAGCTAGTCCAGTGTTGTATTACTCATGTCAGGATTAAAACTTCCACACCCTCCACAGAAAGGTGAAAATAGCTTTCCTTGGGTACGAAACCAAGGAAGAAAGATATAAATGTGACCAAAGGCAGAATTTATGTTAGTAAATCAGAATGAACTAGAAACCCGGAATGGAAGTCTTGCTCCCTTAGCAATTTTAGTCTATTTTATTTTATGGATGATTGACTCATAGAAACAAAACAATTTTTATTGTTTTAAAAATCAGTAAAATGAGATAGATGAGCCTTTATGTGCCAGTGGAAAAGTATGTTCTAGTGGGTTTTTTTTTTTCATTCTTTTTGTAAAGCTCTATAATGTGAAGTATAGTCACCTTATCTTATACAAGTGGAAAAAGTAAATACTATAGATGAAATGTCCAGCTTTAGCTTCATGTAAACAGTGTTACAAATCATTTCAACAGCTCCAGGACTGGTAAAAATAGGGAATTGTGAACTTCTGAATTCCATTTTGGTATATGAAGCCCAAACCTTCAAAAATTCTTCGAAGAAGTGGATTCATTTATTTTTGAATTGAATACTTCAATTAGTAGTTGACTTTGGGTGTAGGAAGAGGCAGCACACTCTTTTGGAGCAGGCTCAAATGCTCAACACAGGAAGAAAAGCTTCCTAAACAAGGAGGAAAGAGAGAAAACGTTACCTGTTGGCATGAGGAGACAACAAGGCACAGACTGGGCTCTGTAGGAACCTCCCAAGGAAGTTGTGAGGGGCATGGGCTCCGGCACTAAAGCAGGCACCTGCCTTTACAGTGGGAGAGAAAAGAGAAAGGCGCAGTTTGTCAGAGAGCAAGCCCAAAATAAGGCCTGGCTCTACTGACAGGATGGGGAAAACCCTTAAGAATAACTAAACTTTAATCAAAAAAAAGAAGTATTGATGTGTTTCTTTGATCTTATCTATAAATCCAACAATGTTATGAGAACTAGAAAAAAATAAAGGTTTTTGGAAACATGAAAGATAGAACACCAATTTAATCATCCAAACTCCTCGAAATCTATATCTGTTTCTTGTTTCTCCTAGCTCCAGTGTGTGTGCGTGCGTGCGTGCGTGCATGTGTGTGTGTGTGTGTGTGTATTTTTTTTTTTTCAAAAGGCAATGCTAGATGTCTAATTTTGCAAAATCATCCTGCATAGATTTTAATTTATCTCACTAGCCCCTGCCCTTACTCCTGGAGATTTTAGTGAGGTTATTTGTTTATCTTTTATTTATGTATTGAATCTTGATAATCCATTTTCTCTTCCCTCCCCTACTCCCTTCGCCTTGTCCTCCTTCTCCTCTCTCCCCCTTTCTCTTTTCTTCTGCCCTTCATTATTTATGTGTTTGTAGGCAGAAGAGACCTTAAGAAAATAAATTTCACCACACTATAGGAGTCCTAATTGTTGCCTTTTTATGTAGTTGACTTTCCTCTAACAACCATAAGATTTTTATGTATGTCTAAGTTATATGTATTTACTCTAATAAATATATATATATGTTTATATTAATAGATATATTTTATAGTTTTTCCTTCTATTTAACCCCAGTAATTTCTCCAGACTTAGCAAATTCTGACTTATAAGTACATGAATACATTGAATTATAAATATCTTAAACCTCTTATTTTTGTATTTTTAAATTATTTCAATTATTCCAGATGGATAATAGCATATTGGTAAGGCATGGTGTTTTATTTTTATTTTCCTTTATCAATTCACAACCTCTAGTTACTCTACTCCCCAGCTCTGGAAACCTATTTTGTACTACCAGTTTCTATGATCTTACTTAAAACATGTTATTATTATAACAGTTAAAATAATATTATTTATTATTATTATTATTTATCATTATTTTCAGATTCAATGGTATCAGATATATACCATTGGTACTTGTTTTTCCCTGTCTGGTTTGTTTCACTTAGCAAGATATTCTCTAGGTTCATCCATGTAGTGGCAAATGACAAGATTTTCTTCTTTTTTTAAAGCTAAATAATCCGTATAAATGTACCACATTTTGTTGATCCATTCATATATTGACTATTGGTAATACTAATGATATCAACATGGGGGTACAAATATTTCTTCACGATAATGATTTTTTTTCTTTGGTTATATACCATCAACAATGTGCAAGAGCTAATTTTTATCCATTCTTGCCAACATTGATTATTTCTTGCTTTTTTTTTTTAATAGCCATTCTAACAGGTGTGAGGTGATATTTCATTGTGATTTTCATTTGCATTTTCCTGTTGATTAATGATGTTGAGAATCTTTTCATGAACTTCTTGGCTATTTGTATATCTTCTTTGGAAAATGTCTATTTAGATACTTTGTCTAATTTTAAATTGTTTAGCTGTTTTCTGCTATTGACTTGTAAGTTTTTTTGTATATTTTGGATATTAAACTCTTATTAGACACATAGTTTGAATATATTTTCACCCATTTCATAAGTTACATTTTCATTTTCGTGATGGATTCCTTTGTTGTGTAGAAGCTTTTTAACTTGATGTAGTCTCACTTGTTAATTTTTGCTTTGTTTCTACTGCTTTTGATGTCAACTCTAAAATATCACTGCCAAGATCAATGTCAAAGAGCTTACCCCTCTATGTTTTTTTTCTAAAAGACCCAGGCCCAGCTGGCCTCAACACCATTGGGTGAGATCCAGACCTGGCTGGCCCCACCCCTGTCAAGCCCCGCAGGATGGTGGGGCGCAGCCTCAGATCCCCCATCAAGCCCTGCTGGGTGGGGGGCAAAGCCTCAGGTCCCCCAGCCCGGTGCTGAGGTTGGGGCCACGGCCTGAGGTCACCCATCAAGCCCTGTCAGGTGGAGGGCACAGCCTGAGATCCCCAGTCAAGCCCTGCTGGGTGGGAGCATGGTCTGAGGTCCCCTGGCCAGGCGCCAGGGTGGGGGGATGCAGCTTCAGTTCCCCCTGCCCGGTGCCGGGGTGGGGGGTGCGGCCTGAGGTCCTACATCAAGCCCCGCGGGGGGGAGTGGGGGGGGAGGAGGGGTGCAGCCTTAGGTCCCCCACCCCAGGCTGTCACCTCGCAGCCTCAGGTTCCTGCTGATTGCTCCTTATGGCTCATTATGGGAACCCCACCCCTGCTGTGGGCACAGCCATCTTGTGTTATGGGAACCCCACCTCCACTGTGGGTGCAGCCATCTTGTGATGGCGTAATGGTGTGATGGCGTGAGGACCACCTAGGCTTTTATTAGTAAGATTTCTTTTTTTATTTCTGTGAAAAATGCTTATGTAATTTCAGTAGGGACTCTATATTAAATCTAAAGGTAGCTTTAGGTAGTATGGATATTTTAAAAATATTAATTATTCCAATTAGTTAATATGAAATATCTTTTCTTTTATCTGTGTCCTTTTCAATTGTGTTCAGTAATATTTTAACATTTTTAATGTACATATTTTTAACCTATTTAAATTTATTGTTTGGTATTTTATATTTTTGATGTTGTAAATTGTATTCTTTATTTAATTTCAATTTCTGATTGTTGGTGGTGTATAGAGACACAAATTTTTTTGTATATCGATTTTAACAGTTTTTTTGGTGTAGTCTTTAGGGTTTTCTACAAATAATTCATGTCATTTATGAATACAGTCAATTTTATTTTATTTTTCTGATTTGATTTTTTTATGCCCAATTGCCCTACCTAGGGCTTCTAGTACTATCCTATATAATAAAAGCCTTATATGCTAAGTGTCCACTCGACTGGTTGGCCATTCAACCAATCAAAGCATAATATGCTGATGATATGCTAAGGACCCTCAACTGCTTGCTATGATGTGCACTGACCACCAGGGGCAGACAGTCGACCAGTAGACCAGGTGCACTGACCACCAGGTGGCAGACGCTCCAACCAAGAGGTTAGCTTGCTGCTGGGGTTCAGCAGATCGAGACTGAGCTAGATGGGCCAGACACTCCCTGGAGCCGTCTTGTGGTCCCTCCCCAGCTGACTAACCTCCCATGTCTTTCCCTGGCCATGATCGTGCACCAATGGGGTCCCTCAGTCTGGCCTGCACCCTCTCACAATCTGGGACCCCTTGGGGGATGTTGGAGAGCCAGTTTCGGCCTGATCCCACAGGCCAGGCCAAGGGACCCCACTGGTGCATGAATTTGTGCACCAGACCTCTAGTTTTAAATAAAAGTGATAAGAGTGGGCATCTTTGTCTTGGTTTTCATCTTCGAGGAAAAGCTTTGGTTGTTTCACCATTAAGTATGATGTTAGCTGTGTGCCTGTCATATTACAGTCTTTAGTATGTTGAGGTACATGTTGAATTTGGTCAAATGCTTTTACTACTTCTATTGAAAGATAATATGAGTATTATCCTTCATTTATAAAAAAATATATATATCATATTGACTGATTACCAGATGTGGAACGAATCTTAAATATCTGGAATAAATCCTACTTGTTCATGGTATATGATCCTTTTTATGTGTTTTTGAATTTTGTTTGCTAATATTTTGTTGAAGAATTTTGCATTTATGTTCATCATAGATGCTAGCCTATAAATTTTATTTTCTTGTAGTGTCCTTGATTGGATTTGATATCAGTATAATGCTGGCTTCATAAAACAAATTTGAAAGTATTCCCTCCTTTTTTTTTTAACAGTTGGAGAATTGGTATTAGTTCTGCTTTAAATTTTTGGTAGAATTCACTAGTGAAGCCATCTGGTTTTTGGCTTTGTTTGTTGGGAGATTTTTAATTACTGACTCAATATCCATAGTAGTAACTAGTCTCTTCAGATTTTGTATTTCTATCCATTTTGGAAATCTCTGGTGATTATAATTGTGAAATAATTGTCTTTTCCTTCCCTGCATTTTTTGTAGACAACATGAAATGGGTTTTCTTAACTCTGGGCTGCAAATCAGAATTTATTTAGCAATAGAAATAACTTTATGAATTACTTTTAGCTCCATACTATAGCTAACTAAATTTTATCATGTGTGTAGTATTTATGGATATTCATGAGAACTTAGCCACAAAATCATTTTTAAAAATTTATCTTTATTGTTTAAAATACTACAGATGTACCTTCCCTCCCCCTTGATCCCTTCTATCCTATCAACTTTCCAAACTATAAATTTTATTTCTTGAAAGACAATAAATAAATTTGTAAATGGAGTTTTGTTTAACACATGATTTCAATAGATTTAATTATTTTATATAGCTCTAACTATTTATAATCTATACTTTGATGTAAAATGTATAAGTAATGTTAATAGTTTTAGTTTTATTTAATTGTAGATACTTTTCATATAAGAATAAATGGTGTAAACACTTCATATTTTGCTTATAAATTATACCTCAGCCAATATGTATTTACATTTTTATTTACATAACTATTGTAATAAGCTTTATTTAATAAATCACAATAATATATCAAGAACAACAACTAGTAAAATATACATAAGCTATTTTTTTCCATTAAAATTTATATTAGAACAAAAATCACTTTTTGATGCTTTCAAATAACTTGGGATTAAAATAATGTGTATGCTGGAATTTCAATTCTTAAATAATTAATTTTAATAATGGAAATTTTAATAAACATATTTCTGTGTGTCACATAACTATAATTCACTTTATATAAACCAGTGATCCCAAACAGCAGCTATATGTCTAATTTTATTTACTTAGATATGTATAATTTTCATATTGTACAATGTACTATATATTTAATATATATTATTAAATGCAATATAAACAAACATTCTGTATCATAGGATTTATTTCTAAAAAGCATAAAACAAAATTTGAGTTTAAATTTTTAGCTTAAAATTGTTTTCCAAAAATTCACTGCTACTATGTGAAACACCTACGCACTAACCCAGTGGTTCTCAAACTTCTGGCCCTTTAAATACAGTTCCTCATGTTGTGACCCAACCATAAAATAATTTTCATTGCTACTTCATAACTGTAATGTTGCTACTGTTATGAATCATAATGTAAATATCTGATATGCAGGATGGTCTTAGGCGACCCCTGTGAAAGGGTCGTTCTACGGTCAAAGGTTGAGAACCGGTAGTTTCTAAAACTAACCTCGTCATTTGTCTTCCATTTGCTAAGTATAAAGATTTGTCACTTTATTCAATAATTTTTATATAATATTACTCCTAAAAATGTATTACACATGTAAACCAATATTTAAAACCAGCCAAAAATTTTAGTAACCTCTAGAGTTTTTGATTTTTAACTTTGACAAAATTGCAACCTTAAATATTGACTTAATCAATAATAATAATATGTTTTCCTACAATCTATTTATTATTATTTTTATTATTAATAGTAGTACTTGGTAACACTATCATAAGAATTCTTTGTCTTCCTAACTTCAGTTCCATTTAGCAAAGTGTATACAGCACATACTATTTTCAAACCTGTCAGTATATATTACTGTGTACTTTTGACTTTATGGTGAATAGAGAAGGCACAATAGACATAAGTCTTTAACAAAACAGTTACTGTCTTTCAGAGATCTGAAGAGTAAGTATTGAGAAGACTGTGTCAAACACTCATGTTCAATTTGTTAATTAATATTATTTTGCTCCTTAATAATGTATGCTTTTACTGTTGTCCAAAACGACAAATAGGAAGGAAATGCAGTTTATGTTTTCAAAATGCCATCTTAATTTTCTTTTATAGAAATGGATGACACTAGTGATGGTTTAAAATAAAAAAAAAGAGTTTCTGTTTCCAAGGTAACCAATCTAAATTAATAGCAGCTCTACAGAACTTCATGTTTGGGATATAATGTAAAAGGTTCAATCTTTGGTTCAGAAATGAAAGACAAAATTGCTATATTTTATAATTGTTTTGAAAACATTTATATTTCAAAACTTTAGGCTGAGAATTTTAATTTGAATTATGCAGTAATATTTATTTCTGTAAAAAAGAACATTTTCTGATGAAATTTCAACTTAAGCCAGAAATACCACTAGTTCCTCTCAATTCCATTCTATACACAATAGAATATAAAATTTGATTTGCATGTAATAATTCTTCCATAAATTATTCTGGAGAACTAACACTAACTTATTGTCCCTAAAGAACATGTGACCTTCTCTTATTTTCATATGTTTTTTTTTCTATTTATCATCGGTGTATGTATATGTGTGTATGTATGTATCATCTATCTATCACCTACCTATCATCTATTTATTACACATTTTCCTCCTATATTTTAATGACAGAATCATAGAGGTAGCAAATGAATTGCTCTGAGGTTTGATAACATGTATTCTCATTCCAGAGTCTTAACTCTTAGCCTTTCTGCTGTAATACCTCACAGAAGAGAGTGCAGCAGAGTGATTGTAAGAATTTACAGAGAAGGCAGGAATGATTCAATACTCTTGTTATTCATTAAAGGAGTGTTGCAGAGGAAGGCTTTAAAATTTCTGGGAAACCTGATATTAAGACAAAAGCAACAGAAAGATCAATATATAACAAACAGTAGACAATTAAGACTGTAGAAATGAAATGTTAATAGTTTCCAAGAGCAATAATGGCCAAAACTAAGCTTACATTTCTTATGTTTGTATAATTTACGTTAATACATTGATGAGTGTGTGTGTGTGTGTGTGTGTGTGTGTGTGTATGCATGCATGTATGTGCATGCTAGCATGCCTGTACAATGAGAAAAGAGAGAGACTTGGTTAATTTTTAAATATAAAAGATCATTCATAAGACTGAGGTATTTTCATAAAAACCTTGTAATGTCGAATATCTCAGCCAGTAATAACTAAAAAGAAATCGGTGAGCTCTAGCCAGTCTGGCACAATGTAGAGAATGTCAGACCGTGGACTGAAGAGTCCTGGGTTTGATTTCGGTCAAGGGCACATACCTCAGTTGCAGGCTCGATCCCCAGCCCTGGTTGGTGAGCCTATGGGGGAAAAGCAATCTATGTGTCTCTCTCACATTGATGTTTCTGTCCCTCTCTCCCACTCTCTCTAAAAATCAATGAAAAAATATCCTTGGGTGAGGATTAAAAAAAAAGAAGAATTGGTAAAAATGAAATTTATTAATTTGAGTGGGACACATTGAACATATGTCCATTGAACTATACTGTAGGTTTCTGTCATATATAGGAAAGTAGAGGCCTGGTGCATGAATTCGTGCATGGGTGGGGTCCAGCCACCCACCCCAATAGGGGCTGACCAGGGCCTGGCTGGTGGGAGGGAGGGGATGAAGGAGGTTGGCTGGTTGACCTGGCCCCTCTCGGGGTGAGGAGGGTGATGGGGGGGGGGGGGGCAGGCCAGGGGGAGGGGCCACAGGCAGTTGAGGGACTGATTGGGGCCCTGATTGGGCTGGTTGGCCACCGTGGTGCACATCATAGCAACCAGTTGTTCTGGTCTTTCCAGTCATTCTGGTTGTTCCATCATTCTAGTCACTTGGCTTATATATATATATATATATATAGATACCCATTCCACAACCTATTTGTAGGCAGTGGGAGGGGGAAAGGATAAAGAGCTAAGTAGTTAATGCTTTGGTTAGGTATAACCGGCTAAACATAGTCCTATAATTCTGAAATCAATGTAATTGACTTGTGGACCACTTAGGCTCAGTTAATAAGTCATGTCAGTAGAAATGTTGGTAAGAGAAACTAAGTACCAGTACCTAGATCCCAAAGCCTAAAGAGGACAGAAATGTTTCTTCCTGTCCATCAACTCATGGAGGTATCCCTTTGGAATCATGGAAACGAATGTTTCTGTATATCCATAATATGAAGAATTAAGTTTCACCCTAAAATAACATTAACTTATGAGAAAATCTAAAATCCAAAGCTTTCCTAGAGTATTGACAGCAGGACCCATTATGAAAAATTGTCCTAAAATGAGGTCCTTTAATTTCCAAATTCACAAGTCTGAGATACATGTAAAATGCAGGTATACCAAATTTGTCTCTATAGTAAATAGCATTAGGCAGAAAAAATAAAATAATTATTTTAGTGTCAAATTCATCCTTTTATATATACAAGATGGATAGTGGTTGGCATAAATTGGTTACCTACTGAATTCATGAGATACCTAAATAATATTTAGAGGTCATCATCTGGTCCAAATCCACATAACTGTTCTACCTATAAATCAATATACTCTGACCTGTTAGAGATGCAGAGTAGTTTAATACTTGCTTTCTGTCTTGAGGTGAATTAGAAATGTCATATGTACAATGATGCTAAACTATAAATCTTATACAGAGACCTACAGCTCAATTTATTAAATTCTTCAGTACTCCTAATAAAAAATTCCCTGGCACCTGACTAATGAATTCTAATTTTGTGATAAAATTCCTTATTTTGAATATTTTCTACTGTCAGAGGTTTCTCACCTGAGTGAAATTCTACCTGTTTGTCTTTGCCATTTTTTAAGTTTTCCCTGGAAATCTTCTTCTAAATATCTTCCATCCTTTCAGCCGCATTTTAAATTTCTGCCTGTACTTTATTTGCTACATATCGCAAAACTAAGCTAAATTGCTTTACATTTTCTTTAGTATGTGTGTTTTTACCCACACATAGAAGACTCACCACTAAAAGGGATGCAAAGGGAATAGCAAACAATTTGAAGAAACAAGGTAGTTATAAATAACTTATAATAATACAATGTAGTAATTTGCATAAAATCTATTATAGCAATGTGTGTTATACATATTTAGTGGAGAGAGATAGAACTTTGTATAAGGACACAGGAAATAAGCCAAAGGAGATAAGTCTTAAAGGCGGAGTCCAAATTTGATAATAAAAAATGATAGAATCAAACTATATGCATGTGAGAGACAATTTGGTGTAGGGTGGAGCAGGACAAGGAATAGTTCAAGCTTAAAACTTAAGAAATGGAAGAGATATTATTTTGGACATATATGTTATTCTTCAAGTCACAAAGAGAACATCCAGGTTTTTGGTTAGCTTTAAATCGGCTAACTACATGTCCAAAACACAAAGGATTAGCTTGTCAATAATTGTGAGGATTCTTATTCTCTTTTCATCCCATTTCATATATGTTTCCTTTTCTGACACAGAGAGCCACAAATGGAATTTTTTTCTTCTACTACATATGTTACAATGTTGAAGTAGTTAGGATGAGTCAAATAGATATGATATACAATGTATTTTAATTATTAGTTAATCAAATTTGACCCTTTAGTAATATGGAAGAATATGTTTAACAATGAAAGTGTGTAAAGACCCAAAACATTCTACTGTATAATTTGACTTCTAAAAATTTACTTTTAATATTTCTGAAATAATATCATTATGCAAATTAAGATGCAGACTTCATTTTAATACCTTATGAAATATTTATGCAATGCTGTCATGAATATGCTGTATCTAATTTAAAACTATTAAATTTATTATTCATTATGTATTAATTATTAAAAGACTTGATATTAAAAGGGAAAATATTTTTGAAAAAAATAAAAAGATGTGAAAATTACTAAAATTCAATTCAACATGAACATAGCCTCTGATGAATAAAGCTTTTGATGTAGAGGTGAGGGAGTTGATCACTGAGTACTAAGCAAAAATTAAAATTTTTGAGGGTTAATAATAGTACCAACTGTATTTGAAAATATATTTTCAATGACATAAAAATTAATTATACAAAATATAGGTTGACTTGGGGATTTTTAAATTACTTCATTCTTCTGTAATAATACTATGTTGATAAACTAAGAAATAGCAATATGTGTTGACAAGGATATGGAACTGGAAATCTCATGAATTGCTGGTGGAAGTGTAAAATACTACCACTTTGAAGAATTGCTTAGCTGTTTCTTATAATATTAATTGTACACACAGCATTTTAAACGGGGAAATAACAATATATGTCCATCAACTCATGGAGTCATCCCTTTGGAATCATGGAAACAAATGTCCCCACAAAGTCTTGTACAGTAAAGCTCTAACATCCTAATTTTAAAAGCACCAACCTGGAAACAACCCGAATGTACATGCAATATACAGATGAAGTACCATAGAATTGTATACTTGAAACCTATATAAGCTTATAAAATGATGTAACCCCAATAAATTTAATTAAAAACAGGTAATGAAAAAAATTTTGATATGTTCATACAATGGACTACAACTCATCAATAAAAATTAACTATTAATCCAAGCAAAAATATGAACAAATTTAAAACAAAACCAAATATGACATTGAGAAAAATAAGTTACCAGTGGATCAAAGTAGTGGCAGGAGGCTCAGACTGATTGCAAAAGGCATGAGGGGACATTCTGGTGATAGAAATATTCTATCTCTTGTTTTGGTTGGTAGTTACATGGAAGTATGTAGTTACTAAGTCTTAAGAAAGAGGCCATATAAGTTCTGTGCATTTTATGTTATATAAATTATACAACTAAAACTTACAATGAAAACTTCTTAACATGCCTTTAATTCAAGTTTCACACTAATAAAGTTTGTTCATTTTATATAGTAAAATATTTTTCACATTAAACATTCTTCTGAAATTTTGCTTGTAGAGTGATTTCTTAATTTAAAAAATGCAAAAATATTAAATTGGTTAATATTGTTTTCAATTAAGGTATTTCCTTTAAACAAGACCAATAAGTTAAGTGTAAAATTAACAGGAAAATATTGAAATACAGAGCTCCACATTGCCAGTGTATTATAGGAGTAACAAGTCATGGGTGACCTTCTGATGCCCTTCTGAACTGCTATGCCAGCAAAATGAAGTACTGCTCATAGAATAACATGCACACTTCATGAAATGACCCCAGAATCAAGATTGTGCAGGTTTTTTGACTGTTTATAAAACTATTAATAAATACCTAACTCAATTCTGTAACCCATTGAATAGCACTGTTAAACATTCTATAGTTAGCAGTGTATATTTGCTCCTACTCTTTATTACCCACATTAAAGTCATTTCTTATCAGTGACAAATTTGTGAGTGTGTGTTTCTGGATGTAAAACATTTAAAAGGGAGGGAGGCTAAATAGCACATACATGTATACCATACTTCAGAATCTTAGTCAAGAATAATGTCTTACTTTAGAAAATTTTTGTTAAATTTTAACCTGTTATTACATTGATTGGTGATCTATATTAATTTAATTTATTTTACTTTATCTGCTTCTCTCATATATATAGAAACTCTGATGCCAGTAATTCTTTTGGTTCCTTTTGGAATGTTTTAATGTTTGGGTTTCAGAAGAATATTGTACATTCCCACTAAGAGCTAATTAGGACAAAATGAACACTTTTTCATTCAATAGTAGAATATTTCACAAAATTTACTTCAATAAATGGTGTATGCCAACATATTCTATTTCTTTATATTAAATCAAGAATTAGATAAAAGAAATCCTCCACCTCATAATAAAAATGAAAGAAAATAACCACAAGATTTGATTATTTTCTATGTAACTGAAACTTCTATATTGGACTAATTTTTTCTTGATTCTTATGTCACAAATAGTCAATAAAAGAACTAATGAATACATTTACAAATATATGTGTCAGGAAATTTAATATATGTCTTTTATCTATTAGTCCAATAACAACTCTAATGTATTAGGTATTCTCTAAAGGGTGAATAAATTCAATATGATTAAATTCTAACGGGTAATACTTAAAAAATTATTTTAGGCAAACTATGACACTCCTCAGAAAATGTCCAAATACATTCAATGCGGATATAATATAAAAAGAACCCAATTTATGTAACGGTTTCCTGGCCTAAACTGCTTTTCACCTATCTTCTTTGCTGTTCTCCCTATTATTACTGCCAACACAAAAATAAACAGGAGTCTTAGTACTTGATGGTTCTCCTGTCTTTGTTATTCTCAGCATATTATACTAATTCTTTCTTTTTAACTTTTATTATTTTCTGAAACAAACTCTGATACCAGACACAGCATTTTGGATTCAGGTGAGGAAAAGATTAACTGGAATACACAGAAAGCTTTCATGTGGATAATCTGAGAGAGTGGGAGCACGGGAGGAGGAAACATAGATAAGGAATCTAAATGTGACTGTGACAGTCAAATTTAAAATTAACTGATTGCTACCACGTATTTAAATCAAAGCAAAGGTTTTAATTTGTTCCACTTAAGTAGCTTTGAGGAAGTTTATCAAGCCAGTGTCTAAAAATTTTGTTTCATTCAGATATACTGGGAAAATAAAGAAGAACTAGATTTTTAAAAAATTACATGAGACTATTAGAAAGCCATATTTGAGCATAAACTGAGTATGAATTGAATAAAAGGGCTTTATTTTCAATATAGGAAGGGTTCCAGAGGGGGGTTTCTCTAGGTTTTAGCATGTCAAGCAACAGGAAATTCTAAGCTAAATCAATTAAATGAGGATGTTATTTAAATTATTACTTTTAAAGCTTTATGTGTAAACTAGAGGCCCGGTACACAAAATTTGTGCATGGAGGGGAGGGGTTCCTCAGCCTGGCCTGCACCCTCTCATAATCTAGGACCGCTGGCTTCTAACTGCTCACCTGCCTATTGCCCCTAACTGCCTCTGCCTGCTTGCCTGATCACCCCTAACCCTTCTGCCTGCCTGCCTGATCACCACTAACCACTCACCAACCTGCCTGATTGCCCCTAACCACCTCTGCCTTGGCCCCCACACCTGGGACCCATGCTTCCCTTCTCTGGCTGGCCACAGGCACCTGGGATCCTGGCTTCCCTCCCACTGTCCGGCCGCAGGCACCTGGAAGCCGGGCTGGCTTCGCCCGGGCCCCGGATATGTCAGGAATGATGTCCAGAATGACATCAGGTCTATCAGGTATAATTAGCATATTACCCTTTTATTAGTATAGATAGAAGTTATTTTTATTGTATGAGTATGCCCTACATTCATATTAGGCTACCTAAAGTAAAATGAAATTTTCTTGATCGACTTATTTGTTAACACATTGTTTCAATATCTTGGCTTGTGTAAATATTGCTACAATGTATAAGGGGATGCAGATATCTCTTTAACATAGTGATTTTGTTTCCTGTGGTTATATACCCACAAGTGGAATTGCTGAATCATATGGTTGTTCATTTTCAATTTTTAAAAAAATATATATATTTTATTGATTTTTTACAGAGAGGAAGGGAGAGGGATAGAGAGTTAGAAACATCGATGAGAGAGAAACATCGATCAGCTGCCTCCTGCACACTCCCTACTGGGTATGTGCCTGCAACCAAGGTACATGCCCTTGACCGGAATCGAACCTGGGGCCCTTGAGTCCACATGCCGATGTTCTATCCACTGAGCCAAACCGGTCAGGGCTCATTTTCAATTTTTTTAAGAACCTCCATACTGTTCTCCCTAGTGCTGCACCAATTTACATTGCTATGAACAATGCTCAAGGGTTCCCTTTTCACTGCATCCTCACAAACACCTTTTTAATAATAGCTATCCGATAGGTGTGAAGTAATATCTCATCATGGTTCTGACTTGCATTTCCCTGATGATAGGTGAAGTCGAGCACGTTTTCATACCTATTGGCCATCTGTATATCTTCTTCGGAAAAATGTCTATTCAGGTCCTTTGACCCATTTTTTTAAAATTGGGCTGATTTTTTTTCTTTTTTCTTTATTGATTAAGGTATTACATATGTGTCCTTATCCCCCCTTGCCCCCACACCCCTGCTCGTGCCCTCACACCCCTAGTGTCTGTGTCCATTGGTTAGGCTTATATGCATGCATACAAATCCTTTGGTTGATCTCCCCTTCTTCCCCCCACCCTCTCTTGTCTTCCTCTGAGGTTTGATGGTCTGATCGATGCTTCTCTGTCTCTGGATCTGTTTTTGTTCATCAGTTTATGTTGTTCCTTATATTCCACAAATGAGTGAGATCATGTGATATTTATCTTTCTCTGACTGGCTTATTTCATCGAGCATAATGCTCTCCAGTTCCATCCATTCTGTTACAAATGGTAGGCGTTCCTTCCTTCTTTCAGCAGTGTAGTATTGTATTGTGTAGATGTACCACAGTTTTCTAATCCACTCATCTGCTGCTGAGCACTTAGGCTGTTTCCAAATCTTAGCTATTGTAAATTGTGCTGCTATGAACATAGGGGTGCATATATCCTTTCTGATTGGTGTTTCTATTTTCTTGGGATATATTCCTCGAAGTGGGATCACTGGGTCAAATAGGAGTTCCGTTTTTAGTTTTTTGAGGAAACGCCATACTGTTCTCCACAGTGGCTATACCAGTTTGCATTCCCACCAGCAGTGCAAGAGGGTTCCTTTTTCTCCACATCCTCACCAGCACTTGTCGTTTGTTGATTTGTTGATGATAGCCATTCTGACAGGTGTGAGATGGTACCTTATCGTCATTTTGATTTGCATCTCTCAAATGATTAGTGACTTTGAGCATGTTTTCATATGTCTATTGGCCTTCTGTATGTCCTCTTTAGAAAAGTATCTATTAAGGTTCGTTGCCAATTTTTAGATTGGATTGTTTATCCTCCTTTTGTTAAGTTCTATGAGTTCCCAGTAAATGTTGGAGATAAAACCCTTATTGGAGATAACATTGGCAAATATGTTCTCCCATGCAGTGGGCTTTCTTGTTGTTTTGTTGGTGGCTTCTTTTGCTGTGCAGAAGCTTTTTATTTTGATGTAGTCCCATTTGTTTATTTTCTCTTTAGTTTCCATTGCCCTAGGTCCTAGGGCCTAGGAGCTGTATCGGTGAAGATATTGCTTCAGCATATGTCTGAGATTTTGCTACCTGTGGATTCCTCTAAGATTTTTATGGTTTCCTGTCTTACATGTAAGTTCTTTATCCATTTTGAGTTTATTTTTGTGTATGATGTAATTTGGTGGTCTAGTTGTTATTTTTTTTTTGCATATATCTGTCCAATTTTCCCAACACCATTTATTGAAGAGACTGTGTTGACTCCATTGTATGCTCTTGCCTCCTTTGTCAAATAAATGAATTTGGCAATGTAGCAGGATACAAATTTAACACCCAGAAATCTATGGCATTTTTATACAACAATAGTGAATTTACAGAAAGAGAGATTAAATAACCAATCCCACTTACCATTGCACAAAAAAAGAGAATAAGATACCTAGGAATAAACTTAACTAAGGAGGTAAAAAATATATACTCAGAAAACTACAGAACACTGAAAAAAGAGATAGAGGAAGACAAAAACAGATGGAAGAACATACCATGTTTATGGATTGGTGGAATCAACATCTTTAAAATGTCCATACTACCCAAAGCAATCTATTGATTCAATGCAATCCCCAATAAAATACCAACAGCATATTTCACAGACCTAGAACGAACTCCAAAAATTCATCTGGAATTTTAAAAAGGCCCTAAATAGCTGCAGCAATCCTGAGAAAGAATAAGAAAGTAGGAGGCATCTCAATACCAGATATTAAGGTATATTACCTAACCACTGTTCTTAAAACTCCCTAGTATTGGCACAAGAACAGACATAAAGACCAATGGAATAGGATAGAGAATCCAGAAATTGACCCAAACCACTATGCTCCGCCCCATTTTTAATCAATTTTTTTAATGTTGAGCTATGTAAGTCTACTTATTTCACATATTAATGCTTATCAGATATATGATTTACAAACACAGTCAAATATTCTACATAGGTTGCCTGTTTATTTTGTTGATGGATTCCTTGGCTGAGCAAAACTGTTTAATTTGAGATGGTCCCACATGTTTATTTTTGCTATTGTCATTGCTTTTGGTGTCAAATTAAAAAAAAAAATCATTGCCAAGACCAATGTCAAGGATCTTACCTACTATTTTCTTCTGGGATTTTTATGGTTACAGGTCTTATGTTCAAATATTTAATCTGTTTGGGCTGATTTTTGTGTATGGTGTAAGAGACGGATCTATTTTCACCCACTGTATTTGGCTGTCCAGTTTCCCCAACTATTTATTGAAGAGACTATCCTTTCCTCATTGTATATTCTTTGCCCTTTGAAAGGTGCAACTCTTTCCCCCTGAAAAGTATTGTAACCTGAAAGCATGTTTTTTAAACAAAATAAAATTTAAATTAAATAAAAGAAAGAAGACTAGCAGAATTTTCCTTATAACAACGATATACTAAATGTTGATTCTTCATTGCCTCCATACAATGCAAATACTACAATGATAAGAAACTTGCTTCCTCATCACCATGGACTTTTCTCCCACTCATGAGTCATAACACTGCCCACGAATTGTGAGTGTTTATCTTCCTATAGTTACCCAACAGTCACTCTCAGAGCTTTTTAAAAACACCAGATAAAGAAAAAATAAAAGATCACAGGTTACAATTCTATAGAGTACCTATAAACTCCTTGTTCAAAATGTCAACAACAAATCTCATGTTGTTTATTCTTTATTGATTACAATGAAGTATGCCATGTCCTTTGGATCTTCATAACAAGGTCTTTATTTTAGGAACATTTAATCCTTCTGACCTCATTTTACTATTAAAAAAAAGTGCATGTAGACTTTTTGTCTAGTGCTGTAGTGCTGGTTTTTATTTTACTACTTATATCTGAAGCACTCTCCTAAGACTTCAAGGATATTGGTGTCTTCCTCCCACTATTGCCTGATTTCCTTTTAATGTTTTCTTCAGAATATATGCAAGAGATTTGTATTTCTAATTTAGTAGAATAGGCATATCCTTATACTTTTTTTCTCTCTCAGAAATTAACCCGGTTTTCCCAGTGAATGAGAAATTGGAAAGGCAATTTATTTTTATGTAAATTTAGTATGTATCTGTAACCACAGACCATAATATAGAAAAAAAGGACTGCTGAGAAACAAAGATCAGTATAACATATGAGACAATGTCAGGAGAATTCTAAAGATCATGTTAAGTTGTTCCCAATAAAAATTGCATGAGAGAGATAGAGATAGAAAAGAAGGACAGAAAACAGAAACTTTGCTGCAGGAAAGTGTAACCAGAGTAAAGAAGGAAATCCTCTTCCATTAATGAATGGAATTTTTTTTCAACCAGAATTTCTTCTCATAAATTTTTATTATTTCATCAAATTTTTAAACAATCTTGTAAATTCTGGCTTTGACTATTTCAATATAGGTTTATTTTTTTAAAATGGATTCAAGTTAGTTCATAGTTATACATTCTTTTTCATGTTGTCTGTTTTTCTAATATCAATATTAATATGCAATGTATGATGATATGACTTGTCATTATATTGTAGACTCTGGTTTAATTTGAGAACTCCAGTTTACTGGCAGAAATTATTGATGCTACTCCTAGCAAATGACTTGCAGGAATTTTCCTCTTTATTGTCGTAGTTATCAATTCATTCACTTGTGTTATTGCTTCCCAGATTGCACGTGGGCATCCATATGCACATATACACACACTGCAATGTGTGATCCTTGTGAAAGTATTGGCATGGACTGGAATGGGACTTTTTTGTCAGGAACTTTAGGTGTTTTAGTGATTCTAGAATTGGGATTCTAGGATAGTTTGAATATTAAGAGCTCATATTACATTTCTCATAACCTGTAGATAATATACACATAAAATCCATACCTGTGCATGATATTGGCCTAAGGGTTTTTATTTTTAGCAGGTTGATCAATGTTGTCAATATTGATCCATAGCACCAGGCATTATATGATTCTTGACATATATTGTTTTATTGCTCATCTTCATTTCTGGACATATCCATAATAAGGAAGCTCTTGGATTCTAAACAAATGGTAGATAACAACCTAATTCCTAAGCACTCCTTCCGTTCTGTACAGTCTGTTCTATTTCTTCCAGGGCTCATCCACCCTTCAGCCTTCAAGATAGGCCTGCTTAGTAGGGTCCTTTAGATCTTCCACTTATTCTATACACCTTTTAAGCTTCATAAAATACATATTGTATACTGCTATGTATTAAATTCCCAAATCCACTGTGAATTATAGAAATTTAATTGTTATTTATTATCTATTGTTCAGAGTCTGCGGTATTAAGCAGGGCTGCACCCTGTATTTATAATGAATGAAATGCTCTACTCTAACCATCTGTGTCCCTACACTCCCATCTTTACTGAAGATCAGTCATCAAATATTTGTTATAGCATCGCTATGGACAAGTTCTTCCTCTAGAAGTATCTGCACAAAAAGCCTTACTTCTGACTTACTTATATTGTTAAAATTGCCTGTGCAGTACTTTGCATAAAGTTGTTTTAATGACTTTTGCAGAAAGAGTCAATTTCTCACTGGCATCTCATTCTTCCAATTTTAGACAACCTTTAAAAGTGTTTATAATTATATTTTTCTCTAAGTAGGTAATACTGTATTTTGGTCTAAATTGAAATGGAATTCTCTCAAATACTATACGGATTTCCTGTGGTATTTTCATTTATTGTTTATGACAATAACAATATGACTGTACACAAAGACTGTTCTAGTCAAAGAAAATCTTAAAGCAGCATGACAATGTTTATAAAATAAATTTCTATGTATTTCCTGTAAGCAAAAGAGCTTGTGATGACTATATATTTTTGTTATTTATTATATCACTGTAGTTTCAGGGAACCTGAAACAAACAAAGAAAGAAACCAGTGATAAGACCAACAGAAAAATAAAACGGAATGCATTTTAGAGCATAACACTGATAGGCCACATTAGTTACATACTTACTATTTGCCAAGTTCAATATAAATCCTTTATAGGAGTTGGCTCATCTAACTCTCAGAACAACTATATAAAGTTGATACTATTGATATGAACCTTTCACAAATAAAATAACTGAGGCATCGAGATGGAAGTAACTTGCCCAACACCAAATATTTGGTAAGCGGTAGGAAGAATATCAGAATGCAGAGGATTTAATTCCAGAGCTCACACTTTTTGTTGTTAATTTTCATGGCAGGATATTTTTTCCATTGATTTTTAGAAAGATAGTGGGAGGGAGGGAGAGAGAAAGACAGAGAGAGAGAGAGAGAGAGAGAGAGAGAGAGAACGCTTTGTGAGAGAGACATTGATTGGTTGTCTCCTACACATGCCCCGATCTGGGTCGGGGGATTGAACCTGCAACCCAGCAGAGCTTACATGTTTAATCACTACATAATAGGTTTGTTCACCTTAAAGTTTGTTCACCTTCAGGATGTTTGGAATTTGGAGGCAAACTCAACTCATGGTTCTTTTACCATGAGTGTTAAATAATCTTCATTTCATAGGTGTAGATAGTATGCTTGTACCACAACAAAGATGTAGGTCAGCACTATCATTCCGTCATCCCTGCTTATTTCTTGTTTTTTCAGTGTCTCAACATTAGATGTCTCACATAATATAGATACTTCTATTCCATCATGTGTTTTCCAATTATCCTGTAGCTAGTCAGTGAAATAAAACTAATTTGAGAATACTCCACCTAATTAGCAGTTTTTGCCCTGATGCCGTACACAGTATGTGAGGTTGCCATTGATTCTAAACCATAAATATTGAAAACTGCGATTATCTCCCAAGAAGTAATATATATTTAATATATATGTAAATGAACCTTGTGTAAACCATGTTTTGTTGAGCTTGTTTCTCTCCCTGATGTGCAAGGGCCGGCTCTGATTATGAGCATCCCTAGGATGTCTGAGTTGCCCCACTCCCACCCCCAGTAATTTTCCTGCTTACTGAAAAATCTCCCCTAAAGATTTTCAAGAATTCTTACAAGTATGCCCAGGCATCTAATCTGTGAAAAGGATGCCTCAGCTAGATGTCTGTGTTTATCTTGCTGTTAGGAAAGGAAGAAAAGGAAGCCCCAGGACGGTATTTTTCAGTTGAAGAATTTCTCCATATGTAGCACCTAAGCCACACTGTGGCACATTATTATTTGTGCAAGAAGAAGAGAGAGGGGATCATCTATATCTCTGTTTCTAAATTAAATTTGCAATATTAGTTGATATTCTTTTAAAAAGCACCTTCCTTTGATTCAGTTGGAGAATTCTGATTCAATAGGACAAGCAAAGACCCTGGACTGTGCATGCTCCCACGGCATCCTTCCCTTGCTGCTCTGCATCTAAGTCACCGAGTCCATCATCCTCTTTTGTAGCTGGAGGACAATTTGAGTTATAATCTCAAGGTTAAAAAAGTCAACCAAATATTTTTTGTTAAATATAGTCAAATGATTATAATTTTATAGTGCAAAATGGGTTACTTCCCTCTCTGTTTTCTCTATTTCTTCATGCCAGAAAATCCCTTTGGTTAGGCATCTTATTCAAATGCAGCTTCAGTTGAGAGTTTACTGTTTTCAGAATTGCTACATCTTAAATACACTAAGTTTCTAGAACACTGGCCTTGAAAAACAAGTGCATATACTATACTAGAGGCCTGGTGCACAAGATTCATGCACTCGGGAGGGGGGTCCCTCAGCCTGGCCTGCACCCTCTTACAGTCCTGGAGCCCTTGGGGGATGTCCCGACTGACGACTTAGGCCTGCTCCCTGGGAGAAGCAGGCCTAAGCTGTCAGTCAGACATCCTTAGCACTACCACAGAGGTGGGATAGGCTCCTACCACCGCTGCTAAGCTTTTCAGCCATGAGCCCAGCTCAGGGCTTCTAGTTGAGCAGCACTCCCCCTGTGGGAGTGCACTGACCACCAGGGGAAGCTCCTGCGTTGAGTGTCTGCCCCCTGGTGCAGTGTGTGTCTTAGCCATTGGTCGTTCTGCTGTTTGGTCAATCTGCATATTAGCCTTTTATTATATAGGATAAATCTATGTTTCAGTGTTGGATAATGGAAATAATTAAACTTGCCAAAAATACTAGTACATTTGGTGAATCAATGTACTGGTGGACAGAGAAATACTCTACAAAATGACATGGTTATCATTTTAGTTGTACTGCTCAGAGCTTTCCATTTGTGTCAGGGGAACTTCTGGCTAGTGTTGGAAAGGTGACCTTTGACTTCTACTGAACTACATTTTTCACTCATTTTACAGGAAAAAAAAAGGTTAAATTATGTGCCTTTTTTTCCAGCTCAATGGTAGAGGGTCAAGCATATAGGAAGTATCTTCCTTAAAAGACTGAACAACTAACTGACTAAATCAATGCATGTGCTGATTTTTTAGTCACTATAAGTAGGTTATTTGTTGTGAAAAGGAAAGTGTGGTCTGAAAAAAGTCAAGTTTCAGGATAAAACTTGGAGGCATGGAATGGTTGTTTTTTAAAGACAAATAACATCTCATATACATAAAATACTCATTTATTTCCTAGAACAGAGTGGATAATTTGCAACCATCTCATGTCTACTTTTAGATTCCTGTTTGAGTACTTTGTTTGGGCCAACTAGATTTATTATTGAGTGGTGCTTCTGAATCAAATGTTACTAGTTGCTCAAAATGATAAAAAGCATTATCATATATCTAAATGCTTATCAGAATATTATATTTACAATTAAAATTGATCTACTCTGAAAAGCCTAATATAATAAGTAGACAGTAATAGTTTTGCAGCAATAAAAAGAATGGAACTTTTCATTTGCAACAATAATGCCTATTATGCTAAGTGATATAAGAAAGACAGAGAAACACAACCACTGTAATATTTCACTAATGTGTAGAAGAGGAGGATGAGAATGAAGAGTAAGGGTAACACTTCAGATGTGACTAAACTGACTCTTGACTGAAAAAGCCACTATTGGCAGAAATTTCGTAAGTTATACCAACAAATAAATCTAACATTAAAATCTAACATTTATATCAAGAAGACTGCTAAGGAAAGAATAGAGTGGTTCATTTTAATTAGTGTACAAATGCCAGTGGAAAGACTAAAACCACTTAATGTGCATTTGAATCATCTGAACCCTCAATTCAATTTAGCTGATTCAGTAAAAACAGAATGTTGTTATTCGACATTTTGTAGATTAAATAATTCTTTGAAGTTTAGCTTTCAGTAAACTACTTTTCTGTTATATCCACTGTCCAGCAATTATAGGGAAGAATGTCTTCCTAGGTTGGGCTTCTGTAATGAGAAACTTTTAAAGAAAGTTTTGATGGAAGAAAAGTAAATTTAGTAGATAGTCAAAGATGGAAAGCATTCAAGTATTTTCCTGCAATTTAAAGCCAGCAGAACAGAAGCGCTAACTCTTCACTGTGAATATTCATCACCCCTCTCCAGACCCTCCCAACAACCTCCATAGCTTCTGAACGTAATAGCCTACCTATGAAAACTGGAATCTAGTCCTTATGGATGAGGGACCTGCCACTCTAGCAAATTTCTGAAAGTACATAAAAGGAAGAGGCAAAATGATGAATATTAGGCTGACAGTATAAGGTTCAAGTTGGTTAAGAAAAGTGAAACCAAAAATATAATATTCTGTAGTTTTTAAAACTTTATTGATTTTTAGAGAGAGAGGAAAGGGGGAGAGAGAGATAAAGAGAGAGAGATTTATTTTTTCACTTATTTATGCATTTATTGGTTGCTTCTTGTATGTGCCCTGACCATGGATCAAACCCACAACCTTGGCATACCAGGAGTTACCTGGACAGAGCTATTATTCTGTGGCTTTTGAAAATATGATTACCAAAAAAAATGAAGGATACATAAATAGGAAAATCAACACATATCAAATATTCATCTTTTCTTTAAGTTTTCATTCCTTTAAAAATATTCTTCCATATATATTAAGCCTATAAATATATAAGGCTGCCATGTACTTGAATGTGTATTTGTGTACATGTGTGCAAACATATATATGCCATTATTACAAACATTTTTACTAGTTAAGTGTCATAGCTGACCTACACCTGCTCTTCATTTCCTTCAGTTAAGACACACACACAAAATGTATTATCAAGACAGCATGGTGTTAGTAATACAGCATCTTAGCCTGCTTGGGCTGTCATAACAAAATATCATGGACTGGGTGGCTTAAGTAACAGAAACTTATTTTTCAAAGTTTTGGAGTCTGAGAAGTCCAAAATCAAGATTCCTGATAATTTGGTTTCTGGTGAGGACCCTCTTCCTGGCTTGTAGATTGCTGCCTCCTTACTGTGTCCTCACGTGTCCTCATATGATGGAGAGAGAGAGAAGAAGATCTCTTGTGTCTCTTCTTGCAAGGGCAATAGTCCCTCATGCGATAAACCCCAATGACCTCATCTAATAGTTTTATTTCAGAAACTTTCTAGTTGAGTATAATTACCCATGTGATCTAATAATTCTGAGAATATGGTGTTATAATTCAGCATATTGTTGCCTTTGTTCCACTTTACAAACAACTGAATAAGTTCAATAAATAGGTCTTGTTTGCTTTCCCTAGAAGTAAAGCAATTAAGATATGTCCTCTTTCCCATGAGTATGAACGTGTTGCATTGTAAAGCTAGTCAGCTTTCAGGGGCAGAAAGAAATAGCGGCACAGGTTTTATCTGCCATAAAATGAGATGCTCTATTGGGACAAAATAAAGTTGGAAAGCAGTGCACTCTGATATAATGGAAATGTAACAGTGCTAGATTAAGTAATTATTTCCTTCCTCTCAGTACTTAAAGAAAAAGGGTACACTTAAAAATTCAAAGCAGTGATGGTGCGAAGACATATTTTAAAAAACTTTTGTAATTTATTTATTAGTTTTATAAATACTTTTAGCTTACTTAATAAAATATTTCAAAGTCATCACAACATATTTTTTATTTTTCCCAAATACAAACAAAAAACATGATTACAGGGTTTAGAAATGCTACAGAGACAGTAGATAACACATAGAATTTTGTAGAAAATAGATTTCTTGATTGTGAGCCTTAGGCCAAGAAATATTTTCAGAACACAAAAATGAGTCACAGAAACAGATAGTACATGAAAGGTTAGACACAGGGGAACGGGTAGAAGAAATTCAACACAGGTGTAATGGAGATTCAAAATATGAGTGCTGAGCAGAGGAATAAGAAGCAACAACATGAAAATAACAATAAAAACTAAAACCAACATAACCCTCTGCCCCCATCCAAACTAATATTGGGCCCAAATATATTTTTCTGTCCTGTGTTAAACAACTCTGTGACCAGGCATGTTTAAGAAAGCATGTCTTTGTATCGAATAATCTGATTTAAAGCAAAAATAACTACTTGCTCCAGGAAATAGTTGGACCTGGCAAATATAACTGTAAACCAACTAAAATATCACATTTCTCAAGCCTAACAGTTTAGTATTCAAGTCTCCCTTCAAAACCCTTATCTTACTGTGACCTCCAGTACAAAAATATTATACCATAAACTCTGCCTATTCCCAATTAGTTTCTGACCTTTCAAAATCTACCTTAGAATAGATCGCCCAGGATATGCTTACACTTTGATATGAAGAGCAAGAGTAAAAATTTATTTATTTGATATTTTCAATTTAATAGTCAAGTCCTAGAAGTGATACTTTATTTATAACATCCATTTAATAAGGTTTTATCCACTCTGCATATAATGCTGCAAAGAATTAGAAAACATGAGGATAGTTACCAGTACCAAGGAACTTCGGACTTTTCAAAGAAATACATGGCATTTCAATATACATGCATATATATAAAAGGATAGTCTCAAATATCTGGAGGCTTTACCTCCCTCTCTTCAGTAAACTCTAACTGCTGCTAAGTCAGCTGCTTCCTAATGGAAGGTAGACATTTACAACCAAGAATGAGGCTGAATATTTTAGGCAACACAGGTACTAAGTTATTTTTAGAGAGTACTTAAACTTTATGGAGTTATGGGATTCCTTATGTATGTATGAAAACGCAAGCCTTTTTCTCCTCAACCAAGAATCTCTCCTTTGTTCCTATCAAACAAAAATTTATACATATGTACAGAAATGGCCACTCCTCATTAGCTCCCATGATGTTTGTCATCCTACAGTGGGAAACTTGGCACGTGGGTGCTATGTGCATGCCCTTGTAATTTGACATGTCTCCTGAGAGCTTGCTCAATTGCTTCGTGACAAGAGCTAGTCAGTCTGCGGACTCTCAGGGCTTATTCCAACAGGCCAAGGAAATCTCTCTATAATAGGACAGGGCAGCTGTCAGCGCTCAGGCAGCTTAACTTTGTAAGCTCACCTGTTTCTTTTAAATATCACAGCCAACTTTGGGAGAGACACACATTTTGGATATCAGTACGGCAGCATTTTCTCTACAACTTCCTACCTTTTTTTTTCTAAATTATTAAGTGGCATCTCAAGAAAAATAAGTTTAATCTTCTTATACCACCATTAATTGGTGTACGATCACAAGTTCATCAAACATTGTATAGACATAAGCAATGTGCTAGATATATACTGTACCTCTGTACAAAAGAAATATAAAATGCTTTTTTTTTATTCAAAGGAATTCTGAATTATTTAAAGGATTCAAGGTAGGAGAAAACGTTATTAAGCGAGAACTGGTTATTGCCAACAAGGGCATACAAAGAAGATCTAGAGGGGATGAGAATAAAGAAAGTCCTACAGGAGAAAGAAGGGCTGGGTTTCAGCCAGTGAAAAGAGAGTTTCAGCTGATGGACGGAAGAAAGGAAAGGTGTGCAGAAAGGTGTAAATGCTCTGTGTCATAATAAGAAATTAGGTAGCTACTTACGTTTTAAAATATAGATTAAATAATGTCTTATCCAAACCAAGATTCCTTTGGAGAGTGCTAAGCAGTAAAAATAACATATTATTTTAAGTTGCTTTTTATTGTCCAAGAATTGATTTTATTATCAAGATGAACACATTACAATGCTTATGGTATATTTAAAATTATTTTTAAAAATAAAATTTCTTAAAAGAACAACAATAAAAAAGTGTATGTTTAGTTAAGTAAAACATATAAATAGGTGGTACTTAAAGTTTAAAAATATTGAATATCAATATCTATGGGACAATCAAATACAGTAGAGAAAACGATATATTTTTATTTGGGTTATTTACATATTAAAAATTAGCATAAACAGAATAATTTCTATTGGTTTATGTTTACCTACTTAATTGGTTTCTTAGGTCCAAGTGTCCCTAGTGCCTTATTGCAGATGTTGATAACCAGAACGGTGAGCCGACGTGTTTTCCCGGGGTCGTGTCTCGCGAAGCTGAAGTATGAGCTCCGCAGACCAAGAGATTTAAGCAAAAGTGTGGAAAATGTATTACAAGCAGATTCAGACTCCCTGAATGGGGAAGGGGGTCCAATAATGGGCTGCCCGTTAAAGCCTTGTAGTCCAGGGTATATATTTGCTGCAAGCCTGCTCTATGTCTACTTGTGTCACCACCTGATTGATTCCCTCAATTGTTCTTGCCCAGCAATGGACCCGAACTTGCCCTGCTTCTATGTGTTCTTTCTCTGTGCCTATGCTGAACTTTCTGTTTCTATGTGTCAGTACACCTTACTGTTGCAGGCCTTCCCTTGCTTTTTCATTTTGAGTCCAGAATCACTTTATTATTTCTGCTTGGTTGGTTTCTGTGGTTAGGCTGCTCAAACTGCCGTGTCTGCCCCTGCCTATGTTCCACCTGCCTTTGTTTCCCACTGGACCCCTGCCCTGTCTGCTTGTGTTCAAGTTAACCCTCTCAATATATTTCAGAGGGCAATATTTTTTTTCTGTATAGAATTAACGTTTTTATGTAATAACCTGCCATGTTATTTAAAATTGCATTTTATAATTAATAGCTTTGATGTCATTGACACCATTATTGTATCTTTTCTGAGGGCCAGCAAAGTTTTTTACAATGTATTTTTTTGGTGTACAGTTCTATGAATTTTAACACATGTACAGATACATGTAACCAGACAGCAATCTGGGAACAGACAGATCTGTTACCCCAAGACACTACCTTCTGATATTTTTTAAGTCATCCCACGACTCTCTCTCCTTTGTCACTATAGATGTGTCTTCTTAGAATGCCATATAAATAAAATCAAATTCTTTGTGAACTTTTGAGATTAGCCTCTTTAGTGCCTTTGAGAGCCATCCATATTAACGAATATTTAGATTATTTATAGGTTTTTTTTGAACTACGAATTATTTAAATACACATGTACGTGTTTTTGTTTGAAGGTTACTTTTTCTTTTTTTAGGGTATATAAATAGATGTGTGATTACTGGGCCATATGGTAAATATGTGTTTATCTTTATAAAATGTTGCCAAACTCTTTTCAGAGTATCTGCACCATTTCCCACAACTACTGGCAATGCATAAAAGTCCCAGTTGTTCTGCATCTTGTTATCAATTGATATTGTCAATATTTTTTATTTTAGCCATCTTAAAATGTGCTATTATTTAATTTGCACTGTAGGTTTAATTTGCATCCTCCTAGCTTATGTCCTTTTTTAAGTTTTATATGTATTCTTTGATGCAGTGTCTGTTCAAGTCTTGGACCATTTTATTTAATTGGGATTTTTGTTTTCCTTTTGTTGCAAATTGACAGTTTCTTATGTATTCCTGATACAATTTTTTTCTGATATGAGATTTGCAAATATTCTCTTCTAATCTTTTGCTTCCTGTCACATTTAAAAGTTCTTTGTCTACCACCAGGCCAGAAATATTTTTCTCCTATTTTTTCCTCCAATGTTTTATAATTTTAAATGCTACATTTATAAGCCATTGTGACTTATGTTTTCAAGATATGAGTTTTAGATCAACTATAATTATTAGCTTATGCATGTTCAATTGTTCCAGCATCAATTGTTGAAAGGATATCCTTTACCATTTAATTGCTTTTACCTTTTGGTCAAAAATCTCTTAGCTATATATGTATGGGTCTATTTTGGGATTCCATATTTTGTTCCATTGATCTATCCCTTTGCCAATAGTACACCCATAATAGTGTATAGTGCATGGTAAATGCATTTATAAATATTGGCATTGTATATAAATTTCATATAGATTCCTTTATATTCTACTAGATATCAAGTTATAGAAAATGCCACACAAACTTGGTATTTAATCTGGTCTATTTTACTTAACAGAGAAATTATGACTTTGTACAAGTTATATAGAGGATATAACCTTCATTTTCTATTCTGTAAAATTGCCATAAATTACACAAATTATAGGAGCAATGTAGGTATTAAATTAGCCAGCTTATCAAAAGTAAATAACATTTAATATATGTTCTCAATAAATGTTACTTATTTTTGCTCTTTATTCTATCTAGCACTATGAATTTGCCCAGTTTTATTTGATATTATTTTAATAAAGTAACCATTTGAAAATTCATCAACATGGAAAAAGCAACCAACTAATATAAATATAATTGATACAATCTTCTGCATAATTTAAGAAAAACAAAACTATTAATATAAAGATAGCATAATCATAATGAAAGCTACCTTTCTAGGTTATGAGATTTTCAGAGAAGGATTACTATTTTCCATTTGTGACCTTGAGCTAGGGACAGAAACAAAAGGAGCATATCATGCAGCTCAGTACCCGTTGAGATTTAGTACACAGAGAACTAATCCATCTGTTTATGGTTCCTTTTTTGTCCCTAGATAACACTTAGTTAAAAGACACATGCTTCAACCTTCAAGATAAATTATCCTTTCAATTCTTAATGGTTGTAAGTGATAAAATCCAAGAGCAAATCAGTGTGTGCATTAAAACTGGTGACATCTATGCCTTTGACTTGCTGAATAATTACAAGATATTTAAAGGTTAAATAGTTATTTATACATTCCTGCATAGATGGAGTTCATGAATATAGTTGTCATCACTCTCAACATTTGAGTACCATATATGAATAAGTGGCTAGATGAGGCACGAAAAATATTTCAAATGAAAAATAAAAATGAATAAGTGAATAAGGATCAAAGAACTTGATGTCAACATTCAGTGCAGTAGTCATCTAAAATAACAAAACAAAACAGAAAAATGCAGAGAGGGGCAACTGATCTCATGGAACATGTTTCTTCTATAAACACTCTCTTAGTATGCATCTGAGAGAAGTCCCAGAGGTAACCTCAATAAATGTGCTTTGAAACATTTTTCCTAAAAAAAAAAAAAAAGCTCAAGCTGATGTTAATTATATGCCCTTTATTTCAACACCACAATAAAATGTTCATCCTTTAGTAGTGCTATAATGTCCTCTGAAGCTATGTTTTGGTATTCTTTTAGGTTATATGTTAATAATTCAATTCTTATGAGAGCCACTGGTGTTACTCCAATCCAAGGCCAAGAACCTAGGAAACTGGGTGGTTGCTGGTGTAAGTCCCAGAGTCCAAGGGCCTAAGAACCAAGAGCCGGATATGAGATGGTAGGAGAAGAGAGATGTCCAACTCAAGAAGAAATAAAGACTCTTTGCACTTCCTCCATTTGGGCCCTCAACAGATTGGATAATGGCTCCCCATATTGGTGAGGGTGAAACTGCTTTACTCAGTTTACTGATTCAAATGTTAATCTATACTGGAGACACCCTCACAATCCCACCCAGAAATATTGATTTATCAGCTATCTGGGCATCTCTTACACCAATCAAGTTGTTAAAAAAATTAACCATTGCAAAGTTTACAATATTCTAAAGAAGTTTTTAGCAAGCAGTATTTAACATCATTATAAGGAAATAATATATGATAAACAATTGGCATTTATTCTAGTAGTACAAGCTTTGTTCAATATTTGGAAATCAATTAAGATAACATACCATTAATGTATGAAGGAGAAAAATAACATAATTATTTCTAAAAATGATGAAGTCTTTAAGAAAATTAAATAATTGATTCTTATAAAAATAATAGAGGCCTGATGCATGAAATTCATGCATGGGTAGGGTCCCTAGGCCTGGCCAGCAATCAGGGCCAATCTGTGGGATGACCAGCAGAGTGATCAGGGACCCCCACTGGCACCTGTCTTGGCCAGCCTGGTGGCGCCCGCCTGCTGGCCCCGCCCCCTACTCCCACCCACTTGCCAGGCAGCCCCGTCCCCCCGCTGCTGCCAATCACCTCCCTCTGTGGAGCAACTGGCAGGGCGATAGGGGTCCCCAAGGGCACCCGCCTTGGCTGGCCTGGGGCCTGCAGGCTGGGGGCAGCCCCTGTGTTGAGTGTCTGCCCCTGATGGTCAGTGCACATCATAGTGACCGGTCGTTCTGCTATTTGGTCGATTTGCATATTAGGCTTTTATTATATAGGATAGCTAAGAATATAAAAATTCATACATATTTCCTTAATATGATAAAAAACAAATTAGTTATAAAAACAATATTTTAGTTAACAGGAAAACAGTGGTATTTAGATCCGACACAAATTAAAGATACTACAAATTAAAGACTCTTATATTTAATACTGTATTGGAAATACATGCTAATCCAATTAGAAGTAATACATAAATTAGGGCCCAAAATTGTAAAAGAGGAAGTACAACTTTGTATTGGTACATAATAGGATAGTATACTTGGAAAGCTCAAAGAATCAATAACAAATTTGGCTCAAAAATAAAACAATTTAAAAACAAAGAAATATAATATTAACATACAGAAATCAAAAGACTTCTTGTTCATAAACAATAACCAGTGGAAAGATATAAAGATATTTACTATAGCAACACCAATATTTAAACATGTTTAGAAACATATTTAAAGAGAAACATGTAAACTAGTTTATAAAAAAAAAAACCACTTTAAACTATTTCTGAAAGACACAAAGTAGTCTTGTATGAATGGAAAGAAATGCGATATTCTTTAATAGAATAATCAACATCATAAAGATGACTCCTCTTCTTAAATAATTTTATGAATTTAACACAATCCTGATAAATGTTTTTACAAAATTTATGGATGTAGACAAGCTGATACAATTTTGTAAGACTAAATAGTACAACTGGAAATATGGGGGTGGAGGCAAGATACACAATATTAAATATTCTCTGAAGTCATGCTATTCAAAATAGTGCAGTGCTGGTGCATAAACAGACAAATAAATTAATGAAAGAGGATAGAAAGTCCAGACATAGATCTATGTTAAGGGATATCATATATATTACAAAGTTCACACCACAAAAGAAACCATGAACAGTACAAAAAGGCAACCTTCTGAATGGGAGAAGATATTTACAAATGATCATCTGAAAATAGATTAATATCCAAAATATATTTTTAGAAAACTCATATAATTGAACATTAAACAAAACAAAAAAAATTGATTAAAAAATGGGCAGTGGACATAAATAGACATTTATCCAGAGAACAAACAGATGTCCAAAACACATGAAAAGATGAGTGAAAAGGTGAAAGGGATTAAGAAGTACAAATTGCCAGTTATAAAAATAGTCACAGGGATGTAAAGTACAGAATAGGGAAGATAATCAATAATATTTTAATAACTATGTGTGCTGTCAGATGGGTACTAAACTTATTGGGGTGATTCCTTTGCAAGGTATATAAGTGTCTAATCATGTTGTATACATGAAACAAATATAATATTATATGTGAACTGTAATTGAAAATAAAATAATATTACATCTGAAATTACAAGGGCACAGATTGACTTTTTAATGCATGGTGTTTAGATAACTGCACAGCCAGTTGGGAAAAGATAAGATACATTACAATACACAAAAATAAACTCCAAGCATTGTAAGGCTCCAACAAAACAAACAAGTAGAAGAAGAAAATGCAGGTAAAGTTTTATATATTCTAGGTGTAGGGGAAGACATTGTATATGACATAAAATCAGGAAAGAGTACAAGATAAATATATTCAAATAATTTCAAACTTTTACATAATAAAATATTATTTTAACTCAGTTAATTCTAAAGATAACTGTAAATTGTAGAAGACATTTGAAACATCACAAATAAGACATGGTATCTTTAGCATATAAATAACTTTAAAATGTTAAGAAAAGAGGAAAAAACTGAGAAAATATAGTCAACAAGTAGTTGACAAAACAAAATCATATTATGATCACTTGATTATTTTTTAATGAGTTCATGTTTGCTAACAATGAGAGAAACAAAAATCAGATCTAAAAAGAACTCCCATTTATCACCTATTAAAACTGGTAAAATTGCCATACATGACAACAAATTCTGCTGGCAGGTCTGTGAGAAAACAGGCTGATGAAAATTCAAAATGGTACAACACTTAGAGGGATGGGTGTGAGCAGGATGGAAGATACTGAAGAGAGAGGGACACTTCTCTAGCATATCTGTATAGTTTTTCACTTTGGGAACAATGTGATTATGAATCTTAAAATAAATAAAATAAACTTGGATAAGGAAACAAATAGTGATATAGTATACAAACAAAAACAAAAGAATAACATGCTCACACTAAAGGGTAAAAAACAGCCTAACCTAAGTGTTAAACACAATACTTTTCTATATATATCCTCAGGCTAAAGCCACAAATAACTATAATTTCAAATGGAAGTCTAGTTAGAAGTTTGTTTCTGTGTATATAAGGGTTGAGCAATTGAACAGATGCATATTCAGAAAAGTCTTAATAAAATCAAAGGATATAGAAAGACTGTTCAGACAAGCCTCTAATTGCCTGATGGACTTTCAGGCACAGTTACCCAGAATCATCCCTATTCATATATAATATTCTTCATCTTTGGAGTGTGAACTACTCCAACTTGTGTGGGGCATCTTGGTTTTAGAAGAGCTTCCCAAATGTTCCCAGTGGGATCTTTTATGACCTTCTTGTCAGATAACCTAACCAAGGGGTGCGAGTGATTGTAAGTGATCAATATGCCAACTGGCCTGGTGACAGCAGGGAAATCTCAAACTTTAAATAGCACATTATAAATCATTAGTTAGCACTCTCATTTTTCTTTTGGCCAAAAGTTAGTTCCAAACTTCCAGACCTCCCTAGAGATAAGCATTGAACTGTCCTAGTCAGCTGAAAATAACTTACACAAGTACTCATACTTGTAGGAGGAGTGGTAGAGTTAGAAATAACACCATTTAGCAACTATCATAATAATTGAATCAGACAAACTCATGAGTAGGAGTTAAACTTATGGGTAAAAGCTTAGTGAAGAGCAAGATATTTACATATTCTCAAAGTATTTTCTTACAAATTATGTTATATATATTTAAAACAAGGAGGAGCTGGTAATTTTACAGTGGATTAACCTAGCTAAAATAACCTTAGGCAAATCATCAAAGTTAACATCACCAGTAATGGTACCGGCTGACAGCATGTGTCCCTTTCTCAGTCATTAAGTAGGACACGGCCTCACTTCAATGATAATGCTGTCAAAAAATGCATCATTTGAATGGAACCATTAGCAAGCATGAATCAAATCCAATTTTTTTTAAATGTCAAGTTCATGAAAACTAAGAAAAGGCGAATGAACTCTTATAGATGAAAGCGCATTAAAGAAATATAGCAAATAAAATAAATGGTCTGATCTGGAGCCAGCACCAAGAAAACAAAACTAACTAATTAGTACATTACTGGAGAAATTGATGAATTTTGAATGAGTACAATTGATTTAGTAAAATTACTGTATCAATGTTCTAATTAATAATTTTGATAATTATACCATGGTTAGAGATTCTTGGAAAATGTACTTTGAAGCATTTAAGTTTAAATGTATATAATAGCAGCACCAAATTAAATGTCTCAATTTTTTAATTTATATGAGACACACCCTTGTTCACCTACATAACTGAATTAAAATATAGTACTATTTGTGCTCTCATGCACTAATTCTCTGACTCAAATTTAAGCAATAGTGAAAACATCCACAGAGCTAAATAAATGTTATTTAGTATGACTTTTCAATTACACTACACAGTGAAATAATGTGCTGATTATTGACTAAAGTCTTATGGGTTATGGTAATAATAGTTTAGATCTCCCTGGTCATTTCCTTATTTTAAGTAACATTAAATAATGGAACTACAAACAAATCACTAAAGTTCTCAGCTTCTAAAGGGAATAGAACATACTGAAAATCACATTATTTAATTTAGACCAACTGATTAAAAAATAATTATTAAATTACTAACACAAAGAGAAACAAAGAGAAAGAGGGCTAGTATTTTTCCTTTACTTAGCATATTTTTTGGATGTCTGTCTTTGAGGGAGGAGTACATGTATATTGGGGCTGGTGCAGCAGATTAGATGTATAGGAAATTTAAAAAGTGGTTTAGTCTATTTTGCATGCATATAAGAGAATAAAAACTACATTTTATGATACATAATGTATTCTTTATTTCTTTTTAAGTTTATTATGTATGGACAATTTCTAAATATTAAAATACAATTGCCATAAACTAATATTCTTCCCTACTCTAAATTTATGGAAAGAAATAGATAAATGAGCATACATTGGATAATCATTCATATATAAATTGTGGATTCATAAGACATTGAAAAAAATTAATAATAAGTATCAACAGGTTGCCTTTCAAAGAGGTCATACAACCAGAATTATATGAATTATCTATTTAACCATGACCTTTCTGATATTTGAGTTTTGAAATATTTTAATTCATTAAATCCAATACTCACTTCTACATTGTAAAATGTGTTCCAAATTTAGCTCCTCCAATACTATTGTTTTTGGTTCTCATCCTACTTACCTGTTTTCCTTGTTTTCTACAGTGGTCCTTTCTTTGGGGTGTCTTTTAAATAGAGTGTTCCCTTAAGCACCTGGTATCCATGGTGCTGTTGTTTTATTACTGTCCATTCTACACCATGTGGGTAACTTCAGTCATGTAAAATCCCTTTTCCAAATATTCCTTAATAGTCCCTCACTAGAATGCATGATCCACATTAAGAGTCAAGATTGTCTTTTTTTCCCCACCTTCTCCCTCAAAGTTTATGATTGCATCTGGCACATTGTAAGTATAAAATATACAGCATATAATAGTTGACTGAATGAAACAGTGAAAGATAGAAAGAATAGTCAGAATAATTTTTTTTATCTGCAAAAAGCTTTATTGTTTCATTTGGTCCAATGCATGGGAGAGGGTTCCAAGATGTTAAAAGAATGGCTAGTAGTTTCAGGAAGAGGCTCACAAAGCCAGACACCACGGGGATGCAGAAGGGCCCCTCAAAGGCCTCTGGGCTCCACAGACTCCGAGTCCGCTTGAGGGTGAGCCTTTCGAAGAGATACTGGCCCAGCCCAGCCTGGGGGCTGGCCGGCCTGCGGACATTAGTCAGGTGTCGCCCATCTTCTTGGTGAGTTTCACCTCCTCACCAGGAAGTGGTTCTGCAGGAAGCCCCAGAGATGAGGGCCAGTGCGAGTAGAACCCAGGGCCTGCAGCTCCAAAAGGGCCTGGCTCAGGTTCCTCTCCAAGTCCAGGGCGGCCTCCATGGCCTCACTCACCTCGGGAGGCTTCAGCGCGTCCTGGAAGAGAACGTGGCCACCGCACTGTTTTGCAACTTGAAGAGCCGCTCAGCGCCTCGTGCTTCTTTTCCGCCAACTCGCAGGGAAGTGGCCCACGCCCTCAAAGCCACAGTGTCTCAGTGGAAATAGAAGCCCGGAGAGAGGTAGGTGCTGGAGGCCCGCAGGTGCAGGCTGGCCAGGCGGTTGACCGCAGCCTCCACCTCGGTGGAATAATTCTGACGAATTGGGGAGCTCATGGTTGTTTGGCAATAAGGAGTTAAGGTAGGAAAAAACCTGGTGTGTTGGCTGGTCTCGGAGGTGGTTCCGAAGGTGGTGACTGGATGAGATGCGGGAGAGTGGCAGGAGGCTGCAAGAAGGGGCGTCCCTGGGTCTGTTCCGTCCAAACACTGTTGAAGCAAGAGACAGATCCAGGACCACCAAGGGCACTGCCCAGAATAATTCTTAATGTTTACACTGTACAGTGAAAATAGTCACCATCCTTTGCCATGATTCTGGTTTGATCAATTTAATATTGTAATAGTGTTTTCCCCTATAGTAAGCATTTTAGTATTCCTCTTCTCATCACACCAAATATCCTTGTAATTTTATTGTTTCTGTACTCTCTAAACATGTTTTGTACAAAAATTGGGGGTACAAAATATTTAGATCAATAAGGGCAGGGTAAAATTTGACTTTTAACTGAGGCAATCAGATTAACACCAGGCCACTGATACATAACATAATTTTTTAGGTATTTCATACAGTGTGCTGTTAAAAATGGAAAACTTCATATTTATGTTATGGAATAGTTGTGGTAACAAAAGAAGGAATTCTCTGTTCCCTTTACATTTCTGTATTTGAACTTAAAAATAATAAAATATTCTTGGTAATAAGAGAAACCTTTAAGCTGCTAAATTTGGTATTTGTTATAGCCACAATAGGATGCTAACACAGTTATACAAAACCAAAAGCAGAATAAAACAACCACCTTTTTTTTATCCAGTTTAGGAACTGAAAACAGAATGGCTTGGAAGAATCAAAAGATAGGCAAAGTGTTCCACACACATCTCTATGACAACCCATTGGATGGAATAATAAATGTACATTTCAGTTACTGTTGGACACAGATCTGCTTAAGTTTCAAAGCTTTAGACCTAAGGACGATTAGTGCACATGCTAGGATCATTTGCAACTACATTTCTAAAATTTTCAGGATTTTCTCCACAATTTCCAGTAGTTGTCACAACTAGAAAAGCAGAGAATCTAACCCATTGCATATGAGCAGGGAACTTTGTGCCTCACCAAGGAGGTAAAATCTGAAAATGAGCCTAGTTAAGTGAATGCTGTCAAGAAAACACTTTGAATGTGTGCATTCTCATAATCTGGTTGTTATTAAATACATTTTTATGTTGATATATTTATTAATTGTGCAAAATCCTTAATAAAGTATTGGGTAGTGCTTATGAGAAATAATTAAATATGAATATTTGGTCATAAAAGTTCAGCAATAAGATACAAAATCAAATGATGAAATGTGTAATTAGTGAAATCATCCTTTATATGAGGACAGTTATCAAAAGATCATAAGGCATTTATGAGGACTGCAATTGCTCAACCAACAGAAAGAAATTAAGCACTGATCTCTACAAAGCACTATGCAGAATTTTTGAGTGCTTCAAATGTTATTGGAATTCTAATAAAAATGATTCCCTTATATTCTCTTTATATATTTCTCAGTATAACATTATGAACCCCAATTTATGGGTCATTCACATTTGGATTTAACACTATATTTTAGATGTCCTGGAGTTTGTAAAACAACAGCACATTTATGTTACTCAATGCTTATAAAACTTTTATTCTTTGAATTGATCAAGGTTTCCTTGCTTGTAATAGTTTGTTATTAACCAAAAGCTAGTAGACTCACATGTTTTTTGGTAATCTAAATAGACATCACCTTTCTCTTCAAGGATTCTTTTCAGAGTAAATAGAAGCAAATGTGCACTATAACATAAATCTAATAAAGATACATTATGTCATTTTAATATAGACTAATTTTCACATACTTTGAAAAAGTGGAAATCAATATGAGTATCTACCTTAAAACTTAAAATACACTTATTAGAGTAAGAATACTATTAAAAAGGGGATTACTAATAAAATTTTCAGGAAATACAAAAACATTGGTTTATCTTAAATTAGAGAGATCAGGTATATAAATGCTAGATTAGAATAAAGGTGTTCAGGAGCGATTACTGGATTTCTAAAATCAGTAGATATTGCATATGAAAATTATTATATCACAGATATAACTTATTTTTCCTTAGAATAATATGAGATATTAAAGATTTACATTATCTTAAGCAAAGCAAAATCTGAGGAGTGGAGGAGGAAAGAAGGTCTTGGTTGTAGCTATGATCTAGCATAGCAGGGGACAATCTGAGTAGGTTTTTAACACACTCTCAGGGCAAGGAGATTGAATACAGTTTAGGTATGTGATCAGGTAATATAATGTACATAATGTATAATTTATATTATTTGACTGGTGGCTTAAGAATAAAGTAGTTGGTGTCTGAAGAGAAAGTGAAAAATGGTGTACTTGCATAAATCAACCATTATTTTTCTAGCCCCTTGGTAATTTATCACTCCATGAAATCTAAGGTGAAATTCAGCAATTATAAAGAAAAGAAAATGTAGTAGGTTTTTATATACCTTAAGTAAAACTTTATTTTTATAGTTGTATTAGAAAGAATATAAATCATTCTTTAATGTAACAAATGAAATTGCAAACTCCGCTAAATTTACTTAAAGATATTAGTGACAAAGTAATCCAACAATCTGTATCATAAAAGGCCTATGGTCATGATGCCGTAATGGCGGAACAACCAAACAACCGGTCACCAGGAGGTGCATGGAGCACCTTTTGTGGGCTGGTGAGGTGGAGCTTGCATGGGGCTGGTAGGGCTGGCATGGCAGAGGCGGGGCCTGCGGCTTGTGCAGGGTGGGTCTGGGGTTCTACCGGTGTGGCGGGTCTGGATCTCACACAATTTCATGCACTGGGCCTCTAGTAAAATATAAATTCTATCTATAATAATAAAAGCATAATATGCTAATTAGACTGAATGTCCTCCCGGGACAAAGCCAGGGCTGCAGCTACGGGATTGAGGCAGCTGCCGTGAAGGCCTACACTTGCACGAATTTTGTGCATTGGGCTTCTAGTATAATATAAAGTTCCCAATTAATAGAGATATGAAATTGTCTGTATATGCAATATCCACCTATTGGTGCATGCTTGTTGAACCCAAAATTAAAATATTTTAAAAATGAAAGTTATGATTAATAATTTTTACAAAAGAGAAAACCAGCTTCAGTTCTTTCATAAAATTTATCTAATGGGTTTGTACGTCACTGCAGCTGGAAGATTTGTATCATCATTTCCTGAAGATTACTATGGCCCTGAAATAGGGCTTTATAAAAGATGGTTAATATATAGAATAGCATTCCTCACTGCTGGCAAGTATTCTCAAAGAACCTTCACGGGTGAAGATGAATATCATAGTGAATATTAGTATCTTCTTTTATCCAGGAGGGCAGCAGAGACAAATGGTTTTGTCACTTCCTCTTTATTCAGGCATAAGACAGAATCACTCCCTGCAGACTGTAGGCCTGAGTTGTCGTACCTTTGTTCAATGAACCTTGAGTATAAGAGATTTTACAAAACGAATCACCTTTTGGGTAACCGTACTACTGACATAATTGCATATAAATTTTTTCATAGTTTATATGAGGAACTTTGCAAAATACAAACAAAAACACATGAATACATGCATACACAGAAATATTTAAACACTCATAGTGCAAGTCTGTCATACCATTATTTTTAATTTCCAAAAAAAAAATTAAAGGGGAAAGGCCTCTCCTGAAGGCAATTGTTTTAGATATTTCATATCCTCAATTAATCAATGTCAATACCTGCACCTACTCAGGCTCAAAGAAAAAAACTGTACCTATTTTTTGCCAAAACAAACTTCTTTACTCACTTTTGACTTTATCTCCACCCAAATTCTAAGAATTTTTACATTTACTATCTGCATCTTTTAGTAGAAGTGTTTGTAAATTAGGATTTCCTGAGAAAAAAAATATACATTTAAAAATAATTTTGTATGTTTTATTAACTGCTTTTTCAAAGGTTATCCCATTTTACAATTCAAAAATAATCCATGAAGGTTTACTTTTTGGTCCTATCTTTACTGCCATAATAAATATCATTGATTTTTCTAGTGCTGCTTAAGTGAAATCTGTCAGCTCATTGCTGTTCTAAATTATACTTGTCATTCTAAAATGATTCAAACAATTATTCACACTCTTCCTATGAATTGTTCTTTTATGCTTTTTTTGTTTCTTATTTCAAGGAGTGCTTTTGGCAAGAATCTTTACAATCACATACATATATTTATATTCACACATTCTTTGAAGATACCAAAGAAGAATCCCATTTTCATCAACCTCCAAACAATATTGGAAGGTTTTGGAAATAAAAATTAACCCTTCAGTTCTCCTGATCCACAATTGTTTCTTCTCCAAGCAGTAATTTGAGCATCCAGCTCCCTTAATTTTATAGTTTAGTCATTTCAAGTCTACCATTCTGATCTACATGAAGGCAATGAAAAGGAAGAAGTATGAAGATCACATAGAATAATTTCATGAAGTGGCATACGTGATTTCTGCTTACATCATATCATGTAGAATTCCATCTTGTGCCTGCAGTGTACTAAAATGAGACTGAAAATTAGTCCAGTTGTGAGTCAATGATAAGGTGAAACAGGTTTGTTAGCACAATGATAACAGTTGTCCATCAGCCAGGTGAAAGAAGGAGGAAGACCCCCTAGCCATGAGCCTCATAAGATTTTTCAACATTTTTGCTTCTGTCAAGCAATTTGGTTTGTACTTGAGGAAGAGGTTATATCCCTGGCATAAAAATAATACTGTTAGCCCAGTCAGCATGGCTCAGTGATTGAGCACTGATCTCTGAATCAGGAAGTCATGGTTTGATTCCTGGTCAGGGCACATGCCCGGGATTCAGGCTCCATCCCCAGTGGGGGTGTGCAGAAGGCAGCCCATCAATGATTCTGTTCATCATTGATGTTTCTGTCTCTCTCCCTCTTTCTTCCTCTCTGAAATCAATAAAAAAATATTTTTTAAAAATATATTGTTAGTGGTATGAAATTCTAATGTCTGTGTAGCAGTATTTCTATTTTGGATTATTTCATACTTATCTCAGGATAAAAGCTTATTCTTCTAAATCCATGAGAGTAATAGACTGTGAAAAAAAAATTTAGTCAAATTGGCCTCATTCAAATACTATAGAATGAACAGTTTATAAAACATGCTATAGCTCACAGTTTAATGATATACACATATAAGTAAAAAATAATAAAGTAAAATGAATTTCAAAAGTCATAAATATACTAATGTAATTTTGAATTTACTCTAGGGTATTATTATTTACTCATTTAAAATCATAGATTATAATCTCAGTTTATCTGAAAATTTGCTATCCAACATATTTTCAAGAGCAAGTTACAAAAGAAGGCAATGAATTATCCTTAACATACAAATAAAGCACTCACACTGTTTTTTATTAAAAATTTATTTCCATAAATATTTTATGTCCTTTCTTACAAAGATGTCTCAATTTTCAACCATCGCCTAGTATTCAATATTTAAGCATATGCCATATTTTATTTAACCAGCTTGTTTCCAGTACTTTCTTAACACAATTCTGCAATAAAAGTCTATCATCTATCTATCTATCTATCTATCTATCATTTATCTATCAGCTATTATTAGAGTTTGGAGATTAGACCATTCCCAAAGGACAGCATAGTTTTGTAACTTGTCTCCTGTTCAAGTAGAGTAAGATAGGTCTCTAATAGTGTATACTTCTTATACAATTAGAAAAATTTTACTCTAGCTGGTATTAGCAATGCAATGTTACCAAAAACATTATAGATTCAGATCTAGCTGATCCATTTTGCTCTATGGTTCAACAGCACTCTTAGAACATTGTTTTAAACACATTAGTTAAGTTTACTGGATTTTTTACTACAGAGGTCTTTGTGTAAATCTTCTTGTTATTATTTGAGATCTAGAATTACTTGGATTCTTCAATCCTGTAAGAAACTCATATTCCATGTTGCCTCTACTACCTTTTATTCCTACTTAGAAATTATCCAGTCCTTTTCTGAGTTCATATCTAAGATCTTTCAAAATACATTCAATAATAAACAATATTTACTACTTATTTACTATTTTAAAACTCTCTCCTTTAGAGTTATAGCAACACTTGTCTGCTTTGTAAATTATAGCAGATGAAATCTTGCCTTATGATTTAGCACTAAATAATGTAACTATATTACCTCTAATAATTTCTCACCACCTACTGCACAATCTCAAAACTGATATCACCTTTTGGAGAACTGTCTCAGCAGCCAACCATTTCAGGTGCCAGCTTCTATCAGAGTTGGCTTCCAAATGCTGAACAGTTGAATTTCATGCTGAAGACGCTGTTTGTATTTCTCCAGACGTGCACTTTAGCATCTCTCAGCTGCCAGGTGTGTTGTCAGCTAGGTTCCCTATAAACTGATCCTGACCAGTGGGAGCTTCCATGTTCTAGGTTACATGCTCCTCACCTGGGGAAGCCCACTTTTAGTGCAATTCAACAAGGGAATGGGTTACTAGAAGCCCTGGCCCTCTTCCTTAATCTGGGGCAACTCTGAAGAACCATCCACTTCATACATCTCCCCATGTGATTGGTGAGCCCTTTATTGTGAATGAGGTATTCATTTCAATGTTATTTTAAAGTAGTAAACTTATATATAAGTAGCGTAACATACTCAGTTGTAATATTTATTTTGGGAACTTTGCAAAGCAATTATTTCTTTTTAAAATAAAGAAATATTTTAGTTAGGTCTCTGAGAATAGATAACATCTTTGTAATGAAAAATAAACAATGTGAGACATTTCATTTATGAGCAATCTGGAGTTTTACCATAATAATAATGTAAATTGTGTTGCATGATAAGTAACAATATGTAGAAGCCTACATATAATCAATCATATTTTGGTTAAGAAAGTACATATTAATAATTACATGATAGACAACTACTAAGCTACTTATATAGAACCACACAACTTTCATTTTCCTTTATGAATCTGATGTAAGGAGACTCTTATTTAGATTTCTCAGGTAAATATTTTTCATAATAGCAATAATAATACCCAGTAACACAGCTATTACTGTTCTTTGAGACGTTATCATTCTAATTTCTACCAATCTGTATTATTCTTTTGTCTTTACCTTGTCTTAAATTTATTTATAAACATACACCACTTTACTATATTTTGCTTTATTGTACTTCACAGATATTGCATTTAAAATAAAACATTTCCCTGACTGGTTTGGCTCAGTGGATAGAGCGTCAGCCTGCGGACTCAAGGGTCCCGGGTTCGATTCCGGTCAAGGGCATGTACCTTGGTTGCGGGCACATCCCAAGTAGGGGATGCTGGGGTCCAATCCCAGCAGGTCCAGGGGTCCCCAAAGGTGTGGACGGAGTCGGCGAAGAAGGAATGACACGAAGACAGCCTTCAGTTGGTCAGCAGCCTAGTCAGGACCTATAGCCAGGATCTCCAGCCAAAGTTCTGGTCGGAGTTCTGGTCAGGAACTGATGAGGATCTGACATTTATTGTCTTATTACATCCGTATTTATACCAGCCGATTCCAATCCCATCAATTTCTATTACAAGGGTTAAGGTGTTTCTCATCTCAATTCCAGGGAGTAAAGACCATGTAGCTTAATTACCCCCCTGGCACTTAATTAAGGGGTTGTATCCCCTCCCTAACCTCAGGGAAAGATCCCCACCTGGGGAAACAACCTTTCTCGGAGAGGTGACCTTGGTTAAAACACATGGCGCTAAAGGGAGCAAACATATTAAAAACAGTATGCTACATACGCCAGGTCCACTGAAACACATGCTGTGCAGATGCCTCTTTCCTGCAGCGACTGCGTCAAGCAGCAAGGATGGACCAGCCTCCGGCAGGGGATGTGCAGGAGGCAGCTGATCGATGTTTCTCTCTCATCGATGTTTCTAACTCTCTATCCTTCTCCCTTCTCTGTAAAAAATCAATAAAATATATTTTTCTAAAATAAAACATTGAAGGTCTGTGGCAATCCTGCTTTGACCAAGCCTCTCAGTGCCATTTTTTTCCCAGCAGCATTTGATCACTCTTGCCTCTCTGTCACATTTTAGTAATTCTTTAAATATTTCAAGCTTGTTCATTCCTATTATATTTGTTATGGTGATCTGTGATTAGTTATCTTGGTATTACTATTGCTGTGAAGATTTTTGAAATTAAAATCAAGACCTTCCACCAGCAAAAGATTATGATTTGCTGAAGACTCAGGTCATGGTCAGCATTTTGAGCAATAAATTATTTTTGAAATTGTTTTTCTAGACACAATGCTATTGCACAATTACTAGATTACAGGATAGTATAAACATAACTTTCATATGCATTTGGGAAATCAAAAAGTATGTACGACTCTCTCTATTGAGACATTCATTCCATTGGGATGGTCTGAAACCGAATCTGAATATCTCTGAGGTATGATTGCACTTTGCTTTAAATTTTTGTCAATAATTAGAAAATTATTCTGAATTCTTTAATTATGGCAGTAATTAGAAACTGTTTAAACTTACTTGAGAACTTCTTTCGGGATCGAAGAGTCAAAGGTATGAATCAAATATGCATAGAATGGGAACATCAATTGAACATTTAATAATGCATTTTGAGATATTTAGTGAGCACTTACTAAATGTCAGGCCTTCCTTTAAGTGATCTTCATGTATATGTGTCTGTTTAATAAATAATTCTTTCTATAATCCCCAGAGGCATTTGCTCTCATTGTACCAATAATGCAGAAAAGCAAACCGAGTCAGAGAAACAATAACCAATTAGAGAATGGCGACACAGCTAGTAAGTGAGAAAGCAAGGATTTAAACTCAGCCAGTCTGAGGAGAGAGTACATGCTTTTATCAGCATAGCTCATTTCTTGAAAGCTCACAACGCGTCAGCCTCTCCATTAGGTAGATTATATACATTATATCATTTAATTCTCATTACCACAACATGAGGTACATATAATTATCCTTTATCCTTACCTCTGAGAAGATTACAGAGGCTTAGGGAGTTTCAATAATTTTTAAATAGCTCTCACCTATAGGGTGCACAGTTGGGATACATAACCATATCTGTTGGACTAGCCCACTGTCTAACGTATCAAAGGACACTATTTAACATTTTCCCATATTTTTCAGCTAAATTAGGATAATAGAACGTTCAAAGAAACTCGGCTCATACCGGAGCAGTTAATATTCTATTAAACAAAGATATCAGTATGCATGTGTGATTATTTCCACTGGTTTCCCACTGCAATACTATGCTTCAGAAGCCACGACGCTTTTGAGCATGAGCATAATCCAAAGCCATGCAGCATCTTTCCTCTGCAGTGTCACACTGGACTTTGATGGAGAAGGCATAGAAAAAATGTGTACTTTGCCATGTTTTATTTTTTGTCAGAAAGCTATCGACAACCCCAGCTGCCTAATACTGTCACTAGCTTAACATCTGCTATACGCTTGCAGAAAAGTGACAAGGGGATATATTTACATATCCCTCAGCCACACTCTCTGCTATCAATGGACTGTCAAATACATAGTTGATGGGAACACCAAAAAATTCCTAGACTACCTACCATTTCAAATATGTCCCTCCTACATGCCCTAGCATATGAGTTTGCTTGGGAATTATATCTATATTGTATCTATATAAGCTTTACCACAGCGAAAGGAAGTACTCAGATATTTTGAAACTATATTTATATATCTAAGTTATTTGCTTCATCATTTTGAATAATTAAGATAATTGTTATTTAAATGGAGAATAGATACTATGATTTTATTAATGCTTTGCTTTTGAATTATTTTGTTGACTTTTAACATTGTTAACAATTAGACATTTTACAAATACAAAGGTAAGAAAAATCACAATAAATATAAGCCTTCTTCACTCTATCCATGCTGTTTAAGTAATGAAACATAGGCCATTAGACCGTGGTGGCTATGAGAGCACAAAAAAATGTTTATTTTCCATTGTGAAATTCTAGTGTTCAGTATTTAAATTGGGTCTAACTAGTGTTCGTCACACGAATATATATGTATGGGGAATTTATATTCCATACAACTTTTAAAAAATCTTTTATAGTTGCTCTGATTATTTTCCTAGGTGCACCTTAAAATAATATTGTGTTTATTTTGAAGTTTTAATACCAATTTTCCAGAGATATGGAAGTTTAAGACTCAAAATTTAATATCCACTCATCTTTGATAAATTTTCTTCTTTTATTTTTCCATTATTAGATTCTCTCTTCTGGGGCACTTTATTTTTATAACTTCAATGTCTTTTAAATAATATTTCGCTTCTCATATCAGAAATTTTATTAAGCTTTCAGCTACTTTCTAAGTAAATATCCTTTTTATTGAATTTTTCAAATTAAAAAGTAAATTAATTTTACATGGATAATTAGAAGCAATGCTTACAATACAACTGTACAAATTTAGGTCAAAATAATTATATATGTGTTTTGATAAAACTTCAATTAATGTATCTTTAAAGCAGAAGTAACACCTACAGATGGCTAAGTTAATGAATGACACATAAGGCAAAGCAACAGCAACAGAATCAGACTTTTTTTGCAGACTGGGGACAATGAAATGTTTAGTAGCTATTTTGCAGTACAAACATGAAAGGATACTTATATACAAAAACACCCTCACAAAAAACTGAAGAAGGGTGAATTTTTATCTCTTTTTATTTTTAACAGTTGAAGTTCTTTGTTTACTCTTTCTTTTACATTTTCCTTCAGCACTATCTTACAAGTCCATCATGTTTTCAACATTACTCTATTTCTCTTCTTTGTGCTGCTTAAATTCTTCATAGGCATCTAATTTTCCAACTCTGCCATCTCACAAATTCTCCTTTATCTTTAACACACACACACACACACACACACACACACATATACATTCCTCAGTATATTCTATTTCATCTTTGTTTTACAACTTTATTTTATGAGGTTCTTTTAATACAATTTTAATTGATGACAGTATATTAAGTCACAATTTTCATTTTCCCTGTGACACCTCTGCTTATTTTCTTCAATTTTTTTCAGTTTTTTCCCTCTTCTCTCTTATAATAAACTAGAGGCCCAGTGCATAAAATTCATGCACTTGGAGGATCCCTTAGCCTGGCCTGCACCCTCTCGCAGTCCGGGACTCCTCGGGGATGTCCACCTGAAATTGGACCCAAGCCAGCAGTTGGACATACCTCTTGCAATCCAGGATCCCTCACTCCTTACCGCACACCTGTGCGCTCCTTGCCACTCAGCTCACTGCTCCTTAGTGCTGCTGCGGAGGCAGGAGAGGCTCCTGCCACCTTGGCTGCTCTCGCCAGCCATGATCCAGCTCTGGCTGAGCAGCTGTTCCCCCTGTGGGAGTGCACTGACCACCAGGGGGCAGCTCCTGTGTTGAGCATCTGCCCCTGGTGATCAGTGTGTATCATAGCAACTGGTTGTTCTAGTCATTCCTCTATAACGGTCGCTTATAGACTTTTATTATATGGATATGTATTGATCCTCACCTAAGTTTTATTTCATTGCAAGATTATTCATACTTTCTGGAAAAGTTATTTTCTGGGTACTGATGTCATAACAGGACAAATATATCTTCAAGAACGAGAAGGTTTCTTCCTGCAACATACTATTTAGTGTGAGCTCTTTTAACTTTCACATCATCACAATCAGAAAATGTTACTCACAAAGACTACTCATAATGCAGAATGTCTTTTTATCTTCCCTCCCATTATTCCCACAATTTTTTGTTGTTGTTCATAAAACTTTAAAATCCTGTTTTTCTTACGTCTCAAAAATACCAAATCTGGTTCAGGAAATATACCCAGCTGGCCTGCATGTATGTTTTTATGTTTATAAAGAGGTATTATTAGATTTTAATTTTAGATTCTGCCACTTATTTTAAAGAACAATGTTTTGTTTACCTTATGTTATGTAAATAGCCATGGTTATGCCTTCTGAGTGTCTTCTGCATACCTGAACTAGACATATATGTGTGTGGCTATGTATATGTACACATACTTACATGTATGGTTGTGTGTGTGAACTTTGGAATTCAGATACTTCCTAGTCTCATGAATGATGGCTTTGTGTTTTGCTATTTACCTCGTTGCTTTTGAATAGTTCTTAGAAAAGAAGAAAGCCATCATTTTTAATTAATGTGTTTAGTAAAATTAGAATGATAGTGATATTTATTTTTCATTTATATTTTAACTAGAGGCCCGGTGCACGAAATTCGTGCACTGGGGGATGGGGTTCCCTCAGCCAAGCCTGCCCCTCAGTCTGGGAGCCCTCAGTGGATGTCCTACTGATGGCCACAGTCTGGCAGCAGAGGCTCAGTGCAGCTGTCCCCGTGTGTGTGTGTGTGTGTGTGTGTGTGTCTGTCTGTCTGCTGGGGGCCTGCCCCCAGCCCTGCCACATAGGCTCCGAGCAGTTGCCGGGTGTGTGTGTCCACTGGTGGTCTGCTCCCAACCACATTGGAAGCTCAGAGTAGGCGCTGTGTGTGTGTGTGTGTGTGTGTGTGTGTGTGTGCGCGTCTGCTGGAGGCCTACCACCAGCCACACCCTGAAGGCTTCAAGCAGGGCCCCTCTCTGTTGATCACTCAGGCTCCTGGCCTTTACTGCATGTTGTACTCTCCCCTGAGCTGTGGCCAGGGTGGGGCGCCCTTCCCTACTGTGGGATCCCCAGGGCTACCTAGGGAAAGGCACACAGCGGGGCTGGCTGCAGGCCGCCCTTTCCTGCTCCGTGATCACTGCTGCATCCCACAGGCAGGCGCACACAGGGGCTGGCTGCAGACCGCCCTTTCCTGCTCGTGATTGCAGCTGTGATCCCAAGGGCAGGTGCACACAGGGGAATGCGGGTCCGGCCAACTCGCCAGCCCCAGTCTGCCTGCGGGTTGGGGGCGTGAGTGAGGGCGATCGCCCCCTCCCCTCACCCTCTCCCCGCTCTTGAGGGTTGGGGGCGTGACTGCGGGTGGCCGCCACAGCCGCCCCGCCAGCCAGGGTCTGCTGGGGGAATGCAGGTCCAGGGTTACCCGCCAGTCCTGGTCTGCCAGTGGGAGTGGGTCGGGGCGATCAGGCGGGTTGGGGCGTGAGTGCGGGCGATTATAGCAGCCGCCTCCCCAGCCCTAGTTTGCCAGGGGAGCAGGTTGGGGGCCTCTGCCTCCCCAGCCTTGGTCTGCTGGCAGCAGCGGGTCTGGGGGGCATGACTGCGGGCGGAAGCCAAAGCCGCCAGGCCAGCCCCGGTCTGCTGGTGGGAGAGCCGGTTGGGGTCTTGGCCAGTAGGGGACAGCTGCGGTCATGCCCCGTCAGCCCTGGGTTGGGTCACCCGCCATCCAAGTCACAGATAGCAGGCCTGGATGGGGGAGGGGCAGGCACGATGGCGCTGCCCCATCCTGCCGACAATATGCAAATTAGCTGCCATCTTGGTTGGTGGTTAACCGCCATCTTTGCTGACAGCTAATTTGCATATTGCCAGTGATTAGCCAATGGGAAGGGTAGTGGTCGTACGCCAATTACCATGTTTCTCTTTCATTAGTGTAGATTGCAGTTTACATTCAATATTATTTTGTATTAGTTTCAGGTTTACAGCATAGTGGTTAGACAATCCTATCCTTTTAAAAATGATCCCTCTCATATTTCCAGTACAACTGGCACCCTGCATAGTTATGACAATATTATTGACTATATTTTCTATGTGGTATTTATCCCCATGACTATTCTGTACTCTTGCAGTTTACTTTCTCAAAAAGAGGGCTATATTATTATAGTCGATAGGTCTGTCAAAAACTGTTTTACCAAGGAAACTTCGGTAGATCCCTAGAAAAAATGATATAGGTAGTCTGAAAGAAAGCCTGAAGTTTGATGCTGCTGGTAATTAGGTTTTTGTCTTCTGGGCCACATTGTTATTTGGCTTCACACATTTTCGTTTGAACACCAACTGCTACAAAGCATATGGACTTCCAAAGCAACCCCATATGCTACATAAAGGCTGAGTGCTATCTACTTAGGATTCAAACAATGATGAGATTTTATGATTGTGAAGTTGGAAAACTTTAAACTCTTTATCTAGTTTAATGCATATTTTAGGGACTCTAAATTACAGATTCATGTTTCTGTGCTATGTTTTGTTTCTCTTTATGTATATTTGAAGCTTGAGGAAGAATGTTTATAAAATATAAAACATATTCTAAATGTATTAAAAGAGAATAATTGGAATGCCCATTTTCATTTACAAATAAGAGCATCACTTTTTCAGATGTCACCAAAATGGCATAGTAAGAGGCTCCAGACTCCTTTCCCCCATAAAAATCAATAATTAGGCAGCTATGCATAAACAAAAATAGCTTTGGGAGAGCTTAGGAGTTTACATAAGAAACTTCAGTAATAGAGCGGTACAAAAAATCCTGACAATAATTGCACAAAAACTTAAAGAACAGTCTCATTTTGCCTGCATCATCCCAGTCCCCAGGCTGGCATTACTCACAACCAAGAGGAAACCCCCTGGCTCAAATGAATCCCCCAGCCAGGAAAGGGAGAATGGGGTGCTCATCCCTAGCCTTCTAGAGCACTCCAAGGACCTGCTTCAGTGTTACCCACACCCAAGCTGGCAACGCTGAGATGTATAGAGAAGTCTTGGAATAAGGCAGAGAGAACAGGTCTACTAATATCTACCACAGAGCAGTAGCTACTGCAGTTCCAGAGCCTGCTCTGCAGAAGACCCCAGGAGCTCTCACTATTGAAGAAATCAATGGCCAGCACAGCCACCATGGACTCCTGCAGGTTTTACCACTGAGAGTTTCTCCCCACACAGACTTCTGTGCTTGCAGTTAACAGCCACCTCAGTCCCTCTCCACTCCCTCCTTACCTTCTGCCATAGACTGGGTTACACACTGGCAACCAGCCCTGGCCTCTGTGGCTGCATAGTCACCATTAGCTGACCCCCATCACTATGCGGGCAATAAGAGATGGTCCCTACAGCTGTGCACCTGCATGCCACTGGCCTTTACTGCTGTCTGTATGCAGGTGGCGAGATCCTCCAGCCATGAGGGTGCATGGCACTAGCCAGGGCCCCCCTCTTTCTTTCTCTCTGTGAAAAATCAGTAAAATGTATTTTAAAAAAGAAAATATTATATTTGTCAATCATAATCTAATAATATTCCAAATATGTTGAAGGAGATAAGAAAATCACCTACACTTTAAGGATAAGCACCACAAATTTGATGTGACCAACTATAACTTAAAATTTGGTGTATTAACTTACCTAATGATACTCCTTTTGAGTCTGTGAATAGTAACACAGAACTGGGGTTGATCAACCTCAGGACTGGACAAATTTATGTAAGTTTAGGAAACTTTAGACAATTCTGACAAAGTAATTGTCTACAATATCTAATTCACTGCTCTTTCCAAGGGCTTTCCCAGTAACAAATGAAATAAAGTTAGATAAATCTGGCAACTATTAAAAAATATAAGCAAGTTAAAATGAGACCGTTGTTTCAGGGACTGAATTTCAGTGAGTTTTGTAAGATCCTCTAAGTAGGGATCTTGAGATACAAGTGCTAATATAAGAATTAGATAAGAGTACTAGAGAAGAGTATCAGGTAAGAGTGAACAATAGGACACTCTATACTGTTATTCCAGTAGACCCCGGGTTCTTTGACTAATAGCAAAGCGTGAGTGGGGCACAAGAAGGGTATTTAACAAGATAATTTATGTTATTAATAATATTAACTAAGATTCATATAACAATTCACTGTATATTAACAAAATAATATGCCACGTCTTATTTATTTATTATAATAAGACTAAGATGTAGATAGCAATAAATTCATATTTTACAGTTAATTCAATTGAGGTTTATAGCATTTAAGTAATGACCAAGATCACAGTGACATAAAGAACTTGAAATTTGAACTCAGAATCTCTTTTATTAAATATTAGAGGCCCAGTGCACAGATTTGTGCACCGGAGGGGTCCCTCAGCCTGGCCTACACCCTCTTGCAATCCAGGACCTCTTGGAGGATGTCAGATAGCCAGTTTTGGCCCAATCCCCGCAGGCCTGATCCAGACAGGAGGGAGCCCGATCCTGTGGGTTGAGCGTCTGTCCCCTGGTGGTCAGTGCATGTCATAGCAACCAGTTGCCTGGTTGTTCAGTCGCTTAGGCTTTTATATATATATATATAGAGAGAGAGAGAGAGAGAGAGACTAGTGGCCTGGGTGCACAAAATTTGTGCATGGGGGCAGTTGTCCATCAGCCTGGCCTGCACCCTCTCCAATCTGCTTGGCCCCAGCTGTCCTCCCGCCAGCCTTATCACCCCCAACTGTCCCCCTGCCAGCCTGATTGCCCCCACTGCCCCCCCTGCTGTCCTGATTGCCCCCAACTGCCCCACCTTGCCAGCCTGCTCACCTCCAACTACTCCCCCCGCCAGTCTGCTCTCCCCTAACCGCCTCTACCTCAACCCTGCCAACATGTCTTTTTCCAGAAGGACATCCAGAAGGTCTCTCGGAAGGTCTCCCGGTCTAATTAGCATATTACCCTTTTATTAGTATAGACTAGAGGCCCGGTGCACAAAAATTTGTGCACTGGTGGGGGGGTCCCCCAGCCCGGCCTGTGCCCTCTCGCAGTCTGGGACCCCTCGGGAGATAACGACCTGCTGGCTTAGGCCTGCTCCCGGGTGGCAGAGGGCACACCCAATCCCTAGGTGCAGCCCCTGGTCGGGCTGAGAGCAGGGCTGATTGGGGAGTTGGGGCGCAGCCCCTTTGTCATGCACAGAGCAGGGCGGATCAGGAGGTTGTGATGCCACCCTCAGTCATGCTCAGAGTAGGGCTGATTGGGGGTTGGGGCACCGCCCCCTGTCACACTCAGGCAGGGTCGATGGGAAGGTTGTGGTGCCACCCCCTGTCACGCACAGAGCAGGGCCAATCAGGGGGTTGGGGCGCTGCCCCCTGTCACTCACAGAGCAGGGCCCATCAGGGGGGTTGGGGCTCCATACCCTGTCACACACAGAGCAGGGTCGATCAGGGGGTTGGGGAGTTTCCCCCTGTCATGCACAGAGCAGGGCCCATCAGGGGGTTGAGGAGCTCCCCGCTGTCATGCACAGAGCAGGGCTGATCAGGCGGTTGAGGAGCTCCCCCCTGTCACTCACAGAGTAGGGCCTATAGGGGAGTTGGGGCACCGCCCCCTGTCACACACAGAGCAGGGCAGATCAGGAGGTTGGGGTGCTGCACCCTATCACACTCAGGGCAGGGCCAATGGGGAGGTTATGGTTCTATCCAGTCACACACAGAGCAAGGCCCGTGGAGGGGGGTTGGGGCGCCACCCTCTATCACCCACAGAGCAGGCCCAATCAGGGGGTTGGGGTGCTGCCACTGTCACACTCAGGGCCGGGCCAATGGAGAGGTTATGGCTCTACCCTGTCACACACAGAGCAGGGCCCGTGGGGGGGGGGGGGGGCGGGGTGTTGGGGTGCCACACCCTGTCACACACAGAGCAGGACAGATCAGGGGGTTGAGGAGCTCCCCCCTATCAGGCACAGAGCAGGGCTGATCAGGGGGTTGGGGCGCCTTCCCCTGTCACGAACAGAGCAGGGCCGATCAGGGGGTTGGGGCGCTGCACCCTGTCACACACAGAGCTGCAGGGCGATCAGGGGGTTTGGGTGCTGCCCCCTGTCACGCTGATCCCGGTGCCGGGAGGCCTCACTGCTCCGCTGATCCCGGTGCTGGGAGGCATATTACCCTTTTACTATATAGGATAGAGGCCTGGTGCATGGGTGGGGGCTGGCTTGTTTTCTCTGAAGGGTGTCCTGGATCAGGGTGGGGGTCCCTACTGGGGTGCCTGGCCAGGCTGGATGAGGGGCTGAGGGCCGTTTTCCGACTGACGGGTGACTGAAGCTCCCAACTGCTCCTTTTTTTCTTTTTTCTTTTTTATTCTGGGCCAGCTTTAGCTCTGAGGCCTCACTGCTGAAAGCAGGTTTCTGGCCTTTTGTTTACCTTCTGTATTTGATACAATGTTGCAGTCCGGCTGGCTGAAGCCCGGCTGACTGAAAGCCAGTTTCTGGGGTTTTGTTTAGCTTCTTATTTGCAACATAGTACATAGTTTCTTAGAGTTGCAGCTCAGAGGCTGGCAAGTCAGGCGGGGAACGTTGGAGTCCGCAGTCACTGGAGCAAGCAATCCTCCCTGTTCGCTTCAGTGCATGGCTGCTGGCCGCCATCTTGGCTGACAGTTAATTTGCATATCCCCCTGATTAGCCAATGGGAAGGGTAGCGGTCATACGCTAATTACCATGTTTCTCTTTTATTAGTGTAGATTATTTCTTCCCAGAGTACTTCTTTACGTACATTTTTTTATTAGATATCTATTTTTTAATTCACAAAAGTCACCTGAAATAGTTATTTTCTATAGATGACACATTAATATCAAATGATGCTTTTATTTGCCTTAAAATATTCAGCATTATTTAAACTTTCCTTCTTAACAAAATAGAATTGTCCTATTTAGATAGACTTGGTCTTTTGGAGCCTCCACAGAAACATGTAATTTAGAGATTGTCAAATTCTTTCTTCTCTGGCCATCAATCCTTTCCCCAGGAGGGCCCTTTCCTAATAGCAGGTTGACTCTAGTACTTATAGATCAGCAAGGAAAAAGCTATGAATTCTTGACATCACCCAAACTAAATACATGTGAATACATAAGAGGTTTTCTAAAATAGCTATTTCTGAACCTTCATTCATTAAAGGATTGCTGAGTGCCCAGTATATGCCAGGTACTGTTCTTAATTTTGGAGATACAGTTATAAACAAAACAGGAAAAACATATTAATTCTCATGGAGCTTAATCTTAAATAATGAAGAAAGGGGACAGGAAGAGAATGAACAAATAAATACAAAATGTTCAGAAGGTGATAATTGTTACAAAGTAAAATAAAGCAGAGACTCGATATGGAAATGAAATAACAGCAAAGATTTCGTAAAACTAGTGAGTGCACTCTGTGGATGCCTGTGGGAAAGGTTTCCATGAAGACACGCTTGACCCATGGGAAGGGCCTGCCTAGGAGTAAGCGTGGCATGTTCAGGATGCACAGGAGAGGCCAGTGTGGCTGGAACAGAGCATCTGGAATGGGATAGTGATTAGAAATAATGTCAGTGAGGTAGCAGGGGGGCAGGTCATTTAGGATCTTTAAATTTTATTCTGAGAGAGATGAGAAGCTACCAGATAATTTAAGGCAGAGGAATAAAATTCTTTGATTTACAATTTAAAACAATCACATTGGCTGCTCAGTGGAAAACAGACTGTAGGAGGGCAAGATAGGAAATGAGAAACCAAGTGCAGGCCTCATTAAACAGTTCATATGAGAGATAATGGAGGCTTAAAACAAGCCTGGCAGAGGTGTAGATAGTGAGAAGCACTCACTTTTGTAATATATTTTTGAACATAGAGCTAATAGGGTTTGCTGTCAGATTGTGGAAATTATTGGACAGGTTCTTGAATAAAGCAATTGGGAAAATGCAGTTAAAATGCATTAAGATCATCTTTTTTAGTAGTATCTGAGATAAATAAAACTCATACTATTTCATCTTATTTCGGTATGCCTATAATGTATGTCTTTAGTTTTGATATTTGCTTAGTAAAGAGGCAAATGTAAAACAAAATGGTGTGAATGTCCTGAAGAACTTCAAGTATGGAACAAGTCAAGTGGAACTATTGTAAATAAAACGGGTCTTCCAAATCAGTTACTGAGGTGTTCTGTTGAGAAACAAAGTAGGGTCCCCACTGATTCACTTTGGCATTTTCTGCTGATCACACTGGTTGTTTGAAATTGGAAGCAGTAGCTGAGACAGTTGGCACAAGCAGGACAAGTGGAAATGCACATAGCAGTACGTAATTGTATCACAACATGAACAACTCTAGGAAGTGTTGCAAAATGAAGAGTGTCTCCCAAAGTAGTATTCGTTTTCTTTAATATTTCTAAAAAATATTCATTGCTGAAAGTGTTACAAAAGTCCCTTCCTCCCCCCCATGGGCCCCCTTCCACAACCCACACCCCAATCCCAGGCATTCACTACCCTATTCGTTTTCTATGTGAATTCTGAAAATTGGCCTTGTGACTTCACATTGAATACATAGAAAACTATATGTCTTTTATTTTTAACTTTTCTCTGGAATTAAGATAATGATAGTTCCCTTTTACATATTTTCTTATTGGGAATTAATTTGATTAAACAATTCTGTATTCCCTATGAGTTATTATAATTAACAAGCACAAAAGCCTAGAGTTTCATTTTCTCATTTGTACTTTGGAAGACCTAACAGTCCTTCACTCATGTCTTTTAAAAAAAATTCTTTATTGTTTAAAGTATTACATATGTCTCCTTTTCCCCCCATTGACCTCTCCCCGTCACTCCCACCCCCAGCACATGTACTTACCCCCCTAGTGTATGTGCCCATTGGTTATGCTAATATGAATGCATACAAGTCCTTTGGTTGATCTCTTACTCCCCAGCCCCGCCCTCCCCTGCCTTCTCTCTGAGGTTAGACAGTCTGTTCAATGCTTCTCTGTCTCTGGATCTATTTTTGTTCATCAGTTTATGTTGTGAAGTGGAATATAAGTGAGGTAAAATGAAATTTATCTTTCTCTGAATGGCATATTTCGCTTAGCATAATGCTTCCAGGTCCATCCCTGCTGTTGGGAATGGTAAGAGTTCTTTCCTTTTCACAACAGCATAGTATTCCATTATGTAGATGTACCACTGTTTTTTAATCCACTCATAAGCTGATAGGCACTTAGGCTGTTTTCAAATCTTAGCTATTGTAAATTGTCCTGCTTTGGTGTTTCTGATTTCCTGGGATACATTCCTAGAACTGGGATTACTGGGTCAAAAGGAGGTTATATTTTTAATTTTTTGAGCAATCTCCATACTGTTATCCACAGTGACTGCACCAGTCTGCATTCCTACTAGCAGTGCACGAGGGTTCCTTTTTCTCCACATCCTCACCAATACTTGTCATTTGTTGATTTGTTGATGATAGCCATTCAAAGAGGTATGATATGGTACCTCATTGTTGTTTTGATTTGCATCTCTTGGATGATTAGTGACTTTGAGCATGTTTTCATATGTCTCTTGGCCTTTTGTATGTCCACTTTCAAATAGTGTCTATTTAGGTACTTTGCCCATTTTTTAAATTGTATTGTTTATCTTCTTTTTGTTATGATGTATGAGTTCCCTATAAATTTTGGAGATTAAACCCTTATCTGATATAACATTGGCAAATACATTCTCCCATGCAGTGGGCTTTCTTGTTATTTTGTTGATGGTTTCCTTTGCTGTGTAGAAGCTTTTTATTTTGATGTAGTCCCATTTGTTTATTTTCTCCTCAGTGTCCATTGTCCTAGGAGGTAAAGATATTGCTACAATATGTGTCTGATATTTTGCTGCCTGTGTATTCTTCTAAGATATTTATGGTTTCCCTTCTTACGTTTAAGTTCTTTATCCATTTTGAGTTTATTTTTGTGTATTGTGTAAGTTGGTGGTCTCGTTCATTTCTTTACATATATCTGTCCAATTTTCCCAACACCATTTATTGCAGAGACTGTTTTGACTCCATTGTATGCTCTTGCCTCCTTTGTCAAATATTAATTGAGCATAATGGCTTGGGTCGATTTCTGATTACTTTGTTCTGTTCCATTGGTCTATATGTCTGTTCTTATGCCAGTACCATGAAGTTTTGAGAATATTGGCTTTGTAATATAGCTTGATATCTGGTATTGTGATCCCTCCCACTTTGTTCTTCTTTCTCAGGATTGCTGTGGCTATTAGGGGTCTTTTTAAAATTCCATATGAACTTTTGAAGAGTTTGTTTTCGGTCTGTGAAATATGCAATTGGTATTTTAATGGGGATTGCATTGAATCTATACATTGCTTTGGGTAGTATGGACATTTTAATGATATCAGTTCTACCAATTCATGAACACTGTATATCTTCCTTTTGTGTATGTCTTCCTCTATCTCTTTTTTCAATGTCCTATAGTTTTCCAAATAGTTCTTTTGCCTCCTTAGTTAAGTTTATTCCTCAATATCTTAATATTTTGTTGCAATGGTAAATGTGATTGTTGTTTTGTTTTGTTTTTTGTGGTTTTTTTTGTTGTTGTTCTTTTTTCTTTTGTGAGTTCACTATTGGTGTATAAAAAAGCCATAGATTTCTGGGTGTTAATTTTGTATCCTGCTATATTGCCAATTCATTTATTAAGTCTAGTGGGGTTTTTATAAAGACTTTAGGGTTTTCTATGTACAATATCATGTCATCTCCAAATAATGACAATTTTACTTCTTCTTTTCCTATTTGGATGCTTTTTATTTCTTCTTCTTGTCTGATCACTATGGCTAGCACTTCCAGTACTATATCGAACAGGAGTGGTAAAAGTGGGAATCCCTGTCTTATTCCTACTCTCAGGGGAAATGATTTTAGTTTTTGCCCATTGAGTATGATGTTGGCTGTAGGTTTGTAATATAAGGCCTTTATTATTTTGAGTTATACTCCTATTCCCACTTTGCTGAGGGTTTTTATTAAGAAAGGGTCTTGGATTTTGTCAAATGCTTTTTCTGCATCAATTAATATGATTATGTGATTTTTTTCTCTCAATTTTTTTATATGATGAATCACATATATTGATTTGCAGATATTGTACCATCTTACATCTCTGGAATAAATGCTACTTGGTCATGGAGTATGATCTTTCTAATGTAATGTTGGATCTGATTTGCCAGAATTTGGTGAGGATTTTAGCATCTATGTTCATCAAGGATATTGGCCTGTAGTTCTCTTTGTTTGTGGTGTCTTTACATGACTTTGGAATTAGGGTAATGCTGGCTTCATAGAAAGAACTTAGAAGTGTGCCTTCCTCTTGAATTTTTTGGAATAGTCTGAGGAGGATAGGTTTTAGTTCTTCGAATTTTTGGTAAAACTCCCCTGTGAAGCCATCTGGCCTGGGCTATGGTTTGCTGGAAGTCTTTTGATTACTGTTTTAATTTCCTCCGTAGTTATTGGCCTATTCAGATTTTTCAATTGTTCCTGATTGAGTTTTGGAAGGTCATATTTTTCTAGGAATATGTTCATTTCTTGTAGGTTGACAAGTTTGTTGGAACAGAATTGTCCATAATATTTCTTTATAATCCTTTGTATGTCTGTTGGGTTGGTTGTTACTTCACCTCTTTCATTTCTGATTTTATTTATTTTGGGTCCTCTCTCTTTGCTTCTTGGTGAGCTTGGCTAGAGGTTCATCAATCTTGTTTATCTTTTCAAAAAACCAGCTCTTGATTTTATTGATCTTTGTATTATTTTTGTTTTGTTTTGTTTTTACATCATTTATTTCCATCTGATCTTTATTATTTCCTTCCTTCTGCTTACTCTGGAATTTTCTTGTTGCTGTCTTTCTCATTCTTTAGGTTGTAGAGTTCGGTAATTTATTACAAGTTTTTATTGTTTTTTTGTTTCGTTTTGTTTTTGTTTAGGGTAGGCCTGTAGAGCTATGAACTTCCCTCTCAGGACTGCTTTCACTGTGTCTCATAGCTTTGGATTGTTGTGTTTTCATTGTTATTTGTTTCCAGGATGTTTTTTATTTCTTCTTTGAACTCTTTGGTAACCCAATCATTGTTTAACTTGCTATTTAGCCTCCAAGTGTTTGAATTTTTTTGATTGTTTTTATTGTAGTTTATTTCTAATATTATGCCATTGTGATCTGAGAAGATATTTGATATGATTTCAATCTTCTTGAATTTGAAGAGACTTTGCCTTTGTCCCAATATGTGGTCTATCTTTGAAAATGTCCCATGTGCACGTGAAAAGAAAGTATATTCCAAAGCTTTGGGGTAAAATGTTCTAAAGATTTCAATTAATTCCATCTGATCTAGTGAGTCGTTTAGGATTGTTGATTCTTTGTTGAACTTTTGTCTAGGGGATTTATCCAGTGATGTCAGTGGTGTATTAATGCCCTCTACTATGATTGTATTGCTGTCGATCTCTCCCTTGATATCTTCCAGAAGTTTTTTTTAATGTATTTGGGTGCTCCTGAATTTGGTGAATATAAGTTTACCAGAGTTATATCCTTTTGTTTTATCAATTCCTTAAGTATTATGATGTAGCCTTCTTTATCTCTTGTTATGGCCTTCACTTTGAGGTCTATTTTGTCAGATATAAGTATTGCTACACCGGTTTTTTTTTTTTTTCATTTCCATTTGCCTAAAAAATATTTTTCTATTGTTCTGAGGTGGGTCTTTTGTAGACAGACTATACATGAGTCATATTCTTATCCATTCAGTCACTTAGTGAATTTTGACTGGAGCATTTAATCCATTTATGTTTAAGGTTATTATTGATAGGTACTTGTTTGTAGCCATTTTTATTCTTTATGCCTGTGTTCCTTCTTTCCTTTCTATTTCTTCTTTTTTTACAACAGTCCCTTTAGCACTTCTTGCATTGCTGGCTTGGAAGTGATAAACTCCCTTAACCTGTTTTGTCTGTGAAGCTCCTGATTTACCCTTCAATTTTGAATGATAGCCTTGCTGGATAGAGTATTCATGAATTCAGTCCCTTGCTTTGTATCACTTTGTATACTTCATTCCATTCCCTTCTGGCCTGATGTGTTTATGTTGAGAAATCATTTGATAATCTAATGGGAGATCCCTTGTAGGTAACTCTCTGTCTCTCTCTTGCAGCCTGTAAGATTCTCTCTTTGTCATTAACATTTGCTATTGAATTATGATGTGTCTTGATGTGGGTCTTTTTGAGTTCATCTTGTTTGGGAATCTCTATGCTTATGTGACTTTTTTTCTTCTCCAAATTAGTTAAGTTTTCTATCATTATATCTTCAAATAGGTTTTCTAATCATTGCTCCTCTTCTTGTCCTTCATGCATTCCTATTATATGGGTGTTACTTTGTTTCATGTTGTCTCAAGGCACCTTTAGGTTCTCTTCCTGCTTTCTAATTTTTACCTCCAGTTGCTCTTCCGATTGGGTGTGTTTTCTGCTCTGTCTTCTAACTTCCTAAATCAGTCCTCTGCTTTTTCTAATCTTCTGTTGAAACCTTCCATTGTGTTTTTTTTATTGTAACTATATCATTATTAATTTCCTCTTGATTCTTACATAAGTTGATTTTCTAATCAAGATGATTTAGGAAATGTATGACCCTTACTCTGAATTCTTTTTCTGACATATTGCATGTCTCTGTTTCATTTAGTTCCTTCTCTGGTGATTTCTCATTTTCTTTCCTTTTGGGGTTGTTTTTTTGTCTCCCCTTTTTTGTTCTCAATGGATGGCCCAGGCGCCGGGTCACAAGGGGCCTGTGGCTGAAGTGGCAGACTTGGTGGGAGGATCATGCTTTCTGAGACTTGCTGGAGGGCCCAGGTGCCGGGTAGCATGGGGCTTGTGGCTGAAGTGGTGGGCTTGGTGGGAGGGGAGTGCACTCTGGAGCTCATAGGAGCCTGCGGCCAGGGATGCTGGAGTCCCAGCATCTGTGGGTCTGCAGATGAGGTAACAGGTCTTTGGCCAAAATGGCTACAGGGTCTGGTATGTTGTCTCAGGCCAGTCTGGGTGGTGATGAGGCTAGGCTCCTAGTCACAGCAGCTCTTTCCTTCAAGATGGTGTGGTTTCTGTGACAGAGCCAGCTCCACCAGGAGTGTTTGCAGCAGTAGCAGGGGTTCAGCATCTAGGAGAGCCAGGTCTTCCAGCCCCTGAGACTCCTGCAAGATCTAACTCACACACACACACACACACACACACACACACACACACCACACATCCACACATTCCCCTTTTGCTCCCTGACTCACTCACACTCTTTTTTTCACTGCCATCCTGCCAGTCACCATTTTGATTCTCCTCCAACTCATTTATTAGATGTTCTTTCTCAGTGAACCATGGTATTCTATGTTTGCATTCAGAGTTGTCCTGAATTGATGTATGGGTTTCTGTGCCCTAGGTCATTTTATTGTTTCCCTGGAAATTGCTGGAATCACACCTACTTGTGAGCAGTCAACTGAAAGAGCAAGTGTGTATGTTCTGAAAAGGAATTCTGACCATGCACCATGACTACATTACTTTTTCTTTTATTTTTTTGGATTTTAGCTTTAGGATTGTTTTTTATATAACTCTTTTACTCTTTCTACATATATTATATATGCCTCCTTCTATATATCAAATATTTCCAAGTTAAAAAAATAGCAATTCAAAACTACATCATATGGGTCAGAAAAAATCAGTGTTCACACACACACACACACACACACACACAAACACACACACACAAAAAAATATGCACTCTTCCCTCTAATATGTATAGGACACAGACTATGACCACTTGAAATATAAGCAATTGAATACATTATGTGCATGGTTTTTCACTGTAAATATGTATTCTAAAGATTGAGTATATGAAATATGAAACAATATGAGGATTTATGCATTGATACAGTAGAAAGAATGCAATGCTGCAATCTATCTTACAAACACAATAATGGATCAGAATTTCTATTCATTACTGAATGTCATTTTGTGTCCCACATACTTTCACATAATTTCATTATAAGAATCCTCATCTCCCTGGCTCATAGCAACTTTTGAAACTCTTTTTGTTTTCCAGGTGTCCTTAAAGAGTTAGAAGCAAATGTAAATAATGTGTTTTGTTGATTGATGTTTGAATCCTATGAAGTCTAGAATAAGATTTGCTGAGAAAGATACTTGGTTTAATTAAGGGATAGGTACTGCATATGAAAGCACTGGGAATGAAATATTGAATGTCTGTGTATATTTGATAAGCACTTTCTTCATCTGTCACATGAAGAAGGGAGGATCATGCTTTATATTTTGCTAATGGATTTTCTCTCTGCTAACAAACTCAGAGCTTGAAGTAAAGGAAGATTGCCACACATCTCCGTTTCTGTGATTTCCATACATCCATTTCCCTGATACTTTATTCTTAAATTGCAGATTTAAAATCTACTATCACTTATTTATACTTTATGCTTGAGGTTATGTTGTGTGATTAAAGAACAAACTCGACTAGAAAACTATATATTTTCTCTTTTCCTTTATAAAGCTACTACGAGATTTCAGAAAAATGACTGTTTAAAATTGACAGTTTTAATGGTTACATAGTTGTTGTTTGAAGATGACATACCAAATGAAAAACTAATAAATATTAGAATAATATGATACCAAATCACTAGACAGGGCCATATTTTATTTATTATTTTAATTAATTTTAAACTAGTATGTTAAAAAAGCAGTAAGAGCACATTTTAAAAATAATTGCTCTGCCCTTGCCAGTTTTGCTCAGTGGATATAGCGTCAGCCTGCGGACTGAAGGGTCCCTGTTCGATTCCGTTCAAGGGCATATGCCCAGGTTGCAGGCTCAATCTCCAGTGTGGGGTGTGCAGGAGGCAGCCTATCAATGATTCTCTTTCATCATTGATGTTCCTATCTCTCTCTATGTCTCCCTTCCTCTCTCTCTCTCTGAAAACCAATAAACATTCAAAAAAGAAATTGTGCATCAAATAACATGTTATTTTATTTCAATAGGCAACTGATGTTTTTTTTCTTTTCTCCTAGAAATATTATTTGTATACACATATATAATCGATATCTATCTATCCATCTTGCAATTTTTTCTATAAATGACCATCAGAATCCATTAGAATAATGATTTGGAGTTAATTGTGCTCATTGCATTACATTATCTATTCAGAAAATGTAAGACTGTGGATCTACTGCTTTCTCGTAGAGCTTTGAGAAAGGGCAATTTCAGCCAAATAGCAGTAAAATTCTCACTTTCACACCTCAAAACCCTTTCCTTCTAACTCTCATGGTCCCTATTGGCACACAAGTGGAAAAGAGAATCATCTCTGTGCATGAAACGCTGGAGGCACATTCATCTCCTCCCACCTATAACTCACTTCTCACAATAAGTTTCTATTGAGTTAGGAATTAGTGAATGTTCTTTCTGACAGTGAGAGATTCAGTAACTTGGGGGAGTGCTGCTTTGTTTTGAAAATTGGGCCAGGAAAGAGCATTGTTGATGAGGAAACATCATGGAATCAGTAGAAGACTGTACTTCTCTGCCCCATTCAGTTTTGTAATTTATAGTTTTTTTTTCCTCAGAGTCAAATGGACAAGTAAGACTTAAATTATCCTGTATAGACTCACAAAGATGATTATGTGCTGGGTGAATGCACAGAAGCACTGCATAAATACAAACCCAGATCTGAAGAAGACAAAAAGAAAAGGCCTCAGCTAAGTGTTCCCATACATGCAGACTAATCCATGCAAGGAACTAACAACTATCAATCCATTGAGAGAGTCAGTATTTGTCCAGCTGCCTCACAGCTGGAGCTGGTAGTTTCTAGATTCATTCATCATGTTTGGAGAAATGAATAGAAAATACTACATTATATTTGATTTTGAGGTATTTGTGAACAGAAAATTCATTCACATCTATTTTTAGTATATTAATTAATGATATTCACTTAATTAAGCCTTTGGGGGTAAAAATAACAATTCTGAGAGAAACAGTTTTAATATCCTGAGCTGAAATTGAATCATGAATAGCTAAGTTTAAAGTCAAATATGCTAATACTTACTGTTTTCATCTCTTTTACTGCTATAATATGTGTATTGTATTATGACACAGACCTCAAACTCATATTTTACAGGGAAAATATAACACAAGTTTTATTTTTTAAGGAGTGGTTTTTATATACAGCCAGAGGCTTCCTGTTCCAAATCATTCCTGTCAAACATTTAAAATATATACACCTACATCCTACCTCCAGCTTTGAATGAGAATTGTTCTGATTGTTGTCTGAATGCAACATAGCTCTATCTGAAAAAACTTTCCCAGGGCTTCTCTATCTGCTAGACCATGAAAGTAAACACTTTATGTTTATTGAGCAGGATTTATGAAGCTGTCAGTGAACTGACACATGGCAATAAAATGTATTGTGGCTGTAGTCTAGATAATCTACAGCTGAATGAATTACACTAATTCTGGTGCTTGCATATTCATGCTGTGGAAATAGTTCTTGTAACAGATTTCTGCATTGTCTGCAGGTGCCACAGCGTGGTTAGAAGTAGAGTTAATTGCACTCTAGGACATGTGGGAGTTCACACACGTCCATGGAGTTGGCTTGTTTTCTGGAAGAGTATTCATGATTTGTGTAAGGAAGCCACGACACCCATAATTAAATTATCACAACTGCAAACACTTAAGTTTTGAAAAGACATTGAAAATAGAGGGGTTTCTAACTATTGTGTTAATATCAGAATTTTATCTCCATCTATGTGCCATTTAACAAGTTCGCTTAAATTCCAAGTTTGTTACTCAATAAAAGAAAAATGTTGGCTATATCACTACAGCCAAGCTACATGCATAGCTGGTATACCTCCTAGCTAAATGAGAATGCCTAGTTCTGCAAGCTTAATTAGAAGAGATGTTTTCCCTTATGGGGCATATTAAAAGCAAAGTGTTTTATTTACTTTGGCAGAAGGTACATTAGGGAATCTGTGAAAGAAGAAGAAATTAATCTTAAAAGAATTCACACACTGTTTTCTTATTGTGACCCAGTATACACAGCTTCATTGCATGATGCAGAGGGAAAAAATGTCTCAATTTTTTGGATTTTTGCCTTGGTTAATGATTAGGAAATTACCAATGTTTATGTTAATTTTTTAGAGTTTAATTTTATTCAGAATAATCCCATATGCTAATAGTTCTATTTTCACCCAAGCCCCTTCCATTTCTTTGTTATGGTCCTTCCTTGGCTTACAGAGCTTATTCTTTGGAAGATTCCGGCTTTTACCCTTCTATTCAGTAATAGCAAATATTCTGATGACTCTATTGCTATATCAGTATGTTAGATATCAGAAAAAAAAATGTAAGAGATGTGTTATAATATTATTAACAGAATAAATGTAATAATTTTCTAAAGCATGAAATTTGGGGAATTAAATTCCTGTGTAAATAAAAGAAATGTTATATTAATTAGAATGGTAGCATTTTTTAAAGTAATAGGGCATGTAAGGTTGTAAATTATGGGAAACTATAAGTTGTTGATATGGTGCTAGTAAAGTTTGTATCTAGGTTAAAGCAGTAATATTATGGAAGGAAGACCAGAATAAATACTAGGCCATAAATCTCATGCTAATGCATTTGAAAGGCATGCAAATGGTGACTTGAAGAATTTCTAAAAGAAAAATCTGCAAATCTCTTAAATCTAGAAATCTTTCTGACAACTGTGTAAAGGATGAATAAGGTAAAAAGGAGGTAGGTACATCAGTATTAGATTCATGTATATTAATTAAAAGAAAAAGATGTAATGTCTTAAATATTTAGATTGCAGTATTAAAGTGAAAATCTGTAGAATAACTGTGTTAATTTCTGTTGACAATGCATTTTATAGACTGTGCTGCTATACATGAATTAATATAACTGATGTAGTTATTGATGTAACATACTAATTTAATATAATAATACTAGAGGCCCAGTGCACGAAATTTGTGCACTGGGGGATGGGGTTCCCTCAGCCCAGCCTACCCCTCTCACAATCCGGAGCCCTCAGTGGATGTCCTACTAATAGCCACAGTCTGGCAGCAGAGGCTTGGAGCAGGCATCCTGTGTGTGTGTGTGTGTGTGTGTGTGAATGTGTGTGTGTGTGTTTCCCCGCTGGAGGCCTTCCCCCAGCTGCGTAGAAGGCTCAGAGCAGGCACTCCATGTGTGTGTCTGCTGGGGGCCTGCCTCAGCCACACCATGGAGGCTTGGAGCAGGTGCCCCTCTGTGTTGATCTCTTAGGCTCCTAGCCTCCACTGCGTGTTGTACTCTCCCTTGAGCTGTAGCCAGGGTGGGGTGCTGCCTGCAGGCTGAGCTTTCCTGCTCACGGATGGATAGATCGCCCCAGAGACCCGGGGGCAGGCCCTCCTGGGTGCTGCCTGCAGCCTGCACTTTCCTGCTCTGGGATCGCCATGGCAACCCAGGAGCAGGCCCACCTGGGGCCTGCCTACAGGCCGCACTTTCCTGCTCACCGATCGCCATGGAGTCCCGGCTGGCTGCAGGGCTTAGGCAGCACACGGGGGTCCCGGCTGGGGGTAGGGCTGCACACGGGGCCCAGATGGCAGCTCGCATTGTCCCGCCCTGCCTGCAGTATGCAAATTAGCCGCCATCTTTGTTGGCCGCTAATTTGCATATCATACTGATTAGCCAATGGGAGGCATAGCAAAGGTATGGTCAATTACCATGTTTGTATATTATTAGATGTGATTACTAATAACTGTTCTCTTTTTTCCCTAAGTGTATTCATGTGTGATGTAGATAGCCAGTGTACCTAAATTTTTGTTAAACCACCTGAGTTATACAAGGAAAGTTCTGCTTTTTTTGAAAGGAATAGGAATATGTAAATTATATGAATAAGGGAATATCACTTGTAAAAATACTTGACCATAAAGTAGAACTTACTAGTATAATCATAAAAGTCAGTTTTCTTCCTATAGCCATAAATTTCAGTTTTCTGTTTGAAATTTTAAACAAGAATTTTCAGGTGAAACAAATAATACAAACACATTGTAGAACACAGAAAATAAATGATTTTATCATAATTAAAATAACCTCAACTGATATATTTTCTTTTGAGGAGATCCTTCCAGATACCTACTATTTACTGTGCAATGTTGCTTATTAAAAATGAAGTGATACAGGACCACAAAATAATCATGAAAAATGTAAATATAAATGACTATATTAAAATATAAGTATGTAATATAAGTAAATATATGTAATGTATTGTAATAATATATTTACTTATGTTAACATATATGAAACATATATTTAAATACATTAATACATTTTCAAACTGAAAATCATCCTCGAATGCATTTTGTAAAACATAGAACTCACAGTAACAAAGAGGTGCTTAATTTTATTTTTTATATAATACTTTGAGAAGTATTACTAACCTCCAAGTGTTACAGGAGAATACTCCTATAAAGTAATGATATAGAGAGATTCTATCTATATGATTCTTACAGAGCAAACAGTTTGAACTATTGTAAGTACATAAGCAAGTCACAGAAATTTTTTACTCAGTATCCTTCCTCTTATATTTTGACTGGCTTCTACAATAAAATATAACACTGACTTTGTTCAATAAAAACTCAAAACAAAATATATGCCATACATTTACATGGCTAAATTATTAAAACATACATATCTATTACTAATTTAGATAACAGAATGGTTGCTACCAGTAGGGAAGGGGTGTGGGAGGAGGAAAGACAAGAAGGTAAAAAAAATATGGTAACAGAAGGACACTAGATTTCAGGTGGTGGGCACACAATATACAGATGTCATGTTATAAAACTATGCATCTGACACTTATACAATGTTATTTTTAACCAATATCACCCCAATACATTTAATTTAAAAAATACATCAGGGAAACTATAAAAGAGAGGATATATACTAAAATGTTATCAGTGGCTATGTTTGGGTCGTGAGACTGATAGTGATTTTTGGCCTGGCTGAAGTGGCTCAGTTGGTTGAGCATCATCCGATGAACCGAAAGGTTCCTGGTTGGGGGGTATGCCTCGATGTTTCTCTCTCTTTCCCTCTCTCTCTTTTCCTTCCTCTCTCTCTAAAATCAACAAAAACACATTTAAAAACAAGAAAGTTTATTAGTTTTCTCTGATATTTTTGCATTTTTTAAAATTTTTTACAGATCCTTTAAATACAAAAAATTAAAGACAAATAAATAAATTAAAATTTAATTGAATTTTATTCAAAATTTTCATTTCTCCATTTCGGGGCAATGCATTTGATTGCTGATCTTTCTTCATTTTGTTAAAAGCCTTCAGGAAACGTTGAAGCAATAAATTGAATATACATTTTTTGGAATAATATTCCAGAAGTATCTTTATTTAGTAACAGTTACTTTATAGTTCTAAACAGGCAGGTCAACAAACTTTTAAAATTATACGGATAAATCATTAAACATTACTAGAGAGTGTAGAAGTTTGTTTCATTTCATGTTTATTGTTTGAAATGTTTATTTTTTAATTCTACATATATTATTAAGTGACACTATTAATTATGTGCCAGAAATTATTCTAGACATTTGGTATATCTATCAGTGAAAAAAAACTAACAGAAATGTCTGCACTTTTTGAGAGTTGGACTTTAAATTTGTACAAATCTCTTACATTTGTACAAGAGACTTTATATGTAGCTACTAAGTATAATTTAAAAAGCATCTTAGATATTTGTTATTTGGCTCATATAAGGCTTTTTCTTTAAAGCCTCATGGTTTCTAAAAAGGCATTATGCTATTATAATGTCAATTTTACTTTATAACTACAAAGCCATGTATTTCCTTTGGACATTTTCTAATTTAATGCACTCACTTTAATTTTATCACATTATTTTTGTAATTAACTTTTATTGAGTTTTGTCTCATCATGTTACTTAAGGTTCTTTAATTAAAATATTTGTTTGACTCATTAAAACAAATTAGAGATAGGCAAGTAAAATGTTCATTTTATTTTGCCACAAATATACCATAATTAGTGACTCAATTAAGGGTTGATTGATCTGTTATTAGGACCAATTCTACAGAGAGATGTATTATATTTGCATTAGTCCCAACTAAATGTAAAGTATTATATTTACTATTTATAATTCTTTACTTAAAAATATGTGTCTTATTTTCAAGATGAAGCTTATTTGGATTTAGTATTTTTATGCTCAATAATTCTACCATTTTTCTAAAAATGATACCACATTTTTGGACTGGAACCTGGATTCTTTGTCCACCAGAATCGAAGAATGAATCCACAGACAGAAAGTAGTATAGTAAAGGCGGAGATTTATTGAAGAACAAGTACAGACTCCCACGTAGGGAGGGGGAAGAGTCCCACAGAATGGACTCCCAGGTAGGGAGGGGGAAGAGTCCCATTGAGTTCTTTTCCCCCATGGCTTATCAGGGCTGCATTCCCAACCCCCTAATATCCCCTCTGATTGGTCAATATTCCCCTTTGAATTGGTTACCATAGTGATTCCTAAGGCCCTCCTTCCTCATAGTCCCTCCATTCCTCTGGGCTTTCTTCTTTTCCACCTGAATGAAGGGCTTCCTTCTCTTTATTTTGTAAATATAGACCTTTCCTGGCTACTTCCAGTTGCCCTGTCTTATGGAGATGTAACTGCACCTGGCTTCCTTGTGTTATGGAAATGTACCTTCTCCCAGTCTGCAGCCCGCCCTTTTCCATGTACCCCAATTCTAAAAAATCCCTAAGCCTGCCTATGTTACCCCAAATTCCTGCTTCAAAAGCATCCTTTACATTTGTGTTAGTTTTATGTTTGATAATTAATGACCAAATGTTTACTTCAAATGGAATATTTTATATATTAACAAATAGCTATTGTCAATAATTTTATAAAATTTAATTATAATCAAATTACTTCATCTTCTCTGTTTTTTTATCTAGTTTGTTTTAAAAGTTAATTCATTCCAGCAGCATTTTAAACTGTGTGTGCAAATACATGTAGATAAGTGAGTGATATGAGTTTAGTAGATTTAGAAAATCCCCCATATTTTCTTCCACTTTGCCAACTTAAACAGTCAAATGCATACCCCATATTTCTTGAAAGATCCAATCATGCCTTTCTCTTTAAAATATTCTCACTTGGCTTCTGGGACACCACATATTCCTGAATTTTCTATTTATTTTATTTATTTTTATTTTTTACAGTGGTCACTAATGGCATGTCTTGACAGGAAATCCAATAGTTTGGTGTGCGAAATATCACAGAAATATAGAAATGTGTAAGCGTGCAGCTCTGAGTAACTCCCCTTCTTGATATGAGTTACATCCTTAGGTACCAATGTGACTGTGTCTTGTCTAATGTTATAAATTCCCGAGTTCCAGGTTCCTTGGCTCCTCCAACCTCAGAAGTTCCTCATTCCCTGCAGACAGTGTCCTGTCTGTTTAAATATACATGCACCGTCGTAAGGAAATGAAGCATAACTAATGCGGTTCTGTATCCACTCACTTACGTTCTTATTTTGTATTTCTTCTACACTCTGTGTTTGTTGGTTTAAGTGTAAACCAAAGTGAAAGCAATAAAAAAACATCAAGCCTGAGTCATCATTCTGCCCATACTCTTTTCTGGATTGCTCCTTCTGCTCTGGTGCAGTTCACAACACCTTCTCAGACTATTTTGTTAGACCTTTTTTTTTTTTTCCTACCTCTCAATATCAGAGTTATAGCAAAGCATCTAAATAATTCCTGAACTATATTATTCAATCCAATGACTTTATCATCTAACCCTCAACCTTGCCCTTAAAACCTAGCACCCAAATGCCTTCTTGACATTTCCACTTGGATACTTATTAGATGACTCAAGCCCAGTATTTGTAAAACTCAGGTTTAATTCCTTTCTCACTTTCATACTGCTCCTCCCTCAATTGCCTGTAAGGAACAATATAATTTGCCCATATTTTTCAGGGCAGGTTCCTTACACTTATATTTTTTTCTCACACCCCAAACTCTAAACACCCACAAACTGTTCTACCCAATTAACATACACATCTTAAATCACCAATGTCACCAATATCATAATCACTCTTGCACAAGCTATCATCACATGCATTAAATGATCCCACTGTTTCCACTTTTAGATCCCTACAGTAAATGTTCTATACAGCAGCTAAGATAACTTTTAAAAAGGTATATGTCATTGCATCCCATGTACAAAATCCTCCAAACACTTTCCTTACTCTTAAAATAATCCAAATTTTCTGACACATGCAGGCTGCACATAAGCTGATCCTGACTCACTGCCTTCTAATCGCATTGAACTCTGCTGATCTCAGAGCTCATACAAACACTGTCCCACCACAGGACTTTTGAACTCACTGTTAGGTCGCAGAGAGCCAGGATCAGATACATGCAGACATGGGATGAGACAATGGACTTCCTCTGGAATTTCTCACAGATCTGGGATTTCTCACAGGTCAACGTGCCAGACACAGATACCTGCTTCTTCTCCCTGAATCCACATACTCCCCTGCAGCTGAAGCCTCCTCAACTGAATACCTCAGCTCATGTCCCCGCCCCTCACCCAACCGCAGTATAAAAAAAGCGCCCCCCTCCATGTTGGCGTGAATCCACGTGCCCTGTCTTTGGGGGTACGTGGGTCTCCCGGGGACGCAGAATAAACTTTCCTTTCCTTTCTTTTCTGATTCACTGGACTCTATTTCTTGCGCCGCCTCCTGAGCCACCTAACCTAACACTCACTATTTCATTTTCCTAGATAATGCTTCGTCCATATGTCTAGATACCAAATGAATTCTGTTCAACATTTCTTGATTCTGAAGACATTTCTTTAGTTAAAAATTTCCTAGTTATACTGTCTAAAATGGCACATTCCGATCACTATCTATCCCTATATTCTGCTTTATTTTTCTCCATAGTGCAATTCACTAACTAAAATTATGTATTAATCTTTCCATCATCTGTGACTGCTGACACCAACTAAGACTGCACATAGTAGTTACTGTCGTGCTCCACTCTGGGGTTACAGCTCCAGCTCTGGTGTTACAGCTCCAGCAGGGTAAGTGCATTATTCAGTAAAAACCAAAAGTGTACTCCACAGAGAGAGGGGAGGTTTATTTATATAGAAAGAAATTCCTGACCCTGGTCCCTCATTGGTCCATTTCTATGTAAATGAAGACTCCAAACCTTCATAGTTGGGTGCAAAGAGCACCAACCTGGTTGATTGGAATGGAGCCGCTCTGATTGACTGGTGAAGATGCAAATGAGAATATAGCTGCAGGCTCCACATCCTACTATATGAAAAGATGTTCAACATCACATGTCATTAGGGAAATGTGAATTGTTATACCACCATGCTCCTATTAAAACAATAAATAGCTACACACTGACAACAACAACTATTGGTGAGGATGAAGTAACAGGAACAGTCTTTCATTGCTGGTGTGGACCCAGAATGGTACAGCCACTTAAGAAAACAGTTTGGCAGTTTCTTACTAAACTAAACTCTCAGTCCTAGTGGTCTAACTGCAAACCTAGGAGCTCCCTTATATTGGTGGACTCAAGCCAGCAGAAGCACAGAGCAAGAGGCTTGGCAGCCCAGACTGTGGCTTTGCACTGAACTGCAGTGAACATGGGAGGCCTCTGTAAACAATGACTTGATAGACTCTGGTTATGAATTTGGTCCTGATTAAGCCCAAGAAGTCTTTCTTGGCAGATATATTCTCAGGGTCAAAAATATGCAACAAAAATATTTAATGTATGAAGATACTATTTTTATAATTATAAATTATGAAAATGTTAAAAATTAATTTCTCCAGCATTTGCAATAACCGGCTGGCCTTTCTAATTTCTGTAATGTGTCATAACAAAACACATTTATGACATGGTAGCATCAAAGGTAAGAAAAATAAAACTATGTCATTAATATGTCAATTTCTAGAAAACATTATTTACAACCTGATTAAATATTACCAAAAGTCCTGAACAGATATCTCATTAAAGATATTTATGAAAATGGGAAATAAGCATATGAAAAGATGTTCAACATCACATGTCATTAGGGAAATGCAAATTGTTATACCACCATGCTCCTATTAAAACAACAAACATCTACACATTGACAACTACACTAGTGGCATTCATTCTTAATCCTAGTCCTTTCTGGGTCCCACTACATATCTGCCATTCACCTAGTTTGACTGCTAAACCCTTTGAGTATTTTGTCAGCTAACGGAAAGCCCATTTTTCTGAGGCTAGTTAGATTTATTTCACTTGAAACACAAAATTAATATAAACAGTATTGGGCAATGTGCAAAGAGTTAATCCAAGATTATATAATGGCAGTTTAGGGAGAAAAGTTTTAAAGTACTAAAGAATAAAAGGAATGTATCCTTTAAAAATATATTCTGAGTGGGATGGTTAAAAATTTGACTTTCAGCCTACTTCAAAACACCCCAGGTTATAAAATACTAATGTTACAAAGTAAGTGGAGCTCATCTCTAATGAGTAGATGCCAATAGATTAGCATTTTAAGTATGGGATGACAGCATGATTGCAACAAACATCTGTAAAATTATTGCTTTTCATCTACATTAATTTGCTAAATTACTGCCATGCAAATAGCCCCAAGCCATAAATAAAAAAGGCATTCAGGAATCATTAGTAAATTAGACCTTGGTTACCTGATTTAAAAATCAAAAACGAAATTAGGTGCATTGGTGCATAACCTACCATAGTAGAATGTAATGAGGAGGTATATGTTAGTGGAAACCAAGGAACTTTTGTGTCTAAGGAGAATTTCAGAGAATGACCACATGCTGCTTTTAGTGGTTATTGTTGGCTATTTAAAAAGAGATTGATGTGTATCGCTGTGCTGTAAAAGAATGTTTCACATGCTGAGACACAGTAGTTACCTTCGAATTTTTGCCTATGGATATAAATCTGTATATTGAGAATGTTGCATTGTACTAAGTTTATGCAGAAACCTTAGCTATTACAACCATCTTGCTGAGAAGTTGATACCAAAAGGAAGGAAAAAAAGAATGAACAATATAGAAGACTAGGTAAATAACTTCCTTTGTGGCTCTATTTCTATGCAACACATATGCATGCCAATCTCTTAAAAAAATAAAAAAAAAACATATATAGATTAAAAAGTTTGTGAACCTTGCTTCACTTCAAACCAGGAGTTCTGTTCAAGTGTAGCTATGTTCACACACTCTATTTAAAAGGAAATTCAGGCAAATCTTTTGTTATTTGGATTAGTAGTTAGTGTTTAATAAATTGTTTATTGAATTTTAGAATTCTTAAAATGAGTTTGAATATGTGAACAGAGTCCAAAATTTTAGGTAGAAAACTTAACATCTATTATTATCTCAAACTGAATCCTGAGATGAACAGAATACATAGTATATGAAAATATTAATATTAATAACCACTAGTCACAGTGAACACTGTGCTAATTTCAGTGAAGCTATTATCTCATTGGAACGTCCAAAAAGCATATGAAGAAAACGTTATGATGCTCTCATTTTACAGAGGAGAAACTACTTTTTGGGGGTTTAAGTAATTTTCCTTAGATTACAAAGAAAAAATGTTGGTTGGGGCATTTGATCTCACGCCAATGACCACACTCTTTTATAGATTTATTTTTATATTGACTTAGTTGGGATGACATTGGTTAATAAAACCACACAGGTGTCAAGTATCACTTCCTGATTGCCCACATATTAATGTGTACTACCAAATGGAAATAATCAATATTTAAGAAAACATATGATTGCCTGTAATGTAGGTACACAGAAAAAGTCAGTCATTGATACTGAACATATATGAAGTTTTGCACTGCATATTTTTATGTCAAATATTCATAGAAAATTAATTATCTACCAAGAGCCTGCATTTATTAGAAACAATGTTTTATTTATTGTCCTTTCTTTTTTAAGTTAAGATTGGGCACTAAAATAGTCATTTAAAACAGTGATGGAAACATTAGCTGTGTCTCTCAGTAACCAATCTGTTCCAATCAAACTGTTTATATAGGAAATAATTCTATTGTATTGAATCATCTCTCAATATTTTGCCGTTGTCAAAAAGTGATGACAAATATAAGCAATCAAACATTGTAAATGTGTTTTCATTAGAAAGCTTTTCAATTGTAATTCTGTTTTGCTTCTTAATCTTCTTATATGTAATCTCCAGGAACTGCTGGAAGATGAGAGGCACACAGATTGCTTGTCTGCTTATTTCCTCCCCCGAGATTTGTCTACTGCTTCCAGCAAGCTTAACAGAATCTCTCCATAAACAAATCTATTCTTTTGTCTTTCTTAGCCTTATCTGTCAAGTCCATTTCAAGAGTCTGGGTATGAACAAAATAATGATATGGATAGAGAGATTCACTAGGACTTATACCAGACTCGAATATTAATGTGGTAAGTGCTTTGCTTTTGTGGAGGCAAATCATAGGAGAGGGTCATATTGATATTTCTTATAGTGATACTAGAGTCTTATATTGGATTCAGTAAAATAAATAGAGACAAAATAGACTAGCTTTTATATGAAATATAATAAACAAGTGTTATAAAGTGCCTGAGAACAATTTTCTGTCCTATATATGATGTTAGAAAGTTTAGCAATATATTTATTTATGCCCACAAATTATACTAGCACAAAAGTAAACAAGACATTCAGAAATACTTTAACAATATACTCATCATATCATCAGATTATACAAGGCTTGCATACCTGAATTGGGCAATGTTCAGGCTATTAGATTAAATAAATAATAGATTAGATTAAATAATAGGATAATCTCACACATACACTCCCACAGAGGTATATTTATATACAGATGCATACACATGCTTAAACCATTAAAATAGAGGAAAAAGATCACAAATTAATATCCTATACATATAGATGTTTACAAGACAACAAGCTCCTAAAGATGACATATGTGTATTTTATTATAACTTAAATGATATGTGCATTAAGAGACAAATGTTTGGATATTTAATCCATACAGATCCATACATTCCTATTTTGTCTTTTTTTCTTTAGGTTTTATACATTGCTATAGTAATCAAGCATAAATTCTAAGATTCCAAACATTTTACAACTCTAATGCATGTATATTTATCATTATTAATGTAAACAGGTGGTAAATTTGTTAGTAAAAAATAATCAAATTTATTGCTTTCATTTCTTTAAAACCAAGGAGTGAGTATATAGATTTTGAATACATGAATAAGTGAACAAACAAAACATGGACTTAACAAGAGTTCTATGTGAGAAAGGCATTCCAAAGTTCCATGCTAAAAGAAAAAAAACACACAGAAATATGAAAAATGCAAAAAAAAAATCTTATGTTTGCTCTTTAATTATTTCTGTTTTATTTACAAAATTAGAAGATTTTTATTTCTGAGTATGTTTCTCTCCATGAGTATAGAGCAAATGAGTTTACATTTTAAAAATCCACAATATTTGGCAGAGAGAAATAAGCATACTGTTAATATTTTATGAATAAACACACTTTAAAAAATTATTATTAGTATTTTTAGTACCATCTGTTTCTCTGTAGTCACCTTCTCGTCCCCTCTTTAAATAAAGAATGGATATACAGGTATATGCTGCTTTTTGAAAGTCCGTATTATGCTACCTTGGTTTATGAACGACCTAGATTAGTACTTGTTTTCCTTATCCTGAAGAAATTAGTAAGGGATTTTTGCTTTTCAAAAATAAATAAATAAATAAAGACGAAAAAAGCACTGAGAATTTGTTTTGCAGTGAGCCATTACAGAGGAAGTGTGCACCCCACACAGCAAGAGGCACCACCAAACTCCTTCCAAGCACCAAGTTGCCATAGCTTTGAGCTGTGTCTGTGAGAATGTGCTTTATCTTGATTTATTTGGTGCATCCATGATCAACGTGTGTCCTAAGGTATCAGAAAAGCCTAATAGAGTTTCTGAGTGTGTTATGCTTAGCATAAAACTGGATACATTTAATATTTGGCATGATTTGGTTGGATATCTTTTGTGTCTGGGATATGGGAAAACTCAAAATTTTTTCCATATAAGTTAATGGTAATTACTTCTTTGTTTATGCCACTTTGGCTTATAAAAGTTCTCATAAGAACACTGCTTATGGAGAGAAGGGAAAACCTACATACAGGGTGGGACAAAAATAGCTTTGTAGCTGATCGTATGGAAAATAATAAATTAATTGATAAATAATACAACAATAAACTGTTTCACATACTCAACTGTAAACTTACTTTTGCCCCACTCTCTAGGTATATAACCATTCTCTCTCTCTCTCTCTCTCTCTCTCTAACTCTCTCTCTCTTTCATCTATACCATATTTTCTTTAACTGTTCATCTATCAATGGACATTTGGGTTGTTTGTATGGAATGTTATTCAGCCATAAAATATAAAGGAATTTTGTCATTTGTGACAATATGAATGATTCTGAATGACCTTAGCTTAAGTACAGTAAGCCAGAAACAGAAAGATAAAGGTAAATAGTTCATGATTTCACATATATGTAAAATCTAAAATAAAATAAAAAAACAGCTAACCTTATAGTAACAGAAATGGTGGTTACCAGAGATTATGGAGAGATTAAAAAAAGAAGTAGAAGAAGAAAGAGAGAAGTAAAATGATGGTTGCCAGGGTCTGAGGGTAGGGATTCAAGGGGAGTTATTGTTCAGCAGATAGAGCTTCAGTTTTGCAAGATGAAAACATTTCTGGCTGTGCATAGTAGTGATGGTCGCACAATAATATAAATACTAGAGGCCTGATGCATGAAATTCATGCAAAGGGCTTGGCCCTTACAGCCCCGACTGGCCCTCTCAGCCCTGGTCAGCCCTCGCAGCCCCGCTTCATCCGGAAGGTCATCCGGAAGGTCATCCGGAAGAATGTGTGGAAGGTCATTCGGCTGTTCATTCTAATTAGCATATTAGCTCCTTATTATATAGCAAACTTAATACCACTGAACTGTACACTTAAAAATGGTTAAGATAATAAATTTTGTTATGTATATTTTGTCATAATAAAAAAATTTGATGTCCTCCTGTTATCTATGGAATGTTCCTAAACTGCAAGGTGACAATAATCTTAAAAATATTCACATCTTTATGATTGTCTCACTATCATTATGCTTTTAACTATATTTGCCCTCAAGAAGCCAATTAAAAAAAGATTGAAAGAATTGCTGAATCCTTATACACTGAGTGGCCAAATTATTATGACGACCAGACATTTGCAGGCAAATTAGCCATGCACTGCATCGTACAGGATATGGAAGCCGAAGGCCTGTTCGGACACCTTTGCTGTCTGCAGTTACCAAGATAAAACGTCTCCAATTCGAATAGGAACACAAGGATTGGACAGTCGAGCATTGAAAAAAAAGTCATGTGCTCCAATGAATCACGTTTCCAGTTGCATCATGCAGATGGCAGAGTGAGAATTTGGCAGAAACAGCATGAAAGCATGCACCCTACATGCATGAGTACAACCCTTCAAGCTGGTGGGGGCAGTGTTATGGTTTGGGGCATGTTTTCCTGGCATGATTTGGGCCCTTTAATTCATGTGGAACAACGTCTGAATAGCACAACATACCTAAGTATCATTGCTGATCAAGTTCATCCTATCATGTTGATGGGGTATCCCAATGGAGATGGCTTCTTCCAACAAGACAATGCACCATGCCACTGTGCTCGTATTGTGCAGGAGTGGTTTCAAGAACATGAGGGAGACTTTACCTTGCTTAGGTGGCCCCCACAATCACCAGATCTCAATCCAATTGAGCATTTGTGGGACAAAGTTAAAAGAGCCATCAGGCAGCTGGTTCCACAACCATCAAATCTCACAGAATGGGACAGTGCTATTCATCAGGCATGGTGTCAGATTCCTCGCATCACCTTTCAATATCTCATGGAGTCAATGCCAAGAATCGCCGCAGTATTGAAGGCAAAAGGTGACCCTTCCAAGTACTGATGGGGTGGTCATAATAATCTGGCCACTCAGTGTATATGCAGGTAATTTTTGCATTGTTTACTTAAGTTTGTGTTTAATAGAAAGAAATGTAAATTTCAAATGCCAAATACAAATTACAAATGTCAAATGCAAATACGAATTACAAATGTCAAATAACAGTTTTGTGTTAACAATTCAGGATCTTTTCCAAAACAAGCTTAATAGACTGTCTTTCCATATTAAAATTCTTGACTGATAGTTTGATATTTTAGTTCAACATATTATAATGCATGCATTATATAGTTTAGTTAAGTCTTAAATAGTACTAAGATCATATTTCCAAATCTGGTAACCATAATTGCAGAACATTGACAAATGTGTAAAGAGACTATTGGTGGATTAGTATCTTTACTTAGAAGGTCTGCCTATACTTAGAAGGTCAAGGCAATTTCTTCTTTTCTATTTTTCTTTTTTTTTTTTTATACTCACTACATTTTATTGAGCAACTATTTTGCCCAAGACCCTTTACACATAGTATTTCTTAACCTTTATAAGAATCCTGTAAGGAGTCCCTCTTTACAGACACATAAACTGAGAAGCACACCTTCTTCAGGCTGAGAACTGAAGGAACAGTTTCCAAGAATTATTCTCTAATAATTGCACCCAACATTTATTGAAGGTTCTCTATGTACCAGGTTTTGCTTGAGCACTTTCTATGAACTAAGTACCTAATCCTCCCAGCAATACTTTGAGAGAGGAACTATCATCACCCCCATTTTATAGATGAGTAGACTGAGGTTTGGAGAAGTTAGATCATAGGCATTGTCACAGAGCTTGTATGTGATGGACAAGGAATTTGAACTCAGCCTGTCTAGCACCAATGCTGAGTTCTTAACTCCTAAACCACACTGCCTTTCTTTGAGCTCGCTTTCCCAAGATTCTATCCCAAGAAGACCTGTTCAGGGAGTCTTCCAGAATAAATGTGCTTGAGTGGCCAAGCTACTCAGCTTAGTCTCTGTCTATTTTTCTTTTTTAATGAATTTATTGGGGTGGCACTGGTTGATACTTTCAACAATAAAGATAAATTTAAAAAAGAATTTCAATAAGTAGAAGGGCACTGGTAGGATTTTTTAAACAGAAAATTAAACTTTACAAGTCATGTTTAACTGTAAAACCATCGGCTGCTTAAGCCAAAGTATGTTTAAGTGTGTAACAAATACTATGGTCATATAATCATTGACTCTGTGGCAACTCTGACATTTCTAAATGTGGAAATTTTACTTTTCTAATCACAATATAACCAACTCTTGGATAACCTTTCCAATCCACAGCAGAGCTTGGAGAAAAAGAAAAAATCATCAGATCAGTACAATAGAGAGAGTAGAGAGGGAAGTCATCTCTGGAACAATAGGGGCAGACACTTTTGAAAACCATCAGAAAGATAGTGACTTTTCTTATAATACTGCATAGGGTTTCGCGACTGCTGGCAAAAACAGTTCTCATGTGTAAAAATATCCGGAGAAAGAAAATAGTGGAAGTGTGAATGCTGAGTAGTATCTGCAGTCACAGGAGCTGAGAAGTCTCTGCAGTCATTAAGGAGTCTCTGCTGCAGGGAAGCTGACAAATCTGCCCAGAGCAGGGTGTGGTGGAGACTGCCATAGGCACAAAGATAGGTGGTGATGCAGGACTGTGACCGAAAAGGCAGACCCGTTTTTCCTAACAATGTCTGTAATTTGTCTGTGAGGATGACATATATTTAAATTAGATTATCTTTAATGATTTAATAGATTGCCATTTATTCCATTGTGCAGTGTTAAGTCTCAAAAAACTCTTGCCTCAGTGAAAATGATGGATCCTGGAAAAAAGGAGAAAGTTCCGTTTTGTGCAATGATAAAACTGCAGGGAGAAGGCAGTCAATATAAGGTCCAAGACTCAGTCCCATCCACGTGGAAACCGTCTCCTGAATGCTTCCAAGCAAGGAGGAGCAGCGCAGCCAAGATACAACCAAGAGGCCTAAAGCTCAGGATGTAGGAAGGAAATGGTTGAGTACTGCAGTGTCCAAAGGCAGATTGATCCTATCTGTGGATCCTATGCAATGTGGATAAAACACACTAGAGTTTAGTTACCTTGAGTTTGGACTCACACAGATGACGAATCATTAGCCATCATGGGGGGATAAAAGGACCCCGCTCTTGAGGTGCTGTGCAGAACAAAAGAAAAGGAGAAGATACATGAGCTTGAATAGCAGCTGACTCTAGAGCAAGCCCTTTGCTGAAACTGCTATGGAGGGATAGTCTAGGTTATTGAATCCCTGATAATAAAAGGATTAAGGTAAATTCATTTTTGTAATAGGATTAGAATGTTTACAAGGAGTGAGAAACTAGAGAATCAAATATTGACAGTTGAGGCTTGGACAAAACTCCTGCATCTGAGGAGCAGAATTAGACCCGAGGAAGTCAGTCGGGAATAAGACGGAATTTTTTTTTTTTTTGAGGGTTGCTATAGCAATTGATGGTCTTTTGTTGTTGTTAACTTTTTAAAATCCTTACCCAGGCACAGTTTCTCTCAGTTATGTTTTATAGTTTTCAGTGCAGAAGTTGTAAACATCTCTCAGTAAATTTATTCCTACTTTGGGGTGTGTTGCTATTACAATACAGTTGGTCCTTGAACAACATGTGGGATTGAAGCTGCCAACCCCGACCCTAAGCAGTCAGAAATCTATGTACAACTTTTGACTACCCTAAAATTTAGTTGTCCCTAGGTATTCTCGGGGGATTGGTTCCAGGACCTTCCAGAGATACCAAATTCCAAGGATACTCAGATGACTTATATAAAATGGCATAGATCAATGCATACTGTCTGCTCTTGGCATCTGGGGACTCCTAACCTCTGATCAAAAACAGTACAGGTATTCATCGAAAAAATCCAAGTATAAGTTGACCCATGCTGTTCAATCCTGTGTTGTTCAAGGGTCAACTGTTTTTGTTTCCTGATAGTATAAAATGTGTATTTTTAAATGTATCCCTCCATCCTGCAGGATTGCTTGATTCACATATCAATTCTAGTAATTTTACAGGTCACTTAAAATTTCTGTGATACAATCATGTCATCTCTAAATAAAGATAGTTTTACAGCTTCCTTTTAAATATTTATGACTTCAATATCTTTTTATTGCTTTATTACAATGATCTTGGTGGTCAAATACAAAGTTGCCTAGAAGTGGTATCCTTGTCTTGCTACTGATGTTAGGGAAAGAGCTTTTGGTATTTTGTCATTAAGTTTGATGTCAACTGATTCTTCTCCAAGTTTTACTATTTTTTATAAACTTTACATTAATTTTACACACCAGAAAACTACTTTGTAACTTTGGTTTTCTTATAAAATACATTTTTTCTCTTTTATTGAAGTACCTGTATTTTCAACATACTTGGGATGGTTACACAGGTGATGAGAGAGACTAAGAAACCAATCAGGAATAGGTAGTTGGAGAGGAGATAAAAAGGGATAAGTTTGCAGAGACCACTTTATAGTTCAGAAGAATTATTGATCATATCCTTGCCAAGATCACTTATTAACATTTACTTAGGCAAGCCTAAAAGCTTCTCAATCCTCTCATGAACCCATATAAACACAAGTGCATTCATTCAATCACATAAATAAACCTATGTGTTAAGAACTAGAATAGCAGCTGAAGATACAAAGATTCCAACTCATATTAGTTCTTCCTAGATAACTAATCTTCAGGGCCGTGGAGCTAAGTTGACTATTCCTTTCCTTGCCCAGATCTCCCTGACCCCCTTTCAATGTGGATAGCTCCCTTACTTGCTTCTGCAAATATAGAGAACTAGAGGCCCGGTGCACAAAAATTTGTGCACTGGGGGGGGTCCCCCAGCCTGGCCTGTGCCCTCTCACAGCCTGGGACCCCTCGGGAGATAACGACCTGCTGGCTTAGGCCTGCTTCCGGGTGGCAGAGGGCAGGCCCAATCCCTAGGTGCAGCCCCTGGTCAGGCTCAGAGCAAGGCCGATTGGGGAATTGGGGCACCGCCCCATCATGCACAGAGCAGGGTGGATCGGGAGGTTGCGATGCCACCCTCAGTCACGCTGAGGGTAGGGCCGATTGGGGGGTTGGGACACCACCCCCTGTCACACTCAAGGCAGGGTCGATGGGGAGGTTTCAATGCCACCCCCTGTCACGCACAGAGCAGGGCCCATCAGGGGTGTTGGGGCTCCGTACCCTGTCATGCACAGAGCAGGGCCAATCAGGGGATTGAGGATCTCCCCGCTGTCACTCACAGAGCAGGGCAGATAAGGGGGTTGGGGTGCTGCACCCTGTCACACTCAGGGCAGGGCCAATGGGGAGGTTATGGCTCTACCCTGTCACACACAGAGCAAGGCCTGTGGAGGGGGGTTGGGGCACCACCCTCTATCACCCACAGAGCAGGGCCGATCAGGGGGTTGGGGCGCCGCCACTGTCACACTTGGAGCAGGGCCGATGGAGAGGTTATGGCTCTACCCTGTCACACACAGAGCAGGGCCCGTGGGGAGCAGGGGTTGGGGCACTGCAACCTGTCACACACAGAGCAAGGCCGATCAGGGGGTTGGGGAGCTCCCCCCTGTCAAACACAGAGTCACAGGGCAATCAGGGGATTGGGGAGCTCCCCCCTATCAGGCACAGAGCAGGGCTGATCAGGGCATTGGGGTGCCTTCCCCTGTCACAAACAGAGCAGGGTGGATAGGGAGGTTGTGGCCTCGCCCCCTGTCACACACAGAGCAGGGCCGATCAGGGGGTTGGGGAGCTCCCCCCGTCACACACAGAGCCGCAGGGCGATCAGGGGGTTGGGGAGCTCCCCCCTATCAGGCACAGAGCAGGGCTGATCAGGGGGCTGGGGCGCCTTCCCCAGTCATGAACAGAGCAGGGCAGATAGGGAGGTTGTGGCCTCGCCCCCTGTCACACACAGAGCTGCAGGGCGATCAGGGGGTTTGGGCGCTGCCCCCTGTCACGCTGATCCCAGTGCCGGGAGCCTCACTGCTCCGCTCATCCCAGTCCTGGGAGGCATATTACCCTTTTACTATATAGAATAGAGGCCTGGTGCACGGGTGGGAGCCAGCTGGTTTGCCCTGAAGGGTGTCCTGGATCAGGGTGGGGGTCCCCACTGGGGTGCCTGGCCAGTCTGGGTGAGGGGGTGAGGGCTGTTTTCCGGAAGGGAGTGACTGAAGCTTCCAACCACTCCTTGTTTTTTTTTCTTTTTTTTATTCTGGGCCAGCTTTAGCTCTGAGGCCTCGCTGCTGAAAACATCGATACAAAGTTTCGGTCCGCGTGGGTTTCAGTCCAGCTGGTTTCTGGAGTTTTGTTTATCTTCTTATTTGCAACATAGTACATAGTTGCTTAGAGTTGTAGCTCAGAGGCCAGCAAGTGAGGCGGGGAACGTTGGAGTCCGCAGCAAGCAAGCCTCATGTTCGCTTTCAGCTGCCTGGCTGCTGGCTGCCATCTTGGCTGGCAGTTAATTTGCATATACTCACTGATTAGCCAATGAAAAGGGTAGTGGTCGTACGTTAATTACCATGTTTCTCTTTTATTAGTGTAGGTAGCATTTAATACACGGAATGCAAACGTCAGTTAACTTCTCTGTCCCATTGATGGACTGAGCCTAGTGCCTAGTACAGTGTGGGGGCAAGCTGGACACAGCAAAAAACTGTTAAAGGAAAATTATTAAATGAATGAATAAAATGTATTATATCCTTGAAAATATTTCTGAAAGAGATGAAACTTTTTGTAGGGCTTTTATTATGAGGCTAAAAGCTTCACAGAGGAAGAGAAACAAACAAATATCTTAAAGTATGTTTAGGAAGTTTTAGACAGTGAAATAGTGAGTGGCAAAGGAATTCCAGTTAACTGAATAATGTTTGTCTAGCATCGAGAGGACATGTTTTGCCCTCCTTGGGGACATATGAAAATGCAAATAAAAATGAAATTTGTCATGCAGAAAAGCAATCACTTGCCTTCTTTTCAGATCCAATGAGGAGGAATTGTCCTGAACATGTTTCCTCAATTCCCAGAGGCCTGGTTTTTTATTTAAGAGTCTTGAGTGTAGCTAAGCATCATTATTTTCAGCACAGTGTTTCATAACATCTATTTATCTATCATTCAATTAATCTACCCATCAACAGCTATCCTAATATGTTTATATCCATATCTATATAGCTTGTATTTACTCAACTCCTATCCCTCTGTTTTTAGTAGGGGAAACTGTAAAGCTAAAACACTGTATTTACAGACTTTTTTGCTGCTAGGATTCTGGACATCATTTAGGTTCTGCCAGTTAATTTCACTCACATAAGATGATCAGAAGAAAGGTAGAGGTGATTTTCCAGAGCTACTGGCTGGTAATAACAGTAAGCGAGGTTATTTATAGTTTTGCTGTAACAGAGTTCATCCACCATTGTACAACTTCATGCAGGAACATATACATTTGGAACATAGACCTGTGCTGCACCAGCATGGCTAAGAGTGAACCTGAGGAGGGGCGGTGAAGGATTGAAGAAAAGACAGACAAGAGAATACAGCTGGGGCTCGGTGGATCTCATGTGCCTGGATGAGGACACAAGAGACCCAGCCTACAAGCCAATGCTTTATTTCATAGTTTGATTAAAACAAGGGTAGATTAACATGTATACAAATGTTCTTGTTTTGGCAACACTTGCTACACCTCCCACAGCCCATTAGCCACTTAGGGAGGAATTAGGGAGGGCTACAAGGTCAGGCTTAATTATGCTGGGAGAGCTCTGCTCTCCAGGCTGGGACTTGTTTGTGGCCCTGCCACAGGTCAGCCTGAGGCTTGACCCTAGACCCATTCCCTACAGACCCCAAATATGAAACTGAAGCAAATATGCTTCAGATTCAAAGATCTGGAGGTGGGGGGGAAACAAGCAGAAAAAAGAGCAAGTACAAATGAAACAATTTTAATGAACCCAGTTATTCATAACTGGAAAGGAACAAAGGGAAGGCCAAATTTTATAGGCATGCCATTTGTGCAGCTTTGCCAGAAAGCTGCAATTTAGATGCATGTGTTACCAACTGGGGTTACAGGCTGGGACATTGGTTCTTCTCATTCTCGACACAGAAAAGATGTTTTTAAAATTCTTTATTGTTTAAAGTATTACATATGTCTCCTTCTTCCCCCATTGACCTCTTCCTGGCCACTCCCACCCCCAGCACATACCCTCACCCGCCTAGTGTCTGTGTCCATTAGTTATGCTTATATCAGTATGCATGCATACAAGTCCTTTGGTTGATCACTTACCCTGCCTTCCCTCTGAGGTTAGACAGTCTGTTCGATGCTTCTCTGTCTCTGAATCTATATTTGTTCATCAGTTTATGTTGTTCATTATATTCCACAAATGAGTGAGATCATGTGATATTTATCTTTCTCAACTGGCTTATTCCACTTAGCATAATGCTTTCCAATTTCATCCATGCTGTTGCAAATGGTAAGAGTTTTTTCTTTTTCAAGCAGCATAGTATTCCGTTATGTAGATGTACCACTGGTTTTTAATCCACTCATATGCTGATGGGCACTTAGGCTGTTTCCAAATCTTAGCTATTGTAAGTTGTGCTGCTATGAACATAAGGGTGCATATATCCTTTCTGATTGGTGTTTCTGATTACTTGGGATATATTCATAGAAGTGGGATTACTGGGTCAAATGGAAGTTCTATTTTTAATTTTTTGAGGAAACTCCATACTATTTTCCACAGTGTCTGCACATGTCTACATTCCCACCAGCAGTGCACAAGGATTCCTTTTTCTCCACATCCTCACCAGCACTTGTCATTTGTTGACTTGTTGATGATAGCCATACTGACAGGTGTGAGAGGGTACCTCATTGTTGTTTTGATTTGCATCTCTTGGATGATTAGTGACTTTGAGCATGTTTTCATATGTCTCTTGGCCTTTTGTATGTCCACATTTGAAAAGTGTCTATTTAGGTCCTTTGCCCATTTTTTATTGGATTGTTTATCTTCCTTTTGTTAAGATGTATGAGTTTCCTATAAATTTGGATATTAGACCCTTATCAGATGACACAGATAAGATTTTAAGGTCAATGAAAATGAAAGTAAAGCAAAGTGGGGTTTATGGAAACTTTCATTTGCATTCAGGGATGATTGACAGAAATGATCTTTCTTCTAGGCATTCCTTTACCCATAATGCATACAGAAAACCCATGGAGAGCAGGGTGAAAACCTAAGGGCAGATTTTATTATAATTATCCCAGGACCCTAGTAGGGTTACATTGAGATCATTGTTTTCCTCTGAATTTGCACCAAAAAATGGCTGACTCCAAACCCAACTGCTTGCAGTCTGCTAGCAGGCTGCTTGGCTGCTCATGGAGAGGCGTTCTGAATGCTCTGTTGGTTTGATCCCTGTTCAAGACCCCAAGGCAGGCCCCACCCCAACTGCTTATGTCTAGCTTCCTACTAACAAGTGCACAGTAAAGTCTGGGTGAAATAGGGAAGGTACTTGTCTGCTGTTGCCTCTTGGTTCAAGCTCCTGGCCTGAGGAGCTCTCCTGCTCCCGCATTTGCCCACATAGCCTTAGGCTATGTGGACCCCACACAATGGATGAATGGACTACATCTAGTCCAATGCTACACCAGACCCAGATCTACCTTGGAACAGATACTCTGGACACTGGCTTTGCTCCTAGCTCTGCTGAATCCCCAATAGCATATCTTCCCAGGCTGGATTAAGGGAAGTAGGACTTTGGAAACCAAAGAATGTAATTCCATGCAAATAAAAATCCCTCATATTCTCATGCGAGTATCAGAAAATTATTTTTCTCCAGATAGTGTAAGGTCCAGTGAGATCCCCCACTTCCACAGGTGGACACTCCACTCCCACAGGCAACATGAGTGCTGTGATATAAGGGCAGAAGGAAGCCAACGTGGATGTGCTTCCTGAATAGGGGAGATGATGGAAGATGGAAATCAAATTATATGTAAAGCCTTGAAGTCCATGGGAACAATGGAATTTATTACTTAATTTGTAATGGAAATTTACTGGTAAATTCAAAGAAAAGGGTAATATGATCTGATATTTGTTAAAGAGAAATTCAGAGGCCCAAAATAGCATCATTCATGCTAAAAGCCCAATCTGGATTTAATACCTGACCTAATTCTGACCTAACTGTAGTTTGAATCTCTCCCAGAAATGTAATCTTAATAAACCAGTCTAAAATTTTCTGATTAAACACCAGTAACCTGTTATATGAGTCCTCTCTATTCTCATAGAGAGAAGAGATAATCTGTATGATAAAAACTTTTGCCTTTCCCTCTCCTCAAAAGATGTCCTCTAAAAATAAACATTTCTTTCCTTTTGTTAATAGCTCCTTTCCCCCACCGTTTTTCTTATAAAAACCTTACATTTTATACAACCTCCCAGAGTTGCTAGATGGGATGCTGCCTCATTCATGAACTGTTTAATAAAGCCAATTAGATCTTTAGGAGGATTTGTTTTTTAACATAATAAAAAGTTGGCTACTGATTAAAGGGGCTCTGTAGGGGGTCAACATAGGGACCAGGGAGACATGAGAATCATATAGATAAACAAGAACACAATTCACATTAAGGTTTTTGTTATGGAAATGTTAAGGTATTTGTAATCCAAAATGCATTTTATTTATATCTTTATATCTACTATTTTGAGGCATGATTTCTGTCTGCATTTGAGTTTCTTGGGATTTTCTAATAATTTTAGGATTTTTTTCATAATTGTATTCATTTAACTAAGATATAAATGATTTGGAGTAATTTGATTTATAAGGCATTTCTCCAATGGAAACCCATACCTCAATAACTCCATTAACTGTGCTCAACCCAGACTTATAAGCAATAGATTTTGGATACCAGTATTTTTTCCTTCTGATATCAAATTCCTGAAGGAAAATACTTAATCTGATTTTCAAAATATGGACGTTTCAATGTTGAGTTTAGGATTAGAGTTGGAGCAACCAAAACAAAATGATACCATGACTCACCTATTGCATTGTGACAATATGTAAAATATGTAAAAAAGGTAAAAAGTTTTTTCCTAACAACACCATGACTTAAATGAATGTTGGCAATAATAAATATTATGACCTGACATTTAGAAATTACAGGCAGATATTTTGGGGGGTCTGGGAATTATTAATTATGTTGAAAATGTATCTTACCCTCCCTCCATCTCTTAAAGTAGAAAGAAAAATGCATCTTAAAATCATAAACAAGCTACAAGGTATTAGAATGGCATAGTGTAACAAGATAGACTGCCTCTCATAACAAACAAAAATATCAAGAGGAAATAGGAAGCTAATTATGAAGCACTGTTCTGTGGCATTTTCTTGCTGTCATATTAAAAAACCTTGACAGATAAAGTTAAATGGTGTGGCATGGCAAAGCAGGCAGTTAACTATCCCTCCCTCCCCACCCTGCCACCTCTCTCTCTGGAAGTTGCCTGCCAGTCAAGTTATTGATTGCTAATGAGAATAATGAATATTGCTAGCAAACCTGACAGAAACATCCTGCTACATCATGCAATAATGAATAGCATGAACTTGTCAAAATGTATTCTTGAAACTTCAGTCCAGTAGGTCTTAATGATTGCAATCTATGTAATGAATTTTCATAGTGTGGCTTTTGAAAGTACAGAATACACTTATGATCTTTCTTCAGCTTTGTGGTATATGAGGTATGCTTTAAAACAGTGTTGTTAAGTGTCCTATCATATAATTAGTCTTATTATCAGGATATATGCAGGACTATAGTTGTCATATAAATACATTATTCAAATGAGTTATGTGTTTTATTGTTGTGTCAGTCTATCTTTTTTTGGTTTTGAGGCGATTCTCCACATCTAATGATTCTTGGTGATTTCTTTTCATACTTATAAGTTAGGCATTAAATGTGACAGAAAGCTCAGATGTCTGGACTGATTTGTCCACCGACAGGCCTTTAAATGCACTGTGCACAATGAGCCCAGGCTGCTTTATGTGGAGGATCAATTCCCATCTCCATCTAGACCAAAATCTGTATCTGAGGCTTTTTTCTCTTGGATTGGTCAGTTTCCTGAAGAGGACTCCAAGTTTGGCCTAATGTGGTTTGTGAGTTTAAGGTGTAGAAAGGGAGTTTAACAAAGTGAGGCACTTCTTCCCACCTTCAGCAGGCTTTAGTGGGCCCCAAAATAGAGTTTCTCTTTTTCACCTTTCCTAGGAAGTGAATTTCCTTTTCCAACAGGAGTACAGGAGGACAATCCCTCCGCTAGCTAGTGACAGGGATACCGATTCCCTTCATGCATTTTCAAACAGTCCTCTTTACAGCATCTCTCCCTTGCACATATACTTTCAGAGAGATCAATGGTCCCAAATCACTGAGAATTTTCAGGGAATTCTGTGGAAGGAATCTACAGGATTCTTGGACTGTACTTCACCCACTCCTAGCCATGAACTTAGAATTTATCAAACAGAGGGATGTATGTAAACACTGTCATTGATTATTGGTACATCTACTTTTCTTCTTGCAAACTTCATTGGCATTTCTTATATGGGGTTATCTCTGCTTCTTATATCTAGCCTTGTGGATATGTTATTTTTTATATCTATCCAATTTTGTTTTATTGGAATTACAGGAGTAGAGATAATCCTATGTATCCAATTTAAAAGTCTAACTTAACATTTTCAATTTTGTAATATTAACAAATTATCTAGAAACTCATTTATTTATAATTTAACATCTTAACAATTTACCCTTTTTACTACTTATATTAGTGTACAAAAACATATCCAACATGTGTATCTTTAGTTTTTGTCCTGAAATTTTAAAATATTTGTTTTTAACTTGAACATTTATAACTATAATATATTCATTAATATTTACATTAATAAAATTGTCTAATGATCTCAAAATAATATCTCCTTGAATTTATTTCATTCTCTCTACCAACTGTGCCTATTTTACCATTTAATTCTATTGCAAGTTTATCTTTTTATCTCTTTTAAGTATTCTGTGGTTTTATGTGTTACTTAAGAAAAACTGATGGTATTTCACTTTCAATTTATAAGTTTAAATCTTTTATATTAAGTTTTATAGCAAATATACTTATTTCTAATTTCAATGCCCTTATGTTTTTATATTTTTATGTTTCCTTGATATTTCTTTCCATTATGATCTCTTCTTTTCTGTTGGCTTTCATGCTTTTAAATGATGTACCAGGTAAATATCCTTTTAGAATCCTATTTAAAGTGCATTTATTAAATACTTTTAAATGATGTGGCCTGTAGACATCTTTCTTTTAGAATCCTAGATAAAGTGCATTTATCAAGGGCATGCTATATCAATATATTATAGTGATTAAATAATTATATTTGCAGTATGATCAATATTCCCATATTGATATATTATTATCCCCGCAACCTTAATTACATCACTTATCTTCCCTGATCCACATTTTCCTCTTCTGTAAAATGAATACCATAATAGGTGATTTAGGAGTGTCACAGCATGATGAGACTACCACTGACTAACTGCAATAAAAAGACTCAGCTTAATGTATTTCTTGTTATATTAAGCAAGAGCTATGCCAGTTAGGTACAATCTCTCTGAATCTGAGAATAGACTTCTCATCGTGTATATATTTTTAGAAAGTGTAGGATTTAGAGATTGTGAACTTTCAAAAGCATCAGGGGGATGATATCATCCACAGACACATGATCACTAAAATAGGACTTTTGCTAATTGGTTGGCACTCAGAGGTGTACCTAGTGGAGAGAGTCTGTGATTGGCTAACTTTAATAAAGAGGAGCTGTAATTGACAGGTTGGTGTGCAAAAGCGTGCGTAGCAAGGAAGTATTTTGCTTATTGAATAAATAAGCTTAAAACGGGTTTGGATTGCCACTTGTATCATGATTATAAGGCAATCTTTTTCTAGAAGTGTAGGAACTTTCTTTTTCTAAATCAAAGACTATATAGAGGAATAAGTACAATGTATGTTTCATTTTAGTACTGAGTATATTATAGTTACTATTGTCATTAATACTATACTTAATTTTAAATAAAAATATAAAAATTTAGCAAAAACTTTCCTATTATGTCTCTATATTATGAAATTATCTTCTGAGGAAACTTCTACTACAATGAACTTTCTCCTACTCCAAAGTCTATATTTGTGTTTTTCTCTACGAGTATAAAACATAAAGTATTAATATTCTATACTTTCTGTCTACAGTGAGTGCTCTTTTTTTAAATTTATTCCTACAATGGACTTTTATTGGAATTTTGACATATTCAGGATGACCCCAATTATTTTACATATATATATATATATATATATATATATATATATATATATACTACAGGACCATTGCAGGACCATTTTATATAAGTAACTATGTGCCTTATATATCTCCTCAGCAAAGAGCAAAATACACACACGTGCGCGCACACACACAGAGTTGGAGAGGAGGAGGAAGAAAGAATGTAGTATCCAAAATAGAAAACATATAACAAGTAATTCATTCTTTAATATTTTAATGAGTGCTAAAATGAAATGTATGTTATTGTGAGTTTTGGGGAACAGGATCACTGAGAACACCATTTCAACTTAGACATAAAGTATGAGTAGGAGTTAACTAAGAAACGGATGGGTGATTGGCACTAAATCAATTATCCCAGTAGGGAAAGGGAGCAAAACTTGTGTTATGTAAAGATCACATTCAAGTCACTGAAAACCAGCCAGTGTGAGTATATACTGAGAGTGGGAAAGTGATAAAAACAATGCTGGGGTAATTGAAAGAGTCTTAGAATTTACCCTAAGACAATGGTATGACACAAAATGTATAGTGTGAGAATTATGTCAATAAAACTTACACTCTGAACTGAGCAGGTTGTTAAGTGGTGAATGAATAGTAAGGAAGTAAGAGAGGACTTGTGGCTACTGAGGAGGCTGTTTTTTTATAGTCATGTCGAGAATAGGTGCACACTTTTACTGGTGGTTTGACCTGAAGATGGTGTGGTGTGGAGCATTCAACATCTATCTTGAAAGCAGAGTTTATGAGATTTAGTGAGTAGAAATTTGGAAGAGCATGACTTACCCAGTAATTATAGCTGCAAGCAAACTGCGGTAGCAATAGCCAATAAGAATTTTTTTTTATCTGAGAACAATCAAGTTATCTACTGAAAAACTTTCAATACTTTCCCTCCCATGATTTAACTGTAAATCAAGATAGTGGTTTTAACTGTTTCCCTAAAAATACTTTTTTGGGTTATCTGGTTCTATTGCTGATAAACCCTGATAAAACAATAATTTCACTTGAAATATTATAATCTCTCTTTCCATGGCTCCTGAAAAACACTGTCCTTGCATCAAAACAGAATCTTACAAACTAGAAATCAGCTTTCAGCCAGTCTTTGCCTCATCTAAAAATTGATTACCAATGAAAAAAAGATAGAAGTGGGAATCAAATCATGTGCAGTACAACAATCTTGACCATAAGGTAACACAAGCTATAAATTATTTTGGCTTTTTTAAAAAATTTCAGTGTGTGATCAATAGAACATAATGTATTCTAATTTATAGAATTATAATTTAATCAGAAAAGCATTAAATGATCATTTACATTTTTAGAGTTATTGCAGCTAGAATTGATTTAAACTATGAAAATTTTGACATATTCAGGATGACCCCAATTATTTTACATATACATATATATATATATATATATATATATATATATATACTACAGGACCATTGCAGGAAGATTCCTGCAAGAATAGGGCTTCCTCGGGCCTATTCTTGCAAGAATAGGGCTTCCTGCAGCCGGAGCGAAGCAGAGAAGGGAGCGAAGCCTGCCTCGCTCCCTTCCGTGTCCTCTGCCTCGGCTCCACTCCTGTCTCCGCTGCCTCAGCTCCCTCCCTTCTCTGCTGCTTCACTCCCTTCTGCACTGCTTGGCTTCCTTCTACACTGTCTTCAGTCTTCACTCTGTGCCTGTATATGCAAATTAACCACCATCTTTGTGGGGTTAATTTGCATACCCGTTCTGATTGGCTGGTGGGTGTAGCAGAGGGATGGTCAATTTGCATGTTTCTCTTTTATTAGTGTAGATATATACGAACATTTATGGGGCATCTACATATATCTCTAACTTTCACTGGTTCTTTCAATAATAAGTGTAAAATTAGCTGTTGTGAGGACTACAATAATCTGTTGTTTATTATGAGTATCAAAGAAATTCTGAAGTAGTATAAGTATCCATTCCTGGAAATGGGACTGCTAAGAGAGTCAGTATTATTCAGTATTTTTCATCCTAGTTTTTAGTCCTGGAAATCATTTATCTGTTTTCTGCAAATTCCTTAGAGTCACAATGTATACCTGGCCATAGTTTAAGCAACCATTCTTACAATGGAAGGACACATTTCTCTAGTTGTAATACTGTTTATATCTTGCTAACTAATACTAAATGATCCCATCTTTTCCTAATTGCATGCTAATATGTATTGTCTATTTCCCCAAGCATTTTCTTGAAGGCAACTTGAGTCTTGGGAAACTTGCATTTTAGCATTCAGGATCAGGTTTTTGTTTTGTTTTCTTTGTGCACAAACTTTGTCTGTCAGTGTGAGTAAAAATGATTCATCAGGACATAAAATAAATAAAAGAGAATCCACAAAGAAATAAACAACACATGCTGCAGGATGCAGTTAGATCAGACCAGCACAGTAGACTCTGTTGACTGGTTTGCTTGTGGTGTGGTTTACTAGTGCTCTTTGATCTGTAGTGTTCAGTGCAGCTGCTGCTGTTGCTCTCCTACATGAGGACCTTTCGTTGGCAGTATGAGAATTGAAAATAAACACAAAGAGCAAATTTTTTTTCAGCATGTTGCTACTGCTTTGTTTGTTTTTAAAGCAAAGCATCTTAAAAACCTATTGAGTATTAATAAACCAAAATAGTGAGAGAAAACAACACTAAATAGGATAGATTATAAACAGAGAGGTAGCGTGACATACATAGATTACTCAAAAATGAGAACACAATAATAAATTTCAGTGAATTTTATCATTTTACTTTGCCCCACTAATGAACAGGAAAATATGTTTCTAGATGCAGATGAAAACAATTTGATATTAAAGATGCATGTATGGTGGGAGATATCTAATTGTAAAGACTCATTTGCATAATTAGCCTTTTCCCTAAATTTTTGTTGTACTATACAGAATTAAATGTCTCAGATGTTGAACTTCTTGAGAGGCATATCTTAGTCATAAAAATATTCCATGAGGGCTTAGTGTAAGCCAACAAATTAGCAAAACTAAGAGTTTTAGTTATAATGGACAGCATTCCTGACCGCCTTATTTAATTTGAGCACAGACTGTTATTTTCCAATTTAATGTTTGGCCTCATAGAGACATAATTAGATGATAAATAGATAGATAAATAATTAGACAAAGGGTCGAGAACAGATAATACAAGGGAAACTAAATAGTAACAATGCAATGGTTATAGAATTAAAATTTTGGGTTTACTTTTTGTGTCGAGGTATGTACTAGTATGCTTTTATTCTTTTGTATCCACTGTAGCTAAGGGGCTAAAGGAAGAGCACAGAATTTGGATAGAGTACTATTTACTCCCTCTCTATGTTTCTAACATTTTTAATATCATCAATATACATTGTAAGTGGTCTTTATTTGAGCACCTGATAGCTACATGGTTTTGCTCCAAGAAGTTTTTTTGCTCATCCACTTATTTAAGAACACATAATGAATGAGGCATAAAGAACATTATTTTCCATCTCTTGATATAAAACTCTAACATAAACGAATTCCCTAAATAGTGCTGGTCATATTGCTAAGAACCGCATCCTCAATTAATATATAGTGAAATGTTGAAAGTCTCTACATGTACTCCATATAAATGACAAATATCTATAATAATAAAAGCATAATATGCTAATGAGACCAGACAGCAAAACGACCTTCCAGACGACCTTTCAGATGAAGCTGGGGCTGCGAGGGAAGCCTGGATCCCAGGTGCTGGAGGAAAGCCAGTGCCAGCAGCCAGGGGAAGGAAGGCCTACTCTTGCATGAATTTCAGGCATTGGGCCTGTAGTAGTTATATATTGGGGAAGATCTGGATTTCTTTTAAAAGCAGGAAAATGAGAAGGATCACACAATGTATTGCAGAATCATGTCTAATTGAAATTAAATGAATAATCAATAAGAGTCAATAAGAAAAAAATTATTAGTTTACTACCAATGCATTTTTCTATAATGAATTCTTCTAATGCAATTATAAAAGGAAAGTTGTTTTTCCCATTTTTTTTTCTAAATTAAAAGTTCATTAAATGAGGGCCTTGTTAAATAAAAAAAAAATTCATCTAACTTCACCATATATCTCATTACAACAGAGTCAATTGAAAAGAAAATTAATAGAAAAATATTTGGGCTAAATTGAAAAAACTTAGCCTGTACTGTAGAAATGCACTGTGTTGTTATAATGTGAGATTTATTATTATTTATCATTTGTTGTAGCCATACAAAAGGCATAAAGAAGACATGCCCTTGCCCTGAGGGCCTACAATCTTAGGAAGGTAAGTGTAGCAAGCAAAGTAGTTGAAAAAGGAATTGCTGCACATGAAACTTTTATTCCCATTCTCCCTTTATCTTAACCATCTGTTCAAACGGCAATTTGAAACATAGCACTGCTTTACAGGAATGATCAGTTAGCTAGAGACCTTCATGCTGTAGGTACTAGAAGTTTGTATTTAGAAAAAAGGGTACCTTTGGGCTACAAAAAAGCATTAGTGAGTCATTATTTCAGAAGGCAAGATTTTATGGTACTAAATTATTTTCTGTACCTTTGAATGACTCTGAAATACACAACTGATCACTGTGGCTATAATATTTCAGTTTCATTGGAGACATTGTTCCACATATGAAAATTGAATACAACTGCATAGATTGCACCCAGAGAAAAGAATACTGAAAATTGCTAGTGAGACCAGGAGTCAGTATGAAATAAGAAAGAAAAAAAAAATCATGGAGAAAGTGGCACTTGGAGAAGAACTGGGAGAGAAATTACCGAGGTGTGTTTGTGGGAAAATGAACAGACTTACCTGGGTATGATAAAAGGACAATTTTGGAGAGAAATGGGAAATAAATTTGGAATGCCAAAGAGTAATAACATGGAGTATCCTAGAACCAAGGCAATGAAATTAGGGGCAACTCCTCTTACCCCTCTCATTCTGAAAAGAATGGTTAAGTAACATATTTAAGGTAGCAACAAGAGTTAATCTCATATTAAAATAAATTGATTTTCCTTGAGTGTCAGATTTCTTAGTTTAATATCTTCAAAAAAAATTTAGATGAATTTATATGAGTTAGATAAATTTAGCACAATTTGAATTGAAAGGGCAGCAAAATATTCTTTGGCTAAAACAGAATAATAGAGGTTATGCTCAAATAAAGATACCTAATTGATTTGATCTACCCAGAAACACACAAAAGCATACATGCACACACAAAACAACTTAAGTATATGAGATGTTTTATTAAAAGGACTAACCAATTGGTAAATTGCATTATAAAAAACAACTTCATATGATTTTCTTTAAGTATATGAAATTGGTATAACTAGATATAAGTAATATGCTGATAGTATGATTTATATATCTATATATAATTATATATAAGTGAAATAGATTAGTATTGCACAGCCTACTCCTGTAATAAGTCTATATACTATATTAATAAGATTTTTTTCTGAGACAGGCAATCCTAATTGCAAAACTCAGTCATTTGCTACCTTTGTGTGTTTATTTTCTTCATTTTTATTTGGGGATTGTAATAGATAATACTCTGTAAGACTCAATTCAGTTGAGATGCATTCATGTATGTAAATCTACCTGATTACTTATCTTCTTGCATTATTTCCTGGTTGTTTTGTATTTGTGAATCTTGTCTTCATGCTTGATATTTAGGTTTTTAGTATTTATGAACTATGTCTTCTGGTCACTTTTCATTGTCCAGAAGTGGGAAAAAAATCCTTGGGAAGCATATTTTTCAGTAGGAGTCACAAACAAAAAAGTAGATATGTAACAAAGGTGTTTACTTAAGCCTGATGTAGGTAATTGTGCAAACTATAAAGTAAGGTTTATAGAAAATAAAACAAAGTTTTGTTAAAAATTCATAGTAGTAACTTTTTTTTTTTTAATATATTTTATTGATTTTTTACAGGGAGGAAGGGAGAGAGATAGAGAGTTAGAAACATCGATGAGAGAGAAACATCGATCAGCTGCCTCCTGCACATCTCCTACTGGGGATGTGCCCACAACCCAGGTACATGCCCTTGACCGGAATCGAACCTGGGACCTTTCAGTCCGAAGGCCGACGCTCTATCCACTGAGCCAAACCGGTTTCGGCCATAGTAGTAACTTTTGAGGAGAGTCTACCTAGATAAGATGGAGAGAGAAGTCCTCTCTGAGACTGTGACAGCTAACAGGTGAGGAAGGGTCAATCATCCTATATAATACAATGCTAATATGCAAATTGACCAAACGGCGGAACGACCAGTTGCTATAACACACACTGACCACAAGGGGGCAGACGCTCAATGCAGGAGCTGCCCCCTGGTGTCAGTACACCAGAAGCCAGGCTCACACATGGCAATTGCAGCAGTGGTGGTGGCAGCCTCACCCACCTCCCCAGCAGTGTTAAGGATGTCTGACTGCCGGCTTAGGCCTGCTCCCCCGGACATCCTCCGAGGGCTCCCGGACTGTGAGATAGTGCAGGCAGGGCTGAGAGACCCCCCTCCAAGTGCACGAATTTTGTCCACTGGGCCTCTAGCACTTGTATACAGAGAAAGAGCATTGGTGCTACAAAGGAACTGAGAAGCTGTAACTTAGTTTAGAAAGATTATGATGAAAGTGACTAGATGTGCTCTATAGTTTTTATTTCTGCATTTTTTCTGAAGACATCTTGATTTTTCCATTTTCAAATTTGCCCTTTCCCATCCTCACCCATGAAATTTGGAAGCATTTACCCCACCTAAACTTCCAGGGATAGACAATGTATATCTTAAACCAATCATTATATTCCATTATTCTGTTCATGGAGATTATTTCAGGAAGTATATGGCCTTGTTTGGCTGAATATTATTCCATTAGACTAGAGGCTCAGTGCATGAATTTCTGCACCAGTGGGGTTCTTCATCCTAGCCTATGCGATCGAGCTGAAACCTACTCTCCGACATCTCCTGAGGGGTCCTGGATTGTGAGAGGGTGCAGGCCAGGCCGAGGGACCCTACCAGTGCATGATTGGGCCAGGGAAGAACATGGGAGATTGGCCAGCTGGGGAGGGACAGTGGGAGGGCTCCAGAGCATGTCCGGCCCATCTCTCTCAGTCCCGATCATCTGGACCCCAGCAGCAAGCTAAATTACCAGTCATAACATCTGCTCCCTAGTGGTCAATGCATGTCATAGCAACTTGTCGACTGGTCAAATGTCTACCCCCTAGTGGTCAGTGCATGTTATAGTGAGTGGTTGAGTGGCCTTAGCATATCATTAGCATATTAGGTTTTGATTGGTTGAACAGATGACTGGACAACAGGAAACTTAGCATATTAGGCTTTTATTACAAACTTGAGGCCCAGTGCACTAATTTGTGCACGGGTCGGGTCCCTCTGGGTGGCCTGCAGGGATTGGGCCGAAAGCCGCAGCCCAGCACTGCCTGCAGCTCCTACCTCCACTCCCGCTCATCCCAGCCCCATTGTGCCTGCCGTGGGCTCGCACCCAATCAGTCCCGATTGGGAGAGGCTCATGCTGCCACAGCAGTGCTCGCCAGCCATGAGTCCTGCGTCTCGCACCCTCCTAAGGGGAGTGGCCTGCAAAATCAGGCCGAAACCGGCTCTCTGACATCCCCCGAGGGGTCCTGGATTGCAAGAGGGTGCAGGCCAGGGTGAAGGACCCCACCGGTGCATGATGACACCAAGAGGGACCATAGGAGGGCTCCAGGGTGTGTCTGGCCCATCATGCTCAGTCCTGATCGGCTGGACCCCAGCAGCAAGCTAACTACTGGTCGAAGCATATTCCCCCTGGTAGTCAGTTCACGTCATAGCATCTGGTCGACCAGTTGACTGCCCCCTGGTGGTCAGTGCACTTCATAGTGAGTGGTTGAGCAGCCTTAGCATATCATTAGCATATCATGCTTTGATTGGTTGTTTGGTTGTTCTACTGTTTGGTCTATTTGCATATTACCCTTTTATTATATAGGAGGATTTTGTGTGTGCACGTGAGCATGTGTGTATACCACATTTGGTTCATCAATTCTTCCACTGATGGTTACTTAGATTGTTTCTATATCTTTGTAATTACTGTGAATAATGCTGCAATGAACATGGGTGTGCAGATATCTTTTGGAATTCATGTTTTCTCTTCCTTCAGAAAAAATACTCCAAATTGGAATTGCTGGATCACATAGTTCTATTTTTTTATTTTTGGGGAAGCTCCCATACTATTTTTCATAGTGGCTGCATTAACATATATTCCCATCAACAGTGCACAAGGGTTACCTTCTCTTGACATAATCAAAAATAATTATTTCTTGTGTTTTTCATAATAACCATTCTAACAGATGTCCAGTAATATCTCATTATTGTTTCGATTTGCATTTTTCTGATCTTTTGTGCTATATAGCATTTTTTTCATATTCCTGTTAGCCATTTGTATGTCTGCTATGGAAAATTATCGTATATTCAGGTTCTTTGCCCTTTTGTAAGAAATCAGATTTTTTTTATTCTATTGAGTTGTCTCAGTGTGTTATATGTTTTGGATATCAACTTTTTATTAGATAAATAGTTTGCAAATATTTTCTCCCATTTCATAGGCTGCCTTCTCATTATGATGAACGTTTCCTTTTCCATGCAGACGTTTTTTAGTTTGATGTAGTCCCACTTGTTATTTTTCCTTTCTTGCCTTTGCTTTTGGTATCATACTCAAAATCTATGTTATAAAAAGCCAGTGATCGTAACGGGGTAATGACCAAACGACCAGTCACCAGGAGGTGCATTGATGGGTCTTGTGATGCGGTGGGTCTGGGTCTCGCACGATAGTGCGCGCTGGGCCTCTAGTAGTAGTAGTAGTAGTAGTAGTAGTAATGATAACATAGTAATAACAATAAATAATTGCCAAAGCTAAAGTTAAGGAGATTTTCCCCTATGCATTTATTTTTCCTAAGATTTTTATGGTTTGAAGTCTTGCATTTAAGTTTTTAATTCATTTTGAGGTTATCTTATTGAATCAGGACTATTGCTCCTTGCACTCTGGTTTCTGTATTTTGCTGATGGAAGGAACAGACAGGAGACCAAGTATACTTTTCCCCCTAGTGCTCTCTGATATTGCATATTTTATAAGGATCCATTTATCTTCCAATAACTCCAACTCCTAAAAAGGGTCTGTTTTCCAGACTTGATTCTTCCTAGGTTACAATAACACAATTCTTTTTGCCTTCTGCCTAAAGAAGTAATGAAGTTCCTTGGCTTATAATCATAGGCACCTCACCAATCTTGGTTTGTTCTTTTGATCCTAACCATGAATCTTTATATTAAATGGTTTTTTATTTTCAATAATTGTGAATATTATATAAACAGGTAATTATTTATCCTCGCTGATTTTAGTCATTTTTGTTTCTATTTTAAGATTATTGATATGAAACTCTTATGATTGTTTTATTATTTAAAAAGTAAATTGTCTTAATTTTATCTTTCATTTTTGTAATATTGATTTTTTCTCCCCTTTCTTAGTGCATCCAAATTTCTATATAGCTGTTTCATTTATAATGAAAAATTTTTCTAATAAAAATACTTAGTTCTGTTGATGAGTTATATCTTTAGTTTCCTTCATGTCAATATATGTCCCTATATTAATTTATACATTTCTTCAATTTTAAGATTTTGTTATATTTTTCTAACTTCTTGAATTGATGCCTTTGCCTTATTTTTTCCATACTTTTCAATAAACATTTAAGTTTAAATATTTCCACACAAGCTTTGCAATATAGTTTAATTTATTTCTAGGCATTTCAAGATCAATTTTGATTTCATTTTTATATTAGAAACATAATTGGGTTTTTGCCTATTTCTTGCATTAAAGATCTGATTGGGAACAGTTCTTCACGGACTTCATGGTCTCAAGAAAGTCCTCAAAGAGTTTTATGTCCTCCTCTGGGATGAAGGGCCTCGGACCCAGCAGCAGGATCTCACAGCAGGTTGAAGGCGAGCTGGTGGGTGAGGCCCCTCTGTGATACCCATGCAGCAGCACAGCGCAGCCACTGGCTGGACGTCCTCAGAGGAGAGCCTTGGGCGTAGAGTCAGCACGTCGTCCTGCAGACTCTGGACCGGGGGTCCCGGTACTGGGTGGACTGTCCTGCAGACTCTGGACCGGGGGTCCCGGCACTGGGCGGACTGTCCTGCAGATGCTGGGCCGAGGGTCCCTGTACTGGGTGGACTGTCCAGGCTCAAAGCAACATTTTCCAGCAAAAGGACCAGGGCCAGACACCGCCTCTGTGCACACCTTCAGGGAAGGAGAAAGCGCTGGCGTCATCTCATAGGGCTCCCCTTGTTGTCCACTTTTGTGGGTGAGTCATTCACTTTTAGTGAAGGGACGGGTGGTGGGTGGGTGTAAAGGACCCCAAAAGTCGATGGTGGCTCCATGTAAACGATCTGGAAGGCGTGACAGAGCTGGGAACACAGCGGTTCTGCAGGGACTCAGTTCTCCAAGGCAGGATCAGTGGGCAGCGCACCTCCGCAGGCCCCAGGCCTCTCTCAGACAGGACCACTGCCCTGAGCCGCTGGGGTTGTCTGCTCGCAGGCTCTGCTGGGGCAATACCAGGGTCCTGGGACGTATCAGGAACACAGGTGCATCATGGAAACAGGGGAGAGCAGCATTGTATGATGGGGACCCTGAGATGGTGTCTGCCCATCACTTGAGGCCAGTTTAATGTTAGCAGACAGGCGGGTCACAGCCTTGTGCTCCTGGGTCAAGTGTCTGGGGACGGACGTGGAGGAAGTGCAGAAAGTCGTCCCCACTGGAGGCATTCAGGTATCCCAGAATGTCCCTTAACTGACCTAGTACTTCACTCTCTTCCCAATACAGTCGCTAGATAGAGTCCAGTGGGCTCCACACGCTCAGGGAACAGGGCCCACAGTGTGCAGAGGACGCCTCTCCGTCACCTGTGCCTGAGATTTCTTCACTCATTTCACCTTTTAGCAGCACTCGTTTAAATGGGACACAATGCCAGGCTGCTTGCCCATTTGTCAGCCTTACCATGTCAGTGCGTGCAGCCCGTGTCAAAAGCGAGTGAGGTTATTCTAAATTTAATTCACCAAATTTTAATGCATTAACCATGTCTCAATTCATTGTTTAATCCCAGCATTTAATCCTGGCTTTATTATAAGGAGAGCTATTTTTAGAGCTCTTATATACAAAACATAGTTAGTAGCTGTTTGCATATTTTGGTAGTTTATAAAAACTTCACATTTTAGGAGTTCTGTACATCTTACATTTTATTTTAGGTATAGAGTTTTAATCTATTTCTGACCATTATAAAATAACACACTTTTGCACTCAAACAAGTTTTGTTAACAATTTTAAAAGGTTTTCTTACATATCAATATTTCTCATGATAAATTTCAAATATGTATTTTTATGTTAAGACATAATATGTAGAATAGTTTACATAACACTTTATTCTCCAAAACAATTGATAAATTAATATATTTGGTACTAAAACTGAAGTTCCAAATGTCTCAACTTACTTGCAGAAATAGTATTATTTTATACATTTTTATTTTAACAAGAAAATAAGCAAAATTTCCTCTTCCACTAATATCCCTCTCTAACCAAGTCTAGAAAACGGAGGAAAGATAAGGAACTATTTAAATAAAATAATTCAGATAATTAAAAATTATGTTAACATGTTAGAGTTCATATAGACTGTAGTACTTCATATTTTTTACCATTAATACTTTTAGCTCATGAAAATATATTTTATTCATTTATTTTTATTATTATTAAATTTATTTGGGTGACATTGGTTTGTATATGATATAGGCTTCAACTGTACATTTCTATGATATATGATCTGTAAAAAACATTTAAATACACACCAGGTAGGTATGCTCAGTGGTTAGAATGCCTTGGGTTTGATTCTCAGTCAAGAGAGGCAATTGAGACACAACTATGTTTCTATCTCCCACTCCCTCCCTCCCTTCCACTCTCTCTAAAAAATAAAAAATAAAAAATATCCCCTGAGTGAGGATCAACAAAAAACAACAAAAAATTTTAAGACCCAATGATTACTTTTTTTTCTTTTCTATGTAATTTTGATTAAATTTTTAATGAAAATTATAAAGATGCATTCATCTCTAAATAATAATATATTACCTAATATTGAGAATGATGCTTACAATAAAATTGCAAAAAATGTATAATTAAAATTGTAATAAATTATGTCAGACAGTACGTATTTGTACAACTTAGGACTGTCTTTGAATAACTATGTCCAAGAGTAGCACCTCATTGCACATTACACATATTTGTGTCATTCCAAATCCTTCTCATTCCAAATCATTTTTGTGATATTATTGACACACTACCAAAAATTTATAATAAAACTTACTGTTTTTGAGTAATTCTTTAGTTTTATTTATTATGCTGTGATTGTATATCAATGAAAATTTTCCTCGTGTTATATATACTCTATGAAGTATTTTATTCAAATGCACAAAATAATTATAAATTTTATTATTTTAATATTGGAAAATTACTTGAACTACTTTAAATAATTTTACAGAAATATGTAATTTCAAAACATTTTTCCAAGCCTACAATTTTGCTTTAGTAACTTTACTATAATCATAATAGTAAAAGTACACTTTGATATTTCATTTATAACAGAAATGTTATTCTTCTTTATGAATTATATTAATAAAAAGGCAAAATGGATCTGAACAGATGCTTACAAAGATAATTCATAAAGCTGTCATGTTTATAAATAAATTTAGAATATTTTCAATCAAATGCATAATTTTTCTTTCAAAATTAGAATAGGTATATCATTCAGCAACTCTACATTAAGTTTTTAGTGATATAGAGAATTACATAAAGATATTTTTTCAGAGTATTGTTACATATACCAAATGGAAATCAGTGATTATAAACAGTATGGAAATTCTCATTGTATTACATTTTTGTATTTAAACTCTCCAAATGTTACTACCTTATAAATACTGCTAATTCATCTCAATACGTCAATCTATTTGATTACTAACCATTTAAAAGTGTTTGGGGTTAATTTCTTTATTTTCCTTGCAATTCTGCATACTAAAATAACAAATAAATACAAGAGTTCAAAGATAATATATGGGTTTGGAAACATTTTCCAGAGGAACCTATTCTGAGAATCAGACCACTGAATGCTCCATACTGTCTAAAAATAATGCTAATGGCTAAATGTAATCCAGGAGTTTTGTTTGCTTGTTTTAATTCTGAATCTTCAGCACAATTAAAACCTGTTTGTATGAACGAGAGACAAAAATGATGAAAAGTCGAAATTGAATAAACATCTAGAAAATTCAAATTTCTGTTGCCACATATTTTAGATAATTTCAAGTTTGAAATATTTTTTGTAATCTCTGTTGATATCCTTCTTGAGTTAGTCTCCACAAGGATTCATAAGCCTAAAAGATTCATTTTAATTGTGATGACATTTTCCCACCATGAGCTAGTCCATTAAAATCACATTGAATGAGATTGCAGGTAAAGTGCTCAGCTGTTGGTTAATTCTCAAGCCTAGATAAAACCATTTAGCTCCAAATATCCTGCTACGATTCAAAGTAACTATCTAAAACACTAGTCAGTGAAATGTGAAGCTTTTAAGTGTTTTTCTTGAGGGCTTGGCTTGATATCTAGCACAGTAATATATTTTCACTTTGGAAGAACATTCAGAATAAAATTATAGAAAAATATATTTCCTTTTTTATTTGTGGTAATAAATCTATTCAGCAATCAAGAACTTAATATTATAGTTTACTTCAATCTTTATTTTTGCTAGTAAAAAGGCAAGATCTTTAAAGTCCTATTTTTATTTCCTAAATACCAATTTCCTAGAAAGCCCATCATTTTTCAATGATAAAGTGGTTCACATTGATAGACATTCATATAAATGTATCATATTTGAGACCACTATTATACTACATAGAAGGGTGCTCTAATATCTAGATTAGAATATTTCTCATCCATGAAGAACAGTATATCCCAAAATGACTCATTACACTGAGTCTTATTGTTAATTAACTGTACATTAATCAGTTTTACAAACATGTTGTTATATAAAAATTTATATTTTTATTATGTTTACAATGCACTATTACATAAAGCATACAGTAAGTATGGAACAAAAGCATGATTTTTGAAGATGTAGTTTATTTACAAACTTCAATGCATATTTTCTTGGTAAACTTTGTCAAAACTATATTCTCCTTGAGCATCAATTTCTTCATCTAAAAAGGAGAATACTCCTACTATATAGGAATATTTTAAGAATAGGTTTCCCATTTTACAAACCATAAGATGTTACAATAATATCATTGAAGTTCATGAAAGAAATTACATACAAAAATAAAAGGAAAATATTGTCCGACTATAACGACAACATTCATTGAATCCAGTTACAGATGGTTGATGAATTACATCAATGTTTCAATCTTGATACAAAAACCAATTAAAATGTATTCATAGACATCTTCTAACATGGTTTTATAGATCTGTAAGAACCAAACTCATAGAAACAGAGATCAGGATGGTGGTTTCCAGGGGGTGAGGGGTAGTGGAATGGAGTGAAAGTGGTTAAAAGGTAAAACTTCCAGTAATAGGATAAATAAGTCCTAGGGATGAAATGTATTGCATGATGAATATAGATAACAATAATCTACTGTATATTTGAAAGTTGCTAAGAGTGTATCTTAAAAGTCCTCACTACAAGAATAAAAATGTTTATAACTATATGAAGTGATGGATGTTAACTAAACTTATTATGGTAATTATTTTTAATATATACATATATCAAATAATTTTATTGTTCACAAACTTGTACAAGTCAACTGTATCTCAATAAAACATTCTGTTTGATGTTTCTATGTCTCTGGATCTATTCTTGTTCATCAGTTTATATTGTTGGGGAAAAAGGGGACATATTAATACTTTCAACAATAAATATGTAGGGGAAAAAACCTTGGAGGGGAAGAAAGAAAATTGCAAACACAAATGAAAGAAATGAAAGACAACCTAGGTAAATGGAGTTAAAAGCTTTGTTGGTGAATTTAAAGATTCAATATTGTAATATGTTAATCTCCCCCATTTTATATCTAGATCCAATAGAATTTGAGTCACATCCTTCCATAATTTTGGATATATTGACAAACTAATTCTAATATTTATATGGAAAGACAAAAGAACTTGAATAGCAATAACTATTTTTCAAAAAGAAGAAAAAAAATTAAATACTCAGACTACCCAATTTCAAATGTTATCATAAAGCTACAGTAATCAAGACAATATGCAGAACTCATTAAGGGTTTTCCTCTATTTTTCACAGTGAGAAGTTGGTGGAGATTCTGCAGGTGAAAATCATGAAAGCGCGGAGGGATACCTACGACTGTTTACCCAGAGACTTTTTAACTCAAAATACTCCACACTGAGCTGCCAGCAGATCTTCAAGGCAGTTTAGTGTGTCCACTGGCACTGGCAGCCGCAGTGGCTTCTGTTGCAGGTAAGTTGTTATTCTCTGTGTCTGCATCTCTCCAGTTTGGGGGGCAGCACTTTACCCTGTGACTCAATTCTCTGATGGGTCTCTGAATAGTTGTTTCAGTTAATTTAGCATTTTTTTTTTTATTGTAAGGATGGGAATATTAACTTCCACACTATTTACATGTCAGGGCAGAAATTATATCTGGAATTCTTAGACTCTATTTTTACAATTATTTTCATTTAATTTCTTAGTTTTGATTTTTGGGGGTCATGAATTTTGGGGGAAAGGCCTTTCTACCTGGGGATACAACAAGTGTTCAACTAAACCTAATACCTAATGCTATGTTCATTGCCTAGTCACTCTGAGCTGTTTGTGCCAAAAAAAAAAAAAAAAAATCTGAGGGCACAGGAAGTTGCTCCTATATTGGTAGGAATACCTGACTCTGATTATCATAATGAAATAGAGTTACTGCTGTAAAATAAAGACAAAGAAGAATATGGCTGCAACTTGGGAAATTTAGTGATGTGTTTGTCTATGCTTCCATATATGAAGATGACCATGAAGAGAGAATTATAGGAACCACGTACTGGCAATAAAACAATTACTTTGGAGATAATAGTCAGGGTTATATTAATGGGCAACCTGCTTTTATTAGCAACAGTACTAACTGAGGTTGTAGAAATCTAGAATGAGAGGTGGAGAGAGAGGTGATATGCATGGACTATGGCCACAGGATGAACTGTGTACAGGGAACTGTAACTTGTTAACTATCTCCTCATTTCCTCTTTTTAAAACTGCAACTATGCTGGGCTGGCACGGCTCACTGGTTAAGCATCAACCTATAAATCAGGAGGTCCTGGTTCCATTCATGGTCAGGGCACACATCTGGCTTGTGGGCTCGATCCCCAGTGTGGGGCATGCAGAAGGCAGCACATCAATGATTCTCTCTCATCATTGATGTTTCTATTTCTCTCCCTCTCTGAAATAAAAATATACTTTAAAAAAATTGCAACTAGCTACAAGAATCAGTAAATAAAGATAGTAGACCTAAATATTGCATGAGGTGAAATGTAGCAACACTCATTATGTATAGATACTGATGGCTTCCTAACCCTAGTCTCTGTGTGTACCTCCATCCAAGGGCATTCTCTGTCCATGAAAGTGTAGTTTTTAAGTGACTGAGAACTAATGATCCCAGAAGCAGCTTCAAATAATGAAGGAAAGGAGGTAAATACCACAACATTTTTGACTGTAGGTGAGATAAACCTGAATTGATTTCTACAAGTCTTTCAGAAGGTCACTAATGGGATAAAACCCATCTGTCAGTGTGCTAACTCACTTATTAACAAACTCTTGAATGACTACCTCACTCTTCCAGTCCCTCACTGTGTTCCTGGGATGATTTCTAAGTAAACTATTTGTACCATACATGTCAATTTGGAATAATAGGCTAAGAAAGCCATCCTATGAAAGTGTCTCTCTAAAAAATCTTGGGTAAATATAATTCCCAATGGGAGTATGATCTACTTAGAAACATAAGAGAACAACGCTAAACTCCCTTTCCTGAAATTTTGCATTAGATTGGATTAGATTACATTCCCTTGAATGAAATTATATCTACATGTAGATATGTAATAATTGTTTATCTATTAAACCAAAGGAAATCAACCTTCCAAAATAACAAATTTATTCAAATATCCATAGATTACCTAATATACTAGTAGGAAAATATGTTTATACAATAACCAAAATATGTAATGGAAAAGAGTCTCCATTTCAACAACAACACCAATCACAAAATACCTAGAAATAAAAGTAAAGAATAGTGTTTGTTATCTACAAGGTGGGGCAAAAGTAGGTTTACAGTTGTTTGTATGGAAAATAATACAATAGACCTATATAATAAAGAGCTAATATGAAAATGGTCATCACGCCCTCTTGCCCTTGCGCCAGGGCCAGGGGACTTGAGGCCGGGCTGGGGTCCTGAGGCTGCACCCCCTACCCAGCAGGGATTGACAGGGAACCTGAGGCTGTGCCCCCCACCCAGCAGGGATTGACAGGGAACCTGAGGCTGCGCCCCCTGCCCAGTGGGGCTTGACAGGAGACCTGAGGCTGTGCCCCTCACCCTACAGGGCTTGACGGGGGTGGGGGCCTGCGTGTCTGGGTCTCACGTGATTTCAAGGCGTGCGTGGGTGGGTGGGGACTTGACTCTGGGTTTCACGGCATGGCCCAGACTCTGACAGGAAGGATATTTTCATATACGTTTTACTAATTTTCTTTCATCTCTGACACTTCTATTATAGAGGAAGGGAAAATAGCAATATTAAAATATTTCCTCTAATTAATTCCCTTTTAATGTGCATGGATTTTGTGCACCAGGCCACTAGTTAATAAATAATAATACAAGAACAAATTCTGTGTTTTACATACTCACAACTGTAAACCTACTTTTGCCTCATCCTGTATATGAAGAAAGCAACAAAGTTTTATTGATTATCATAAAAGAAGTCTAATAAATTTGAGTTAGGTAAAGGAAAAACTTGTCATTCAGAATGGATTTACTGTGGTGTATCTGAATTAGAGCTGCAATATATTCAAAACATGGTTTGAAGAAGGTACAGGCTTCTCTCTTGCTTTGACCAACTCAAAATTCAAAAAATGATTTTGATATTGTCAATATAAGAGACAGAAATAATGCTATGTACATTATTCATAAGATCTAGCCTTCTTTATACTTTCTCGTGATAGCTCTGAGGCTGGTTAATGAGTGTGTACTGCTTCTGTCCTAAAGGAATATAAATTGCTTCTGATACCCCATCTGTTACCCCTTATCTGTTGTGATGCACATTGATACCCTTTACCAAGTGCTTGAGGTTGGTTGTAGGATATGTTTTAGTGAAGTTATGTTTTACTACTTTAATGAAAGCAGTAGCTGGGATTATTTCAAATTAAGATTAGAATAGACCACTGTCATCCACTGTGATATGCTTTTGCAGAAACCAAAGTACTGAATTAAGTGGGGATATGACAGGACTACCATTTCTGCATCTTGTAAGTCTATGCAGTTTGTACTACACTGTACTGAGTGTTGCTGCTGGTATACTATTCTGAATGGTGCTATAATGGCTCTGAAACCACAATGAGAGTTCTGGGACTCCTTACGTATATCCATCTTTATCATGCATTCAGAGACCACAGAAATAACCCAAGGCCACAGATTTATTGGAAAAACTGTAACATGGACTTGGACTGGGACTGGAAGGTGAATTATCACTCTAAACTGGGGTGAAGGGATGAGGAGGGATGGTGGCTTTTGGATTCCATAATGTCACTTCAGCGTCAGCTCACACTTGGCATATAATAGCCCTGGGAAGATATGAGTATTTCTCTTTCCTAGTATTTAGTTACTATGAAAAATGGCTGTCAGTTCATTTGAAGAGAAAAGTTATTGATCTTTATAGAATACACTTCTTAGGTATTATGGGGCCCTTCTCCAAGGGGACCTGGCCTTCCATTACATCAATGAGCTCTAGGTCTCAGAAATTGTTTTTATCTGGAAATTGGACAGAGAATAGTGCTTTGTAATTATCATAATTGCCACTGGTAGAGGTCTTGATCCCTTTTGGTTACATATGTCCAGAAATGTTTGTATAGGATCTACATTTTTCTTGCTTCCTGAGGTATCATGGCTTATTTAATATTGTCACAGATACCTGTAGGCCACGTCCTCTGGGTTTAGGTTCTGGCCTTGCTGTCCGTTACATCCATCCATTCTACCACTTACAGTTAAGTGTTGCCACTTAGTCTGAGTTATTCTAAAATCCTCTCATTACCAGTGATAATAAGGAACCTAATTTCATAGCAATATATTATACATCAGCCCTGGACTACAGTAGGGCTGAAGAGAGAGACATAATGATTTTAAGAAATTGTCTCTCACAGTTGGGGATCTTGGCAAGTTCACTATATGCAAGGTAGGCCTGTGGTTTGGAGACCCAGAGAAGAGTTGCAGTTTGATTCCCATGGTAAACTCCGGTAAAATTTCCACTTTTGCTTGGGAAGTCATATTTTTCTATTAAAGCCCTGATATTAATGTTTTAATAAACCCATCTGATTAACTCATTGGATTTAAACCTCTTTGTGCAATTTGTATCTTATTATTAAATGTAGAGAAACAATTTGTCTAAGGAAACAAATAGAGCAGGAATTGTTATGAAATTATTTTTGAAAAATTAATTCCATTTTTAGTTGTATTTACATTGGGATAATTATGTTTTATTTATTTATTTATTTATATTTTATCCTCATCTGTATACAATCCTTTGTCAGATAAGTTCTTGGCAAAAAAAATTATCTGTTTATTGCTTTTCATATTATTGTCTTTAGGAGAATACAAGTTTTATGATGTAAATATATTTCAATTTATTAGTTTCTTTTTTTCCTTCATAGTTTGTGAATTTGGTACTTCTTTGTGCAAAATTGTTAGGACTTTTTCCTATGTTTTATTCTAAAAAACTGTTTTACTTTACACATTTACAGCATGATTCATTTTGAAATAATTTTTCAAAACATTGTGCAGATTAAAGTTTATTTTTTAATATTTATGTCAAATTATTCTAACACCCTTTTCTGAAAAGGTTATTCTTTCTTTATTGAAATACTTTTGCATTGTTGTCAAAAATTATTTGGTCATATTCTTGCAGTATATTTTTCCCTTCAGTTTGTTCTATTCATCTACATGTCTATCTTCTTTACCAATACCATAATGCCTTTATTCCTGTAGAACAAATCTTTAATCAGATAGTTATTTTAAACTATTTTGTTCTATTCTACTTACTTTGGCTTATATTTAAATTTTAGAGTCAGTTTGTAAATAAATACAAAATTTTTGCTGGTTTTATAGGTTAAGTTGAAGGGAATTAATATTAGAACTAGTTTGAGCTGTCTGTCAGTACTAGGTGTGGCTCAGTTGGTTGGAGCTTCCTCCCATGTACTGAGGGGTCATGGCTCGATTGCCATTCAGGGCACATGCCCAGGTTGTGGATTACATTCTCAGTTGAAATGTGTATGGGAGGCAACCAGTCAATGTTCTCACATCAATATTTCTCTCTCTCCCCCTTACTCTCTCTCTAAAAAAAAGAGGGGAAAAAAGGAATAAAATGAGTTTGTGTAGATGGCCATTGAAATGTTGAGGAATTTCTCTGTTATTCCTAGATTGATGAGGATGTTTATCATAATGGATGTTGAATTTTGTCAAATGCTTTTCCTATATTAATTGATATGATAATGTCCTTGTAATATTTTTAGACTATGGAGATGGCTATTTTATGATAGATTTTCAAATATTGAACTGACTTGCTCTCCTGAGATAATCTCACTTGGTCATGGTTTATTATTCTTTTATGTATTGCTGGATTTGATTTGCCAACATTCTGTTGGGGATTCTTACATCTGTGTTCATTATAGTTTTATTTTTTGTTGTTAAAGTTTTCATTTTGTTGTTTCTTTTGTTATACTTTTGTATTATGTTGGTCTGGTTTTGGTATAGGAGTTTACTCACCAAACAAAACACTTTATTTTTTATTTTCTAGGAAAGGATTATTGTTGAATCAGTACTCTTTCTTCTTTAAAAGTTTTACAGAATGTATCATTTAAACCTTCACTGGCCATATACTTGTTCTTCAAAATATTTAAACTAAATTCAGTTTCTTTAAGATGTATAGGAATATGTTATTTGTTATACTTCAGCTGTGTCTGTGAGTTTGTGATTTTTAAAATAATTGGTCAATTTAATCCAACCTGTTGAATTGATGAGCATAGAGTTGTCCTTAATGTCACCTTCCTATGCTTTAATTGCCCACACAGTCTAGTTATATTCCCTTTTTAATTCCTAATATTGGTAATTGATGAGACCCTGGGATCATCATTACTTAAAGCTCTAGAGATGATTACAGTATGCAACAAGTTTCATAATGACTAACATACATTCTATATCCCCAATGAAATAAGTATACAGGTATATTCATGAAATAAATAATTTTTTAAATATGATGTGATTCTCTAAAAGTAAAAGTAAATGTATTTATATATCATCAATTAATTTTTGTTCCTGCTTTTGTGAGAAATCATTATTTGCATATGTAAAACACAATGGTATAGTGGTCTCATGTAACTAACCTGGTATGATGAACTTCTGTTAAGGAAAATACAGACCTAAAAAGATTTATTTCCATGCCTCTACCTCTATTCCGAGGCTAATATGTGAAGAGCAGGGGAAATCAAAAACAATAAGAGCATCATTAGTAAGCAGTGTTTGTGCTGATATAAAGTATATGATACAAATTCACTAGATGTTAAAAAGAATCAGGAAGACAAGGAGAAAAGAAGTTTAAAGAAAGGAAAAGCAAATAGGAAATTTTTTTAGGAATTCTCCTTTTTGATTTATTTATTTTATGTGAGAAAAAGGAAGAGGAGAAAAAATAATTGGCTGAAAGAACTGAGAAAATGACACAAGTCAAACTAAGATATTCTCGGGTTAACATTTTACTCTGTTACAGTAGACCTTTAAAAAAAAAAATGGTCTTTGAACATACTCTGTATCTGAGGTTCAATTCTCATTATATGCAGACTTGCAGTTTCGTCCTTGGAATCCAGGTGTGAATGGGAAAAATGATTATAATTCTCTGTCCTTTATTTTTGATGTCCCAAAAAACTTGTTCAATAAATGTAGTATGAATTAACTGAGTTCCTATAAAGACCAAGCCTTTGCTAAATGTTGATAGAAAAAAAACTGAATATAATCATACTGTGAGGAATTCAACCACCCTACATACAAAATCAAGATTTACATATGAGAACAAAAGTTTCAGCATGATTGATAACAACAATGAGAGAAATAGTAAGTGAGCAAGGTACATTACTGAAGGATACCTGGATCTCACTCTATTATTAGATAGTTCCAGATGTAAACTTCTATTAAAATGTATACTCTTATAATTAAGAAAGAGATATTCACATTTTGCTATGCACCATTTCAGCATTCTGTAAATACAAGAAACATAACAACCCTATATATTAAAAGGCTAATATTCAAATTATCTCCTCAACCAGGAGTTCCACCAGGTGTTTGACCAGGGGGTGGGGTTGGCAGGCCAACTGCCTGCAGCCCCTCCCACCAGCTGGCCCGGCCCAATCGGCCCCAATCAGGGCAAGCCAGCTGGACCCCACCCGTGCATGAATTCGTACACTGGGCCTCTATTAATATTATAATTGTCTGTGTCCATGTTTTGGCTAAAGGAATGATAAAGTTATGAATTGAAATGGTTTATCTTTAGTGACAGATGGGCAGGAATGAGTTTGATACTTTTTCTTGGATGAATTAAAAATATATTTCTTCAATAGATCTTGCCTAATTAAGTGATCTTCATAAAATATTTTGGGAATTTTATATATTTGAATCAGTATTAGATCAATAACGTTTTTCCACCTATTAAAAAAAGAAGTGTATGTTTCATTAGAAAAGTGTGCACTATAGTGAAAACAGGTATTGATTTGAGCATTTTACTCTCAAATTATGCAACTAAAAGGGGCCCATGTCCATATGTCTCTGAGCTGGTGATCTCACTGATTTTTTTCTGACACCTGAAATCTATGTGCTACTCTGTTATGTTTCTTCTGCCTGTCTTAATTCCGAAGGATGTATGTTCTCTTCTTACATGAAAGATAGTCTCGGTCTCAGCCATTCCCATTTAGTAAAACAAGATGAGTTCAATATCACATGTAATAAAATTAGCCTACAAGTACTCTATTTTATAATTGTTGCAAATTTAACTTTTTGGTGTTGACCACAAATTCAGTTTTTGTATGAGGGTAAAATAACAGCATGCGTTTCTCAAGAGAAGGTAGGACATAAACTAGGTGGAGGTCGGGATTGAAGAGACAAAAAGGGGCTCACCACTCCTGGAGGAGAGGCCTTGTGATTAGCGGATGTATCTGAAGCTATAGATATTACTAGGTCCTCAAAAATGAAACAGCACACGATGACATCCGAGAAAAGAAGCCACACGATCTGATGGCTGGTTTCATAGGCAGCTAAAGAAATGGAAAGGGCAAAGGCCGCTCTTTGTGTCTTTCTTATTTCCCATTGTGAGCTTTCTTTCCATAGTCTTTCCCTAAAGATTGGATTGCTATCTCCTAGGAATTTATTTCTAACCTTTTTCTCTTGTTTTTCAACACACCGTCTGCAGGCAATTCCATATTTCCTTTTGTTTTTCTACTGATTATGGCAGCATAAACCCAAATTAGTATTTCTAGACCAGACATTATATTGAATGCTAAGCAATTTATCCTAAACAGCCAATGGTCTTCTATACTTGGATTTATATCGAGAATTCCAATTCAACACTAAAAGGAATTCATTATTTAACTTCTAAATTTAGTATTTCTTTAATATTGCTTTATCAGCAGATAGCAATAGTATTCATTCATAATGAGGGAGGATTATTTTCATATTGGTAAGGAAACTTTTGATTTTTATTTAATTACATATTTTTGTTCACATGTCAAGTTTTAAAGTTATTATAAATAAATCATGAAAATCATCTTTATATAGAACAAAATAAGGGACTACATATTAAAATAATATTACAATAAATATTGAAATAACTGACAGACAACAAATAATTCTATACATATTTGATCATTTATAACACTTTTTGATCAAATTTATTAAGATTTTTAAAAACGGAAATTATGGATCCAAATTATTGTTTTAGTTATTCTTATTAACCATAATATTATTTATCAACTATAATCTTGGTTCAGATATTCTTGGTTTCCAATATTCTGATATTTTACCTGGTATTAAATATTTTATAAAAAAATCACAACCTTTTAGACAATGATTCAACCTTCCCTTTTCAATTGCAGTTTAACGCATATTAGGTTATTATCTTTAAGGTTTCAGCTGTCACATGTGATCTCACTACAAGGAGAAGAGAGTTTGTTATATTGACAGTTAATTAGCAGTCATAGGATTAAAGTGGTTCAGAGATATAAAAGAAAAATAAACAAAGAAAACAAGCATGTAGGAATTTGCTTTTTAGAGGGAATCACAGAACATTATTAGCTAAAAATTAAATGTCTCTACAGATAGTCTTTTATATTACATACTAGAGGGCCAGTGCATGAAATTCGTGCATTTGGGGGGGGGCATCCCTCAGTTTGACTTGTGCCCTCTTGCAGTCTGGGACCCCCCAGGGAAGTAGCAGTGCACCAAGCAGCAGGCAGCCAGGGAGGAGCCTAATCCGGGCTAGGTGCCGATCTGCTCATGTTCATCCTGGCCCACTGCACCTGCTGCCGCGGAGGCAGGAGAGGCTCCTGCCACTGCCACTGTGCTTGCCAGCCATGAGCCTGGCTTCTGGCTGAGCAGCGCTCCCCCTGTGGGAGTGCACTGACCACCAGGGGGCAGCTCCTGAATTGAGCGTCTGCCCCTGGTGGTCAGTGCACATCATAGTGACCAGTTGTTCTGGTCATTCCTCGGTAATGGTTGCTCAGGCTTTTATTATATAGATGAAGTCAAACACTATTCTATTTTTACTATGTCATTACTGCTCATGATGTAATGTTACATATTATAACTTTTAAAAACTGCAAACTACTGTCATTTATTTTAGTCTAATTGATACATGATAAGACATAATTTAATATTGACTTTGTATATGTTAAATTTAGCAGTAGTGTTTTTTATCAAAACATTTCAAAATATTTCATAGAAAATTATGATGATAATGTTGGAAAAAATAATAATTCCAAAGTGATAAGATGATTCTGAATCTATCAGTGACCATATAAATAAGATAATTTTTAAAAGTCCATGAGTTTAGGTTTTGTTTAGAAGATTCTCAACAATCTCAAAGCTTGAGATGCAAATCAAAGATTATAAGTACAGACAATTATGACAATTTAAGGGAAAAAAGAATCAATTGGATTTCAGGCATGATTCAATCCAACTACATTCTGTGTTTTCAATTGATCAGGTTTCACTATCAAATTGGTTGCTTTATTAACATTTAGAATAAATCTTAATCTTTAGATTATTAGAGATATATAAAAAATCATTTGAAATCTATCTTTTTATTTATGGAAAACTAGCACCCCTATTAACCTATAAACCAGATTCAATATGTTCATAGAGCAGACAAGAATCAAAGTTGGATACAACAGGTATTACTATTTTTATTGTGGGTTCTACTAAAACTTGGACATTAATCTATCCACATAGTCTGGGTTCTTATCAAACTGGTATATGGTTGATGTTGTATGGTATCAACCTTTCTGTTATTGCTCTTATATTCACAGTCTTTCTTACCATGGGTGAGAAATTTCTTTTTAAACTATGTTCTCTTATGCCAACTTTCATAGTTGGCACTATTTTCATTTTAACTGATTTATGCACTTCTCTTTCACATCCACAGTTCAGATAAATATTGCAGTGAAGTCATATTAATGATATGCCAGACCTATTTAACACATGTATATTCTAAAATTCTCCCATAACTTTGGTCATCACTCCTAATATTACAGTTCCACTAGAGGCCCAGTGCATGGCATTTGTGTACTGGTAGGGTCCCTAGCGGCTGCCAGCCACCAGCCGGGGCCTCCCTTCCTCCCACCGCCTGCCAGCACCAGGGCCTCCCTCCCTTTCCCCGGCCGGCCTGCCCCCTAGTTGAACTCCTGGAAGAACTTCAGTCGAGGGGACAATTTAAATACTATGCTTTTATTATATAGAATTGTTATAGTCTTCAAATATAAAGCATGCCCCCTCTCTATGAGATTATTCTAATTCTACCATTGGAATACCTTTACAGACCGTTTGGCATAGTTCACACTATGTCTTAACCTGGGTATTTAAAACATCAACTGTGTATACACCATGGATGCAGCATCTATTTAAGGAATTCTGTCCTTATTAATGAGTTTCATCCCATGCTAATTTTTGGTGGTTGTTGTTGCTGTTGGGTTCCATCTCAAGGCTGCAAGTTTCTCCTTTAAAGAGGTTAGGTTTTCTATGTTATTAGAGAGTGTGAGGAGGTCCACTCTCTGCTGGTTCATGAGTCTACTTGTGAGCATTTTATGTGCAGTCTTTAGGTTCTGTGGCCAAGCTGTCATACATGCTACCATACAAAGCTGATGGAGCAATAGAGCTAGAAAGGTGAAAGGATTAAGAGCTAAAAATTATTAGTCACAAAATAGTCACAGGGATGTAAAGTACAACATAGGGAATATATCAATCCTATATAATAAAAGCCTAGGTGATGTCACGCCCTTGCATGATGTCATCACAAGATGGCCGCCACAAGATGGCTACCCTCATGTTGTCACAAGATGACCACCACAAGATGGCTGGCAGGGGAGGGCAGTTGGGTGCAACCAGGCCTACAGGGGAAGGCAGTTGGGGGGACCAGGCCTGCAGAGGAGGGCAGTTGGGGGAAATTAGGCCGGCAGGGGAGGGCATTTGGGGGTGATTGGGCCAGCAGGGGAGCAGTTAGGCATCAATGAGGCTGGCAGGCGAGCAGTTAGGGAGAGATCAGGCTGGCAGGAGAGTGGTTAGGGAGAGATCAGGCTGGCAGGAGAGTGGTTAGGGAGAGATCAGGCTGGCAGGAGAGTGGTTAGGGGGAGATCAGGCTGGCAAGCAGAAGCAGTTAGGGGCAATCAGGCAGGCAGGCAGGTGAGCGGTTAGGAGCCAGCAGTTCTGGATTGTATGAAGGATGTCCCAGATTGGAGAGGGTTCAGGCCGGGCTGAGGGATACCCCCCCATGCATGAATTTTGTGCACTGGGCCTCGAGTAATGTAATAACTATTTATGGTGCTATGGGGTACTTGAAATATCAGGGGATCACTTTGGAAAGTATATGATTTACTATCCACTATGTTGTACACCTGAAACAAATACAAAATAATATGGAATGCAAAAAAAAAAATAAAATGAAATACATATATACATAAATAAAAATAAATGATTAAGCTGTAATCTTTTTTTGAAGTTTTCAGCTCAGATAACTATCCATGTATTATTAAAGTTGGATATGGTTCTTTAGCTGCACACAACACACACACACACACACACACACACACACACACACACGTATATTCATTCAATGGCTGCCAATATGTAGAGACTAATTATCTCCTTCCAAAGCCAAAAGTCTGTTCATGCTCAAGCAACTAAAGCGTATTTGCCATGTTGCTACCCTTAAAATATTCACTATAATGAATTTATTTTATTTCTCATGCTTTCTTAATTTCATTAAAATTTATCATACTTTCTACTCATGTAAAAACATAGATGACTTCTAATGAGACTTATAAGTAATTCTGGAATGTCACAATGACATTTCATTGCAGGTTGTTATCTAGTTGTAAATCTTTTTCTATTCTAGGAAGGTTCATACCCCAAAAGATTTCTCAGAAATGGCAGCAAAGCCTCCTGTGACAGATTGGATATCGCATCTTCAGCAGAATCTTTTTGTCTTGGTACCTAGCTTTAAAAAAAGCCTAATGTGTCTAAAATGTTCAAACTGAAAACCTCTAAGAGGGCACTTCAAAGAAACTGCAAGCCTTTTGAAGGTCTAACACTTAAAATGTTTATCACAAAATTTTGTCAGACATCCGATGACTTTTTCATTTTCTGGTACTCACCAAATGCTAAGAAAGTAGTAATGGAATACATATATAGGTAGTAATGGAATATATATCCAAACATAAGACTTACATTTTCAAATGAATAATTCTCAAATACAATAATATTATCAGGTTTTAAAAATCAGTTTCAATCTCAAATAAAACTTAATTTCAGTGATAAATGCTATCAGTTTGTCTTAATCCACACCCATATTAAAGGAAGATTTTTCTACAATTTTCATGGACAATTGCTTTGAAATTTCATATTTCTTTGGGGAAATTGTGTTCCTATTAACACATCCCTGGAAGGTACCTTCTATTTTTCTTCTGCTTTATTCTAATCAGTGTAATGCAACTTTCAACTCAACATTTTATTTTGAAAATTATTTTTATATTACAACCTCTAGTTCATTTATTTTAACTGCAGTTTAGGATTCCACTTGTGATGCTGTTATCTATCGTTTTCCTCTCATTGAACATGATTTTATTTTAGTATTTGCTATTGAAAATGCTATGACAAATATTACTTGAATATGGACTCATATAGAAGTATCTAGAGTTTCTGAAGGACATACATCTCAGACTAGAATGACTGTTGTAAATTTACCAAATAATGATAAATTGCTTTCCAGCTGAAGTTGTGAAAATTGCCTTTTCACAGCAGTGTGTGACAATTCTCACTTCACCACATCTTTAAACACCTTGGTATTTAACTTCTGCCAGTTACTGTAGAATCCCAAAAGATGAAATAAATGCTCAGATACCTACCTGGTGACTCAAATTGTATTATTCATTTAGCTATCCATGAGTAATGCTGAATTTAAATACATACCTGGACTTTTTAAAAAATTAATCAGAGTAGTACCATATATTCTCAATGACAAAAGTGCAAAAATATTAAAATTTCCTTATATTTGTTAGCTTTGTATTTTCTAGGCCAATCTATTATGAATTAAAACATGTTTTACTTTGTTGTTATTTGTAATTTATAATGCTAGAATGCCTCGCTCACACGCTTAAACAGCAATAATGAAGCATGAAGATTCATTCTTCAGTTTACAGTGTTTCAGAAATATATCCATGGGATAAACTCATTTTTATAAACACAGTTGCTCAGATGTTAACATAAACATCATATTTTACTGAGCAGATTTCAAAGTTGATCAATACTATTTGGTACAGAAAACTATTGAATCACTTAGTATGACACAGGATTAATTTTCTATTAGAGAGCTAAAGTTCTATTGAAAATTTCAGGGAAAATCATTTGTCTGACATACAAATTTGATTCTTAAAGTGAAACTCTGTTCCTGGAAATTAGCATTCTGTTTTTTCTTTGTAGATGAGATTACCTATATGAAAGGTTAATTGCCCTAGAATGACATTTTTCTCTCCATGTGAAGTTTTGTGTATTTTTGTTTTTTTTACAGATTTGAAAAAGATATTGTCATCTGTTTGCACTCTGAGAGTTTTGCACATGATAAGAATCATTTACCAGCCGAAACCGGTTTGGCTCAGTGGATAGAGCATCGGCCTGCGGACTGAAAGGTCCCAGGTTCGATTCCGGTCAAGGGCATGTACCTGGGTTGCGGGCACATCCCCAGTGGGAGATGTGCAGGAGGCAGCTGATCGATGTTTCTCTCTCATCGATGTTTCTAACTCTCTATCTCTCTCCCTTCCTCTCTGTAAAAAATCAATAAAATATATTTAAAAAAAAAAAGAATCATTTACTGAGAAATAGAAGCTCAGCAAATGGCTCATAATTTGAATTTTTTTTCTAAAATTAAAGATGCTTTTTCACCCTATTCTTGTTAGTCCAGTAAGGAGATTTTAATTATTTATTATATGGATATGATTTATTCCATTTAGAATTTTATAAAAACTCTTAAGTAAGTGATTGACATAGGAGGAAAAAGTATATACCTGTATACCACTGTATTATACATATAGAATAATATTGCCTACAACAAAACACTTGCAACTTCTCTCATTAGAATATCATAATAAATTTCATATTTACAATGGTTAGATAAAATACATACTAATTCTGTTACTGGAATTGAAATAGTTTGGAATCAACTGCTGAGCATAGTTTTAAATGTACTAATAGTTCTGACTTCTGTAGGGCTTACTTGAAAAAAGAGAGAACACATCACATTGTATCAAAGGTGTCAGCAAAGGAAGTCTGTGAATATCACTCAAATCACTTTCCAGAGACAAAAACTATAACAGTTTTTGTTAACAAAAAAAAATTTAAATAGAAATTGCTTACTAAGTGGAAGCATCACATAAGAAAACAATGACAACAAAAACCATTAAAGAAATAGCTTAACTATAGAAACGGAAGAAATGGTTACCAAAGCAAGAGGAAGAGAGGCTGAAATAACTAAACAGAGAAGCTTGCTGGAGATCCCTGAAGAGCTTAAATTCAGATTCTTGAGAAGCAGTGCTGCTATGCTGCTGCTGTGGTCTTTGAAACCAAAGGACCAAAGGAACTGAGGTCAAGATTTCTAAGAAGTGAACACTGGCCAACTGGTATTGAGGTCTTTAAGAACCAACATAAGACTGGTTGTTAAGAGTACGGAAAAATTGCTAAATGGATTCAGTGGCTGTTACAGGAACAGACTGCCACCTCCAGGGTGAAGGAGCGTTGCAGAGTGATGTTTAGAGAAACAAGAAGCAAAACAGAAGCAGGAAGAAAACTACAAGCCACAAATCCCTTCTCCTTTCTCAAGTTTGCCAATCACCTTCTATTAGTAAAAACTAACAGGGTAACTGGCAAAACGGAAATGGGTTTGGGTAGTCCCAGGTCCAATATCATGAAGTTGTATAAAGAAGAGTAGATTTAAAGCTGAGAGAGACAACAGCTTAGGAGCTGGCAAAGTAAGAAAAGGGGTTTGAGAATTTAAGATTTTTTTTTCCTGAAGTATGTATGTGAATATGTAATAAGTGAAGTGGAAATAGACAAAAGTAAAGAAAATTAAATGGTTAAAAGCCTACTATACTAATCAATAAAAATATAAACAAAATTAACTATATCACAGGATGAAGAGGTTGTGGACTAAAAGAAACCAAATACTAAACATGGCAAGCTCAGAGAACGCCTGAGTAGTGGCCTTACAAACTTAGAGACCTGAAGTAACCACATCAGAGGTGGTCTAAAATTAAAACTTGTAAAACAAAAGCAGTTTATGGCAGGTAATCATGTCCTAGGCTAGAATCTTCCCTGGCAAAGGTCAATCTTTACCTTCATTGAGCCTGTCTATTGTCTTTTTGCATCTATGATAACATACCTTTGGAAAATCAAGGTAACTTCCCTTATTCCAGACCCTGCCAGGCACAGCAACCCCACCAGAGTAGAGACCACAAAAATCCCCTCATTGTTATTGCTATGCTGTAAATTGTTGACTGTTGACTATCCTATGCCCACCTACATAAAAGATGTTTATGTCTATCATTTTACTTTGTATCCAATCCCAGAGGTTTCCACACTTTGCTTTCTCCTGCCTCCCTGATCTATCATCAATGGATTTCATGTAACCCACTCATGCCTCCTCTTTTGATTGTAATGTATAAAATAAGGTGCAAAACTGACATTCTCCGGAGCATTTTCTCACTCAGTTGAAATTTTGCTTTCCAGCAATTGTCCTCAGTTTGGTTTAAATAAATGCATAAACATTATCTACAGCCCTGGCCGGTGTGATTCAGTTGAGTACCATCCTGTGCATTAAAAGGCACTAAAAGGTCTCTGGTTTGATTTCTGGTCAGGGCACATACCCTCCCTTTCTCCTTCTGTAAAAAAAAAAAAAAAAAAGAAAAGAAAAGAAAAACAAAACAACAACAACAAAACAAAACATTTAAAAAAGGAACTCTCTTCAAGTTCGAATGTTTCTTGCCTTGACAAGGCCATCACTTAAAAAAAACAGAAGGCATATATTTTTTTCATAAATTTGAGAACTTAGATGAGTTGACAAATTTCTGGAAAACAAACTAACAAAAAACTACCAAAACTGAAACAAGAAGATAGGGAAGTGCAGTATATACATACACATTTGTAGATGTGTATTATTAGCCCTGTTTTCTGTGTCCATGAATCTTTCTTTTAAATTAGGAATAGATGGAAGCTTCAAAACCAAGATTTTTTATGAACAGACCAAAGATAACATCATACTTAAGGAAGTAAAGAAAATAGAGTGATTTATTGGGACAAAATAAAATAATCAGTAATTTTGTAATTGTGACCTAAATTCTGGCTATGGGCATATGTTACCAAAGTCGAGAAAAATAAGTCAATTGACATGAGATTGCGAAAAGATATTGACAGAGAAGGCTTTGGGATTTGTGATACAATACTTAAAATTATGGTAAGAGTTTGAGATGACGAAAGCTGAGCCAGGGCTCAAAGGATGTGAACAGCGTTGTAGCATGAGGAAGAAGGGAGGAAGCAGCAATGCAAAATGGAAGGTGTGGGTAGCTGAAGGACTACCCACTCAACAGAACTGGTGTTGATATTTATATCACTGTGGTGAAATAATGGGATAAAGGAGCAAATACTAACCCTGAGGCTTCCTGTGAATCCAAATACTCACCATCTAAGGAGACTGCAGGGAAGCAGTTTCCCAGGAAAGATTCAGGTTTCATTTCCTTCAGGAAAGAGGAGAGAGTCTTTGATATAGAGAGGTCTGCAAGTTTGGGAGAGCATTTTCAGAGAGCACACAGAGGAGGGAAGAGATGGGTAAGACTCAAGTGGTTGTGGACCAATTGGATAAATTAGGAGGATTATTGCTGTAGTTGGTAGGTGTGGAAGAAGCAGAGGGTTGCTGACTTTGATGAGGTACTTGATGCAGTATTCTCACAAATACTTTGATTTACGAATATTCTGAATAAAAACTTAGTGTAAAAATAAACTTTTAATTACCAAACATTTTTCATTATTCAGCAGATCACAGAGAAAGACTAAAGTTTATGATTGTATAAATTTCTTTTAGTTTCAACAATGCTCTCTACAGATTTTTTTTTAAAAATCCTATTAATAAAGGTAACTTTTGGCTGAGTTTTTTTCTCTAGGAAACTGACTTTTTCCCCCCCCCAGCTATTTCTTTTGAAGAGAGAATTAGAAAAGAGTGTGTGTCTTGGCATAGGCAGGGGGTTTTCATTATCTTGAAATATAAACAATGTCAAGCTGGGAATAAACACAAATGTAGTAATAGCAAGGTCACAGAGAAGGAATTTCTTAAGAAAAGTTATCAATATTTTTAAACTTCAGAAATAAATTAATTTACCTTTATATGGCACCTATACTTAAACATACAGCTTCTTTTTCCGCTCCTCTCAGCTTTCCCCCATTGTCAGTCTTACTTTGATTTTGCATCTGTAAAGTATATCTCTCCAACTATTATCTTCTTTATATCTATGGTTCCTGAAGACGCAGTTTAGGAAAGTTCCTAGCCTTTGAGTCACCCAGTTCTCATCTTGATCTCTAACAACCCACTTTCAGCTCTGTACAGTGGGGCCTTGATTTACGAGTTTAATTCGTTCCGTGATGGAGCTCGTAACTCAAATTACTCGTATGTCAAATCAAAAAGTGAACGAGTGAGACACGTGATGCTGGGCTGATGTTGTGGCATTCACTGTAACATTCGCTACGCCAACTAGCGGTGGGGTATCTGAAGCTGGCTCGTAACCCGAATTTTAGCTCGCAACTCAAAGCAAAAAATCAGCCGAGAGACAGCTCATATCTCGAAAAACTCATTAGTCGAGACACTCGTAAGTCAAGGCCCCACTGTATCCTCATTTAAAACTCCTTTCATAAAGTAGCTACTGCCCATAGGAAGTTAGCTACTCCATGTGTTCTATACATTCCTAAACTCTCAATCTTTTTGCATGTACCTACTCATGATCTTCCTAATTGTCATTACATTGTTATCTTCACCATATCTTCATATTCTTCCTACTTAAAAACCTCAACACATCTTCTTCTTTTAGAATAGAAAGATCTTTTTTAATTTTATTTTTTCCACCACCATTTATCCCCTCTATGCCCTCTTTCACCCCCACCCCCTGCAATCATTACACTGTTGTCCAAACACATCTTACTCCATTTCAAAATTGTCTGTCAGATATCTGTACACAATGAAAGAATTTCCTTTCTCCTTCCAGTTATATCAGCAATTTTCCCAACTTTTTAAAAATTTAACTCACTCTACAGAATATATTTATCATTTATTACCCTTTCATGTTCTATCCATTCTCTTTCCAATGGTCTTTATCTTTTCCCATGTCTTCAATTACTATCCCATCAATTTCAATTCCATTGGTCTCTCTACCCAGGACATGTTCTGCTTTATTCAATTCACTATCTATACCTTTACCTGTGACATTTTTCTATATGTTCCATTGCCATCTAAAACTTAATGTGACAAGGTCAGACTCCTTGAAATTTCTTGCTAAACACCCTTTCACACTTCCTAATCCCATGACTCTCTCAATTTTACCACTGTGAAACTTGGGCATTAACTTTAATACTTTTTAAAATATCTTTCTCAAGGCCTTATTAACAGTTTTTGCCCTGTATAGTGTCTATAAAGATACTTATTTCTTTACTCCTAGATTGAAACTACAGATGTCCTGATATTTATGTTTGAATATTGTGAATTGGTTTGCTCTGATGTTCCAGTTTCGTGCCTATTACACTACTTTTCCTAATACACTCACATAGTTCGTTATTGAAGTTAATATTACTTTTCCAGAGTTTTGTTTTATCATTATAAATCATCTTCTAGAGGAAATAATCAAAAAAAAGTCAGATATTCACTTCTTTAGCTCTGCATCTACTTACATATATTCTTACATATATTCTTAGATACCTATTAATATCTTTAATGTTATAGTCTTCAGTGTCTTATGGCTCCTTCATATATATGTGATTCATAATGTAAGCATATTTTTTCTTTCTCTTAGTGACATATCTTTTAACCAAAAATAATCTGTGGGATTTATTTATACTTAAAACTTGGTCTAAAAATGGTTACCCTATTGCAAGACTTCAAATGTTTATAATATGAAATAATTTTCAATAAAGTTTCTTCTCATAAATGACAGGCGGTATTGAAATAGAATGATCTGAAATTTTGTGAATGGGTGCTTTCTTTGGATATTAAACCAACCCTTTTCAATGTTTCCTTTTTTAATTCTATAATTCTTCTCTATGATTTTTAAAAATTATCTTTAGTCTCAATCCTATTGTTTTGTCACTTTATTTACTATAAGTGTTTAATATAATAATAGTTTAAAAAACTGATCTAATAATATGATTTAGTAATAGTACTCACATAAAATTTCCAAGCATTATCATCTTACTTTTTGAAATTTAAATAATATGTTGAACTTCACTAAAGGAAAAGTTTGAATTTTTCTGCAGTGTTGAAATGTCTAAACAATATTTATACTAGTGTACCATAATAGGTTAAATGTTTAAATTTTGTAAAAAGAGAAAGTATTTATGTCATTACTGATAATAAAATGGGAAAGTTATGTAAAAATCATCCTTAGGTTTTAGTATATTAATAATGTTTAATTCTGAATACCACAAGCACACTCACCAATATTAATATTAAAGATATGTTTTTAGAACACCTGATATGTGATAGGAATATATCAGTATATTTTATCTTATTTTGTGTGGGTGTACCCATGCACAGAATTATTTATAAACTAGAGGCCCAGTGCATGAAAATTTGCTCACTCAGGGAGTTCCTCTGCCTGGCCTGAGCCCTCTTGTAGTCCAGGACCCATTGGAGGATGTCCGACTGATGGCTTAGGCTCACTCTCTAGGGGATTGGGCCTAAGCTGGCTGTCAGACATCCCTCTGGCAGACCGGGAGCCCTCAGGGGATGTCCACCTGCCAACTTAGGCCTGATCCCCAGGGGATCAGGCCTAAGTTGGCAGTCAGACATCCCTCTGGTAGCCTGGGAGCCCTCTGGGGATGTCTGACTAATGAGTTAGGCCTGCTTCCCCTGGAAGCACACTGCACTGCACTGGCCAGGCATGAGCCAGCTTCTTGCTGAGCTGTGCTCCCCTTGTGAAAGTGCACTGACCACCAGGGGGCAGCTCCTGCATTGAGTGTCTGCCCCCTGATGGTCAGTGTGCGTCATAGCAACCAGTCGTTCCTGGTTGTTCCACATTAGGGTCAATTTGCATATTACCCTTTTATTATATAGGATAGTTGTGTAGTATGGTTGAATCCTGTAAAAAGGATATAAAGTCATTTTCTATGAAGAAATCTGAAGGAAAAAAAATTTACTATTTTTTTCCTTGCCCAATGTGCAACTAGACTTAAATAAACTATAATTTACAAATATCGAATAACTTTTTAGGCATTTATTTGCTATATTGTAGTTGGAATTAACTTTTTAACTATAAGATCTAAAATATTATTAAAACTAACACCTAAATTATATATTATAATTGGGAAAATAATGTGTGATATTTTATTCAAGTAAGTAAGTTCTCTTTCATTTTTTAAAAAATGTTTTCTCTAAGAGACTAGGATATTTACTAATGTATCTGTATTTCCAAATTTCCCCTGTATGAAAATTTGAGGGTTTTTTAAAAATACAATCTTGGAGAATAAAAAAAAAGAGTCAAATTTCAGAAAGTTCACTAGGTAGCTGAGTATTTGATGTATAACATTTACTAGACTGTCATTATATAAATTAAAAGTATAAGGACCTCTGCATATTTTTGGGAGGCCAAATATATATGTACTCCATCTCCTTCAATAAAAATTTTCAAATGAGGCCTGGATAAGCATTATAACAGCTGTATTTTAAGGTAGCAGAAAATGAACTCAGTCACTTCCAAGTGTTAACTTGCTTATATATTGTAAACATAATTTTTGAGAAAGCGTTTTCATTTTATTATACAAACTGCCAAGTTAACATAGCTGTGTGAATCTTTGTTATTGTTGTAGGAACAACTTTCTCTAAAAAACTTTATGTTTTATAATTCCCCAAACTCATACATTATGTGTTTTTTTCTTTCTTTTCAAACACAAATTGAATATGTTTTTCATCCTGGTTTATAAGATGAACTTTAAATATAGTAATAGCTAGACAGGTCATTTTGTGTCTTATTCTTAACAGCCTAGCAAACTCACCCTTCTTTACCCATTAGGAATTTAAAATGGTTAACATTTTTTGAAGCTCTATAGAATACAATTTTACAATTAGGGACTTTGTTTTACGAGATATTAAGCAGGGAGGTACCTGCAACCAAGGTATGTGCCCTTGATGGGAATCAAACCCAGGACCCTTTGGTCCACAGGCTGATGATCTACCTACTGAGCCACTGTGTATGTGTATTTATCTGTTACTCAGTGTGTTTTATAGTCCTAATATAAGTTTTTAAGAATTTATATGAGCAACATGTGATTTAATCAGACAGAATTCAATCTATAGCATAGAAAGAAGCTCCAAGGGACTCTAGAAAATGAAAGACTTCGATAGGTAGAAGGGAGAGGGAACAAGGAAGTTATATTAAGTGAAGAAGCTAGTTTGTTATTGCCATTAATTTCCTTTAGGGGATGGCACAGGTATAACAGGCAGATTAAATAACTAGTACTGATCAGTTGATTCCCAATTGACTGGTTTAAAGTTCCATTTTGGGGAGACCTGAAACTATAATTAAGTCTCAGATTATTGATGAGGAACTTAGCATAAGTGACTCCATTTCAAATATGTGGTCTTTTTTGTAACAGTGCTTACATATGGGGAAAAGATGTCAAACTAAGTGAGCATTACCTTAAGTCTTTAATTCTTTAAGTCTTTTAAGTACATTTTACTGATCACTCTTTTCCTTCTACATTAAACATTTTGAGAAGCTGCCAAAATCTGGGGAGCAGCTGTCTGTCAGGGAAGAAGCCTCTTTATTGGCTTTAAATAGTGTGTTAGCTCTCAGTAAGGAAAGCCGGGCAACTTCTGCAGGCTCCAAACTTGCAGTCACATCTAAGGAATCAATATTTCGTGACCATGTGTCAAGTTGAGGTTATACATTTCCCCTACAATGGCCCTGACCTTGGCATAGCAAACATGATTTGGTTGGGTTTTTTAGCCTTTTCTGGACCCCAGCCATTCACACTATTAAGTCCCTATTAAGTCCTTGGCCTGTCTTCCAGCTTTTCCTGTCCTCCAGCTGCAAGATGAGAATCTCTTTACATGATGCCAACGGGATCCTCTGGTTTTCACATTTGCTTTTCAATTACATATTGGTATCCTGCAGCTTTTCATTACCTTTTTGCAGGGTATTAATGGTGTTGAGCAATCACTATTCTATCCCATTTTCTTTAAGTTTACCATTTCCCTTATGCCTCTAAAACTTCTGATAAATTGTACCAGCTAATACATTCCTTTTGACTGTTATACTCTGCTAATTCACTACCTGTGTGACTTTTAACAAATGGATTGCCAACTTATATCAGGGGCATTTGTGCTCATCATCAATGAAGAGTTGATTCCTTATTACTAACAGGGAGAATGGTAAGAGGTCCAGTTATAAATATCATCACCTTCTTTCTTGCACCATTCCTGAGAATTACTGGTTCTAGTTTGTTTCTGAAGGAGAAGAAGCTGAGACAGAGTTTGACATGCTAAGTATTAATTAAGAATCAACACCTGGGGAAACAAACATAAGGTAGGAAGAAGCACTGGACACAGGAGGAGTTCAAACTGATGATTGGAGGACTGTTGGCCAATTTCGTGAAGACCTCTGGAATGAATACATCCTGTCAAAATTGTCCTACATTGGGAATTACTAGGTTGCTCCATCATTGCGTATGGTAAACACAGGAGAAGCATGGCCTTGGGTGAAATGGTTTACCGTAGATGAGTCAAACCTTAATGAAGATGACAGTTGGAGTGACAAGTCCTTCTTTGAAGAGGACTCGGGGTGGTGTACCACAACTATAGCTATATATCTAACATGGGGTAGTGTTAAACATAGAATAATTATTTTTAACTCTCAGTCCAGTATTGTTTTACCATGTTATTGCAGGTTAATAAGTAGAGCAACATTTGCCTACAATTGAGAATTAGATGAAAGATGGATTGCATTTTTTTTCTGTACTCTTAAACCAATACTGCTTTTAGTGATACCTTTCTGCTCTAAATATTAATGGTGTATAGGGTTCTTATCACTTGGTTTGAAATTGTGTATGTATATTTATCTTTTCCAAGTGAGTGTGTTTCATAGTCCTAATATTTAACTCTGTACACACAGATTGCCTATTATTATCTGCACAAATCATCTATGCTAAAGTAAGGTAACCCAGGCTGAAAAATAAATTTAAAATTATATTTTTCTCTCTGTGACAAAAATCCTACATAATAAAAGAGAAACATGCAAATTAAGCATCCCTTCGCTACGCTCAAGCCACGCCCACCAGTTAGGCCCACCAGCCAATCAGGAGCAAGTATGCAAATTAACCCAACTAAGATGTCCATGGGTACAGCGCTGGAGCGAGGGGGAAGCTTGGGTTGCCCCCGGCAATGGAGGAAGCCAAGCTTCCCGCCTGCCCTGGCCAGACCTCAGCTCCGTTCAAGGCTACAAAGTTTCAATTATATAAGATAAATAAATCCCAGAAAAAAAGAAAAAGAAAAAAAGGAGAGGCTGGGAGCTTGGGTCACCGGAGGGCATGGCCAGCCTGAAAATGGCCATCAGCCCCTACCCAGGCTGGCCAGGCACCCCAGTAGGGACCCCCACCCTGATCCGGGACACCCTTCAGGACAAACCAGCCAGCCCCCACCCATGCACCAGGCCTCTCACCTATATAATAAAAGGGTAATATGCAAATTGACCCTAACAGCAGAACAACTGGGAATGACTGGTCACTATGACACATACTGACCACCAGGGGGCAGACGCTCAATGCAGGAGCTGCCCCCTGGTGGTCATTGCACTCCCACAGGGGGAGCTCTGCTCAGCCACAAGCCAGGCTGATGGCTGCCAGCACAACTGTGCTGGCAGGAGCCTCTCCCACCTCCTCAGCAGCGCTAAGGATGTCCTACTGCTGCTTAGGCCTGCTCCCCGCTGGCAAGTGGACATGCCCCAAGGGCTCCCAGGCTGCCAGAGGGATGTCTGACTGCCAGGTTAGGCCTGATCCCTCGGGAAGCAGGCCTAAGCCAGCAGGTGGACATCCCCCAAGGGATCCCAGACTGCGAGAGGGCACAGGCCAGGCTGAGGGACCCCCCGAGTGCACACATTTTTGTGCACTAGGCCTCTAGTAATATATATTTGTTTTTAATAATTTGCAAAGTAACTTTAAAAAATATATATTTAGAAGTAATAATTCCATTTCTTAAAAATAACAACATTTTTTCTATATATTATTGCTTTATTTATTTATTTTCTTAACTTTATGTTTTTCCTGATCTATTGCACTATATTTTGAATTCAAACAAGTTGACATTGCAGTTTCCTGGATTAAGAAATCAAACATTTTATGGATATAGCTGCAGATAGTGAAATATTTAGAGTTTGAGATGGAAGACTTAAGAAATAAAAGGCCCTCGTCAAACATATAAAATATAGTTTTGTATAAGACAACATGAAAGTCTAATTTTCTTGCCATTTTCAATTTTTAAAATCATGAAACTGAAAGAAAAATAAAATATATGGATGCATGCAAATTTAAATAAAAGCAGATGAGTGGAATGTTTTTTACTTGGCTACATTTATCATTGTAAGCATCCTTAAATAAATGTAATTCATTTGATAATCTTATTATTTGTTGTTTTACAGCCCCTATAATGTCAATTTGATGCATGTAGTAAATTTTTCTTCAAGTTGAATAATATCCTTATGCATGTGTAGCAGATGCTTTTCTATACCAAATGATTCTTAGTATGTCCTCATCAAATACATAAAGTCATTTCAGAATTGCATTCATGCAAATGAGAATTACATGCATGTAAATTTGCATGTGGAATGAACAAATTCTCTTTTCATTTCTGTTCTTTATTCTAAACAACAAACTATTTTTTATATCTTATAACATATTGGTTCTAAGCTCAGGATGTCGATGACATTAAGCCAAAACAGATGTTTATATCCAAGTGATAGGACCAGACATTTATAGTTATAATGACCTCTGTGGCATTTAAACTTAAAATATTTTAAAGTAAAGAACATAGAGCTCCACCCAGCTCTTGTGACTCAGTGGTTTAGCACCCTCCTATGAATCAGCAGCTCAGGGTTTAATTCCTGGTCAGGGCACATGCCCGGGTTGTGGGCTTGATCCCTGTAGGGGCTGTGCAGCTGGTCAATGTTTCTCTCTCATCATTGATGTTTCTGTCTCTCTCTCCCTCTCCCTTCCTCTCTGAAATCAATAAAAATATATTTAAAAAAATATAGAGCTCCATAGTACAAAATTTTTTTGGAATTTTTTTTGAGGAAAATGATGACAACTGTCATATCTAAACAATAGGTATTTGATTAATACAATGTATTTTTAACAAAATGATGTTTCCTTACAATATTACAAAGAGCAGAAAACCTGCCCTTGCTGGTTTTGCTCAAGAACATCAGCCTGGTACTGAAGGGTCCCAGGCTCGATTCCAGTCAAGGGCACATGCCCAGGTTGCAGGTTCGATCCCCAGTAGGGGGCATGCAGGAGGCAGTAGATTCTCTCTCATCATTGATATTTCTATCTCTCTCTTCCTCTCCTTCTCTGAAATGAATAAAAATATATTTTAAAACATTTTTTTAAAAAGGCAGAAAACCCAAGTATTCATGAAATTTATCAGGAAAGATATACCTAATGTTTAAAGTTAGTTAAAATTATGTTCTTATATCTAATTAGGAAAATTTTTAATTAAGTGTTTTAGATTAAGAGAGTAGCTTACATTAAATTAAGTATTGCCTTATGAGGTCCTAAGAGTTTTATGTCTTATGACTTTAAAAAAAAAAACTCGGCCCCGGTGGGTTTGAAACTGCCCCGGTGAGGTCTGGACGGCCCCGGTGACTGCTCCAGTGAGGTTGGGACAGATAATGGAGACCAGTATAGACTGATGAACAGGGGTAGATGCAGAGGCAGAGCAATTGAACAGACTGTCAAACTACAGTGGGAAGCCTGGGGAGGGTTTGGGGGGGATTAAGAGATCAACCGAAGGACTTATATGCATGCATATAAGATTAACCAATGGAAACAAGACACGGCGGGGGGGGCCGGGGGGGGGGGAGACATATGTAATACTCTTTGTAATACTTTAAGAAATAAAAATTATAAATAAATAAATAATGGAGATTATCACAAGGAGATGATTCAAAGTTATAGTATTCTTTAATTATTTTGTCATTATTTATGCTTTGAATACATTGAAATTCAATATAACAATGAAAAAAATCTATAGCTGTGTATACAGATTTTGATATAAAGTATTAATATAGTGATTGCTAGAGTTAAACTTTTATAAACAGTAAAAAGACCTCTGAGGCAGAATAGACTAGGAACCTACAAAGCTTAAGCATTAAAACTGACCAAAACCTGAACACTAACCCAGAGGCAGAGTTGTTCATTCAGTTCAAGGGTCAAACTAAAAATGTCACATAAAAGTAAAGCATGAAAGGCTTTGCAAATACATGTCCTCAGGTTACTAGCATGATACTTGAATATAATTTTGAGCTTCATATTTTTTAATATAGATTTCTAATTGCTTCAGTACCATTTGTTAGGAAAGATGATCATTTCTCCACTAAATTGCCTTTGCACCTTTCTCAAAAATCCTTTGTTCATATAAGTGTGGGTCTATTTCTGGACTCTGTATTCTGTTCCATTGATGTAGGTGTTTATCTTAGTTCTAAGACTATGGTGCCTTTATTACTGTAGCTTTATAGTAAGTCTTGAAATCCAGTAGTATTAAACCAACCTGCTTTTTCTAAATAATTTTGTCTGTGTAGTTTTCATTTCTATGTGAATTTTTAGTATTACAAACAACTGAAAAAAACCTCATGAGGCTTCTTGGAAGTAAAACCTTCCCCAGTATAGCTTTTTGTTTGTTTGTTTGTTTAATGACTTTACTTTATACGATACCATGATTGCAGTCTATGAGAGACCCCAAATGGACTGACAATATAAACAGTGAGTTGGGAATTTCAAGTTTCTGGTCCAACATGTAAGAAGCTTGGAAATTGCAACTCCACCCAAACAACAGATAACAAGCTGAACAGATTGAAAAATCAACAACTCTTCTTGGGTCCCTAAGAGATAGGAAGACACAAGGCAAACCCCTGCTCCAGGACTGGAGAGTCACACAGGCCAATACAGGGAGTCACCACTTATCAGAGCAGAGGCTCGCAAGTAAAAATTACTCTTGAACCAGAGTTATGGCAGAAAAACCTGAACAGTAACTGATGAATCATAGAAGCTCAGTGTGCGCAAGTATGAAAGTAATATACCCAGGTGGACTCAGTCTTAGTGAGGCCTTCAAAATAGAGTAAGATTTACCTCCAGGAGTTGGACCAGGTTCCCTCAGTGAATATTGGACAAAAAATCCCCTCTGGCTTCTTCTGGCAGGTGGAAGGATAAGGGCCATTAACAAGGCCTGCTCTTAGGGGAAACTAGTTAACCAGAGCCTAACTGACCTGGGGAGGGAAATGCCCAATTCCATCCCACTCTGCCATCCTGTCCCATTTAAGGGAGGAGACAAAAGTAGGGGTGTTCTTGTGGAGTGCACAGTCCAGAGGCATATGCCCATCGAAAGACTGAGTCCCAATCATAGGACTGGGAAGCATTTCCTTTCCTCACATGCCTCACCACCACATTCTAAGGGCCATTCATAGCAATTCCATTTACCCAGCACGTCATATCCAGCTATCAGGAAAAAAATCACAAGGCTTGCCAATGGCATAAAATATAGTATGAAGAGACAGAGCAAGCATTGGGACCAGACATGTTAAGAATGTTGGAATTATCAGACTAGGAATTTAAAACAACTGTGATTAATACACTAAGGGCTCTAATAAAGTATGCAGTATGCAAGAACAGAAGGACAATGTAAGCAGAGAGATGAAATTCTAAGAAAGAAGAACAACAACAAAAAAATAAAAATGCTAGAATGGCTTTGATGTGCTTACTAGTGTAGATTGGACACATTTGAGGAAAGAATCTTTGAGTTCAAATAGAAATAAAATCCTCAAAAACTGAAAAACAAAGAGAACAAAAACCAAAATAAAACAATAAAATGTCCAAGGACTATGGGACATCTATAAAAGGTGTAAAATATTCATAGCAAGGATACCAGAAGAAGAAGAAAGAAAAAAAAGAAGAAATATTTGAAATAATAATGACTGTTTCCCCAAATTAATATCGGACACCAAGTCACAGATCCACCACGATGTCTCAGAGACCACCAAGAAGAACAAATGTCAACAAAACCAGACCTCAGCATGTCATTTTGAAATTACAAAAAATCAAGGATAAAGAAAAAAATCCTGGAAGAAGCCAAAGTGAGGGGAAAACACCTTATGTATAGAGGAGCAAAGGTAAGAATTACATCTAACTTCTCTTTGGAGACCATGCAAGCAAGAAAGTCAGTGGAATGAAGAATTTCCCATCTCTATACAACATCATTGAAACTGTCTCAAGAACATGAACTGCATTATTGAATGGCTCACAATGTATATTTCTCCTCTCTTAGACATCATTTTCATCCATCACCTGATGTCCACTGTCTTGAAAACAATTTTTTCATATATGTTGTCATTTATTGTATCATGTTATGTTTTTGAGTAGAAATGCCTATATACATAATAGTCAGTGATATTGTCTCTTGAAGTTCTTTGGTAAATGTGAACAAACTTTGGAGCAGATTTTTTTTTCTTGGAAGCTATTCTGTTACCTATTTTAGTTAAAAATATTTTGGAAACTTAAGTGCTTCTCAGGATAATGCAAAATCAGAATCTTCCCTATAGTATAATTGACCACAAGATCTCTAAAACTTATTTATACCAGTTCATAAATATTATCTATAATAATAAAAGTGTAATATGCTAATTAGGCCGGACGTCCTTCCGGGATGAAGCCAGGGCTGCAAGAGAGGGATCCAGGCAACTGCAGCTGTGAAGGCCTACTCTTGCACGAATTTCATGCATCGGGCCTCTAGTTTTAGATAAAGTTTAAACATTAATACACAGCTGCTATTTTCAAAGAAATGCAACTCTACTTTTAACTGCAATAAAATAGAAAAAAGTATTGATTACAATTGTACTTGTAAGCATACTAAATGTTTTAGATGGGTATGACATACAATATTGACAATTGATTTATTTCAGAGAATACTATTCTGTTCCATTGATCTATATTTCTGTTTTGATGCCAGTACCATGCTGTTTTGATTACTATGGCCTTACAGTATAGTATGATAACAGGTAGCATGGTTCCTCCAACTTTGTTCTTCTTTCTTAAGATTGCTACTGCTATTTAGTGTCTCTTGTGGTTCCATATAAATATTTGTAATATTTGTTCTAGTTCTGTGAAATATGCCATTGGTATCTTGATAGGAATTACATTGAGTCTATAGCTTGATTTGGGTAGTATGGGCATTTTAATAATGTAAATTATTCCTATCTATGAACACTTGTTTGTACCTCCCTCAATTTCTTTCTTCAGTGTGTTATAATTTTCTGAGTACAGGTCTTTAACATCTTTGTTTAAATTTATTGCTAGGTATATTTTATTTTCTGATGCAATTGTAAATGGGGTTGTTTTCTTAGTTTCCATTTCTGATAGTTCCATATTGGTGCATTAAAATGCAGGCAATTTCTTTTTTTCCTCTTTTTAAAAATTTTTATTTACTTTATATTTTAATTTAAATTTTTTATTGTTTAAAGTATTGCATAAGTCTCCTTTTTTCCCCATCAATCTCTCCCCAGCCACCCCCAACCCCAGCACATGCTCTCACCCACCTACTATCTGTGTCCATTGGTTTTGTTCATATGTATGCATACAAAGCTTTTGGTTGATCTCTTACCCACTCACCCCTGCCTTCCCTCATAGGTTGGACAGTCTGTTCGATGCTTTTATGTCTCTGTTTCTATTTTGGTTCCTCAGTTTATGTTGTTCATTATATTCCACAAATGAGTGAGATCATATGATATTTATCTTTCTCTGACTGGCTTATGTCACTTAGCATAATGCTCTCCAGTTCCATCCATGCTGTTGAAAAAGGTAAGAATTCCTTCTTTTATACAGTGGCATAGTATTCCATTGTGTAGATGTACCACAGTTTTCTAATCCTCTCATCTGCTGATGGGCACGTAGGCTGTTTCCAAATCTTAACTATTATAAATTGTGCTGCTATGAACACAGGGGTGTATATATCCTTTCTGATTGGTGTTTCTGTTTTCTTGGGATATATTCCTAGAAGTGGGATTGCTGGGTGAAATGAACATTCCGTTTTTAGTTTTTTGAGGAAACTCCATACTGTTCTCCACAGTGGCTGCACCAGTCTGCATTCCCACCAGCAGTGCAAAAGGGTTCGTTTTTCTCCACATCCTCTCCAACACGTGTCCTTTGTTGATTTGTTGGTGATAGCCATTCTGACAGGTATGAGATGGTACCACATTGTTGTTTTGATTTGCATCTCTGGGATGATTAGTGACTTTGAGCATGTTTTCATATGGCTCTTGGCCTTCTGTATGTCCTCTTTCAAAAAGTCTATATAGGTAATTTGCTCATATTTTGATTGGATTGTTTATCTTCCTTTTGTTAAGTTGTATGAGTTCCCTATAAATTTTGGAGATTAATCCCTTATGGGAGTTAACATTGGCAAATATGTTCTTCCATGCAGTGGGCTTTCTTATTGTTTTGTTGAGGGTTTCTTTTGCTGTGCAGAAGATTTTTATTTTGGTGTAGCCCCATTTGTTTAATTCTCCTTAGTTTCCATTGCCCTAGGAGCTGTATTGGTAAAGGTATTGCTATGACAAATGTCTGCTATTTTGCTGCCTATGACTTCTTCTAAGATTTTTATGGTTTCCTGTCATATGTTTGTCCTTTATCCATTTTGAGTTTATTTTTGTATTTAGTGTAAGTTGGTGATCTAGTTTCATTCTTTGCATGTATCTGTCCAATTTTCCCAACACCATTTATTGAAAAGCCTGTCTTGACTCCAATGTATGCTCTTATCTCTTTGTCAAATATTAATTGGGCATAATGGCTTGGGTTGATTTCTGGGTTCTCTGTTCTGTCCCATTGGTCTATATGTCTGTTCTTGTGCCAGTAACAGGCAGTTTTGAGAACAGTGGCTTTGTAATATAGCTCAAAATCTGGTGTTGTGATCCCTCCAACATTGTTCTTCTTTCTCAAGATTGCTACAGCTATTCGGGGTCTTTTTTAATTCCAGATGAATTTTTGGAGAGTTTGTTCTAGGTCTTTGAAATATGCCATTGTTATTTTAATGGGGATTGCATTGAATCTATAGATTGCTTTGGATAGTATGGACATTTTAATGATGTTAATTCTATATCCATGAATGCGGTATATTCTTCCATTTGTTTATGTCTCCCTCTATCTCTTTTTATAGTGTCCTGTAATTTTCTGAGTAAAGGTCCTTTACCTCCTTGGTAAAATTTATTCCTAGGTACCATAATTTTTTTGTTGCAATGGTAAATGGGATTTTTTTTAGTTTCTCTTTCTATTATTGGTGTATAAAAAAGACAGATTTCTGGGTGTTAATTTTGTATCCTGCTACATTGCTGAATTCATGTATTAAGTCTAGTAGTTTTTTAAAAAAATATATATTTTATTGATTTTTTACAGAGAGGAAGGGAAAGGGATAGAGAGTTAGAAACATCAATGAGAGAGAAACATCGACCAGCTGCCTCCTGCACACTCCCCACTGGAGATGTGCCCACATCCAAGGTACATGCCCTTGACCAGAATCAAACCCAGGACCCTTGATCCGCAGGCTGACACTCTATCCACTGAGCCAAACCTGTCAGGGCAAGTCTAGTAGTTTTTTGATGGAGTCTTTAGGGTTTTTGATATACAATATAATGTCATCTACAAATAATGACAATTTTACTTCTTCTTTTCCCATTTGGATGCCTTTTTTTTTTCTTATCTGATCACTATGGCTCGTACTTCCAGTACTATGTCAAAAAGGAGAGGTAAAAGTGGGCATTCCTGTCTTGTTCCTGTTCTTAGGGGAAATGGTTTTAGTTTTAGCCCATTGAGTAATGTTGGCTGTAGGTTTGTCACATAAAGCTTTTATTATTTTGAGGTATGACCCCTCTTTTCCCACTTTGCTGAGAATTTTTATCGCGAAAGGGTGTTGTATTTTGTCAAATGCAAGCAATTTCTATATGTTTATTTTGTATCCTGCTACTTTCCTGAATTTATTTATCAGCTCTAGTAGTTTTTTTGGTGGAATCTTTTGGGTTCTATATACAGTATTACGTCCTCTGCAAATAGTGACAGTTTTATTTCTTCCTTTCCATTAGTATTGCATTTATTTCTTCTTCTCTGATTGCTGTGGCTAGGACTTCCAATCTGTTGAATAAGAATGGTGAAAGTGGACAACCCTGTCATATTCCTAATCTTAAAGAAAACGCTTTTAGGTTTACCCATTCAGTATGATGTTGGCTGTGGGTTTGTCATACATGGCCTTTATTATGTTTAGCATGTTCCCTCTATTTCCACCCCTAGGTATTGTTGGTGGGAAAGCAGACTGGTGCAGCCACTGTAGGAAACAATATGGAGGTTCCTCAAAAATTTTAAAATGGAATTCCCTATTACCCACCAATTCCACTTCCAGGGATGTATCTGAAGAAATTGAAACACTAATTCTAAAAATATATGCTCCCTTATGTTTATTGCAACATTATTTACAACTAGAGGCCCGGTGCACAAAAATTTGTGCACTGGGGGGGGGGGAGTCCCCCAGCCCAGCCTGTGCCCTCTCGCAGTCTGGGACCCCTCGGGAGATAACGACCTGCTGGCTTAGGCCTGCTCCTGCGTGGCAGAGGGCAGGCCCAATCCCTAAGTGCAGCCCCTGGTCAGGCTCAGAGCAGGGCCGATTGGGGAGTTGGGGCGCCGCTCCGTCATGCACAGAGCAGGGTGGATCGGGAGGTTGCGATGCCACCCTCAGTCACGCTCAGGGTAGGGCCAATTGGGGGGTTGGGGCACCGCCCCCTGTCACACTCAAGGCAGGGTCGATGGGGAGGTTATGGCTCTACCCTGTCACATACAGAGCAAGGCCCGTGGAGGGGGTTTGGGCGCCACCCTCTATCACCCACAGAGCAGGGCCGATCAGGGGGTTGGGGCGCCTCCACTGTCAAACTCGGGGCAGGGCCGATGGAGAGGTTATGGCTCTACCCTGTCACACACAGAGCAGGGCCCGTCGGGGGGGTGGGGTTGGGGCGCCTTCCTCTGTCACACACAGAGCAGGGCCAATCAGGGGGTTGGTGCGCTGCACCCTGTCAAACACAGAGCCACAGGGCAATCAGGGGATTGGGGAGCTCCCCCCTATCAGGCACAGAGCAGGGCTGATCAGGGGGTTGGGGCGCCTTCCCCTGTCACGAACAGAGCAGGGCAGATAGGGAGGTTGTGGCCCCGCCCCCTGTCACACACAGAGCCGCAGGGCGATCAGGGGATTGGGGAGCTCCCCCCTGTCAAACACAGAGCCGCAGGGCGATCAGGGGGTTTGGGTGCTGCCCCCTGTCACGCTGATCCCGGTGCCGGGAGCCTCGCTGCTCCGCTGATCCCGGTGCCGGGAGGCATATTACCCTTTTACTATATAGAATAGAGGCCTGGTGCACGGGTAGGGGCTGGCTGGTTTGCCCTGAAGGGTGTCCTGGATCAGGGTGGGGGTCCCCACTGGGGTGCCTGGCCAGTCTGGGTGAAGGGCTGAGGGCTGTTTACCGGCTGGCGAGTGACTGAAGCTCCCAACCGCTCCTTGTTTTCTTTTTTTTTTTTTTTATTCTGGGCCAGCTTTAGCTCTGAGGCCTCGCTGCTGAAAACATCGATACAATGTTTCGGTCCGGCTGGCTTTCAGTCCGGCTGGTTTCTGGGGTTTTGTTTAGCTTCTTATTTGCAACATAGTACATAGTTGCTTAGAGTTGCAGCTGAGAGGCCGGCAAGTTAGGCGGGGAACGTTGGAGTCCGCAGTCACTGGAGCAAACAAGCCTCCCTGCTCGCTTCAGTGCTTGGCTGCCGGCCGCCATCTTGGCTGACAGTTAATTTGCATAAGGATATGCTGATTAGCCAATGGGAAGGGTAGCAGTCGTATGCTAATTACCATGTTTCTCTTTTATTAGTGTAGATAATCAAGATTTGAAAGCAGCCCAAGTGCTGTAAAAAAAAAAAAAGTAGAAAATCTTACCTTTTGTGACTGCATGGATGGACCTGGGCAGCATTATGCTAAGTGAAAAAGCCAGTCAGAGAAAGACAAGTACCATACAAAATAAACGAACAAATAAAATAGAAATGGACGCATAAATACAGACTGCCAGCTGTCAGAGGGGAGGGGAGTTGGGGGGCTGGGTGAGAAAGGTAAAGGGATTCAAGCAAAACAAAACAAAACTCAACTCATAAATACAGACAACAGTATGGAGATTACAGGAGGGAAAGAGTAGTGGAGGGAAGTAGAAGAAAAGGGAGGATAGTGACACAAAGGGACTTGACTTTGAGTGGTGGACACACAATACAATATACAAGTGATAAATTACAGAATTTTATAATTGAAACTTATATAATTTTATTAGCCAATGTCACCCAAAAAATTCAATAAATTTTTTAAGTAAAAGCCATTCACAACTTTCTATATCCATGAAAAAAAAAACTTACCTCAAAGGTAAGAGTAAGTTTCAGCTTGACGTAAGGGAGGATGCATTTTGTTTTCCTCCTGAGGTCATGAAAAAAAACCAGAAATACCAGATAATGGGAGTAGGGGGAAAGGGGAATTAATAGACTGGCATGATGATGATATTACATTGAGTCAAATTTCTCAAAGTTTGAAAAAGTGGAAGACATTTTAAGAAATGATGCTAGTGATCCCCATTACTATTGTTTTATTATGTGATATAAACCTCTTTTCTATCTGCATGCAGAAATTGTTCGAATTTGAAGATACAAAAGCATGCTAAGAGGGATTGTTGATGTAGAAGTTAAACTGAGTTTGACAATCACATTGATAGTGGCATGAATTCTTGCAGAGGCTACAGAGCCGAGATGATAGGGAACCAGAAAAAAAATTTAATAAACCTTCATGCAATATAGAAACACCTCAGTTTATGAAATTCAGGTCATGAAGCAATGTTAACTAGATATACCTAGATGGAGATCTCATATGCAATTTATATACCTATAGGCATAAAGTCCCATACTTACAGCACCCAAATGGAATTTGTGCGGTTTGCACGGACATTACAGTGAAGACATTCTACTTACTAAACAAGGAGGCTGAAGAAGAGAAAAAAAAAGGCAATAACTTATTATGGTGGAAGAAAATAAACACAGGTTTTGTTAAATTTTAGACTAACATCCTATAATTTTTTCTTCCATTTTTAACCTTTTGAATACAGCCAGAATCACAAATGCTGACTTATTTGAATATCAACTATAACCAGTGGCCAAATGGCAAAGAATACATTTTTTCCATAGATTAAGATGTTATGCTTAAGATGCATACATTAATAAGATGTAGAGCAAGTTACACTTCAGATATAATATTGCACTTTCATACTTGTCACTAGTTTATATAGCACTTTCAAAATTGACAAGCATGTCATGCATAGTCAAGCCCCTTGTTTTTATTCAGTGTAGTAAAGTTTTAAAAATTGGCACTGCATTTTAGTTCTAAAAATCTTATATGTTTTGAAATGTGTAATTCTAACTCACAGTAAAAGAAAAGTCAAAAGCTGCTAAGAAGATGAATGCAGAGATAAGATGACATTTAAAATTTGGAATAGAAAATGAGTAATAAAAACATTCTTTAAATGTTAACTTAGAACTCAACATATCTTTAGAATTAGTGAAACCTTATCATTGAGACCAATAGTTTATATTTATCTTGCATTTAATTGTCTATTTCATAATTATTTTGTTCACTTCAGGAGTGTTTCAGAATTATGATGGAATTATGACCAGCAACATAAAAGAAATTGCAGAACAAATATACCACTTAAGCATTTGTGACATTCACACTTGAGAATATTAGACAAAAAGCACATGCTCCCTATAGTTGGCATATGAGTTATTATGGAAATTGTTTTGGTTAAAGTGATAATGTATCATTTTTATAGTTGAAAATATGCATCTGAATTTATATTATCTCTAAATTATAAGTGCTAAGAATGTAGTTGAGCATTTTAAAAGTGATATTCTAAACAGAATATTGTAATACAGCGCTAAAAACACTTTCACAGACACACAAAAAATTATAAGACTAATAATCAAGCAAGTGGAGCAGTATAAGCTTCAAAAACTTCAGGATCTTCTTCACTAATTGCCGAAGTTTACAAGGAGCTCTTTATTTATTTTTATGTTATTTACCTTAGTAATTTTTACACAGAAGAGTTCTATTACTTTCAAGCTTAATGAATTTAAAATGTTAGTTGTTACTTCTCTGAAAATCCTACCTGCCAAACTGTGAAAACCCCAAGAGTACATGGGATTTTAAAGATTTCTGACACATGGAGAGGTTTCCTAAGCTTTTCTGAAACAACCAAACACTGAAATTCCAAAATAAACCCAGGGTATCATATGGCTCATTTATAATTCTCTTCTCATGACAGGCAGTACAAAAATCTTTCTTCAACTATTTGATTAGATTCAGTTCTCACACCTCATAGTATAGGCTCAACACTTCTGTTCTTTAAAGGGTATGTGCAGAAAACAGATGATTATGATTATAATTTAAAAAATAAACAGGTTAATTTTACTAACTTTAATTTTACTGTGTGATGCAATTGGAGTTTACTTTATACTTTTTTTAAAATATATTTTATTGATTTTTCACAGAGAGAAAGGGAGAGGGATAGAGAGTTAGAAACATCGATGAGAGAGAAACATCGACCAGCTGCCTCCTGCACACTCCCCACTGGGGATGTGCCTGCAACCAAGGTACATGCCCTTGGCCGGAATCGAACCTGGGACCCTTGAGTCCACAGGCCGACGCTCTATCCACTGAGCCAAACCGGTTAGGGCAACTTTATACTTTTATTCAGTGCACTCAATTAAACAAGTATTTACTGAAGCCTTACTTTGGATAAAATATAGTATTCGGTGCTGTGAGACAAAAAATAAACTTCTGTTCTTATGTAACTGATAAGCTGATTAAAATATTTGATGATTTTTTTCAAATAAATAGAATAAAAATAAAAATATAGTCCATTTAGTACAAAATGGTAAAAGTGCTGCAGGCATTGGCAATGACAGTTGTTGTTTCCAATTGAGACAGGAAAGACCTGAACTGGCATATGAAAGATATGTAGAATTTTACTTTATATCATAAATAATTTGTTTTTACTTTAGGCATATTTTGCTAAAGGCTCATGAGAATTCAAGGATTCAAGAACATATAATTCTGTTACCCAAAGCTAACATAGCTTCTAGATACATACTGCTTGGTTGAGATGTGAATAAAGTGTGCTATTTGTATTTGTTTAAAGAGTATATCACCGACATATATACAATCCCAAAATATCTTTAATCCTCAAATATTCACTGAAAGAATTTATTATTTGAAGAAAAGAAAATAATCAAATACAATAGTATGAGATGACAATGCAACAGGCAGAAATTATGGAAATTATGACTTACTAGTACTATTTGGTTTTAAATATAAAGAAGTGGTTATAGATATCTATCAATATAATTGTCTGCAATCACCATTCTATATTTGCTACATACTTATGGGTGCTGTTATTGGCTAGTTACTTCCTTTCTCTGTGTTTATTCCCTCAGTTATATTGGCAGCTGTATCAATGGTCAATCCACTAACTAAATATTTGTTAGGCACTTAGTAGATACTGTTCAAGGCATCAGTAAACAAAATAGGCAAGAAAACAACTGCACACATGGAGCTTATAGTATAATGGGCAATAAACAATATGATAAACTAGAATCCCAGCGCGCGAAATTGTGTGGCCCCTCCGACCCACCGCCTTGCCATGCTTGCAGCCCTGCCCACCCGCGCACCTTGCCTCACTCGCAGCCCTGCCCACCCACGCGGGTATTTGGTCATTAAGGCGTTAGGGCCACTGGGTTTTTGTAATATAGATAGGTAAAATGTATAGTGTGCAGGAAATATTAAGTGCTATAGAAATTAAACAATCCAAAAGGGGTTTGAGTGTATTAAAGGAAGTTTTACAATTTTTCTAGTATAATCCAAATATTATGGGGAATAACAACTTAAACCTAGTTTTTATGTTGTAAAAGCATAGAATTACTTTAACCTGTGAAGAAGGATAATGTCTAACATTTGTATATTTTTCTTATTTAAGAAATAGTTTAAAATGTATTCTTATTCTGCCCTAGCTGGTTTGAGTCAGTGGATAGAGCATCGGCCTGGGGACTGACGGGTCTCGGTTTCAATTCCAGTCAAGGTCACATGCTCAGGTTGTGGGCTCGATCCCCAGTGGTGGGTGTGCTGGAGGCAGCCGATCAATAATTCTCTCTCATCATTGATGTTTCTATCTCTCTCTCCCACTCCATTCCTCTCTGAAATCAATAAAAATATATTTAATGTAGGGTTTTTCTACCTCATTCCTGGAGAAAAAAATGAAGGTCTGCTGCTGGAGGGGCTAAGAAATATCATATCCTGCCCTAGCCAGTTTGGCTCAGTAGATAATGCCTCGGCCTGCCTACCACAGGGTGTGGGTTCAATTCTGACCAAGGGCATGTACCTAGGTTGCAGGCTCTTCCCTGGCTGGGGCCCAGGTCAGTGCTCATGCAGGAGACAACCAATCAAAATGTTCCTCTCACTTTGATGTTTCTTTCTGTCTTTCCCTTTCTCTTCCACATTCTCTAAAAATCAATGGAAACATATCCTCAAGTGAGGATAAAAAAAAATAATAAAGAAATGTCATATCCTATGAAAGATACATCTTGAAAATGCCTAAAGAAAGTTGTCATTTTTTCACAGTGAAGGGACTGGAGTCCGTGTTGATGAAAACACCTTGGTGGCTGTGATGACTGGCAATGGCTGCAGCAGCGGGGTGATGGGGCTGGTGCCTTCCCCTGATCAGCCCGGTAGCCTCCCACAAAGGGCGGCCAGACTGCGGCTTAGGCCCGCTCCCCAAGGGGAGCAGGGAGCGGGCCTAAGCCGTCAGTAGGACATCCCCTGAGGGCTCGCAGTATGTGAGAGGGGGCAGGCTGGGCTGAGGGACCACCACTCCCCCAGTGCACAAATTTCGTGCACCGGGTCCCTAGTAATAATAATAAACATCAAATCTGTTAGTGTTACACAAATATCTCAAGCACAGAGTGTTGTCCCACAGGACTACATTTTCTCTTATGGTAAGTACAACTGAAAAAAATTATTTTTCATAACATTTTTAACAATAAACAGAGAATAGAGGATTCTCATGACTTTTTTTTCAACTGTAAAATAAGGTTCTGCAGAACAGTTTGTTAGCTCACTCAGAAAAAAGGCTATAAGGTTGATAAACAGTTTCAAAAATGTCTGTGAAATCATAAAAATGCTTTATGAAAAGAGAAAAGTAGCCCTAACCGGTTTGGTTGAGTGGATAGAGCATCGGCCTGCAGACTCAAGGGTCCCAGGTTCAATTCCGGTCAAGGGCATGTACCTTGGTTGTGGGCACATCCCCAATGGGGAGTGTGCAGGAGGCAGCTGATCAATGTTTCTCTCTTATCAATGTTTCTAACTCTCTATCCTTCCTCTCTGTAAAAAATCAATAAAATATATTTAAAAAAATAAAGAAAAGAGAAAAGTAAATTTTTAAATGAATGTATTATTTCATTTAACATGTTTTAAATATATAAACTACCAAGACATTTAATATTTGTAAATACATATTAAATAATTTTTAAATCTCTCTATATAAAAGCCTAAGCGACCGAATGACCAAACGAGCAGAATGACCGGAACGATCCAAACAGCCAGTCACTATGACTTACACTGACCACCAGGGGGCAGGTACTCAATGCAGGAGCTGCTCCCTGGTGTTCATTGCACTCCCACAGCAGGCACACCACTCAGCTGAAAGACCTGGCCCGGCGGCCCACCAGCCTGGCAGCCACTCTCTCAGTAGTCCTGCAAGCCCAATCTCCAGAGAACGGGTCAGGCACCGATGGACCAGAGCCACTAGCACCATCCCAACAGTGCCACTGGCATCCTAGAATTCTGCCTTGGGCACTGCAGCCTCTTTCCCTCCCTAGACACTCTGCAAGGAAGAAATGATATAAAAGCAGCCTCCAGGTGACTCCTGACAACTGGTGTGAACTTCAGTGGACAGATCCAGATCCCGGGCCGGCAAGGACATCCCACCGCCCTCCTGGAGGTCTGATCGCATCCTGGCCACCCCCTACCCACCTTGGGACCCCACCCATGCACAAATTCATGCACTGGGCCTCTAGTTAATAATAAATACCTTAATACCCCAAATGTTCATAATTGTGTTTTGTTATGATGACTAATTATAAAATCTACTAGAAGCCTGATGCATGGAATGTGTGCATTGTGGGGGGGGGTGGGGGGTCCCTCAGCCTGGATTGTAAAAGGGCACAGGCCAGGCCGAGGGACCCCACTGATGCATGATCAGGGCTGGGGAGGGATGCAGGAGGTTGGCCAGCCAGGGAAGGACCACTGGAGGGCTCCAGGACATGTCCTGCCTGTCTCGCTCAGTCCCAGTTGGCTGGACCCCAGCAGCAAGCTCACCTACCAGTCAGAGTGTTTGCCCCCTGGTGGTCAGTGCACATCATAGCGAGTGGTTGAGTGGCCTTAGCATATCATTAGCATATGCTTTGATTGATTGAACAGCCGACCAGATGACTGGACACTTAGCATATTAGACTTTTATTATATAGGATTATTATTTTCAAAAAGTCCTATGTTTGGTTTAACACATTGTTTGCGGGTAGTAACAGGTGGCTCTACTACTTACAGTCAATGTAAAGCGTATAAATACGTTTCCCGCATACAATGTGTTAAGAGGAACTTACTACCATGTTATTTGCTCATTATTTTAGCCCCACCCATTTATATACTTATATAAACATAGTATATGCTGTATAATTTTGGGTGTGCTTTTTTCTTTTTTTTTAGTGTGTACTCATTATATAGGTTTAACTCTTGGTTGTCTTTTTCTTAAAATGTTTACATCTACATTCACATGGTGAACTCATCCAGTCTTATGACTGCAAACAGCATTTATAGGCTTGTATCCTTCAAGTTTAGATCTCCAAATATTTCTCTCCAAATTCTAGCTTTATATAAAGCTTTATCTATCTATCTATCTATCTATCTATCTATCTATCTATCATCTATCTATATCCCAGTGCATGAAATTTGTGCACTGGGAGTGGGGTTGTCTCTCAACCCAGCCAGCGCACTCTCCAATCTGGGATCCCTCTCACAATCTGGGACTGCTGGCTCCCAACCGCTTGCCTGGCTGCCTGCCTGAATGCCCCTAACTGCTTCTGCCTGCCAGCCTGATCACCCCCTAATCACTTCCCTGCCAGCCTGATCAACACCTAACTGCTCCCCTGCCGGCCTGATTGCCCCCAACTGCCCTCCCCTGCTGGCCAGGTCAACCCTAACTGCCCTCCCCTGCTGGCCTGATTGCCCACTATTACCCTCCCTTGCCGGCTATCTTGTGGCAGCCATCTTGTGACCACTTGGGGGTGGCCATCTTGTGGGGGGTGTGACAGTCAATTTGCATATTATCTTTTATTATATAGAATATATATATGCCAAAATCAGTGTATCTAAAACTGAACTCCTGATGATTCATAAACGGCATCTCCATTTGCAAATATTTTTTATCTTGGTTGATGGAAGCACTATCTTCCCAAGTGTTTGGTCCAAAAACCTTGGACTCATCTTTGAGTTACATTCTTTTATTTCCTTTCTTTCCTCTTTCCCTTTTTGCTCCTTTCCTTTCTGTCACCTTTTCTTCCCACCCCATCTTTTTCAAATCAAGCAAGTATAAAATCTTGTATTACCTACTATTTCTTAACCTTTTTATACTTTTGTTTTCCATAGTATGCATTACCTGCTAATATCCTGTATTATTTACTTATTTATTGATTAATTTGTAGCAATATATTGATTGATAGCCTTAATGTTTACATCTTTAAGCTAAAATATAAGCTGTGAAAAGACTGAGATCTTTGTTAGATATATTCACTGATATATTCAAAATGCCTAAAACAGAAGTCAATGAATATTATCTCTTGAATGAATGAGTGGAGTTTATTTATGTTATGTTGTCACTATTTAGCTGGTATTGAGCACAGGGACTGGAATGTAACAGTGGCTTGAAGTATTTTTGAAAAAAATGAGTGCCAGAATACAGTTAATTGTGTGAGCTTCTGAAGTGCACTGCACTTGAATAAAATGCACTTATCTACACATACCACTTGTGAAATATGTTTGCTGGCATCAGAAAATTTAGTATTCTTTTTTTTCTGACTTGATTAAAACTATTTATAATTAGCAGGGAGGAGGGAGTCAAGGGGGAAAAAAGGGACAGCTGTAATACTTTCAACAATAAAGATAAATTAATTTTAAAATACTATCTATATTAAGATTTTAAGTCATATGACCTTTTCTCCTCTTCTTTCTATTAGTGTTTAATGTCCTCTTCCACTCAATTTCATTTGTTTAAGTAAATATTACCAATTAGAAAATGATACACTCAAGCAGACATTATCGTGCCAGACCTCATATTTCCAAGCACAATAACAGTCAGCTTCGTTTCTAGATGCCATTCCCTTGCAGAATTACTTATGCTTATCTGCTGATTATGACACAATGGACAGCAAAATTTAATAGATATTGCTATGCCAATCAAACTGAGGTTCTCTTATTCTGAGAAGAACTAAACAGTTTTATATCTCTCTTTCAATCACATACTTCTCTGTGCTAAGAAAACTACTCTGGATGATAGCCTTGCTGGATAAAGGATTCTTGGTTCTCAAAACTGCCTGATACTGGCACAAGAACAGACATATAGACCAATAGGAAAAAACAGAGAACCCAGACTTCAACCCAAGCCATTATGCTCAATTAATATTTGACAAAGGAGGCAAGAGCATACAAGGGAGTCAAGACAGTCTCTTTAATAAATGGTGTTGGGAAAATTGGACAGATACATGCAAAAAAAATGAAACTAGACCACCTACTTACACCATACACAAAAATAAATTCAAAATAGATAAAGGACTTAAACATAAGATGGAAAACCATAAAAATCCTAGAAGAAGCCATAAGTAGCAAAACAGCAGACATTTTTCATAGCAATATCTTTACTGATATAACTCCTAGGGCAATGGAAACTAAGGAGAAAATAAACAAATGGGACTACATCAAAATAAAAAGCACTGCACAGCAAAAGAAACTATCAACAAAACAATAAGAAAGCCCACTGCATGGGAGAACATATTCACCAATGTTAACTCCCATAAGGTTTTAATCTCCAAAATTTATAGGGAACTCATACAACTTAACAAAAGGAAGATAAACAATCCAATCAAAAAATGAGCAATGACCTAAATAGACACATTTTGAAAGAGGACATACTGAAGGCTGAGAGACATATGAAAACATGCTAAAAGTCACTAATCATCCAAGAGATGCAAATCAAAACCACAATGAGGTATTATCTCACACCTGTCAGAATGGCCATCATCAACAAATCAACAAACGACAGGTGTTGGAGAAGATGTGGAGAAAAAGGAACCCTCGTGCACTGCTGGTGGGAGTGCAGACTGGTGCAACCACTGTGGAGAACAGTATGGCGTTTCCTCAACAAATTAAAAATAGAACTTCCATTTGACCCAGTGATCCCACTTCTAGGAATATATCCCAAGAAAACAGAAACACCAATCACAAAAGATATATGCACCCTTATGTTCATAGCAGCGCAATTTACAATAGCTAAGATTTGGAAACAGTGTAGGTGCCCATCAGCAGGTGAGTGGATTAGAAAACTGTGGTACAGCCATGACTGGGTTTGCTCAGTGGATAGAGCATCGGCCTGTGGACTGAAGGGTCCCAAAGACTTAGAGTTGCCCCGATGACAGAAAAGCGGAAAAAAGAAGAAAAGAAAGGCTATGCAAGGGACTGAGGTGCCAACATGGGGTCAGCCGAAGAAGTTAACAACTGAGGCCCAACAGATGGTAGAAAAGCAAGAAGTGGAAGCTACTCTCTCAGCCAAGTTCGAGGACTCTGAGTAAATCAGCAAAAGAAACATTCATTTAGCAGAAACTCACTTACTTCGTCAAATGGAAAGACTTACTTACAGGAGCCTGGAAGGGACCTGATGTACTTTTAACCTGGGGGAGAGGAGATGCTTGTATATTTCCACAGGATGCAGACTCACCTGTGTGGATTCCAGACCGTCTAATCCGACCTTATGTCACACCACCCTCTGTCTCCTCCTCATCCTCCTCCTCCCCGGTATCATCCATATCGTCCAACCCAGAGGGCACTGCTGACTCCTCCCCGGATACCAACACCACCATCAAGCACAGCCCTGATGGACCCTTTGATGCAGCCTTTCAACTCGCTGACGCTTCGGGAAGCCTGTCACCAGTGATGCCGCCCGCTAGCCAGACCAACAAAGACAATCAAACCAACAACTTGAGGACAGCTGAAATCTCTTGACTGAAGAGGCCGGCAACCTTCTACAGGAATGGGGCTCCTTGTGCGCTCCATCCACTATGTTTATAGCTATGCTCACTATCATTGCTTGCCAGTCTTCTTCCGAGTCTTAAACAATCTAATCCGAGAGGTGGCCACTGATTTACATGCGCTATCATTTAAAAAATAAAAAAGGGGGAATTTGCCGGGAGCCAGTCCATCCTTGCTGCTTGACACAGTCGCTGCAGGGAAGAAACATCTGCACAGCATGTGTTTCAGGGGACCTGGCATATATAGCATATTGTTCTTAATGTGTTTGCTCCCCTTAGCACTATGTGTTTTGGCCAAGGTCACCTCTCCGAGAAAGGTTGTTTCCCCAGGTGGGGATTTTCCCCTGAAGTTAGGGAGGGAGTGAAACCCCTTAACTAAGTGCCAGGTGGGTAGTTAATCACTTTAACTATGAACAATCATGCTTAAGCTACATAATCTTTTACTCCCTGGAATGGAGATAAGAAATGCCCTAACCTTTGGAATAGAAATTGATAGGATTAAAATCAACTGGTATAAATACAGATGTAACAAGACAGCAGAACACAGAACCTAGAAACAGAACCTAGCAAGAGAACTTGGACAGAACCTAGAGACAGGACTTGGCTGGAGATCCTACAGAGAACCTAGACACAGAACCTAGGGACAGAACCTACAGAGAAAACCTAGACACGGAACCTAAAGACAGAACCTAGCGAAAGAACCTGGCAACAGAACTTGGCTGGAGAACCTAGACAGAACATGGCAGGAGAACCTGGATAGAACCTGGCGACTGAACCTGGCTGGAGAACCTGGAGAACCTGGCTGGAGAACCTGAACAGAACTTGGCTGGAGGTCCTAGCTAGAGATCCTGGCTAGGCTGCTGGCGGGAGAACCTTTCTATGCTGATCAACTGAACCCTGTCTCCGTGTCATTCCTTCTTCGCCGACTCTGTCCACACCTTTGGGGACCCCTGGACCCGCTGGGGTTGGACCCCAGCAAGGTTTGATTCTGGTCCAAGGCATGTACCTTGGTTGTGGGCACATCCCCAGCAGAGGGTGTGTAGGAGGCAGCTGATCGATGTTTTCCTGCCATCGATGTTTCTAACTCTCTATCCCTCACCCTTCCTCTCTGTAAAAAATCAATATAATATATAAAAAAAGAAAGAAAACTGTGGTACATCTACACAATGGAATACTACACTGCTATAAAAAAGAAGGAATTCTTACCATTTGCCACAGCATGGATGGAACTGGAGAGCATTATGCTAATCGAAATAAGCCAGACAGGGAAAGTTAAATATCACATGATCTCACTCATTTGTGGAATATAATGAACAACATATGTGAGAAACCAAAAAATAGAACCAGAGTCATAGAAGCATCAAACAGACTGTCCAACCTATGAGGGAAGGTGCGGGGTGAGGGGGTAAGAGATCAACCAAAGGACTTGTATGCATGCATATGAGCAAAACCAATGGACACAGATGGGGGACCGGGGGGTTAGGGGCGGCCGGGGAGAGGTCATTGCGGCAAAAAAGAGAATTATGTAATGCTTAAAACAATAAATAATTTAAATTAAAAAAGAAAACTCTGCATCCTTGCTCCATTCTAATATAATTTTCAAGATAAATCTTTTTGCATCAACATAAAGAATGTCATTTTTACTTAATTTAACTTTTTTCTGAAACTTATTCATTTTAATTATAAAGAGCTTAATTGATATTTTCTTTATGGGAATCAATAGTATAGACCAGTGATGGCGAACCTATGACATGCGTGTCAGAGGTGACACACGAACTCATTTTTTTGGTTGATTTTTCTTTGTTAAATGGCATTTAAATATATAAAATAAATATCAAAAATATAAGTCTTTGTTTTACTATGGTTTCAAATATCAAAAAATTTCTATATGTGACACAGCACCAGAGTTAAGTTAGGGTTTTTCAAAATGCTGACACGCTGAGCTTAAAAGGTTCGCCATCATTGGTATAGACCATCAGTCAAAATAATTTAAGAGCTTCTATTTTTTTAAAAAAAATTGCTCATTAAAAATTATACAGTATTTATCTATCTATCATCTACTTACCCATTTACATTATTTTTCTGATATATTAATTTGAAATTTTCTGACAAAACAATACAATATCCCTCTTTAAGCTATTTCTCTAATAATTTCTAAATCAGAATTTAATACATGCTGGTAAAGGTCCAACGACTTTAATTCTTTAATGTTCTGAAAATAAAGATGAAGAAGCATAACATTTGGAATTTATGAAAACTTAATGATATTATTGAAGACTAAGTTTTCAAATTAAAGAATCACACACACAAAATAGACAAATTAGTATCAGTCAGTGTAGAGTCGTGTAAAATTTTACCGATTTTTTTTCAGTATTGTTTTCAATGAGTTACATTGTAAATCAAAGTTCTATTATTACACTGATGGCTTTTGTCTAAGAGTAAAACATGTAGGTCTAATGATTGACAATGTACTTGTCAGAAACAGGACACATCACTTTTCCTGCCAGACCAGATGCCATGGTAACACCTGGTTAGTGAAAGTTGAAGAAATATTTTGTAGTTTTGCATTTGTTAGAGCTGCTGGACTGTAACAGATATGTATTAATTGGAAGTAGATGTGACAGCTTGCAGCAGTTGCTGAGATAGGAAGCAAACCATCAGCACCTGTCAAGGCTAAGGACTGAAAAAAGATGAATCAAATGCTGTGATGTGTGACTTCAAACACAGTGTCACTTTTGTGTGCGCATCATTTGTAAGAAGTGTTGGGGAAATGTGGGGTTTTGTTAATATATAAATATTTTCATCAGTGTCTTGAAGATATGAAAAAGAATAATCACCTGTCAAGTTAAAAGGGGGTAAATTATAAATTCAAAAGAACATATAAAACGTTGACAGCTCTAATCATATACCATCACCACGATTTCACAGTGTACGATGCATGGATGCATGAAAGATATTCCAAATAGGAATTGGCAGGTTAGTACAAAAACAACACTGCCCCCGATCTAGCAGGATAAATGTGATCAGGCAGTTTCAGATAACAAAGCCCTCCAAAATTAAGATCATATTTTCATGCTGTTCAGTGATAGAAAACTGATGCTATCAATAGGTCTCTTTTTCACTATGCTAAAAATCGTAAGATGCTGTTTTCTTTCTTTGGCCAGTGCACGTTCTATCAATGTATCTAGAAGGAAATACACAAATACCTTCTTTTGTATTTGCTTGCTATTTTCACTCCCCATATAGTTTTACTCTGATAATGTAATAACTCTCTATTTGATTGAAGCATGCAGTTAAAAATTTCAATATCACTGAGAATAGTTTAACAAACAGAAAGGGGATGATGGGGCAGAGTTGCAGTTCTAAATATAGTCTTCAAACTTCTTCAACCAAATCAAATTTGAGGTTATTATTGATGTGTAACTGCTAACCTTTTAAGTGAGTCAAGGGCAACAAATGAAACAAAACAAAAAAACAAACCAAAAAAATGTATGGCATACTTTCGTATTACTTGGGGATTATGTCCTATAAAAAGAAAAAAAAGACTTTTAAAAAACGATTAAAAAATGTTCCCCATTATTTAATTTTATTATTATTTTTATTGTTTAAAGTATCACAAATAGTAGTACATATGACTCCTTTTTCCCCCATTGACCTCCCCCCGGCCTCCCCTACCCATCTCCTGGCACATGCCCATACCCCACCCAGTGTCTGTGTCCATTGGTTATCCTTATATGCATGCATACAAGTCCTTCTGTTGATCTCTTACCACCCCCAGCCTTCCCCTGCCTTCCCACTATACTTTGACAGTCTGTTCGATGCTTCTTTGACTCTATATCTATTTTTGTTCAGCAGTTTGTAATGTTCATTATATTCCACAAATGAGTGAGATCATGTGATATTTATCTTTCTCTGCTTGAAATAATGCTCTCCAGGGCCATCCATGCTGTTGCAAATGGTAAGAATTCCTTCTTTTTTACAGCAATGTAGTATTCCACTGTGTAGATGTACCACAGTTTTCTAATCCACTCATCTGCTGACAGGCATTTAGGCTGTTCCCAAATCTTAGCTATTGTAAATTGTGCTGCTATGAACATAGGAGTGCTTATATCTTTCCTGATTGGTGTTTCTGTTTTCTTGGGATATATTCCTAGAAGTGGGATCACTGGGTCAAATGGAAGTTCCATTTTAAATTTGTTGAGGAAACGCCATACTGTTCTCCACAGTGGTTGCACCAGTCTGCACTCCCACCAGCAGTGCACAAGGGTTCCTTTTTTCCCACATCCTCACCAGTACTTGTCCTTTGTTGATTTGTTGATAACAGCCATTCTGACAGGTGTGAGATGATACCTCATCGTGGTTTTGATTTGCATCTCTTGGATGATTAGAGACTTTGAGCATGTTTTCATATGTCTTCTGGCCTTCTGTATGTCCTGGTGATATCATGTAGATTTAAGCTATATTTCAGAGAAAACTTCAGTTCTAAAAGTCCATCCTTTAAATCAAGATTGCTGAAAATCTATTAGAAAATGTCTTAATATAAACTTAGATGACTTCTTACAGTTCTTTATTATTTTCCTGACATTTACCATCTTTCAAATACATATTGCTTTTCCTTGAAAATGGACATAACTCTGAGAATAGCTGACATGGGTAAATATCAAAAGATGTGGAGTCATTCAGAAAATATTGCAATTGAATAAATAAAGGTGATTTTAAAAGATTCAACATTTCTGGTGCAGATGGTGAGGTAATAACCCTTTCAAAATGTTATTTTCTCATTTGTTTATATAAAATAGAAACTCTCTTATAAGTAAAAATCTGTAACTAAAAATGAAGGCAGTGCACCCAAATTCTATGCCGAGTTTTGCATTTAAATGAATTCAAACTAAATGTTTACTTTATCAAATGCTTACTCTTGTTATAATCTGAAATAACTTGATGTGGACATATGCATAATCACACAGACATAAAAACAGATGCAAACCTATATATACCAACACAGAAATAATTGGTCATAGTTAATACTGAATCACGGGGAATATAGCACAGTAAAATTATTAGCATGTATTATACACAGATTTTAAACTATGATATAAATTACCCAGTTTCAAAGTTTTAATAAATAAATCAACCAAATATATTTTAGCCAAGGTATCACTTTTATATTTAGAAAGTTTTTAATTTTTTTTACTGAAAACATTTTTGTCATCTGCTTTTTATAATTCATTGGTGTATTATTTTATATGACAATGAAAACTTTAAAAGATCCATGAAATAAAGACAATCTATGTGAATATAAAGGTACTTTTTAAACTGTTACCACTACACATTTTTTATTTTGCTATGAATCATGTTACTGGTTTTGTTCACTTCAGAATTTGAGGTTGATTAGTGGACAGCTTTGCTCACGAAGACCAGGACTTCATGTGACCAGAGGCCAAAGAGTAAAACTAAGGGTAGCCGGGATCATGCGAATTTTATGTCAGGGTGGAATCAATACATCTGGAAATTCAACTTCATTTGATAAAAGTCAGAACAGTTTATTCCAGGGACATGATCCAACTCTATTTCCCCCCCTAAATCATCTTCTTTAGCTTTATAAAATGGCAAATCTGGGTAGCTATTACATTCCAGATCACTCATGTTTATCAAACTGTCATTTGGTTTAAAAGATTTATTCTAAAGAACATTTTTTTTATTGGTCCAATTTCTGATGGTAAGGAAACTAATATTTTGCTGTTCTCTAGGCGAAATAATCACCTTATTTCTCGCCAAAGCATAAATTGACTATTTCTTCCTACATGGTTGGAATGCTATGAACACAGTGAAATTAAACTGGATTTTTGATAACAAGGGGAAAATAATTTAATGCTATTGATGCATATAATTATGGATGCTGTGCTCAGAGGATTCCCCAGTCATGTACTACTTTTTATGTGAACTTTTTCTTTGGAAGCCAAGAGGATTCTTACGAGGCTCCCTCAGTTCCTGCACAAGGGGCTGCGTAATGGGAACTAAAAGGTGCCGGCCATCATGATGAATGGGGACAAAGGGAAACAATGAGAAGACAGAAGAAGAAATAATAACTGGTGCAATTATGTGGGGTTTTTAGATGGATTTTGAAGGATGAGTTGAAAAACAGATTGATGTTCTTGGGATTTCTATTTTGAAGGTTGATATCACATGACAAAATTTGAGGGAAATGGAGGTGTTTCATCAGCACTTTGACCATTAAGTGTTACAGCAAATTGGTTCTATCCATCCTAATTTGGAGATTTTCAAATGAAATTATAAAGATCATGACTTATGATGGGAAACTATTTGGATAATATGTTTGGTTCCATCTCTGACATGTACAGAGTTTGGAAGTTGTTGTTCTCATCCTCACAAGAAAAAGCTGAACAAGTTGAAAATTGATGTCTTTTCTTGCACCCATTAGGGGGCTAATGTCACGTGGCAAATCACTGCCCAGAAATCTGGAGACATTGCCAAACTAGAGTCATAGGAGGGATGATATGGAGCCATAAACTTTAGGAATATTTAAATGCCAATATTGATGAAGTTCTAGAGTAGGGATGGGGAACCTCTTTTTTCTGCCAAGGGCCATTTGGATATTTATAACATGATTCACAGGGCATACAAAATTATCAATTTAAAAACTAGCCTGCTATATTTGGTTAAACATTTAATTAACTCACCCCTAATGCCGTGGCAGGGCCAGACCCAATGATTTTGTGGGCCTTATACAGCCTGTGGGCAGGATGTTCATCACCCTTGTTCTAGAATTTCAGTGAGGACTATCTTAAAATTGGAACCTTATAGAGGCCACGCTTTTAGGAAGACCCCACACTTTCGTATGTTTTACCTCCATGAATACCACTGGATTCTCATGGTGATAAGCCAAGAAAGACCCTCTCCTGTCTCTGGAAAGGGAAGGAAAGAATAAACCTAGGGGAAAAGACTTTACCAGAGCCTTATTCTACCGGAAGGAAGGACATTTCCTCAAACCCAGCCACTCTAGACTTCCTATTATACCTAAAGAGAAGAAAAGAAGTTATGAAATACATGTGTATTTCACAGCTGAGGGACACAGGCCCACTAAGAGATTGAGAGTTTATCATAATATCATCGGATATATTCTTCCCCCCACACCAGTAGAGATCCAGTATAATAAATGTAACTTACATCTGAAAGACCTTCAAGATACTATGTCTAAAGATTAGTTCCTAAGGAAGCCCAAAGACAACAAGAACAGATGAGAAAAGCAAACCTAAAGAAGGCATTTCTAAGAAAAATAAAAAATATGGCAAATAGGTACAGATTTAAACCCTCTGGCATGTACAACTATAGCACATTAAACAAATCACAACTCATGGCCAAATTAACATAACCTCGTACTAAAAGACTACTTATCACATTTTGATGGCCCTGTATATTATATCTGGCTTTAAGCAAAAAATTTTAAGGCTTCTTAAAATGTTAAAAGAGAGAGAGAGAGAGAGAGAGAGAGAGAGAGAATATAGTCTGAGATACAAAGTAATCATAAGTAGACTCAAATATGACACAGAGTTTGGAATTACCTCACAGAAAATTTAAAACAGTTATGATTGTCATGTTAAGGTCTATATAGTAGTCCCCCCTTAACTGTGGTGTAAATGCTTCAAGAGGATTCCTAAAACCCCAGTGAGCACCAAACCCTATATAAAAATATTCTTTTCTTATACATATTTACCTATGATAAAGTTTAATTTGTAAATTAGGCAAGTAAGAGATTAGCAACAATACTAAAATAGAATAATTATGACAATATGCTCTAACAAAGGTTATGAGAATGTGGACTCTCTTTGCTCAGGTATTCCACCCACAAACATAGTGCCTTTTCCATTTTAAGTACTTACCTATTAAGCACTGTGACAGTAACTTTTTGCTGTTTTTGATTTGCAACAGCAAAACTGGCACAAATTTCACTTCCCTTTTTCAAAATTTCATAGACAGATTTGTTTTTACCATAGATCTTAGTAACCTCAGCATACAGTTTTCCTTGTTGAGAACTTTCTCATTTTCACTTAAAGGAAACACTTTATAGCTTTTTTTGACATATTCCAATTGCCAGCCTCACTACTCTAGAGCTTTTAGGCCATCATTAAGTAACATAAGGGTTACTTGAACACAAGCATTGCAATACCATAAAAATGGATCAGATAATCATGATGGGTACTAAGTGACTGCTTAGCAGGTAGTATGTATAACATGGACACACTGGACAAAGGGATGTCCCGAGGTTGGGACAAAACAAGACTGTGTGAGATTTCACCACACAACTCAGAAGAGTATGCAATTTAAAACATATGAATTGTTTATTTATGGAATTTTCTATTTAATATATTCAGACAGCACTTTGCTGCAGATAACGGAAACCATGGAAAGTGAAACTTCAGGTAAGTGGGGAATATTGTAAAGGAAAAGGTAGACATAATTCAAGAACAGGTGAGTAATGCAAAGAGAAGGAAATTCTGACAATGTAAGAAGTGATAGAATAAAACAATTTAGCGTAAGTGATAAATGCCTTTATGGACTACTGTATTAAGGTTAATACATTTCTTTGATGGGCTCATTAGTATACTGGACAAAGCTATGAAAGAATCACTAAAGAAGAAAATAGGTCAAAAGAAACTTTTAAAACTAAAAGACAAGAAGAAAAACTGATTAGTGACTTTGAACATGTTTTCATATGTCTCTTGGCCTTTAGTATGTCCACTTTTGAAAAGTATCTATTTAGGTCCTTTGCCCATTTTTTGATAGGATTGTTTCTCTTCTTTTTATTGAGATGTATGAGTTCCCTATAAATTTTGGAGATTAAACCCTTATTGGAGATAACATTGGCAAATATGTTCTATGCAGTGGGCTTTCTTGTTGTTTTATTGATGGTTTATTTTGCTGTGCAGAAGTTTTTTACTTTGATGTAGTCCCGTTTGTTTATTTTCTCCTTGTTTTCAATTGTCCTTGGAGCTGTATTGGTAAAGATATTGCTACAACATGTGTCGGTTATTTTGCTGCCTATGGCTTCTTCTAAAATTTTTATGGTTTCTCATCTTAAATTTAAGTCCTTTATCCATTTGAATTTATTTTTGTGTATGATGTAAGTTGGTGGTCTGTTTCATTTTTTTTGCATGTACCTGTCCAATTTTCCAAACACCATTTATTGAAGAGCTGTCTTGATTCCATTGTATGCTCTTGCCTCCTTTGTTAAATATTAATTGAGCGTAATGGCTTGGGTCAAATTCTGGGTTCTCTGTTCTGTCCCATTGGTCTATATGTCTGTTCTTGTGCCAGTACCATGCAGTTTTGAGAACAGAGGCTTTGTAATATAGCTTGATATCTGGTATTGTGATCATTCCAACTTTGTTCTTCTGTAGGGGATACCTACAGACTTGGTTTCTATGGAGTAGAAAATTTAGGCTATTGATTTATAAACTCTATCTAAAGAGCCCACTTACATAATCTGGAGTACAGAAAGACAAAATATATTCTGAAGACTTGAATTATGAGCTTCAGCTACTGCTTGGGTCACAGTTAATATCCTATATTTACCATTTTACTGTTTTTCAGATGATCCTGTGGAATAGTATCAGTGAATCATATAGGACAGATGCTAATGAAAAGCAAAGCTTGTGCATTATATAAAACAAATTTCAAAATTTTATAATTCAAGGCAGCTGCCTGAATAGGATGAGAGTCAGATTGCAGTGGCTGGCCTGATATTTCACAAATTAGTATGCTCATTTAAATATATCAAATGTGACTTTGGATGAAATTTATTTAAGGACAGTGGAAGGGGAACTTGAGCAGCCTTTAAGCGGGTATGTTTAAGTGTGAATTTGTGGCTTAATATTATCTATAACAACCACTCAGAGTTACACAAACGACATTTATGGGAAAACGATGGTACACACAGACAATCTGAAAGTGCACAGAGCATTTTGGAATCCACATAATGTTCTCAAACTGCATGACTCTCATTAATGTTCAAAGGCAATGATATATGTGGAGGATTAAGCAATAATTCCAGATATTTGGTGAGGATTTTAGCAAATGCTCATGGGGTAATGTGTCAGGCTATCATAATGTTGTTGGAGGCCAGAAACCATATTAAGGAAATTATGATCTTGAGAATATCAGAGGGAGCTGTGTTTTAGAAGATAAGGGAGATCTACCATGGCTGAAAATCAATCTGGATGGATAATATGGCCATAATTGAAAAGATTAATAATGACTCTGATGCAGCATTTATCAGCCATATGCTGTTGAAATTTTGGACCAGATAATTCTTTGTTGTGAATGACTTTCTTGTGCATTGTGGGATGGTTAGCAATATATCTGGCTTGAACTCTCTAGATGCTAATTGCAAGGTCTCAGTCCTACCTTTCAAGAATATCACCAGGCCTTGCCTGTGTCCTCAGGAAATAAAATTTCCCCTAATTGAGAACATATGCTCCACTGGATGACCATAGCCATCAAGAATGATGGGGAGGGATTACATCTTCACAAAGGAAAAACTATTAGATAGGAAATCATGGATATTATGATTTTGAAGGTCAGGGGCTGTAAGTATTTAAGAACCACGCTAAAAAGTGAAATTATTAGAAGTCACTATGATAAAGCTAAGTTTTAGGAGGCCATTGCTGATGAATATGGCTCTTATTTTTGCTCTCTAATAACCCAGATACCAGGGATTTAAAAAGGCTGTCTTCCTGTGCTACAGTTAGTTGGCACTGGACAAACAGAGATAAAAACTGTATTGTCTTATGGGAAATAGATAGGTGGGATTTTATAACAACATCTGGGCACTGGTACCTTTAAAAAATTGCAGCATGATAGCTGACATATAGCCATCCTCAGCAAACCAATAGAATTCAGACTTTACTGAGGATCTCTAGTCACATTGGAAATATGTGGTACATTTTGACTAAGGTATGGCAAGTCAAACTTTAACCCTCTGCCTCAACTATACTACATGTAACAATTATAATACATTGTTAAAATAATTTTTTAATTCTATGATATAATTAAAGTCATACTGACATGATCTTCAGGATAAGAAAATATATGGATGGGTTTATTTGAAGCTCACAACTGTTGAAATAACTGTGGAAAACCTTCGTCTATAAAAATAAGTTTGCACTAAGTACAATAAATTTAAAATATTCAAATAATTATGGGTGATTAAGAAAAAGTAGCAAATGACCTAGTAAATCAATAGCAAAAGACCATAAAGAAATTCAATCATGATTAACATGGTTTGTGGTAAGAATTCCTTTTCCACATTGGATTGTTTGTTGGAGTCTTTGCAGGGTTGCTCTTTTGTATGATATTTTACAGAAAGCACAGTAGGAAAAATAATGAAAATATACATAAGAATTTTATAGAAAAGCCATATTGACAAAGGATAAACTATGTTCAGTTGCTTGTGACTAAAATAAAAAATCTCAACATTTTTGTAAGGCCTACAATGACTTATATATTTCTTCCATCTTTTCTGCATGATTGGTTCCCAAATCATGATTTTTGGTGATGACCCAACATTTCACACACACCTCTTACACATGGTTTTAGAACATACTATACTTACTGCCTGAAAGAATTTTTAACTCATATACTGCTCCACTAACTGGTATTTCCTTAAATGTCTCCTAAAAACTAAACACAACATCTAGTAAAGTTAAAATTGCTCACCTCCTAATACTCAGAAATTTCTCATTTTATACATGTATATAACAGCAAAATATTCATGCTGCATTTCAATATCAATTTAACTGCAATTCCTTTAAATAGCCATAATGAATAGAATACATTTAAATTAAAATATCATAAATCAAGGTGAATGAACTAAAAAACATGTTATAATCTAAGTTCAAAAAGTATATTAAGTTAAAAATAAAATTAGTGAACATATGCTTAATTTAATATTTTTATATAAATGCTGAATTAAGAAAATTAAATAAAATAAATTTAATGATTTCATCATCTTAAATTTCATGCATTACATGATTGAACTTTAATTACTTAATATCACTTAAACTCCTATATGGAGAAATGAATGGGAGATAGACTGGATGTGTAGAAGCCAATTAAATGGCTAAAAAGGCATAAGGAATAATTTTTTTTAAAAAATTGCATTTTGACAATATAAATGGAAAGATGTGGACAAATAATGTTAATGTGGGAGTAATGCAATCAGACAAGAAAGAGGTGAGAGAGACTTAAAGGGAGTTGCTAATGAAAATTGTCAGTTTTCTGGCTCAAGTATGTAAGTGAATGCTGACAGAATTTGTTGGAATGGGGTACATTGAAAGGGGTAAGTGAAAGAAGAGGTGTGGATAATTATTTGACATCTGTTTGCAGCACAGTATGTTGAGGTACTCTGATTCATTCAAATGGAAATTTTGAGTGTGTAAATCTATATATATAAAAGCCAAGTGACCAGAATGACCGATCGCCAACCACCCCTGGGGGTGGGCCAGCCAAACCCCACCAGTACACGAATTTGTGCACAGGGCCTCTAGTAGATATATAAATCTAAAACTCAGAAGAGAGGTGGACACTGGAAATAGAGAATTGTGTGTAAACACATGAATTTTAATAATCATCCAAGGAGTAGATTCAATCAACTTGAGAAAAGACCAGTGGTATTATAAAAGGATACCAAGAAAAAAAGGTGACCAATTCTATTACTGGACAATTACCTTGAGTAAGAAGAGCCAGAAAGAGAAAAATAAAAGGATCATCAAGTTGGGGAGGAGGAGAACCAGGAACCTATGGTGTCTCTGCATGCTGGGACAGACTGTCTTTAAAGACTGAGTAGACTGCCGTGCTAAATGCTGCTTTTCAGTAAAGCAGGGTAGAGCATGAAGTGTACCTACTGGACTTAGTGACATTTACATTATTGATTGTCCTTTTTGAGAACATTACTTATAAGACAGAGATAACCTTGATAAGCAAATCCCTGGATCCTCTGCATGAAGCTTTCATTGTGTCCAATGAAGGCTGTGATCTTCAGACACAGAAATCTGAAGCAAGACAGAGTACTATTTTCATTTTACTTAAAAACAAACACCACCACCAAAACGGACCATATAACCAAAACAAGAAAACAATCACCTCTGGGCCTTTATTTGTTTCACTTTTTTTTTTTTCCCTAAGGAAAAATCTCCAAACAAACAAACCTGGAACTTAAACAGAACAAAAAAAAACTTCCAAATTTGAAAATTTACCAAAAATGATTATTATACATCAAACTCACCTTATAGTGTTATCTACTTCCATAAACTCTATTTCCAGTAGAACTCTTGAAGAACTGGTTTAAGCTGATGATAAAGGTCTCTTTCAGGGGGTGAGACTGTGTGTATTTGATGATACATAAAGGAATCATTTAAATAAACTAGGTAAATAATTTGGAATATATTGCTTTTCCAGCTGTCCTCGGGGCATCATTTTAGTGGATGATTATAGGCAAATGAATATTATCTTATAATTTTCACATGAGCACCAGAAGCTTCTCTGTTAGCTCCAGATTGTACTTAGTCTCTAATGATATTTTATAGAATCCTATCAGCTTGGTGGGAAAGCTCAGGGGATCCTCAATGATAGCTAGCAGGTTCTTTTTGTTTTCTTCCTTTTTGAATTTGCATATCTAAAAAGGCAACTATTTAATAGAATTAGTTAATTGGTTGTAATATTTTGGTAATAAGTGGGAAAAGGTGCCTAGGACCCTCTTCCATCTCTCCACAGTTTCAAGGGGGGCTTGTTTTGAATTATTTTCTGCCACCATCACACCCAAAGAGAAATCTAGTTTGGGTTTCTTTTAATCCTCACCTGAGGATACTTTTTATAATGACTTTTAGAGAGAGGAAGAGGCAGGGGGGAGAGAAATATTGATGTGAGAGAGAAACCCTGATCAGTTGCCTCCCATACACATCCTGACCGGGAATTGTACCTGCAACATTTTTGGTGCATGGGACAATGCTCCAACCGACTGAGCCACCGGCCAAAGTGAGAATTCTACTTTTTTAAAGCATAGAATTAACATGCCATTTGCCTTTTGGAATATTTTCACCATAATTATTGCAGATATTTTCTCTTTAAAATTACCTAAGACAAAATTTCCACTCATTTTCAAAGTTCTTTCAAGGCTAGAGAAAGTCTTAACTTTTGCATAATATATACTAAATGCAACACTTCAACTCTGTACAGAGGTTAATCTTATTGTTTTACTTATAATTCCTGTTCTTTTTTGTAAAATCAAATATACGTTTTTTGTTTGTTTGGTTTGTTTCTATTTTTTAGTAACTTCTCCCTTAATACCTTTTTTATTTGAACCTCGATAGCACAGGATTAATATATGCAATTCTTAAATCCTTAATGCTACCTAGTATTCTATCCCATATCCTTTTGCTAAACCTACTTCTTAGCATAATCTTAGCACAGAGGAATTCTGTGTCACTAATTATTGTGCTGTACGTGCCTGAGTACTTAAAAATGCAAAAACACTCTCATAAGAACTACAATTGAATCTTTATATATATGATATGATATAATTATCTATATATAATACACACATGTATGCATGTTTATAATAAAATATATCTTTTATATCCTATATTATACATACACATATTTTAGTTATTATAGTGTATATTTTGCATGTTTATATATGTTATATGCTGCATAAAATCTACACTAATAAAAGACAAACATGCAAATTGACTGTACCTTTGCCATGCCTTAAGCCACGCCCACCAGCCAATCAGAGCATCTATATGCAAATTAACCCAACCAAGATGGCGGCCAGCAGCCACAGAGCTGGAGCAAGCAGGAGGCTGGGTTGCCCCTGGCGATGGAGGAAGCCAAGCTTCCCTCCCACCCGCCCTTGCCGGCTCTGAGCTCCTCTCAAGGCTACAAATTTTCAATTATAGAAGGTAAATAAATCCCAGAATAAACAAAGAAAAAAGAAAAAAAGGAGAGACTGGGAGCTTCTGTCGCTGGGGGGGGGGGGGGGGGGGCGGGCGGGCCTTGGCCAGCCTGAAAACGGCCCTCAGCCCCTCACTCAGACTGGCCAGGCACCCCAGTGGGGACCCCCAACCCTAAAGGGGGTGTGGCCAGCCTGAAAACAGCCATCAGCCCCTCACCCATGCTGGCCAAACCTCCATGGGGTGAGGGTCCCCACTGGGGGGGGGGGCTTGACCAGCCTGCAAACAGCCATCATCCCCTCACCCAGGCTGGCCAGGCACCCCAGTGGGACCGTCACCCTGATCTGGGACACCCTTCAGGGCAACAGCCAGCCCCCACACATGCACCAGGCCTCTATCCTATATAATAAAAGGGTAATATGCAAACTGACCATAACAGCAGAACAACTGGGAATGACTAGTCACTATGACACACACTGACCACCAGGGGGCAGATGCTCAATGCAGGAGCTGCCCCCTGGTGGTCAGTGCGTTCCCACAGGGGGAGCTCTGCTCAGCCACAAGCCAGGCTGATAGCTGCCAGTATAGCGGTGGTGGTGGGAGCCTCTCCCGCCTCCTCAGCAGCGCTAAGGATGTCCAACTGCAGCTTAGGCCTACTCCCCGCTGGCAAGTGGACATCCCCGAGGGCTGCCGGGCTGCCAGAGGGATGTCTGATTGCCAGCTTAGGCCCACTCCCCTGGGGAGTGGGCCTAAGGCAGCCGGTGGACATCCCCTGAGGGTTCCCAGACTGCGAGAGGGCACAGGCCGGGCTAAGGAACCACCCCCCCCCCCCTGCCAAGTGCACAAATTTTTTGTGCACTGGGCCGCTAGTGTGTATTATAAAATTCAAATTTCAGTGAACTTTAAATACACATAAATAAACACACAAAAGCACACACATACACACATATCACATACCTTAGTCTCACTAATAAATATTTGTACAGTGCCATTCAGAATTAATAGCACTAAAGATATTTAGAATTGCTATGCATTAAATTTTCCTCTTAATCAAATTTTAGGCCATTTATTGCCTGAAAAAATGCACTTATTTGTCATCAGTAAGTATTCTTACCCAAATAGAAAATTTTCAAAATATGTGTTAATCAATATAATGTGATTACAAAGTAATGAGATATCTTGAACTTTGATTCATTGACACCAATTGTCTTAATTTATATAAATAGTCAAATTTCAATTCCATCACAAATATATAATAATAAGGTTTCAATGACTACAGATAGCATTAGTTCATTTCTGTAGAATACTGCTAGGAGAAAATATAGATGCAATATACAATTAAATAAACTATGTGATAATTTTAGCCACTGAGACAAGTGGAGATAAAGGAGGGTATAGGTGGAATAAATTGTAAGGGAAGGAAACTTGACTTGGGGTGTGAACAAACATATACAGATAATATGTTGTGCCCCTGAAACCCGTATAATTTTGTTAACCAGTGTCACAGCAATAAATTTAATAAAAAGGAAAACAAAAACAAAAGAAATAAAAAAAAATCAGAATCCCAAAAGCTACAGTCTTTTTTTTTAACATAGTGGATTTTACTCCACCTAGTTTGGCTCTGTCCTAAAGTAGATTTAAACTTATCAGAAAGCACCTCTCACACTCTTGCTTTTATATATTTAGCTATGTATTTCCATTGCCTGGATGCTTTGTAGCAATTCCTCAACTCATTGCATTCTGTTGTTTCCAACAAATAGTTTATTTTTATAATTCGCCAGAGGTTCCGATACTATGGATACCAAAGAGGGTGTGGATCCAGGAGAGTTTGATATCAAGAACTTGCTCTGACACTACACACAGTTGGGCAGTCTCTATTTGCAACCCTCATGTTTTCCTCCATTAACAAAATGGAAACAGTGCTCCTATAGAGTGTTATTTATCATTATTTATTCACAAGCAATGAATAAATAAATAAAACAGACTCCTAGTTGATATCTGACAAAGTATTTGGAATTTAAACCTGCCAGAGCTCACAGTTCAGGTTATTTCAGGGCCCTCATTATAGATATCAGGTAATGGAATTTAAATTGGATTATAGAGACAGATTTCATTTATCAAGATTTAGTTAATCAAATGTCATATAACAAATGTTCATTAACATTTTAAAAGTCATGTTGAACATATGGATTTTATTCCCATAATCATGGCTTAAAGATATGAATGATTATATAAGCAAGTTGCCCACTTGTTCTATTTCCATACTCTGCCAGTATTTTATTAACGGCCCTCAATTCTGTGAAGTACTTAACTGCATTGTAAGTGCAGGGGGCATGAAGAGTCCGATAACAGCACAGCTTCTTCTGTTGGTTGCTATTAATCATGCTGATTTGAGACTCTCAGTGTGAATATAATTGGACATTAGTATTAACTTCTATAGATCTGTATAGTGGCATGTTTGGAAATGGAGGGTGCCTTGGGACCCAGGTATTTATGTAAGATGTGAAAAAACTTAGAGTATTAATTATTTGCTATTGTATAGAGTGTTGTATATATTTTATCTAAATATAAAATCATATACCTATTTTTTAACCCAAGTCAAACATCTATTCTTTTTTTAATTCTCATGTAATTTTTAAGATGTGCCTAATAGTCACAGACTGTGCTTTTCCAAAACACACTACATTTTTTCTTTTCTTCTTCTTTTTATTGCATTTATTTAGGCAACACTGGTTAACAAAATTATACAAGTTTCAGGTATACAATTCTGCAGCACATTGTCTGTACTCTGAATTGTGTGTTCACCACCCAAGTCAAGTCTTTGTCCATCACCATTTATCCCCATTATGTCCTCCTCCCCCTAGAAATCACAACACTGTTGTCCACTATATATATAGTATTGGTTTTTAGAGAAAGAGGAAAGGAGAGGGAGAGAGAGAAGCATTGATGTGAGAGTGAACCATCAACCAGCTGCCTCCTGAATGCTTCCTACTGGGGATCAAACCCCTATTCCTGCATATGCCCTGATAATTGAACTGCAAACCTTTCAGTGCATGGGAAGATGAGCAACCAACTGAGCAACACTGGTCAAGACTCCCTATATTTTTTCAAGATGAGAGACATCTCTCCTAAAAGGGCCTGCTATGGTTTCTTCAAGCAAATTTTATCTTGACAAACAATCTCATAACTGAGAAAACTTTATTTTAAAAATGCACAGAATATGTTTCTAATAAATGTACCCCATAAATTTACCATGCTTAACATAGTTATGGTAATCTCACTATTTTTGCTTTGTAATCAAGATTTAGTTGAATTGCATGCTATTTAACAGACTACACACCACCAGTTTTTAGTGGCAGCACAGCTGGATTCATTTTTCAAGATGAAAGATCACCCACTATAAACTTGCACTGCTGGTGAGGCTGAAAAAATACTCAGATGTAAGATTTAAATTGGCTACAAGGGTAGACATTTCTTTGCAACCCCTGGGTAGTATATTAAGCAAAACTGAAATATTTAATTTTAATTAGAATATTGAATTAGATTCTAAGTCAAATCTAGGACAGAGTTACAAAGGGAGCTGTCTCATTGTAGTTAAAAATGCTAAAATGAATGTACTGCAACTCCAAACAGAACATATATGGAATTTCAACTAGAAAGCAAAGATGGAAAGTGACTGATAACAGTTGCTAAAAATTACCCCATGGGCAGAAAAATATGAACAATTATAACGCTTCAAGAAGAATACAAATAGGCATTTGGATAATAACCTTCCTATAAATGTAATTATAGAAGTTTTAATCTTGATATTAAAATAGTTTTTCTCAACTAACCTAAGTAACATAATCTCTATTATGGTTAATATCCTTGATTAGCACAAGAATCTAATTGCATTGGACAGCTCTTATAATTCTTCAAATCTTTCTGTTCCCTCTACTAGAGCTCCCACTGCTACAGCTCCAGCCAGCTTCAAAGCAACCCAGCAATTCTTTGCATTTGAACTAGAGCCATGTAACTCCTGCTTCTTGCTCTTAGGCTATTTTGAAACAGGAAAGTAAGTAGAATGCCTGGGATAATACACTCAGGACTAACTAGAAAGTTCACCGCCATGTCTAAAGCCCCCATGACCATTGTGGAATGGAGGCCAATGGGTGTATCATTCTGAGATGCTCATTGAGCTACTCAGCAGGTTTCATGAAATGGAGCACTGGCCTTAGAGCAGTTGGCAATCACCATAAAGCATTGTTGCCCTGGGTTTTCATCCCTTCTTGTCTGACATCCTCTGCCAGTTACAACTGCTTCCTGGAATGATCTTCTGAGTAAACTACTTCCATTCAAGCCTATATAATAGATTCAGAGACATAAGGTGAAACATATTTCAGACAATAAGCAAGAAAATTGTTAAGTTTATAACCGCAACCATTACTGATACTTAGAATTTGTGATTGAAACCTTTAAATGTCTAGCCAACAAGTATATTCTCTTTGAATACTCCAACTTTTACATTTATTACATTTATTACATTTATCTGTACATAACTGAAGTTTTTTACATATTGGATGTAGTCACTGTTTACTATATAGTTATCGGCTTGAGGTAGTTTGTGTTCTTGGGAAAGTCATTGCAAATAGAAGATGGCTGTCAAAATTGAACTTTCACAGAATTAATGTGGAAAACTGGATATGCTGCAAAACTCTTCCTTTGCTTGATAAAAGTGGGAGCAGTGGGGATGGATCCGAACTCTCCCAGTTGCATTGTGCTATTTCTGAAATCATAGCCTATCCTTTCTGCTTTAATTAGTTGTGGTTGCTGTGGTTACGGTTGTGACTGTGGTTGCTAAAGCTTCTGAAGTTGCCAAGCAGATTTATAGGTGTACAGTTTTAATAGGTTACATATTCTGTTTGTAGTGTTTATTGAGAAATGATAATACTCAAGGTACTGCAACATACACTATTTAAACATTTTATAACTGTGATATGTGGAGATTTCCCCTTTATATTAAGAGAATACAAAAAAGGGAAGTTGAATAATGTAACTATTCCATATTGCTAGAAAATAGCTGGTTGATATTTAAACTAATGTTTACTACTTCAAAAGCAGGAGCGCTTCCTTTGGTTCTTGCATAAGCTAAGTGTTGGCCTATCAATTTCCATGACACACATGATGTTTTAGAGCCATTTGTTCTTTTTGAAACTGGAGTCCTGGTCCAGAGATATCTTTCACAAGAGCTAGTAGAAGAATATCCTATTCATATCTGGAAATTCTGGATCAACTGTGCAAAAATTGATAATTTGCTCCAATTTACATTGCTATTTTTAGTACTACTCAAACTTAATATAAATATAAAAGTAATAATGGTATCCTATATTTTTCCAGAGACTTATAATCATGAGCCTTTGCTAGTAGTTCCTATCAGTCTTATAAATAATTGCAATTTCAGATGATGCCAGAAATCATGAAATATTTATTTAGTTTTATTTCTTTAAGTGAAGATAGTTTGATTATGCTTTCAGCTCAATCTCGTTAGTTTATTCTGGCATTGGCTCTTTTCTTTCTAATCAACTGCCTTGGCAACTATTTTAACTCCCCCTTTTCATGGACTAACTTTTCCAACCTGATTGGTGCTCCAGGGGACACTATGCACATAAACATAATGTGAACGACACCCCTATAATTGTGCAACATGATCATTCACAAGTTATCTGGGTTTTGGGACTTTATTCTGGATCATCACTTATTAGTTGGTTATTCTGGATGAACCACATACTCTACCAACTTTATAAGAAGAGAGTTACAAAAAGACTCTTGAAGCCTGATCCAATTTAAATTGTATCTCACAACATATTTATGAAGTTTCATACATATGGATGATAACTGCAAGTTATTCCTATTTCTATTTTATATCACTTTTATATTTCATTGAGAGTATAGAAAAGTAAAGTAAATAACCATAGTAGTAATGTCATTTACTCAAATTTTGTGGGTGTGTTTGTTTGTTTTGTTTAATTTGTGGTTTTGGGATTTTTTTGTTTGTGTGTTGTTTTTTTAAGGCATAACTTTGACAAAGAAGTTTACAGTCATTATTCTCTATGTCCCTTTAAGAATATCTTTGGGTTTTGAAGTGCTAATGTAGTATTTTATAACGTTTTCTCTCTTGGAGTCAACCTGAATTGACACAGATTTTAGATATGAAATCATTGCATTTAATGCTATCTAGAGTTGACACCCACAAATTAGAGTGGAAAGTTGGAGCATAAGAAAAGTTTAATAAATATCAGCATAGAAATTTCTATTAAGAAGCAAAATAGGAAGGATCAAAGGTAGAAGCTTTACCACAGCAAAAATTCTGAAACATTAACAGTCATGTACAAAATGTGTGAGTATATATACATACTACTAGATTCAGGTAAAAATTAGGTTTTTAAAGTTAATATTTCCCCATCCATGCAGAGGAGAAACAATCTCTCCTCCGGTTATGATGTTGTGAGAAATGAATGTAGGGCATTCTTGACAGTAACCACTTAAACTGAAAGAACATAGGCTGGAGAGGACGGGCTGGTATTAGGGGAGATTTTTGACATATGCTAGTCACGTTGCCTAATACAGCAAAGTAGCATGCTGATGCATACTGGAAAAACCAGAAAGAATAAAATACAGTCACATGTGATTTGTTTTTGTTTAATAGTTAAAACTTTGCAAACCAAAAAAGGTCAAAATGTACCAGAAGCCATTTACTTGGAACTAACTTTGTGCTATTTTACTTTTCTAGAACTCAAATCCTCTCCAATGTAACAATTTTGCCCTCAAACAGGCATTTCACCCAGAACCAGAAGGGCATCTTTGCCAAATGGCAAGGGCATTAGGCCAACTCAGTAAGCAAAATTACATTAATGAGAACAAAAAGTGCCACAATGTGTACCAGGAATGGAGGCTATTTTAAACAGAAAAGCTGGCAGCTAAAAATGGCAGTTTGTGACACACTAATTTGGAAAACAGAAAACTCTGAGGAGAAACTACTCAGAGATAATCAACATGATACAAAACTTGGCCAAATCCCTGAGTTTGATAAAATTTGAACTGTTAATATCACCCAAGCAATAAGTTTCTCCACTTTTAAAGTTTATATTCTAATTAATTGAGTTATACATTCACCTCTGTATGATTCAGTTTACTTATTATTTATTAGTAAGTGATAATAGTACCTATTTAACAAAGTTGTTGAGAGAAATCCATTTGTTAATGCATTTAAAGGCCTCAGTACTGTGCTTGGCAATAGTAAGTACCCCATAAGTGAAGTATACACAGGCATATGTCCAAAGATGTTTAACATTGTCTGTGAGAAAGAATAGTACAAACATAAGTGCTCTAAAATAATGAATTAGTTATATCTTCTATGTATACAGCAATAATATTCAAAACTTAAAATGGTAACATAAACTTCTAATTTATTGAGTTAAAAATATGCCCCTTTTAAACTGTTAACTAAATAAAGTAGGTTAAAAAACATCATTATAAAGATTTGTATTACTATAAAAATGTGTTTGTATATGTTTAGGTATGTACTATATATATAGTTTTAAGATTATACATCAGTATTTGAATTTGTGGTTTATTTTAATTTAGCTAATGAGATAACTATAGCTTCTTCATCTCTCTCTCTCTCTCTCTCTCTCTCTCTCTATTTATAAATAAGCATATGTTATCCTTAAAATTAAAAAATAGCTATTTGGGGTTTATTAAATTTAAAATTTTAAACTTAGTATTCTCAGTAAAACTAGAAGGATATGCCAAAACCGGTTTGGCTCAGTGGATAGAGCATCAGCCTGCGGACTGAAAGGTCCCAGGTTCGATTCCGGTCAAGGGCATGTACCTGGGTTGCGGGCACATCCCCAGTGGGAGATGTGCAGGAGGCAGCTGATTGATGTTTCTCTCTCATCGATGTTTCTAACTCTCTATCTCTCTCCCTTCCTCTGTAAAAAGTCAATAAAGTATATTTTTAAAAAAACCCAGAAGGATAAAAAACAAATAACTATAAAATAGTACACAAAGATTTAATGTGTGGTATGTATTGACTAGCATAAAGTCCAATTAAGACTTTTTATTTGCACAGGAAAGCATTATGGACAATATGTGAGGGTACTATGTGAATATAGAGGGAAGGTGTATATGCATAGTGAGCTGAGAAATCCAGTCAGAGAACCGAGCTAATCGCAGGCTTACTGCACACAAGCAGAGGCCAAAGTTCCACAGCTTTGGCATGTAAAGCATTTTAGATGCTAAGATGACAGAATTGCTCATAAAACCATCTGTTATTTACTGATCCATCTGTTGGTCCACAGAGAGCCATCAGAACCAAAGAAATTCTTTGGTCTGAGAAGCAGCATAATTTCCATTTTTTTGACTTAGAAATAGCATTAATGACTTACAGAGCCAGTATTTTATTACAGCAGACCACAAAATGCCAGTTTGTATTCATTATAATTATCATGATTTATAATTAAGAAAATGTAGTATCACATATATCTGTATGTAAACATAGGTATGCATAAACAAATGTGCATAAAATATGAAAGATAAGCATTAAGCCTATGCATAGATTTGTTTGTTAAGTAGTCATAATGCATGAGGAAATAGCATTTTTTTGTTAAGCACTTTTTAAACAACCCTGCATTGCCAAATAGCAGATGAACTTATTTTAAAAAACGTTCTAATCAATGTGCTTGGCATAATTCAATAAAATAAACATCGGATCTTCAACAGTTTTCACATGCTTTAAAAAAATTAAAATGAAAGATGGCCACAACTTTTATAATTTATAAAATTGTAAGTAACTTAGTTATAAAATGAAGAGGTCCAATTTTAAAGATAAATTGGGTTCAGTGCCTATATATCCTTATAATATGTTCGAATAGATTACTTGGTTATAAAGTAATACAAAATTGCCTTGTTTTATAAAGTTGAACTTAGGTATAAAGCTCAAAAATTTTAAAAGAATAACATACACTCAAACACATGCACACATGTAACCAAATGTTTTCTATACCAATTTTTCTCCTCCTTCTTTTCTGCAATTACTAGTGTCTAGAAGTTTATTCTAAATAAAGACAGAAAAGTTGCCTCATTCTTTGAAAATGTTATAGTATTCCATTATGTAGTTGTGCTACAATTATTTAATCAGTCATTAAAGTCATTTAGGTTTTTGCAAATGTACTGTTACGTAAGATGCTACAATGAATACTCTTATACCAACAAAAGTTTATACTATAAGCAAATCTATAAGATCAATTCCTTGAAGTATAATTGCTGATATATTTCAATTTTGATAAATATTGCAAAATTGTTCACAGAATTTACTCTCCTACTCACAGCATATAAACTTCTGTACATCAACAAAGTGAGTTGTCAATATTATGATTTTCATCAGTCAGTTTGAAAATGGCATTTAATTATAATTTTATATGCATTTATAAGTGAGGTTTAAAAGTTTCTTGTGTTTAAAACTCATTCTTTTGTTCTACCTAGAGCTCTCACAATATTCTGTATTGACATTATTTGTTACCCTTTTAATCTGTGATTTTAAGAAAATATCCTAATATATAAAAAGCCAGAGGCCATCAAGACCGAAACAACCGGACAGGTGACCAAATAGCAGGCCGAGTGGGGCAACAAGGCCAGCAGAGGGGTTAGTGAGGGATGACCAAAAGACTGAACAGCAGGCTGTGTGGGGTGACCAGGCTGGCAGGGGGGGGGAGGGCAGTGAGGGGCGACCAGGCAGGTAGGGGGGGCAATGAGGGGTGATCGGGCTGGCAGAGAAGGGCAGCTGGGGCAACCAGGCCTGCACGGGGTGGGGGGGGGGGCAGTTGGGGGCAATTAGGCTGTCAGGCAGGGGAGCAGTTAGGAGCCAGCAGTCCTGGATTGTGAGAGGAATGTCTGACAGCCGGTTTAGGCCCAATCCCTAAGTAATTTCATAGTACTTAATAATCTCTATGGAAAATGCTACTTTGTTGACTTTGTCCTCAGCCTTGCATACTTTTTGATACACAAGAGAAGTCAACTCTAGTTCTATGTTGAGGTAAATGTTTTTTATATAAAAAATATCTGCAAATTGAGCTTCTACTTTGGAATTATAATCAGTAAAAACAATTTCCACTTCCATTTATAATATGGTTGATCATGTCAGGGCAATGCTTTGCTGCAAAAACTAGGCACAATTAGATGTATTACAAAAAATCTTATTTTACATGTATCTCAGGGTTGTGAAGCAAAATACTGAAAATTCAGAGAAGGTAGCTTTCTCTAAGGTGAGCAGATCAGCACCATTTTCTTCCATGATTTCATTTGCCATTTATGGATGCCAATTGAAGTTAGGAATGGCCATAAAACTGGAGGAAATAAAACCAGAAAAATTTCAGCAGTCACCTGAGACAGGCAGGGAATACACTTGGAAACTTGAGGAGCCCAAATCCATGATGGTCTCATCTCAAAATATTTGCTAGATTTTAATGCTACATGGAGCCCAAGGATAGATTGCTGGTCTGGGAATCTTGGAAAAGTTTCATGGAAATTTTCAAGCCTGTGTTTAGTACTTATCTCTGTTGTTACTTAAGTTCATATACTTTTTCCTACTTTCTATGATATACTAGTATTATGCTATTTGCACTTTTAAGATAGAAAATTTAAAAAGCAGCTGAGTCATTTTGTCTACTTGTTATGTGACTCATGGAAAATTTTCTCTATTGAACATTAATATGTGACACGAAGATTTTAATACTTTGTTATGAAAGTGTATGTGAATTAGGAAAATATTTTTAATCTTTCTAATCTTAGTTTTTCTCCTTATGGCTACTAATTATCCTGCCAGTCCATTTACACCTCAATTCTGGATCCATATATATTCTAAACTCCAGCCAGTCTCTTTCCACATAAGTTCAATGGTCAGGTCCACCATCCTCTGCGCTTTGGGAGTATTTTCCCTTGCTATCCTCTTGCAATGTTATTGCTAAGTGGAACGGCTGTGCAGTTGCTTTCTCCATTTGGATAGCATCTATATATCAAGCAGGCTCCTCTGCAAGCCAAGCTTGAACTTTTCCTCCTCCATCAATTGGCTTTAAAACATTCCCCATATAACTTCATGTGTGAGCTGAAGGAAGGGCATTGTCACATTAATGAATGACACAAGGATCTGCTGCACACTCCAGTAGCTCACTCACGTGTGCCCTCTGGTTTTATTTCTCTTAAAGTTCCATCATTATCATTTCTGACGTACAGTAGACTGTCACTGGGCCTGTCCAATTTTAGGATTTGGCGAGTCTGACTGAAGGTGGGTCACAATAAGTAATTGTGGCCACATGGTCATTTGATGACACATAGTCAGTAACTTTATGTTTATCAAGACAGCAGTGCTCACTGTTTTTCACAAGTGTTTTAGTTTTCTGCTGGAAATCTAGAGGTCTGCATTATGATATTCCCTTAGAGATTTGCTGTATACTCTTCATGATAATTTTTACACTATTGATATACCTAATATCATAGGATCTGCCCTGGGTTATGACTGAAATTGAAAGGCTGCCTGAACTGCAGCTTGAATCTACTGCCTAACACCCTCTTATACTGGGCTCCACGCTCTTCAGGCAAACTTTGATGTCACCCAGCACATAAGTCAGACTGGTATTCTCAGGTGTGGAATATGCTGTCCCCAAAACCCAAAGAGACCTATTAGGCACTGTGCTTCCTCCATCATGATGATAGGTGCCTGATGCAGTAATGTATTCTACTCTCTTGTTAGTTTTTCCTGGGGTGCCCATAACCATTCAAGTCCTAAACATTGTATAGTAATGTCAGGCTCCTGAATATGTTTATGCTTCATATCTCACCTTTTGGAGTACTTGTGTGTACCCAAGGCATTACATCTTCCTCCTCCTCTTGTGCAATTAGCATGACATTATTAATGTAGTGGATCAAGGTGATAGGCTTTGGACCATCCAAATGGCCAGGATCTCTTCAGACTATGTATGAAAGATTGTGAGAGTGTAAACGAAGCAAAAGCACAAAACCGTAAATACATATTGTTAATCCCATGTACATTTCTGCAGTCCTGATAATGATAGAAACATGATCAAATCAATGGTGCAATACAATACTATGGAGATTTAGTCATCTGTTCTAGTAAAGGTACCATGGTAGCTACTCTTTGCATCATTTTTGGTTGAGTTTGTGGTAACCTGCTTTGATTCACCAGAATCTTTTCGCTTTCTTCAGAGCTGAGACTGTTGACTAACACTCTATGACAGTGATCACCTTGTATCTTTTAGCTCTTTAAAACAGGCCAAAATCTTGGAATACAATATGGTTTTATTTACTCCTTTGGTCTGTAGAGAATTGAAAAAAGTGTCAGAGACTTTTACTTAAAAATGCCAAATATCTTGACTATTATTTTAACTATTATATTAACTAACATTTTATTTTATTGTGGCAGAACACTTAACATGAGATATACCCCCTCTTAAATCTTTAAGTGTTCAACTCATCTATACTAATAAAAGGGTAATATGCTAATTAGACCGAACGTCTTCCAGATGACCTTCCTGATATCTTTCCTGACAAAGCCGAGCACAGGCAAAGCTGCCTGCCTGCGGTCCCAGGAGCCAGCTGCTGCGGCTGCGGCCCAGGAGAGGGAGATGCTGCCCACCCCGTGGTCCTGGGCACTAGCGGCTATGGCCTGGGCAAAGCTGCCCACCCACGGTCCCAGGCACCTGTGGCTGTAGCCTGGGCGAAGCTGGCCTGGTCCCAGGTGCCTGTGGCTGGCCAGAGGAGGTAATCCTGGGTCCCAGGTGCCGAGCTGAGGCAGAGGTGGTTAGGGGTGATCAGGCCAGCAGGGGAGCAATTAGGGGCGATCAGGCCAGCAGGGGAGCAGTTAGCAGCAATCAGGCAGGCAGGCAGAGGTGATTAGGGGTGGTCAGGCAGGCAGGCAGAGGTGATTAGGGGTGATCAGGCAGACAGGCAGGAGAGCGGTAAGGAGCCAGTCATCCGGGATTGTGAGAGGCAGTTGGACATCCCCTGAGGGGTCCCGGATTGGAGAGTGTGCAGGCCGGGCTGAGGGACCCTCCCCTTCACAAATTTCATGCACCAGGCCTCTAGTTGTTCAATAAAGATACAATGCTGTTTAATATAGATACAGATTTTTACAACAGATTTATAGAGCTTATTTTTCTTCCTTAAATGAATCTTTTTGCATGCAGATTAGTAGTTCCCCATTTCCCCCACTCCCTAGTTCCTGGAAACAATCATGCTATTCTCTGCTCTATGATACAGATTATTTTAGGTATGTCATGTAAGTGGAATCATGTAGTATTTGCCTATCTGTGATGGGCTTATTTTACTTAACATAATGTCCTCAAGGTTCAACCATATTGTCATATATTGCAGAATTCCCTCCTTTCATAAGGCTAGACTGTATTCCACTGTATGTACAGACCACAGTTTCTTTATCTATTCACCTGTCAATGAGCACTTCATTTGTTTCTACACCTTGATCCCATGTGAGTAGTTCTGTGAACACTGAAGTGGCTGATAGCACTTTGAGATCCTTATTTAAATCCCTAAGGATAAATATCCAGAAGTGAGATTGCTGGATTATGTGGTAATTCTATTTTTAATTTTTTTTTAGGAATGTCCACACTGTTTTCCATAGTAGCTGTACTATTTTGCATTTCCACCAATAGTGTGCAAGGGTTCTATTTTCTTCACATGCTGTCCAATACTTGTTGCCTTTTTTGACAATAGCCCTCCTGTTGGGTGTGTAGTGCTATCTCATTGTGGTTTTGATTTTTATTTCCTAAATTTATGATTAGTGGTGTTGAGTTGTTTTCAGATACCTGTTGGCCATTTGTATGCCTTCTTTTGGGTAAATTTCATGTAAAAGAATGAAGCTGGACATTTATCATACACACACAAAAATGGAATAAAGACTTAAATGTAAGACATGGAACTCTAAAACTCCTAGAAAAAAAAAACATAAAAGAATATTTTCTTGATATTTGTCTTTGCAATGATATCATGGATATAATACTAAAAGCACAAGCAACAAAACAACAAAAATAAACAAAGATGACTACATCAAACTATAAAGTTTCTGCACAACAAAAGAAATAATCAACATAGTGAAAAGGCAACATATGAAATTGAAAATATTTTCAAACCATATATCTGATAAGAGTTTAGTCTCCAAAATGTTAGTCTTTAGAAAAATCCAAATTAAACCCACATTGATGTAGATACCCACTATGGCTAATACGGAAAAAAAAAAAACATTCCAGAAATACTACATTTTCATTTATAGTGAAGGATGTAGATCAAATGGAGCTATCAAATATTGCTTTTATTTATTTATTAAATATATATTTCTATTGATTTCAGAGCGGAAGGGATTGGCAGAGAGAGATAGAAACACCAATGATGAGAGAATCATTGATCAGCTGCCTCCTGCATGCCCCCAACTCAGGATCGAGCCTGCAACCTGGGCATGTGCTCTTGACTGGAATTGAACCTTGGACCCTTCAGTCCACAGGCCTATCTATCTACTGAGCCAAACCGGCTAGGGCCAAACATTGCTTTTAAATGTGTAAAATGCTATATCAATTTTAGAAACTATTTGGAAGCTCCTTAAAAAGTTAAACATTTACTTAATCTATTTTCCAGCAATGTTACTCCTAAAAACTTAAATTCACACAAAACTTGTAAGGAATAGTCACAGTGTTTTATTCCTAATACCTAGAAACTGGGAGAAAAGCAATACCCCAAATAGGTGTATGAATAAACAAATTACAGCACTAGTATATTCACACAATTGATTACTATTCAGCAATAAAACACAGTAGACTACTGATACATGAAAAAAACATGAAATCCAAAAGTACTTTGTTGATGAAAGGAATCAGATACAGAAAATTATGGATTGTAAGTTTTCTTTTATATGAAATTCAAGAACAGTAGAACTAATCAATGTTAATAAATATCAGGAGAGGCGCCTGTGGTGTTGCAGGAATGGATACTATGGGAATGGAAACTGACTGGAAGGAAGCATAAGAAAACAATCTCAGGTGATTGAATTGTTCTATATATTGATCAGTGTAGTAGCTACATGAGGTTCATGAGTGTATATGTTCATCAGAAGTTACTTTAATTATGTAATTAAGAACTGTACATTTTGCTTTATAAAAAAATTGTCCATAATTAAAATTGTTGACTACTCTAGATATATAAACACTGCAAAGAAAAAGCTCCTGTACACAAATAAAGAAGATGCCTTTTTATTGCCACCGAATGAAAAGCTTACAAAGAACCATGTATTAATCAGAAAATAATACTGGCTAATATAACCCAAATTCATAAAATATCAGTGATGTGACATGACAAATATTTATGTCTCACTCATATAGCATTAAAAAATAGTAAAACAGAAGCCACATATCTCTTCTGAGGATTTTGAGTCCAAGCTTTGTCTTAGGAACCCTGGCTATTTTTATCTGGCATCTCTGTTCCTTTTAGCATCATGGATGAGACAGTGGTAAAGCAGAATCTAACAGACCATCTTAGTGGCTAGTCTCAAAATTGGAATAAATCACTTCTGCAACTTATATTTTCTGAAATTAATTACATAGCATCTAGAATTCTAGATGACGATATATAAATATACAAGTGGACATAGATATTGATGATCCAGCAAAGGAATTTGTAAACTTTCTGCATAAAGAGAGAAGAGAAAAGAGGAAAGTTTAGATCTAGCCCTTCTCTACTAGTGGACATACTATTCCTTTTTTTTTTTTTTAATAAGACTCACATTAGAGAGTAATGAAGCACATATGTAGCCTCATGCAAACTGAGAGCTCTTCCTACCAATATATAATTAGCAGCAAATATGTTGATTAATGTAATGAAAGAAAATAAACAAACACCTTGTTTATGAAAAATTGGCAACAAAAATGGTATTTACTATGAATTTAAAGCAATTGAAATTATAGAATGAATTTTTAAAAATAATAATCTGACTCAAATTTCCTGTCATTAAGAGTCTGTGAGTGGCAATGATTTCATATTATTAATTATATCCTAAATGAGAAACAGGTGGCCACTGATGTTTTGCTGCCAATTTTCTGATAAGCATCTAGTCCATATCTTGGACAACAGAGTTTCCACTGCTACTCCACTGTCGTCACTGTTTGCAAAGGATCAATGCAGTCTAGAGAGCCACATCTTGGAACCAACCTACAAAAGATTTATAGAACTAAAAATAGTGCATAATATATTTTAGTATTCATAACCCTGGGGTCACCTTATGTTCAACACAAATAGGTTTTCTCTCCATAGAGCTCTAGATTCATAGGACAATGATGGCAGGATACTCTTTGCATATTCTTTATTGTTTTTTACTCAAGGTACATATGCATTAAACTTTTTTCTCCGAGATTTCTTCATCATATGCAAATCAGCTGTGCAAACAAATCCCAGCGAGTTGATAACCAGTGTTAATTTAGAATCATCCTTATAGACTAATAGGTCCATCCTTATAGACTAATAAAGGCTCTCTCAAAAGATATGGAATAGGAGCAAAACATACAGAGGGAGATTTGTAAAATAAATACTGTATATATGAGTCTGTATCTACTTTGTTAGTATGATTTGTTCATTAGATTCCACATATAAGTGAAATCATATAAACTTGTATAATTATTACCCAATGTCACTAAATAAATTCAATTAATAAAAAGACTATCAAAATAGAAAATCTTATTTTATTCATATAGCTTTAGTGTTTTTACCAGTTATAGAATAGAAAGTAAAGAAAATCTCATAGTGTTATTTAACTTGATATCATTCATTAATTGTGTGTGTTTCTTGAATAGTATTTACATGTGTACATAACTGAGTCAATGTTATTTAAGTTGCATACCATATGTATAAAATTATATGTATAAAATGAGAGCAAAATTAAACTCAGTACAAGCCCCCAAATTCTTAAGTAATAATTTTGATCTTAATAATTATTACAGTTATTGATGGAGATTAACTATTTGGACTGAGAAGAATCTGTATAACCATTAAAATTAATATCCAATACTAAAAATTTTAAAGATCCTTATATTTTTCTACAACATACAAATATTATGCATGTATTGTGACTAATTATAAGTCATGCCATAAATAATTTGTTGTTATTGCAAATTATAATGCCAAATGCTATAAAAACTTAACATTGTAAATAAGTTAAGCAAATTCAAGGTAGTTCACTTTTTGTTGTTGTCTTCTGTTATGTTAAATGAGAAATGGTTAAAATTATAAATGGAGGAAAAATAAAACGTGTAAGAGTTAAGAAAACTGCAACATCATTACTTTAGTAAAAGTTATTTGAATGTATGATGACATTAATTTTTCATTTAAATTATATCATTTAAATCTGAATAACATATTCTCTGTTATTTGGGATTATAGCAAAGCCTGCCTATTCCTCACAGAAGTACTGCCCATATTCAACCAATAGTCTTGAATGTTTGATTTTCTTCTTCCAAAATTTAGTGCTGTTACTCAATATTAGATATTGTCACATTTGAGATCATTCATTCAAATTGGGACAATAACTTACTAGTGTAAACCTAGCTGTTAACTTACTAATATAGATATATTCCTTTGCGCTAATTTCACTAGAGTAATATTAGATCTTCTGGAAAATTATTTAGCTTGGCCTTGTCCATTTGTTTGAAAGGACTAGCAGCCCTAAAATATAGTTGTTTTGTGTTTAAAATATTAATGGCTATTTTCACTACTTCACTATTCTCAATTAGATAATATGAAATCAACTTTCTAATCTAAAATTTCACTATTCTTTAAGATAAACTTCTAATACAATAGAAATGATAATTTTGAAAAGCTTTAAATTTTGATTTGACTAAACCATTATAGTAAAATATTTTAGTCAAATCAAAACTTAATGCTTTTCAAAATTATCATTTTCTATTTATTATTAATTTAATTTGCAATGGTTAAAATATAGTTTTCAAATGAAATCATACCTTATTGTGCCTTCTATGAAAAAAAATCTAAAATCAATAATGCATAAGCTTTCAGTTCAGAGATGATAACAGAAAGTGATGATTCCAAACTTACATTCTTAGAAATAATCCCAAGGTTATAGGAAAATATAAGAAAATAAAAATCTTAACTCCCTGTTCAGTGAAATAAGGAAACAGTTAAAACCCAACACTGTGACATAGGATAAAAGCTCAAAAAAGCATAGCAAATCATTGAGCAGTGTCCCATTAGAAGGAAACTGAGAGAAGCATTAAGGGACACAAGGTACTTTGCTTCGGGTTCAGAAATAACCAGCAAAACTGTAAATTATACATGTGAAAGTTTTCAGACAAAGTCTGAAACACTAAACCTAATTTTTTAAATGTTGAAACAGTGGGAATAGTAAATACGGACTAGAGTAAGGAATGGAGCAGGCAAGAAATCCTGTATGAAGTGTGGGCCCCAGAAGTATAAAGTCTATATCAGATTAAAAACAAAAACAAAAAAAACAAAGAAGAAAAGCCAAGGAATCTGAATCCACATGGCAGAGGGAGAATATGTGCTGGAAAACTATTTTCATGAAGCTGATGGAAACTTTGATCACAAACTTTAAAATCAAATACAAAAACAAGAACAGAAAGACAATAAAATAAGCATCTGTAAGAAGCAGGAACACAAAGACACAGGGAATTAATAGCAGATCAGCAAGAAAAGAGGAAACATAACTAGGATAGATGTTTAAAACAAATATGATTATAGCAGTAAATGTAAAACTGGAAGGGGAAGCAGGGAAAGCAGTTACTACTCATAAACAATAAAACTATTACAATAATAATACAGTTCACAAAAGTTAGAATTGAGGCAATTTGGTACTGTAATTTAAGCAAATAAAGAGCTAAAAATGATCTGCGAAAATTAAACAGATGAAAGTTAAAGAAGATGCAAAACATACTTGAAGTTCTCAACGGAAAAAACTATAAGATATTACATTTAAAATGAAACTTGATGGTGCATGTTTAAAATATATACCGAGTGCAAATGAAACTGGCTCCAAATTGTAAACTTTGGCTATAGCATGGTAAAGTGATTGAACTCTATTGTAAAAGAAGAATTCATGGGGAGCAAGGCCAGAGACCAGGTCATTTATAAGGAAGGCCTAGTGTGGCCTCAAACTTTTCCATAGCAATATTCAATACTACATAACAATGGAATACTACCTATCAAATTGCTAGGAAATTGAGCATGATATAGGATTTTATACAAGTAAACATCTCTTACATAAGAAAATTAATTTTTAACTTATAGGAGCTTAACAGAGTATTAGTCTTACAGACCCTTCTTGTTATACAAAGTAGCTATAACAGTATATATGTGTAATAGCCTCTGAATATGTAGAAATACAACAATTAAAGGAAATTAAGAAGTAGGTGGTAAATGAAAGTTAAGGAGTTAGGCTAGATATGCTGAGATCCTTTTTATTTATAGCTGAAGTTCAAAGGATACAATTTAAGCCTCAAAAATATATGTATCTATATATTTAATAATTAGTAAGATAAGTCAATAAAATTGAATGGCTGAAAGAAAGCAGAGTAGAAAAAGTGATTTATTAATGTCATAATTGCTAATAAAATTGAATTTTTAGACATGGTTTACTAGTATAATTTGATATTAAACTTATTACATAACTTACAGTTAAAAAACTAATTACTGGGACAAAACCACAAACCTTCCTAAGAAACAAAATAAACATGCACAAGAGAAGAAAAACAAAGAAAACATAAAATACTGAAATATTTTAAAACAAAATTAGCAGAACACAAAATACTGTGTGATCAAAATAGTGTAAATATAACATAATTTTAATGCACGAAATGTTTCTATTCTAAGACATAGACTTACATTTTCTAACAAAAGTAAATCTATCTCTAAACCACATATAAAAATATATCAAAAGTGAAGTGGTATATAAGAATTGAACATAACATGTTTGCCTTTCTATCTATGGTCTCAAATTTAAATGCTGTAAAGAAAGTAAAAGCCAAACTCTATTTCATTATAGAAAAACTAGAGGCTCAGTGCACGAAAATTTGTGCACTCGGGGGGTCCCTCATTCCGGCATGCGCCCTCTTGCAGTCCGGGACCCCTCGGGGGATGTCCACCTGCTGGCTTAGGCCCGCTCCCCAGGGGATCAGGCCTAAGCTGTCAGTCAGACATCCCTTTGGCAGCCTGGGAGCCCTTGGAGGATGTTCACCTGCCAGCTTAGGCCCACTTCCCAGAGGAACAGACCTAAGCCGCAGTCAGACATCCTTAGCACTGCAGAGGAGGAAGGAGAGGCTCCTGCCACCACCGCTGCACTCACAGCCATTAGCCCAGCTTGTGGCTGAGCAGTGCTCCCTCTGTGGAAGTGCACTGACCACCAGGGGAGAGCTCCTGCATTGAGTGTCTGCCCCCTGATGGTCAGTGCACATCATAGTGACTGGTCGTTCTGCCATTAGGGTCAATTTGCATGTTACCCTTTTATTATATAGGATAATTATTTTTTAGAATAAAACAGATTTTGAAAAGTAATTGTCACCTTTAGCAAAAGATAAGGACTAACCCTAAGAATGGGGAGAATCTAATAAAAAAGACAACAAAACATGTATACACTTCACACAAACACCCTCACATATATACATATACTTACATACAAACCAAAAATAAATAAATAAAAATAAAAACTTGCAAATGGCCCTTTGCTAGGCTGAAAAATGACCTCTTTCCTAATCCTAAATTTGTGAATATTGTTACCTTAAACAACAAAATAGACTTTGCCGTTTTATGTAAGTAAAGACGACTTGAGAGGGGAAGCTCATCCCGAATTATCTGGGTGGTCCCAATGTAACCCACAAGGGGCCTCACAAAACCAAGACAGAAAGCTCAATGTGAAGACAGGAAATGTGACAACAGAAGCAACAATGAAGATGTGAATGTCTACGCTTCTGTCTTTAAAGATAGAAAAAGGGACCAAAACCCCCCAAAATGCAAGCTAACTTTAGAATCTGAAAAAGACAAGGAAACAGATAGTGCCCTTTAGCTTTCAAGAGGAACACAGACCACACAACACCTTGATTTTAAGACTCTTGACCTGAAGACTGTAAAATAAAAAATTTATCCTGCTTTAAGTCACTATGTTTGTGGTATTTTTTTATAGTAGCCATAGAAAAACCAGTACAATCAATATACTTAAAAATTTACTACTCAAGCCCAATCAGTGTGGCTCAGTGGTTGAGTGTCAACCTATGAACCAAGAGGTCAGGGTTCAATTCCCCATCAAGGCACATGACCAGGTTGTGGGCTCGATCCTCAGTATGGGATGTGCAGAAGCAACCGATCAATGATTTTCTCTCATCATTGATGCTTCTCTCTCTCTCTCTCTCTCTCTCTCTCTCTCTCTCTGTGTCCCTCCCTCCCTTTCTCCCTCCCTCCCTCTCTCTCTCATTTCCTCTCTGAAATCAATAAAAATATATTTTTAGAAAAGAAATACAAAGGAATAGAATGAGTAGACATAATTTTACACACTTTCTTGATGACTCTGTCCTCTCTGTTTTGTCCAAATTTTTGCATAACAGCATGCAGGGAAATAAAGAAAATGCACAAGCAAGTTGAGAAAAGTTTAACTTGTTCAACAGACACATCAAATTCCAGATATTTTCAGTGAGTCTTTTTGTCAATTTCCTATGCAACTTGCCAAATCCGAATCCATTCAATTTATGAGATTTATTTTTCATCTATATTAACAAGAATCTTTTTTACCAACATTAAAAGTTTTTAATTTGGCTGGTGGTCAATGAGTCCACCACTATGTTTACTTAGGTAGATTTCCTTCCTTCTTCTGTCAATTAAAGAAAAAGAAACATGAAATCACCTGCACTGTTTACTGTTAGTACATATGCACAGATATATTGGAATGCTTTTGTTGATAAATCTTCATATAATACAATTCAAATTATTTGGCCTCAATCCAGGAAAAGGTGTTAAGCAAAGCTATTAAATTTTAAAGAAGTATTTTCCCTTTTGCAATTTGATAATTATATGGGGCTTTTTTTAACTTTAAATATTTCCACATTGCTTATTCTTGGCAGTGTAGGATGCTAGCTATTTTTCAGGGATACTGCTGTGCTCTTTTAAGAGAGCACTTTAAATGGTAAAAATAGTAACAGGCCCAAAGCAAGGGTGAGCGTCACCAATTCTCTTAATATATGACAATATTAAAGGCTCAGACATGAAAAGAAAGCCCTCTGCTGCCAACCGTTCAAGTGAATATGTCTTTAAGTTGCCTTGGAACGCAACTACTCTTATCCTCTATTGTGATTCTGCGTTGGTGTTAAATGTATAACAAACAACCTTGGGAATATGATCAATCTAAATAATAGTTCAAATGAGTTGGAACAGATTGGGTCCCTGCTCTATTTACAGTCTGTTCACTGTATTTTATGGTTTCATTATGTCCCCTGGTGCCAAAGGCTGAGTTTTCTCCAGCCGCAAGCAGGGTTTCAAAGCAGCTTCTGTTTCACTATATTCAAGTAAAGATATATAGTATTTTGGCTGATTTGAGAGAGAGAGAAAAAGTACCCATGAAGTCAACCTTTATTGGTTTTCAATTTATTTTTTTTAATATATTTTTATTGATTTTTTTAAAGAGAGGAAGGGAAAGGGATAGAGAGTTAGAAACATCAGTGAGAGAGAAACATCGATCAGCTGCCTCCTGCCCACTCCCTACTGGGGATGTGCCCACAACCAAGGTACATGCCCTTGACCGGAATCGAACCTGGGACCCTTCAGTCTACAGGTTGACGCTCTATCCACTGAGCCAAACCGGTTAGGGCTGGTTTTCAATTTTAATCATAAAAGAAAAATAGAGAGGGTTACTAAAGAAGGAGGAAATATGGTTATAAGGAATATACCAGAAATGTAGGTTAAAATCATTTAGAAAATAAAAACTTTTAATTATTTTGAAGGTTAATATAAGAAACATGTTAATAAAATATCATGCAAACTCATGGGAAAAAAATGAGAAAATTATTTATTAGTTTTCATTAACATGAGAAATAAATATATTTGAAATGGGAAATAAAATAGTCTATCAAGCTAAAACAACTTCTGGATGATATTTCTGAAGATTTAAAAATATATGTTCCGATGACAGACAGTACCAGCATGCGGGTGCCCAGGCAGCAGCGCAGGCTCAGAGGACTTTGAGCGAAGATCCATAGCTCCAGGGACCAGTTCAGAAAGCGCTTCTGCGAGAAAAAAAACAAGATGGCGGCATAGGTAAACACCCGAGATTGCTGCCTCACACAACCACTTCAATAATACAACTAAAAGATGGAACGGACATTATCCAAAACCACAGGAAGGCTGGCTGAGTGGAAATTCTACAACTAGAAGGAAAGAGAAAAGCATACCGAGATAGCACCTCCTTAGAGATCCAGGAGCTAGTGTGCCTGGTGGTCAGAGTGGGACTATCTAGACTGCAGCTCCTCGGATCCATAAAGGACACATTCAGGGGGCAGACTCAGTGAGCACCAAAGCCCCACTGAAGCAAGGCTTGCCCCGGAGGGGTGTCTCCAGCATAGAAGTTCTCCCACTGCAGACACAGCTGATTCTCACAGCCAATTGGCCTGGAGGTCAATCCCTCCCAGTGATACCTACAACAATCAAGGCTTAACTACAACAAGACTGTGCACAAAGCCTACAACGGGGTGCACCAAGAGTGTCTACCTCAGGTAATTGAGGAGGCTGAGCCAGTGGGCCCTATAGGACACCTACCACACAAAGCCACTCTATCAACACAGGGAAGCAGCCAAAATGCGGAGACAAAGAAACAGGACACAAATGACAGAAATGGAGGAAAGCAAACTGCTGGATATAGAGTTCAAAACCACACTTTTAAGGTTTTTCAAGAACTTTCTAGAAACCGCTGACAAATTTAGTAAGACCCTCAAAAAGACGGGTGAGATCACCCATAAATGGAGTGAGATCCTCAAGAAATCTAGTGAGATCATCGAGGGTATGAAAAAGGACCAACTAGAAATTAAACATACACTGACTGAAATAAAGGATATGCAGAGTTCCAACAGCAGACTAGAGGATCACAAGAATCAAGCCAAAGATTTGAAATACGAAGAAGCAAAAAACACCCACCCCCAAAAGCAAAACAAAAAAAGAATCCAAAAATATGAAGATAGTGTAAGGAGCCTCTGGGACAGCTTCAAGCGTACCAACATCTGAAATATAGGGGTGCCAGAAGAAGAGAGAGAGCAAGATATTGAAAACCGATTTGAAGAAATAATGACAGAAAACTTCCCCCACCTGGTGAAAGAAATAGACTTACAAGTCCAGGAAGCACAGAGAACCCCAAACAAAAGGAATCCAAAGAGGACCACACCAAGACACATCATAATTAAAATGCCAAGAGCAAAAGACAAAGAGAGAATCTTAAAAGCAGCAAGAGAAAGAAACTCAGTTACCTACAAGGGAATACCCATACGACTGTCAGCTGATTTCTCAACAGAAACTTTGCAGGCCAGAAGGGAGTGGCAAGAAATATTCAAAGTGATGAATGCCAAGAATCTACAACCAAGATTACTTTATCCAACAAAGCTATCATTCAGAATTGAAGGTCAGATAAAGAGCTTCACAGATAAGGAAAAGCTAAAGGAGTTCATCACCACCAAACGAGTATTATATGAAATGATGAAAGGTATCCTTTAAGAAGAGGAAGAAGAAGAAAAAGGTAAAGATACAAATTATGAACAACAAATACACATCTATCAACAAGTGAATCTAAAAATCAAGTGAATAAATAATGTGATGAACAGAATAAACTGGTGATTATAATAGAATCAGGGGCATAGAAAGGGAGTGGACTGACTATTCTTGGGGGGGATGTGAGAAGAGACTGGACAAAAATTGTGCACCTATGGATGAGGACAGTTGGGGGGGGGGGGTGAGGGCAGAGGGCGGGGTGGGAACCAGGTGGAGAGGAGCTATGGGGGGAAAAAAGAGGAACAACTGTAATAATCTGAAAAATAAATATTTAATTATTTAAAAAATAAATAAAAATATATGTTCCAAGATTTTTGTAGAAGAAAATATATAAGTTTACCTTATGATTCATATAAAAATAACAGATGTTTAATGAAAGTTTCTATCATTTCTCAGATTTGGTATATTACCAAGGGCATAATGAAACATTTTCTAGAAATTTTGCATGATAATATTCATTTACTTCATTAAAGTCTTCTATTGCCACGTTTGTTTCTATAGCAAATAATAACTAATGTAAATTTTGAGTATTTCTTGAACAAATTGTTGCTGGAATAAGCAAATGGACTCTACCTGATTCTCCTAGGACTCACAGGAGAGTTTAATAGAAAACCCACTAGAGATATTTTTTATAGAAGAGATTGCAACTATTCAATTAACCTGTAAATCTAAAAACAAAAAAGAAAATCTAGAAATATTACTGAAATATTCATTTGTTCTTATCTCAATAGTTATAATAAATAATAAAAAATTTAAAAAATTGAAGATGTATACAAAATCTACCTGTGAATGTATTTAGTAAATGATTAACGGTAAAGTTCAGTCATTTATTAATATAACAGATGTTTTTTGTTAGCTGTTGAACAAAGCATTATACTCTCTGATATGAACCATATTCTAAAGATTATTTTTATTTCAAAAAGAATCTGTAAGTAATCTACTTAATTATAGGCAAACCAATTTGAGCAATATTTCAAATAAACTGCATAGTTGTAAAAACTTTTTTACAATAGAAACCCACATTTGGGAAATTTTTCATAACCATATGATTAACCCATATATCTCTATAAAATATGTTGAATTTTGCTGAAGTCTTCTTGGTGAACCTTCCAGTAGTTTTCTGGCCTATCCTATATAATAAAAGCCTAATATGCAAGTTGTCCTCTTGGGCTTTCGTTCGACCAGGAGTTCGACTGCTCACTATGACGTGCGCTGACCACTGGGGGGTGGCATGGAACATGGTGGGTGTCAGCAACATGGCACTGGCAGCGGGTGGCAGTGGAGGTGCTGCTGGCCCCGATGGACCCTGAAGAGAGCGGGACTGTGGTGGGATGGTGGAGCAGGTGAGTGGGTGGCGCCAGGTCTAGGCGGATGTGAGACAAAGAGAGAATCTTAAAAGCAGCAAGAGAAAGAAACTCAGTTACTTAGGCGGATGTAGGTAACTTTACATATCTATTTTTGACATATATAGGATGTGGGTAACTTTACATATCGGCAGGGTGATCAGGGGGCTTGATCACCCTGCCGATGCCCTGAAGACAGTGACCAACTGCTCCAGTGGGGAGTGAGGTCACCGCCTGTCTCCCAGGCACTGAGGGAGCTGGGCAGGGGGCCCAGCCCTGATCAATCGCCCTGCAGGCGGGATTGTAGAGCAGATGAGGGGACCGCGCCAAACCAAGGCGGGTTGCCAGGCGAGGCTGCAGGGCTGTGAGGCTGGGGGCGCAAACTGGGGCCTGATCTCCATAGGCCATCCCGAGGGACCCAACCTATGTACAAATTCATGCACCAGGCCTCTAGTCTCCATCATAAAGACAATAGTTATAATTATTTTTAATTATCAATATAATATACATATTTTTTAAAAAATAGATATGCAAAAGAAAGTATAAATACAAAATCCCTCTTCATCACTAAATTTAAGTTAACTCACCTATTTCTTTAGTGGTATAAGGTTTTTTGGCCTTACTCATTGTCACGCATGTCTGTCAGTATGCTGGAAAAGTTTTCACAAATTGAGACACAGGCAGTGAGAGACCTACGAAAAAAATGAGCCTAGGCATTCTATTAATGCAATTGCCACATACAATATTTCTATTTTTGTCATATTTCTCATTATATTTTAGTACATTTTTTCACTGCTTTTGTCAGTCTTCTTTTTCTCTCCTCACATTATCTTGCTTTTTATATGCCTCATTACATGAATTTCAGCAAGATAACTGGCTAACATTAGAATATGCTGAGTAGCAGATGTTCCTTGCAATCCATTTAAAATTTGGCTGAGAAATATAATCTTAACCTAAGGAAAAAAAAATGTGATATAGGCTATTTTTTTCATCTTTATTGTTGTCTATTATCTTTGTAGGAAATTGAATAATGTCTCTTGATCAATATTTCCCTCCAAAATAACCACCCATAAATGCAATATTTCTCATTTACGGTATATTTTCTTAAACAAGAAAACATGGATGAATTTTTTTTATAATAGATGTAGGGAAGAGTGTTCTAATCATGCAATTAAATGTTTTTGATAAAGTTAATTTCACAAAAGTGCTTTAAGTGTGAGAGAGATATATCTATTGGTTTCCTCCTACACACACGGCAGCCTGAGCCAGGGATTAAACCTCCAACCAAGTGCCTGCCCTTGAACAGGAATTGAACCTGCAACACTTTGGGAAGTGGACTGGCACTCTAATCACTAAGCCACACCAGCCAGGGATAATTTTGACATTCTTAATTTAATTAAGGTTTAATTATTTTGTTATATTATTTATATCCATTTATATATAAAGATTCATATATAAAGATAACCTTTTACAAAATATTTTTAGTAGTAAAGAAAGATAATCAATGTACATTTTCCATTGGGGAACTACATATAAAAAATAGGAGATAGTTATAATGGGATATATTATTGACACCTTAAAACATTTGTTTCAAAAAATTAAAACAATAGAAGATTCACAGGAGAGAGATAAATGAAAGAAATCAAGAAATAAAATTAAATATGCACTAGTAACAAACACAAATATCTTAACAGATATGTTATGTTTATTTATTTATTTGGGAGCTATAACTATATATTTTTTATGTTTTCTTTTTCAAATCAGAGTTATCTAATTTTTTACTAAAGAAAAATAAATAGAATAAATAGCCCTGGCTATGCTCAGATGGTTGAGCATCATCCTTGACCAAAAGCTCACTGGTTCAAATCCTAGTTGGGGTACAAGTCCAGGTTGTGGGTTCAATTTCCGGTTTGGATGCATACAGGAGGCAACCCATCAATGTTTCTCTCTCACATCAATGTTTCTCCCCCTTGCCTTCCTTTCTCCCTCAAATCAATAAAAACACATTTTTTAAAAAGAAAAATAAATAAATGGTCAATACTACATACACAAGAATAAAATAAACTCCAAATGAATCAAGTATCTAGAGATTTAAAAAAGAAGAAACCATACAATATTAGAAGAAAACATTAATTATTTTATAATCTAGATCTAGATGTAGGGAAGTGTGTTCTAACCATGCAATTAAACTTTTTTGATAAAGTTAATTTCATAAAAGTTCTTTAAAATATGCAACCTAAAAGTTAATTTGGAATGCATAAATACCAACAATACCTTGCGATAGTGGAGGTGGAAAATATATGTGTGTGTGTGTGTGTGTGTGTGTGTACATACATATGTATATGTGTATATATATGTATATGCAAAACCTTATTTAAAATTATACAAAAATATATTTAAAAATCCCCTATACATATTAAAAGATATTCAATTCCACTCACAGTTAGAAAAATACAAGTCTATAATACAGTGAGATACCACATCTCCCTTAACAGATTGGCAAAATTAATAAATACAATAACACATTATTTTGGCAAGGCTTTGGGGAAACAGGGACTCTCATATTGCTGGTAGGCATGCAAACTCGTGAAACTATTTGGGAAAGAAATTTGGGAATATCTAACAAAACTTTATATGTATTTGCCTTCTGATTCAGGCATCTCACTTTTGGGAATTTACCTTGAAGGTATATATGGAACAATACAAAAATGCATATGTACCACATTATTCATTACAACATTGCTTTTAATTACACAGTATTGGAAAGAAACCAAATGCACGTCATAGAAGAATTATTGAATAAACTGTTGTACTCTGCAGGCTTAAAAAAGAGGATATCTTATTTGTAATGAATTATCCTATATAATAAAGAAGTAATATGCAAATTAACCCTCACGCCCTCACAAGATGGCTGCCTATGACCAGGCCATCAGGGGGGGTTAGTGAGGGACGACCATATGACTGAACAGCAGGCTGAATGGGGCCACCAGGTGAGGGGGGGAGTTAGGAGCAACCAGGTCAGCAGGGGAGCAGTTGGGGAGACCAGGCTGGCAGGGGAGGGCATTTAGGGATGACCAGGTTGGCAGGGGGGGCATTAAGAGGTGACCAGGCCAGCATGGGGGGGCAGTTAGGGGTGACCAGGCCAACAGGGGGCCAGTTGGGGGCAACCAGGTCGGCAGGCAGGTGAGCAATTAGGAGCCAGCGGTCCAGGATTGTGAGACCCTGGGGATAAAGAACTCATATATATCAACACACACAAAAAAGGTGAGCAGTTGTGAGCCAGCAGTCCTGGGGATCAGTCCTAAACTAGGCAGTTGGACATCCCCCAAGGGGTCCCAGTTTGGAGAGGGTGCAGGGTGCAGGCTGGGCTGAGTGGAACCCCCTCCCCCCGTCATGCATGAATTTCGTGCACCAGGCCTCTAGTCTATATAATAAAAGCCTAAGCAACCATTACAGCAGAATGACCAAAATGACCGGTCTCTGTGATGGGCGCTGACCACCAGGGGGCAGACACTCAATGCAGGAGCTACCCCCTGGTGGTCAATGCACTCGCACAGGAGGAGTGCTGCTCAGCCAGAAGCTGGGCTCACAGCTGGCAAGTGTAGCAGCGGTGGCAGGAGCTTCTCCCACCTCTGCAGCAGTGCTAAGGAACAGTGAGCTGAGTGGTAAGGAGCAGCAAGCAGGTGAGCTTAAGGAGCAAGGGGTCCCAGACTGTGAGAGAGATGTCCTACTGCAGGGAGCGGGCCTAAGCCTGCAGGCAGACCTCCCCCAAAGGATCCCAGACTGTGAGAGGGTGCAGGCAGGGCTGAGAGACACCTCCCCTCAGTGCCAAATTTTGTGTACCAGGCCTCTAGTATTAAATAATTTTGAGTAAAAAAGACTTAATTAAAGTGGGTATAACACCATTATCCAGAGGGAGGAGGGGATAAGAAAAATGTGTCTACTCATTTATGCAAAGAGAGGCACAGAAAGAATAATGCATTTTTTAAATATTTGCATTGCAGAAAACATATAAACATGGTGCATTTTTCAAAATATATTGCCTGCTTTTATATTTATGTCCTATGGATACCAGAATATATCACATAGTGCCTTTGTTCTTAGGGAATTGACAATCCTATATAATAAAGAGGTAATATGCAAATTAACCCTCACGCCCTCACAAGATGGCTGCCTATGACCAGGCTGGCAGGGAATCAGTGAGGAACGACCAAACGACTGAACAAGCAGGCTGTGTGGGGTGACCAGGCCTGTCGGGGGGAGGGGGCAGTTAGGCGTGATCAGGAAGGCAGGTAGGTGAGCGATTTGGAGCCAGCAGTCCAGGAGTGTGAGAGAGATGTCCGACTGTCAGTTTAGGTCCGATCCCTGGCAGTTGGACATCCCCCAAGGGGTCCCGGATTGGAGAGCGTGCAGGCTGGGCTGAGGGGAGCCCTCGCATGCACAAATTTCATCACCGGGCCTCTAGTATAGTATAACAAGAAATGTAAATCAACATTTCAATATGTAAAAGCAATAGAGCAATAGAGATTCATTGGTATTGTGATGGATGGGTGTGTATATGAGACATACTACACAAAAATGGTGTGGTGTATTTTGAAAAGTTTAGGATTGATAATCTAACAAAGATTAGGTGGTTTCTACTTTTATTCCCCGCCATTATTATTATTATTATTATTATTTTAATCTTTATTGTTGGAAGTATTACATATGTCCCCTTTTTTCCCATTGACCCCTTCTAGCCCACACTCTCTCTGTACACCAGGCCTTTACTACACTATTGTCTGTGTCCATGGGATAAGCACATATGCATATGAGTTCCCTAGTTAATCAATCCCCTCAACTCCCCATCCCTGCCTTCTTTCTGAGTTTTATCAGTCTGTTCCATGCTTCAATGTCTCTGGGTATACTAGTATTTCATTTATCAGTTTATTTTGTTCATTAGATCCCACATATAAGTGATATGTGATACTTGCCTCATTTTGCTTAGCATAATATTCCCCAGGTTCCTCTAGGCCAGCAGTTCTCAACCTGTGGGTCGTGACCCCTTTGGGGCTCAAACGACCCTTTCACAGGGGTCACCTAAGACCATTGGAAAACACATATATAATTACATATTGTTTTTGTGATTATCACTATGCTTTAATTATGTTCAATTTATAACAATGAAAGTGGGGGTCACCACAACATGAGGAACTGTATTAAAGGGTTGCAGCATTAAGAAGGTTGAGAACCACTGCTCTAGGCTGTCTCAAAGGGTAAGAGATCCTTCTTTTTTATTGCTGCATAGTATTCCATGGTGTAAATGTACCACAACTTTTTTATCCACTCATCTATTGATGGACACTTGGGTTGTTTTCAGATCTTAGTTATTGTAAATTGTGCTGCTATGAATATAGGGGTGCATATATCCTTTCTGATTGGTGTTTCAGATATATTCCTACAAATGGGATCATTGGGTCAAATTGTAGTTCCATATTTAATTTTTTGAGAAAACTCCATGCTCTTTTCCATGTGGCTGCATTCCCACTAGCAGTGTACTAGGGTTCCCTTTTCTCCACATCCTCAGCAGCACTTGTCATTTGTTGATTTGTGATGGTAGCCATTCTGACAGGGGTGAAGGGATACCTCATTGTCTTTTTAATTTGCATTTCTCTGATGATTAATAACTGAGCATTTTTTCATATGTCTCTTGGCCATCTGTATGTCCATTTTGGAGAAGTATCTATTTAGGTCCTTGCCCATTTTTAATTGAATTGTTTGTCTTTCTTTTGTTAGGTTGTATGAGTTCCTTATATATTTTGGATTTTAACCTTTTATCAGATATATCATCAAACCTGCAAGCTAGAAGTACAAAGCATTTTCAGGAAATACAGTGATTTCATTGTGGAAACAGATACCTATCAGTGCAGAAGCTTAGATCTTCCAAATCTTCTTCAGTGTTACCTCTGCTTCCGTTGTCACATTTCCCCTCTTCACGCTGAGCTTTCTGTCTTGGACTTATGAGGACCCTTGTGGGTTACATTGGGACCACCCTGCTAATTCAGGATGATCTTCCCATCTCAAAAATTCTTAACTTACAACTGCAAAGTCTATTTTGCCAATTAAGGTAACAATATTCACAAATTCTGGATTAGGAAGAGGGTTTTTTTCAGTCTAGCAAAGGGTCATTTTCAAGTTTGTCTCTGTGTATGTGTGTTTGTATAATTATATGTATGTATATATGTGAGGGTGATTACGTGAAGTGTGCTTGTGTTTTGTCCATTCTATCAGGCTTTTCCTCATTATTAGGGGTAGTCCATTTTTTTTGCTACAGGTGACAATTACTTTTCCAAATCTGTTTGACATTAAAAATAGCTTTTTTTCCCCCACGGGATTTTCACCTACCCAACTCTGAGAATCCTTTTCCAGACACCTCCTCAGAGTCTACTGATAAATAAGGACTCCACTCTCCTTTTCAAATTATTGTCATTTACACAGTGAGTCATTCCTTTTTCTTCAGATACATGATAAAGTCCTGTTTTATAGTGTGTAAATCATGTGTATTCTTAATATTTAACTATCACCACAAAATTAAATTGACTCCTTGAATATGATTTATAAAATGAATTAGTAAATATCAACTAAAGATTCTGTAAACCCCTTTATTAGTTAGTGTAACTACCCCTAGATTTGGTTGGGAATTCACTTGGCTTTAGAATTGTACAAAAAAAACACAATTTCAAGTATGCTCCAGAGAAGTAGTACTTATGGGAATATGTGTATACTGTTCTGAATGTTTTGCAGACTTGCTACAGTGTTTTCCCAATTTTCCTTCAGTTCTTCTCTTCTTTGTATCCCAAAAGAAAACCTCAGGCAATAGCTGCTGCAATAAATTGTTATGAGTGTTATGTTAGAAAAGAAAAGGTGCTCTGAGGCACAGGCAGGGCATATTTCTATTCTGTGAGGTTAGGAGTGTCCTCCCTGAGGAAGTTTGAAGGAATAGAATGAATACTAATTATATGGGACAGTTTTCCCAGGTAGATCCATTAGCATATTTAAGAGTTTGAGGAAAAATTAAAGAAAAAAATCAATTTGCTTATCTACCAGCTCTTTATCTCTCTGTGTGGTTTTCTCCTGGAGCTGAGGTTAAAAGGGCAATTATAGCCACAGACTAACACAATATGCCATATCACCTGTGCAGAATCTATAAGAAAATGGCCTAACATCAATTTTGTGGCCCTCACCCCATCTTATTACAAAAGGCTTTTGTTGAAAGGAGAGAAATGTACTTGGAACATATTTTTGGAATGCTATGGGATGTGCTGCCCTCTCCCAGTGAAAAGAGAAGATAATTGCTTCCCCCCTCACCTCAGGTTAATGAGCCAGATTTGAAAGGGACTGTCAGGAAAACAGGGCACATAGATCAAATTTCCAAGACACATAGGTTTGTAAATAAAACAGGAAAAGTTTGGGCCATTGTCTTGAAATGGCACAGTAGTAAAGCAACTGCAAGCTAATTGCACTTATATTTGTGGCAGTTATAGAAAAGTATTGAGGAGAAGGGATTGATGAGAATTTATATGGTTTCTATCGTACGCAGCTGGCTAGCAGCAAGTTCGAGTCACCATTAAGAGACTTCTCTGTAGAAGGGAATGACCCCAACACAATGAAAAGATTTTAGGATAACCAGGAGCTGAGTGAGAAATTATAAAGGACTGGTATCATTAGGAAGTGTTTTTGTATATGTCCAATGGGAGAATCTTCAAAAACAATGAAGTTATCCAGAAAAAAATGATCAGTTTTAAATATATACCAGAATTAGAGAACCTCCAAATCAGATTAAAATAGTACCATATTCCATAAACATCTTCCTCATTGTAGTTTTAATTTTAATCTCTCTGATGATTAGTGATGTTGAGCATTTTTTCATATGTATATTGGCCATCTGTATGTCCTCTGGAGAAGTCTCTTATTCAGGTCCTTCCTTTTCCCATATTTTAATTGGACTGTCTGTCTTCCTGGTGTTGAGTTATATAAGTTCTTTATAAATTTTGAAAAACCCTTATCAGATGTATCATTGTCAAATAAGTTCTCCCAGACAGTGGGTTGTCTTTTCATTTTGTTGATGTTTTCTTTTGCTGTACAGAAGCTTTTTACTTTGATATAGGCCCATTTTTTTTCTTTGTTGTCCTAGGAGGTATATCAGCAAAAATATTATTATGAAAGATGTTTGAGATTTTACTGCCTATGTCTTCTAGGACTTTTATGGTTTCTAGTCAAACATTTAAGTCTTTAATTCATTTTAAGTTTATGCCTGTGTATGGTATAAGAAGGTGGTCTAGTTTTATTTTTTTTGCATGTATCTATTCAATATTCCCAGCACCATTTATTGAATAGACTATCTTTACTCTATTGTATGTGTTTGCTGCCTTTGTCAAATATTAATTAACTATAAAGGCATGGCTTTATTTCTGGGCTCTCCATTCTGTTCCATTGATCTATATACCTATTTTTATGCCAGTACCATGCTGCTTTGTTTTCTAAATTCTCACTCAAGGATATGTTTTATTGATTTTTAGATAGAAAGGAAGGAAGAGAGAGAAAGAATTATTGATGTGAGAAACATTCATCCATTGGTTCCCAGATGCACCCCAACCAGGGATGGAACCCACAACCTAGGTATGTGCCCTGACCAGGAATCAAACCCACAACCTTTTCATGTACAGGATGATGCTCCAACCAATGGAGACACCTGGTGAGGACATTACCATGCTATTTTGATTACCAAGGCTTTATTGTATAGTTTGATATCAGGTAGTGTGAGTCCCCCAACTATGTTCTTCTTTATCAATATTGCTATTGCTATTTGGGGACTTTGTGGTTTTACATAAATTTTTAGAATATTTGTTCTAATTCTGTGAAATATGCCATTGGTATCTTGATAGGAATTGTGTTGAATCTATAGATTGCTTTGGGTAGTATGGACATTTTAATGAAAAATGCCACTGTTGATTATTGTATTATATTAGTAAAAGTAGAAGTAATACCACTTTTCTTTCAGCTTTCATTCACCTTATGTAAATATATGGTATCGTCTATATCAGTGGTTCTCAACCTTGGCTGCACATTAGAATCACCTGGGAATCTTTCTAAAATCCTGATTTCTGGGCCTCATCCTCCAGAAATTCTGTTTCTTTGTTATGGGGTGGGGCCACAACATTAGTAACAAAGAAACAGAATTTCCGGAGGATGAGGCCCAGAAATCAGGATTTTAAAAAGATTCCCAGGTGATTCTAATGTGCAGCCAAGGTTGAGAACCACTGGTCTATATATATAAAAGCCTAAGCGACTGAACAACCGACCGAATGACCAGTCGACTGGTTGCTATGATGTGCACTGATCATGAAGGGGCAGATGCTCAATGCACAGGAGCTGCCCCCTGGTGGTCAGTGTGCTCCCAGAACTTACCTCCACGGCCAGCCAACCTCCTAAGGTCCCTCCCTGCAGCTGGCCAGCCCCAATCGGCCCCAATTGCCTGCCAGGCCATGGGACCCCACCTATGCACGAATTCGTGCACTGGGCCTCTAGTTATATATAATATATTATATAATTATATTTTGCATGTAAATTAAATTGTAAGCAACCATATTGAAATCATTAATAGGGTGATAGATGATTTTTACAGGCCTCAAAGTGAGTGTGATATTTACTGCAACAAACATATTCTTTTTGATAATACCATTTTCAATTGTGCCTCAACAGTTCTTTAATTTCATTCTCATACAATATGCAACTGTTTTTCCATATTTATATGTACACTTGTCTACTAAATTCACTTCTTTTTCTCACTTCCACAATAGTCACTGACAAGTAAAATTACTACTTGACACCAATATGCTTTTAAATTTAAAATGGAAATTCATATTGACATGGAATGGTAGCTTTCTCTTTTTAAGTGGTTGTTCAGATAATCTAAAACATATATATGCATTATATAACTATTAAAAAGACCCACAAAACTTTAAAAAAGTAAGGAACTTATAAAATCGTTAAGAATAAGCCAACTTAGGCTCCTGCTGGGTTTATGGAACCAAACTGGAGAATCACTGGAGAAGTGGGATCTGGAATTGGGCAAGCCTTCAAACCCTGGCTCTAGCACTCTCTGGTGATATGATCTTGAACAAATTACTTAACCTTTCTAGGATTTCTTTTGTTCTTATGTATAGTGGTTAAACAGTAACACTGTCTAACAAAGAAGATTAAAGTGCTCATTACATTATTAGTTCTTGTATAGCTTCATCTCTGAAGGAAAAGAAGAGGATAGGCCAGCGAAACTATAGACAGTATTAAAGATGCTGGAGTGAGCTGCCTGGATTATTGACTTACTAGAACTTTGAAGCTTGAGTTTTGTAGCATTCTAACATCATCTAATTTAAGAGTTGACACTGCATTGTATGGTTTTAGTAGCTTGCTGACTTTTACATTGGTCCTAGTATAACATTGTATAAAGAAAAGGCTTTTGATACCTTCAATCCTTTTGATTTCCATATTCTATGCTGTATTTTATTAATTTTGTACTCCTCAACAGACTGCTCCTCAATCTTGAAAGTGGACCTGTGTCTTACTTGAGTTTGCTAATTGGTTATTATTTATTTAAGTCAATCATTAAATAAATATTTATTAATCCATCCTACTCTACTTCATGACTGTAGTATATCTTAAAATGAGATAAAATAATTATGTCAAAATATTTTATATTAAATTATAAATGTCTAAACTATTACCCAGGTATATTATTTTTCAGAGTGTTTTAATCTAATAAGATCTTTATTAGTGAAGTATAAATGGGGCAACTTGGGCTTTGATATCAACATATTTAAGTCCTATCCAGTTATCGTCCAGAACAGTGGTTCTCAACCTTCTTAATGCCACAACCCTGAAAAGACGAGGACTACGCCTTCCATCTTACCGTGTCCTCCACTTTTGGGCAGCCATGTGCTCGGCAGGGCTTCTTCCCGGAAGCCCAAGCCTCTGCTAGCCACACCCCAGATTTCTTTAAACTAACCAATGACAATCAAGGGAAGTGCGCGCCATAGATAGGACCACATCCTGTGTAACTAGATACCGACTTGCGCCTGGCCAATCAGCAGGGCCCACAGTCCTCTCTCCTCCCCTTACTATAAAACCTCTCTCCCCACAGGGCTGGCCCTCTCTCTACCACTTGCTGCTGTGCCAGTAAGGAGGGTAGGGGAGCCAAGCCCGGGTTTGAATAAAAGACGTTCTGCTTTTGCATCGGACTTGGCTGGCTCCCTGGTGGTCTATTGGGGATCTTGAAATCTGGGCATAACAGACTCTTTAATACAGTTCCTCATGTTGTGGCGACCCCAATTTCATTGTTACAAATTGAACATAATTAAAGCATAGTGATTAATCACAAAAACAATATCTAATTATATATGTGTTTTCTGATGGTCTTAGGTGACCCCTGTGAAAGGGTCGTTTGACCCCCAAATGGGTCACGACTCACAGGTTGAGAACCACTGTTCCAGAACCAAGATATTTCATCATCATGCTAAATGCCAAATTCATTAACTTTCTTATTTGTTCAAAGAACAGGAAAAAGATATTACCTAAGGAGAGACCAAGGACTAAACCTAAGAGCAGAACTGCTACAACTTTATTTTATTTTTATTTCAACATTCTGTGTTCAACTTAGCATAGCACTTTGGATGTATGAGGAAAATTAATATGAAAATATAAATTAATCAATCGTGAAATCACACAATCACAATATTTATTTTAGGATATAAGAAAGCAGTTTTACAATGCCCATGAATAGGGTTCAAGTGAAGAAGTACTCTTGAGTGCATAATTAACCTCCCTTGAGTAGTATGAGAATTAATGAGTTAATGTTCAAAAAGTAATTTGAAATATTTTTATGAGAAATGCCATTAAATAATTTATAACCTCAAATTGTTCATTAAATTTCCTGAGGATATAATTTTTACTGTCAAATGTGACCTACAGTATAAAATTACAGCTTTTACCCTGGAAATTTCAAAGACAGTAGAATGTTTGGTCAAAAGTACATACAGAGGGTTAAAATCTAAAAGAAAAAAAGGGCTCACTTTATCTATAATTAAAAATAATATATTTTAGTACATTTTGGACAAAGAACTTACCTTAAGTTAGATAGTTAAAATATTAAAATACAGATAGATTATTCATAAGTATTTAATCATTTCAAAACACCAATGAAAAAAGAATTTTTAGATGAAAGCTAAAATGTTACTGATGTGATGGTCAACAGAAGTAGTTGATGTGCAAACATATTAAATTTGTGCAGTTAAAGGGTGGAAGAGATGACAATGGATAAAGTTGTTATTAAAATCACTGCAAAACATTGATATGATTATGTAATTTTTGTCTCTCAAGCTGTTTATGTGACATATCACATTTATTGATTTGCAGATATTGTACGGGCCTTGCATCCCCGGAATAAATCCCATTTAGTCATGGTGTATGGTCTTTCTAATGTAATGCTGGATCTGATTTACTAGAATTTTGTTGAGGATTTTAACATCTATGTTCATCAGGGATATTGGCCTGTACAGTGGGGCCTTGACTTACGAGTTTAATTTGTTCTGAGACCGAGCTCGTTAAGGAGCTCGTTAACTCAAATTACTCTATCAACTCAATGCAAAAAATTGGCCAAGAGACAGCTGGTATCTCAAAAAACTCGTTAGTTAAGACCAGGGGTCCTCAAACTACGGCCCTCAGGCCACATGCAAATACAAATATTGTATTTGTTCCCATTTTGTTTTTTTACTTCAAAATAAGATATGTGCAGTGTGCATAGGAATTTGTTCATAGTTTTTTTTTAAACTATAGTCCGGCCCTCCAACGGTCTGAGGGACAGTGAACTGGCCCCTGTTTAAAAAGTTTGAGGACCCCTGGTCGGGACACTTGTAAGTCAAGGCCCCACTGTAATTCTCTTTCTTTATAGTGTCTTTATCTGGTTTTGGGATTAGGGTAATGCTGGCTTCATAGAGAGCTTGTAAGTGTGCCTTCCTCTTGAATTTTTTAAAATAGTCTGAGGAGGCTAGGTTTAGTTCTTTTTTGAAAATTTGCTAAAACTCCTTGGTGAAGCCTATAGGACCAGGGCTTTTGTTTGCTGGAAGTTTTTTGATTACTGCTTCAATTTCATTGGTAGTTATTGGCCTATTCAGGTTTTTTTTATTCTTCCTGATTGAATTTTAGGAGCTTGTATTTTTCTAAGAATATGTCCATTTTTTTTTCTAGGTTGTCCAGTTTGTTGGAGTAGTTTGTAGTATTTTTTTTTTTTCAATTCTTTGTATGTCTGTGGGGTTGGTTGTTATTTTACCTCTTTCATTTCTGATTTTGTTTACTTGGGTCCTCTCTTTGTTTCTTGGTAAACCTGGTTAGAGGTTCATCAATGTAAACTGGTGCAGCCACTATGGGAAACAGTATGGAGTTTCCTCAAAAAATTGAAAATGGAACTCCCATTTGACCCAGTAATCCCACTTCTAGGAATATATCTCAAGTAATCAGAAACAGCAATCAGAAAAGATATATGCACCTCTATGTTCATAGCAGCACAATTTACAATAGCTAAGATTTGGAAACAGCCTAAGTGCCCATTAGCAGATGAGTGGATTAAAAAACTGTGGTACATTACACAATGGAATGCTATGCAGCTATAAAAAAGAAGGAACTCTTACCATTTGCAACAGCATGGATGGACCTGGAGAGCAACATGCTAAGTGAAATGAGCCAGTTGGAGAAAGATAAATATCACATGATCTCACTCATTTGTGGAATATAATAGACAACATAAACTGATGAACAAAAATAGATCCAGAAACATAGAAGCATCAACAGAAGGAAGGCAGGGGAGGGGGCGTGGGGGAGTAAGAGATCAACCAAAGGACTTGTATACATGCATATAAGCATAACCAATGGACACAGACAGTAGGGGAGTGAGAGCATGTACTGGGAGGTGGGAACGGCCGGGGAGAGGTCAATGGGAGAAAAAGAAGACATATGTAATACTTTAAACAATAAAGAATTTAAATAAAAAATCGCTGCAAAACAGGAATTTCATGTTTTAGAATATATACAAAAGCAGTTTATGTGTGTTTTTTGGTTGAAGACATAATTATATTAATGGCATATCCAATGCTCATTCCAATATGCAATTATATAAAATGTACAAAGATAACTTAAAATGTATCATTATTACTAGTTCTAATTTCCATAATTTATAGAACTTAGACCTATAGGCAATAACAAAAACAGCATTAAATAGCTTGGTTTATGTCATTTTAGTGAGTTTCTTCTTTAATGATCATGGTTAATTCTTTCACTAAGAGGTATTTCAAATTCTTTATTTAAAAAAAAATGATCAGAATGACATCATCAAGTCAACTATCTATCTAATAGTAACAATATTTTTTATCATTTAAAAGACTATGAAAGTTCCTACTGATAAGAAGAACATAGAAACGTCTTCTTGAAAGGGCGAGGGCTATGCCCTCCATCTTGCCCCAGGGTAAGGGCTACGCCCTCCATCTTACCCTGGATCCTCCATTTTGGGGCAGCCATGTGCTCGGCAAGGAGCTTCTTCCTGGAAGCCTAAGCCTCTGCTAGCCACACCCAGGACTTCTTTAAACTAACCAATGACAATCAAGGGAAGTGCGTGCGATAGATATGACCACATCCTGTGTAACAAGACACCGACTTGCACCTGGCCAATCGGCAGGGCCCACAGTCCTTTCTCCTCCCCTTACTCCAACCCCCCTATAAAACCTCTCTCCACACAGAGTTCTCCCTCTCTGCCACTTGGCTTGCTGCTGTGTCGGTGAGTGTGGTCTGGGAGCCGAGCTAACTCGAATAAAGACTTGTTGCTTTTGCATCGGACTCGGCTGGCTCCCTGGTGGGCTTTTGGGGATCTTGAAATCTGGGCATAACACTTCTTATTAAATCTTGTTTTGATTATTAAGAAAACCTTTTTTTTTAATTGATACATTTCCTTTTTAAATTTAATATGAAATGTACATAGTCAGAAAAATGAGATACTGCCTTACTGGCATTATTAGGAGGAAAATGCCTTAGAAAGTACTGAGTTGTTTCAAACACTAAAACTTTGGCTTTATAATGAGATGTGTGTTAATGATCACTTAATCGTCTAACTTTAAAAACATCTTATGTACCAAGATTATTGAATTGGCACACTGAGCCGTGCAAAATGAGAATACAATGTTCATGCTATTTAGAGTCATTGATAAATATTTACTCCTGATAATTAATAGACTATAAACATAGGCTTTAATGTAGTTTTATGTTGTCTAGAAAAATATAAAAATTTTCATATTACCTCTTCCTAGTGACAAGGCTTGAAGTTGTTCTATCTCTAGATGCATTTCAATAAGAATGCTTTTGCAAATTTTTTGTATTTTAAAAGGGTTTTAATATATTTTTGTTGGTAAATTTTACCAGCTAACTAGAGTTTATAGGTGATGGGGTATATTTTACTAACTCCTGATGATAAGAAAACCAGAATCTCACAACATCCTAAGGGCAAAATAAATCCATAGCCTTACATTTCCCCCCTAACCATGCAATTCATTTTTCTTATATGAGGTGGCTGAAAACCTCTCCTCTTTGGTTCTGAAAAGGTTGGGCTGTGGCTGGAGCCTGAGGCGCAGACACCAAAGAGTTTTCTCAAGGCAAATGCTTTCTGGAAGATTTTGGATAAGTAAGCCTCAGGGTGGATTCAACTGACAATTATCCTTGTTATCACAGATCACAGAAAGCTATGTCTGTACCTTGAAGGAAAATGTTCTCAAAGGAGATGAACTTTAAACTGGATTCCCAAAGGATTACAGAAGTGGAAAAGGATGTGGAAGGCTAATGCAAATGAGGAAATAATATGAGACATTAAAATAACTATAGACAGAATCGTATATAAAGCATTATGGGAGGCAAAAAGATGGACTATATGGGAAACATTGAAATTACGTTAGAGAGGTAGTTTGATATGTTTGATCTATCGACAAATGAGTGACGTATTTTAATAACCCTCTCTAGATTGTGGAGGGTATTCAGTTCTATGTTAGAGTATGGCATTAAACCGTACGTTAAATATCACAAAATTTTTGATCATAAAACGCATTAGTTAACAAAATGAAACATGCATTAGTTTAAAAAACAATTAAACATGTACCTCTGTATGTTGTTTATTCTGTGTAACAAACCATGCCAAAATTGTAATGTCTTAAAACAATAAGCAAGTTATATGGTCATGATTTTCTGGCTCTCTCTATATATATATTTATATATATATATATTTTATATATATATATATATATATTTTATATATATAAATTTTATATATATAAATTTATATATATAAATTTTATATATATATATAAAATTTGTTTTTACTATGTGTTGAGCACTCTTCTAAGGGTTTTATAATTATTTTAATTTTTTCTGAAAACTCTATGTAATAATTTTTATTTTTCCTATTTAGTACAATGGACAGTGACATAAACACATAAAGGACCTGCCCAAAATCACAAAATAATATTAACTGGTTTAACCAGGGTATACCAGTAATTATAGAAAAGTAGAATTCCATTTTTCAATCACAATTGATGGCATAAAATGTTATGTAACTGGCCATTGGGAAAATTAAACAAGGGGCCCAGAACAGCATCTTGAAGAATGCCAACACAGAAGTAAGTGATGTGCAAAGGAAGAAAAGTATTTTAACAATGGTCAGAAAACTGTCAGTGCAGCAGAATCCGAACAAGTTTTAACGAACAACAGGGACTGAGTAAATGCGGTGGGGACTTTAGAACCTTCCCTGACTCCTCTCCTCCTCCTCTTCCTCCTCCTCCCCCTCTCCACTCCCCCACCCCCTCCCTCTCTGTCTCTGTCTCTCTCTCCCCCTCCCCCTCTCCCTCTGTCTCTGTCTCTCTCTCCCCCTCCCCTTCTCCCTCTGTCTCTGTCTTTCCCTCTGTCTCTCTATCTCTCTGTCTCTTTCTCTCTCTTCCTCTGTCTCTAAAAACAATTATAACATATCCTTGGGTGAGGATTAAAAAAAAAGGAAAAGGAAGTTGTCAGTATGCAGCTGGATATTTGAGGATGTGCAGAGAGGCAAGATTTAATGATAATTTAGAACAAAATATTTCAAGACAGAAGAGACCAGGAACACATTCCAGCTTTGCCATGAATTACTTTGATGACCTTGCATACAATTTATTTATCACTGTCACTTCTCTGAGACAAAACTCTGAAACTTAGTCCTTTTAGCTGAAAATTTTAATCAAATGAATATCTGATTATTAGCTGTTATCTATCCAAAGCTTTCTCTCCCAGTTTCATCCTCCTCTTGCCTGGCAATCTGAGAACAAAGATCCCTGGCAGTATTTTTACTGGCATATGTCTTTTAACCTTTTTAAAATCTTCTAAAGTCTAAGCACCTACACACAAATATTGGTGGAATTTTTATTTAAGTGAAGGATCTCAGTGTAATTTGAAGGGGGAAGGGTATTACTTTCAGTCTTTACAATTTCAAAGCTTGGTGCTGCTACTCATACACAGCTGGGTTCTGTACACTGTATCTGCCCACTGTAAATAGATTTTAGCCAATAGATCTATTTTATTTAACAGATCAGAATTCTAAGCAAGTCTTCTACTCTCCCTAAACTCCTTACCTTGTCCACTGGTGGATCTTCAGAAGGGTAGTCATGACTTTCCAGAAGCCCCATCACTACCCCATCAAATGGTGCCACACAATTCTTTTGGGTCCACACCCCAGCCATTACTTGAATCAATTACTGGGCACTCAGCTCACTTCCAATTTCACCACAATGGGCACCATCAGTATTCTCCTTATCATCTTCCATCCCCATTGTGCATGAACACCCATGTTCTCTCTGGGAACACTATAATATTTTTTCAGCCATGCCTTACTTAAGGGACTTTTTTCAATTAGTTATAAATATTTAGCAAATTTTAGAAAAGAAACAGCCACCAGACCACTTTATCTAGATAAACCAACAAATTTGAATATTTTAATCAAATTTTTCTAAAAATCATCCCTAAAACTAGAGGGGAAGTGGAAATCATTTTTAACTTTACTGCAGACTCTTTTGTAGTGTTCTGGCCCCTCAACACTACCAACCTTTTTTTTCTTCTCTTTTTCCTATTGCAGGTTTTATGGCTGGTAGTGGGATGGGATGGTAGACAGAGGATGGAGAGTATACCTCTAGTTTGAAATTTCCTGCCAAGATTGACCCCTATTGAGCCTAGCAGTTTGTAGTCCTATGAGGTTTTACTCAGATATTTATAGTATGAAAAAAGGAAGATGTGTTCTCTTGGGGGGAAAAAGAAAAAAAAAACCCTATCTCAAGTTATTGCCACAAGTATATATTTCAAGTCTTATACTGTGGCACTAGTTACGTGATCTTGTGATTAAAATTTAAATCCCTTAGCATAATTCATTCACATAGAACTTGCTCAATAAATAATAGTTAATAATGGCATACTTTGATGAAATTATGTATGGTTATTATTAATTTTTAACCAGAGAGTGGAAATAATAACCCTCAAGTATTAAACATGAAGAAAAAATTTAAACATGAAAACATGTTCTGCAATTACACTGGAAGAATATGGGAGATGAAGACAGGATTCAAAATCATTGAAGGGATAGCAATTTATCCTTGAATAATCTGACTTCTTGATATAGTAGCACCTTTCAGAGGCTCAATTACTCTTCTTTGGAGGAGCTTAGCTGTTGGCTAGCACTTTGATGTCTAATATTTTTTTATTCCTTTCAATGAGCTTTATCTTACTTGGATCACTACTGCAGTACCAAAAACACACAACTCCTGTTTCTGAATAAAATAAACAGTTCACAGGAGATTTTGTAAATTTTTTTTTTATTGTTAGCAACTACTGAGAAAACAGCCCACCCTTCAAAATTCATAACAACAAAAATTTTAATTACTCTGCCTACTCTTAGATCTATATTCGTTTTTACCATTTAGGTACTTAGTAAAGACAATAACACATTGAACAAGTGAGAATGGGAAGGTAGTCAGAGATTTATTAATTATATTGGGATACTCTCTGGTTAATGGTTCAATATAATGCCAGGTAATATTTTTTTTCCTACATTAGGAGATGGGCAGGCTGCCAACCCCTGCAAGATTACCCAGTTCAGACTTGGAATAAACATAGTAAGAATGAAATCACTTTTACAAACATATAAAACAAGTGAAAATCTTTAAATGAATTTATAAATTTAAAAGATGAAGAAAAAACAGAGCTATGGCCACTTTTTATTTCATTCTTCTATGGTATTATGTTCTGAAAATGTTTCTGGTATAGATATAAAAGAAAACATGTTGTTTATTTGCTGTGCATTGCCCCTGTCAGGTAGTTAATATAGGGTCAGCATGAGGAAGAGGTAAATAAAAAATATATATATGTATTTGTTGTTTAAGAAAATATTACCAGTTTGGATAGAGTGAGTACATAAATAACCTATCAGTAGATTTAATTTATAAACATAAATCCCATATTCAACAGTCATTTTCTAAACCAAAATCTATTGCTGTGCATTTCTTCTCAGTGGGTTTTGCAAAAAAGCTTCCAATTCACATCTCTTTCTTTACACCACCAGCACATCTTGGCTAATCATTTTGACAGTGGCACACGATGCACAGCTCCAGTGTGTTTGAAAATAACTAATGTTATATTAACACCGCATTTATTCATTGTGGATGAGACAAAACTGGAAGTGAGTTGGATATGCTGTCACAGACCTTGACAGATAAAATGGATGGAAGCTTCTCTCCTCTCTTGCTTTGCCTTTATTCCTGGGGAAGAAACATGTGTTGAAGTTTTCAGGATTGAATGGCCTTTACAACCTTGTGTAGTCCACAGTGTTGGAAATGACACCTAAACTGAAACTGAACCACATACAAATGGTATAAAATTTACAGATTGTCATCTTCTCAAGATACTTGAAACACCCCAATGTTCAATTATTAGTAATTGCTGTATTATCACAATAAAGCATAAAAGTAACATTTTCTTCAACTTACAAATCAAACAGTAGTAACAAGGTAAAGAGAGGAAAGTAAAATCAGGCCCAAAGAGGTAGTTAGTGATAAATATGACCAGAATGTCGAATTTCAGTTACTTTTATTATTTTATTAACACTTGCTATTTGAAAAATTAAATAAATGTAATACTGTGTCTGCTGATTAAATAGATTGCGTCAACTTGGCTATATATATCTTACTATCCATTAGGTTAGTCAGGCTTGCTCACAGAGCAGTAGAACACTTTCTAGAAGCTTATAAAGCCTGAGATCTAGTCTGGGAACTGGAACACTATCATGTCTGCCACTTTTTTTTTTTTTTTTTTTTTTTTTTGGAAAAGCAAGTTACAGCCCAACCCAGATTCTAGCAGTAGGAAAATAGACATAATGTCTTGATGTGAGGAGCTGAAAAGCCACATTATAAAGGATTTGACTCATGGAAACATGGAAAATTGAAGCCAGATTGAAGTCAGTCTATCACACTAATCATGTAATTGTAACACCATAATATGATTTTTAAATATTTAGAAAATAATTTCTATAGCTGCCAAATACTCTTAAGAGCTTAGATAGATTATAATACAGTTATTTACATGCATAATTACATGCATAATTAGTAAGAAGGTCATAATTTAAGCTCATAATTAAAGAGAAAAAGGCAGAAGTGAAATATACACTTATAGAGCTTTGATAGGGAATGAACCTTCTGGTACTTAAACAGATACAAGTCATTGAGTTTATTATCCTCAGTAGGAAGAGTATGAAAGAAAACACAAGTAATAGTATGTTAAAACAAGTATATATAAGTTGGTGGGGAGATTTTGCCTTAAAAAAAAACATACAAGGGCATTATGCTAAACAAAATAAGCCAGTCGGAGAAAAATAAATATCACATAATCTCACTCATTGTGGAATATAATAAACAACATAAACTGATGAAGAAAAATAGATCCAGAGACATAGAAGCATCAAACAGACCATCAAACCTCAGAGGGAAGGCAGGAGAGGGTGGAGGGTGGGGAGGTAAGAGATCAACCAAAGGACTTGTATGCATGCATATAATAAGCATAACCAATGGACACAGACACTAGGGGGGGTTGGTGAGGGCATGTGCTGGGGAGTGGGAGCTGATGGGGAGAGGTCAATGGCGGGGGGGAGGAGACATATGTAATACTTTAAACAATAAAGAATTTAAATTAAAAAGTATATTGCAAGCTGAAAGAATGATGTCAGCAAAAATTATTCAGCAAAAATAATAACCAATTTTTTAAAATATACTTTATTGATTTTTTTACAGAGTGTAAGGGAGAGGGATAGTTAGAAACATCGATCAGCTGCCTCCTGCACACCCCCTACTGGGGATGTGCCTGCAACCAAGGTACATGCCCTTGACCAGAATCAAACCTGTACCTTTCAGTCCTCAGGCTGACACTCTATCCACTGAGCCAAACTGGGTAGGGCCCAAATTCTTTTAAAAGGATTTAAATAGGCTTTAAAGACTTAGGAGCACAATCCACCACTTTGAAATTTTGCATCAAATTATGCCAAGCATATGCAAAGAATTGATAAGCAAATGAGTGAATACTAAACAAGTAAGAGTATACATTATTTTAAGATATCTTCTTATAAAACTAGTTCAAAATATTTATGACATAAAATACCTCATGTGCCTTTTTATAGATATACAGGTAACTTTAAAAATGCAAGGTTCTGAGTGATCCAGCTATAACCTGATTGGCAGAAAACTGTGTCAATCAAGGGATAGTTCACCTGGTTTGAGCTTTAATTCCTGGAAATTTCCTTCAAATGAAATAGTCAGTCAGAGAAAATCAAATGCCATATGACCTCACTTACATGTGGAATGAAAAGAAGAAAATAAATGGACAAATAAAATCAAAGTAAGGAGTCATAGCCCTGTGCATCTTTCCAATGCATTCTTTTTGTAAAATATATTTTATTGATTCTTTACAGAGAGGAAGGGAGAAAGATAGAGAGTTAGAAACATCGATGAGAGAGAAACATTGATCAGCTGCCTCCTGCACATTTCCCACTGGGGATGTGCCCGCAACCCAGGTACATGCCCTTGACCGGAACCGGACCCGGGACCCGTCAGTCCACAGGCCGACGCTCTATCCACTGAGGCAAACCAGTTTCGGCCCAATGCATTCTTGATCTCTGATATTAAATATTTCAGTATTTTAAAATATTCGAGGATCTCCCCCCCCCCCCCCCCCCCCCGCCCAAGAGCACACCAGATGGAATATTCTTTTATTATTATTTCAGAGAGGAAGGGAGAGAAACATCAATGATGAGATCGGCTGCCTCCTGCACACCCCACACTGGGGACTGAGCCCACAGCCCGGGAATCGAACCCCTGACCTTTCAGTTCACAGGTTGACACTCAACCACTGAGCCCCACCGGCCAGGCTGGAATATTCTTTCCACGTGCTCTTTCCGCTAAGCTTCGAGGCCCCTTCTTTTGCTTCTGTGACGTGTTTCCCGAGTCCATGAAGCCCAGCTGGCTGCTGCTTTCTCCCTCTGTGACTTTTAAAATAAAGGTTCACTTCTCATTGGGAAAAAAAAAAAAATCAAAATAGACTCTTAAGACACATAGAGTGAACTGGTGGTTGCCAGAGGGGAGGGGAGTTAGGGACTGGATGAAAGAGGTGAAGAGATTAAGTACAAATTGGTAGTTACAAAATGATCACGGGCATGTAATACTTCATGCATTTAAAAATAATTCAATATTTTCCATTTGTCCTTAAGGGGAAGGGGGATTGGAATTACCTAGTCTTCCATTTCCTTAATCAGATATCCTTGCATATTATTGACTGATCACATAAGAGAAAATTCATAGATTGGTAAATTAAATTCCAGAGCCAAATTTACTAATTACCAGGTGTACTAGTTAGTAATGCGGATTTTATAATCAAAGAAAACACGATAATTTCAAGAGAAACATCGAAAGTGCTTTATTCAAAGTAATGTCCATCGCTAGCTACACATTTCCCCATCTTTCAGGTAATTTGTGGATACCGTCCCAATAGAACTTTTCTTGTTTTGAGGCAAACCATTCAGAGACCCAATTTTCTACTTCTTTTTTTTTTTTTTTTTTTATAATTTTTATTTCTTAAAGTATTACAAAGAGTATTACATATGTCTCCTTTTTTCCCCCCCTTGACATTCCCCCGGCCCCTACCCCCCGCCCCCCCCGGCCCCGTGTCTTGTGTCCATTGGTTAATCTTATATGCATGCATATAAGTCCTTCAGTTAGTCTCTTAATCCCCCCCTGCAACCCTCCCCAGGCTTCCCACTGTAGTTTAACATTCTGTTCAATGTTGCTCTGCTTCTGTATCTACCCCTGTTCATCAGTCCATACTGGTCCCCTTTATTTGTCCCAACCTCACTGGAGTAGTCTCAACCTCACCAGGGCCATCTGAGCCTCACCAGGGCCGTTTCAACCTCACCGGGGCCGTCCCTACCTCACGGGGGCCGTTTCAACCTCACCGGGGTCATCCCTACCTCACGGGGGCCGTTTTAACCTCACCGGGGTCGTCCCTACCACACCGGGGCCGTTTCAACCTGACCGGGGTTGTCCCTACCACACCGGGGCCGTTTCGACCTGACCAGGGTCATCCCTACCTCACGGGGGCCGTTTCAACCTCACCGGGGTCGTCCCTACCTCACGGGGGCCGTTTCAACCTCACCGGGGTTGTCCCTACCACACCGGGGCCGTTTCAACCTGACCGGGGTTGTCCCTACCACACCGGGGCCGTTTCGACCTGACCAGGGTCGTCCCTACCTCACGGGGGCCGTTTCAACCTCACCGGGGTCGTCCCTACCACACCGGGGCCGTTTCGACCTGACCAGGGTCGTCCCTACCTCGCGGGGGCCGTTTCAACCTCACCGGGGTCGTCCCTACCACACCGGGGCCGTTTCGACCTGACCGGGGTCGTCCCTACCGCACCGGGACCGTTTCAACCTCACCGGGGTCGTCCCTACCACACCGGGGAAACAGGAAGTTTGGCCCTCTGTCCCCTGCCGGCGGCTCCCCACTAGACAAAGTCTCCAGGCGCCTGGTGGTTGAACATCCAGCACTCCTGCCCTCCACCAAGTGCACAGACTGCCTGTCTGCTGTCCCCCAGCGCCCCACAAGAGACTGGGACCAGTGGGCATGTTTGTGTGCTTGCTGGTACAGCAGTTCCACAGTGCCGGCCGAGTCAGGCCCAACCCTGGCCGGCCCCGGACCCGACTCTACCCCCCGATTGCGTCCCTCCCAGATGCAAGGAGCTGAAATCTGCAGCCTGCTGGGATGGGCTCTGTACTTGGTGCCTCTGCACATCCTACTCAGTCTCAATGCGCTTCTTTCTATGCGAGGAGTTGAAATCTGCAGTTTGTTGGGTTGGGCTCTGTACTTGGTGTCACATCCTACTCAGTCTCAATGTTCTTTCTCTCCTTCCAGTTTTAGAGCTTCCACTGGGCCAACTTTCCCATGGTTCTGTATGATAGGTGTTTGTCTGATATTTGGTAGTTTCCATGTTGTTGTGTGAGGTAGCACGCACAGGTCTCTTCCTTATGCCGCCATCCTGGTTCTCCTGGGTCTGCTTCTTGAGTGTGTCTCTCATGGCTGCGAGCAGTTGAAGTCTGCAATTTGTTGGGATAGGCTGCAAAAGCGCAGGTGGGTCTTTTTGTGCACCTGGCACAGCTTGGATGGGGATGTAAATTGATTAGGGCTGAGACTCAGGGAGTCGCCATGGCGGAGCAAATAGCACTGGCTGAGTCTCCGCAGCCCCTTGACTCTCTGCCAGGGCTTTGTGTCCCCCAGTGCCGGCGAGCAGCTGTGCAACAGAGTCTCCCTCGCTTTCTGATGGCTGCAAGGCCGTGCTGCCTCTCCCCGTAGGGTCTGGTGCCTCATGATCCCGCCTGAACCAGCTCAGTGGATTTGAAAGTTTGCAGAAGCAAAGGCGTTTCTACTTGTGAGTCTGGCACAGCCCAGATGGGAATGTAAATTGCTTAGGGCGGGGTCACAGGGAGTCGCCGGGGCGGAGACTCAGCGGCCCCTTGCCTATCCAGGACTCCAGGACTTTGCGTCCCCCAGTGCCAGCGAGCAGCCGAGCGCCAGAGCCTCCCTCGCTTTCTGACCGCTGGAAGGCCGTGCCGTCTCTCGCCTTGGGGCCTGGGGCCTCAGAGACCCGCCCGAACCAGCTCAGTGGATTTGAGAGTTTGTAAAAGCACAGTCATTCCCTCTTGTGCCTCTGGCACAGCCCTGAGGGTAGGGCGGGGTCACAGGGAGTCGCCAGCGTGGAGGAAATAGCGATGGCGGCGTCTCCGCGCCCCTCGCCTCCCCGGGACACCAGGACTTCTTGTCCCTCGGTGCCGGCGAGCAGCCGCGTGTCAGAGCTCCCCTCGCTCTCCGACCACTGCAAGGCCGTGGCCGCCTCTCCCTGTGGAATCTGGGTCCTCAGAGACCCGCCCCGAGCAAGCCCAGAGGATTCGAGAGTTCGTAAAAAACCGAGAATCCATTTGCAGCCCACGTGGCGTGTGACTGCGTACCTCTGGTTTTGGTGCCTCCGTAGCTCCCACTCAGTCTCACTGCGCTTCTTTCTTTTCCTCCAGTTGTAGATCTCCCACTGGGCCAACTTCCCCATGGTTCTGAGTGGCGGTTGTTTACTTCATAGTTGATAGTTTCAATGATGCTGTGAGAGAGCAGCACACACAGGTCCGCTCCCTACGCCGCCATCTTGGTTCTCCAATTTTCTACTTCTTTGTACGTTTTGAAGTGCTGCTCAGAAAGTGTGTGTGCCATCGATCAGAACAAGTGGTAATCTGAAGGAGCAATGTCTGGTGAATACAGTGGGTGGGTTAATACTTCCCAGGCAAGACCTTTTAACGTGTCTTTAACTGGTTTTGAAGTATGTGATGGTGCGTTATCATGAAGCAAAATTACTTTGTCGTGTCTTCTGGCCCATTCTGCTCATTTCACGATCAAAGACTGGTTCAAATTGATTATTTGTGGTCAGTAGCGATCAGTATTAATGGTTTCACCTGGTTTTAGAAGCTCATAATACACCCTACCTTTCTGATCTTACCAAACGCAGAGCATTGTCTTCTTTCCAAAGCGATTTGGCCTTGCAGTCGATGTTGATGGTGGACCTGGATCAACCCATGATTTTGTGCATTTGGGATTCTCAAAATAAATCCACTTTTCATCATCAGTCACAATTCGATGCAAAAAAGACTTTCATGCCATTGAAGCAACATTTTACTGATGACTTTTCAGTTTTCCATTTGTCTTTCGTTCAGTTGATGTGGCACCCATTTTCCTTCCTTTAAAATCTTTCTCATTGCTTGTAAATGATCAGAAATTGTTTGCTGAGCAATGTTTAATCTTTCTGCAAGTTGTTTCTGAGTTTGACACGCATCTTCATCCGATAATGCTTGTAATTGTTGGTCTTCAAACTTTTTTGGTTGACCTGGATGTTCTTTGTCTTTCACATCAAAATCATCACTTTTAAAGCATTTAAACCAGCGTTCAGAAGTGTTATGCCCAGATTTCAAGATCCCCAAGAAGCCACCAGGGAGCCAGCCAGTCCGATGCAAAAGCAAAGAGTCTTTTATTTTAAGCCCGGGCTTAGCTCCTCTACCTTCCTTACTGACGCAGCAGCAGGTGGCAAAGAGAGAGCAGTCTGATCGAACCAGGGGTTTCATAGAGGGTTGGAGTAGGGGCGGGAGAGGGGACTGTGCCCCCCGCCGATTGGCCAGGTGCGAGCTGGTGACCCATTACACAGGATGTGGTCATAGCGATGGCGTGCACTTCCCTTGATTACCATTGGTTAGTCCAGAGAAATGGTGGGTGTGGCTAGCAGAGGCTCCTTCCGAGGGGGAAGGAGCCTTCGCTGAGCACATGGTTCCATACAAAATGGAGGTCCCTTAATGGATGGGAAGCCAGCCACTCGGCTCCCATGCAAGGCCTGCCGCCGTGGGCGTCACCGGGAGGCGGGCTGCCCACCACCCCACCTGGCCCTTGGGTCGCCCGCTGCTCGGCCCGAAAGTGACTCGGAGGCCGAGGAGGGCGGCCCGGGTCCTTCTGGGCGTCCGCGGGCCTGCGCCTATCTGGTCAGGCGCTGCCTCGGCCATGGCTGCCCGTCATCCTCCCTGCCGGATGCCTGCGGGGCCACGTGCCCCGCCGGCCCTTTCAAGAAGTATCTTGAGATGGAGCATGTTCACCATAAGCTTCCCGAAGTATACAATAACCTTCAGCAGCACTTTTCTTCAAAATAAAGTAATGAATTAAAACTTAACACAAATGCTCTTTTTTTTGGCATGAAATTCCACATTTTTAAGCATAAAAATATCTATGATGTTAACACCTTTAGCAAATTTGACATGTGAAGTTTTGAAGCTTGCTGTCAATACAACAAAATAGCATACATATCAAATCGCATATACCAGGTATATCAACATATGTGTAACTCCATCTATTGAAAAAAATCTGCATTAGTAACCGGTACACATGGTATTTACACTAGAAGTAACTTAATTTTTCTTTTTCTTTAAACTGTAGTGCTCCTTAGAAGCCCATTGAAAAATTATATCCTACATCTCATCTCCTCTGGTATATTCTTTCTCAGAGTATATAGTTTTGATTTATTTACTTATTTATTTACTTATACATGTGAAGGTGTATTGATAGAAACTTGCTCCATTTTGTGTATCTGAGAAAGTCTTTATTTTGCTTTGATTCTTAAGTGATAATTTTTTAAAATATGGAATTATAGGTTGATGGTTGTTTTCTCTCAGCCCTTAAATATGTTTTTACTCTCTTCTAGTTTCCATACTGACAGTGCAATTTAACTGTCAACCTGATTATAACTTACCTTTAGGAAATCTATTATTTTCTCTGGAGAAATCTGTTATTTTTGTTCTTGCTTTATTTTTATTGGTATTCTGAAGTTTCCATATGTGTCTAGGTGTGGGTTTCTTTGTATTATTGCTTCTGGAGATTTAACTGAGTTTTCTGAATCTGAGAATTTATAAAATATTTACATGCGTAATCTCATATATTGTTTCCCCTCTTTTCTCTATTGTTTCTTGTTGATTAGATATGGGTTGGAACATATCCTTCTATTTTCCATGTCCCTTAACATTTCTTTTATATACTTCATCTCTTCTTCTCGATACTAAATTATCTTTAATTTATTATAATTTATATTTTTGTTCATTAACTATTTCTGCTTTTTTAAATTTATATTTTATGTTGCTTATTTCACTTATAATTTATTTTATTTTAATCTGTAAACTTAGCTGCATTTTTCATATCTGCTTAATCATTTTGATGGTATTTTGCTACTTAATAATATTGTGATATATCACACATACTCAGTGTTCTGTAGCTGATCATTCTAATGACTCTAGGCTTGGCAAGTATAATTCTGAATTCATTGCTTTTTCTAGCTATTATTTATAGTCCCTTGTTTTCTCATGAGTTTCTTATTTTTATCATGAGCTCACATTACTTGCAGTTTTAACAATGTACATTCTGAGTCCCTGTTTTAAGCTATATTACTCCAGAGAGGATGTGGTTCACCTCTGCCAGGTAGTGGAGGGTAACAAAAAAATCTATACCCACTTTAAATTAATCATCAGCTTATTTATTTTAGAACCTTAAGGTATTGAGTAGTCTGGTCCAAAACCCTTGTGAGAGTGGGCTTTTCTTAGAAATTGGAAGGAGAGCCCAGTGTGAGGAAGTCTCTCTCTCAGCAAAGTGGGAATCTGTGGTGTATTTGTGTTTTACTGATTTATGCACTGAAGGTGAATTATGGTTTAGGAACCTCTGAACCAAGCCGACCCTTTTTCCTAGCCTTAGGTTTTGTCTCCTGATCCCAGTGAAAAACAAGCTCTAGAAGTCTCCATAAATTAACACATGCCCCCAGGGTAACTAACAGATTCTTTGTAAATTTCTTTCCCTAGATTTATGCTTTCATGCTGCTTTTGGCCTCTGATTTATCCACAGTTTCTTTCCAACACAGTAATACATTAAAAAACATAATTCTTGTACTTTATTCAGTATGTTTGCAGTGGATCATTTAAGATTTAATTTAGCTTAATAGTATGAATCCAGATGACCTAATTTTAAAATACAGAGAAATATTGTATATTTATTTATTTCATCACCTTTTAGAAGTGTCCATCTCAGCACTTCATTAGATATGCAATAGTTCGTTCTGTCCTCTATGAACTATGCAATTACCTATGCTTCCATTTTTTCTTAAGTAGCTTTCACAGTGAAAGTCATTTCCTTTTATGGCATTAGGCTACAAGTGGCAACAGATGCACTCACATGTAATGAAGCACAAGGCCCTAATTTGGCATTGCTAGTCAAGAGTTTCCTCTTATAGGAGATGTCACTTTTTGCACTCAACAAGCTCTTCTGCTAAATTAATCGTTGGTTGGCATTTATGTCTACTTGAAACTAGCTTGCCACTTTCTCAGTATGGCACCATGACAACCTAACAGATGGGCCCAAGGACAGGCATGCCAGATGATCTGAATGACACCCAGGTTTAATATTATAGGATATATTCCCATCCTCAAATATTGACATAATGACCCACAACAAATGTGTATATTAACAAATCGACAAAATGTCTGCCATTTTAACCTTATATAAATATAAATGTTTAAAATAATATTTCCAAGTATATGTCACATTTATATTTAAACTTATGCATATGTCTGTCCAGAGAGCAATTAAATGAAATTGAGGCCAAACAGAATTCCAAAGATTTTTAGAATTATAGAGGATATTAAAGGCACCTTCCTTTGGACAAAGCACTGAAATGTTTAAAGTCAGCTACTTGGTTTCTTCTTGCACAACTTTCCCCCTAATATATTATTTCAGTTACAGACCAGTTTTCTGTCCTACTCTAAGGATACTGTGTATCTTTTGGCTCCTGCTCTACTGTATTTTAGATTCTTCACTTTGGCTTCACTTTTGCTTATTCTTTACTACCTGTCTTTCATACTCCTATCTTTCAGGATAGCTTTTACTCCTTTAGATAACTCCAACATCTAAAAATCTTTACTCTTCGTTGTCAGTCTAGGTGCACCTATTTTAACATTATAATTTATTATTATTTTTATTTTGTAGCATTACTTTCCCCTTTGAACTCTGATGTACTTAATCATAGCTTCCAGTGTTTGGCCAGCTTGCATTACTTGTAGTTGTTGTGCCTACACCTCATTTTTATTTTCACTTGTTTGGTTTTATGCCTATTGTTACTCTTTTTTAAAAAATATATTTTTATTGATTTCAAAGAGGAAGGGAGAGGGAGAGAGAGAGAGAGAGATAGAAACATCAATGATGAGAGAGAATCATTAATTGGAGCCTCACAAGGGGGATCTTGCCAGCAATCTGGCATATGCTCCTGACCAGGAATCGAACCATGACTTCCTGGTTCATAGGTTGACGCTCAACCAGTGAGCCAAATAGGGCCAGGCACTGTTGTTACTGTTATGAAGAAAGTTCAGGTTTATACAGTTATCATATTGTATGATTATTAGAATTAGTGAATTTGGATTTCCACTACACTTCTATAAAGTTTTATCATGTAGTTAAAAAGAAATGTACACAATAGTTTATCATAGCATTTTACTTTAAAAAGTTAAGGTTACATGTTATTTTATAGGAATGTAAGTAAATTTCAGAAAGCTTAAATGTTCTCTGTGAATTCACCCAAGGATCTTCTTAAGAAGGCTTTTAGTCCTTCCTTGTTCACACCTTCTGTAGAGTCTTTCCAGGACACTTATACATACAGCTTATACTTATATAAATAGGTATGAGTTAACTTTTATTACCTATATTAAATTTCCAAATTGCTTGAGAGTTTGGCATGTAATTATTGCCTGATAAGTCCCAATATTTTCTTTAAAAATCATTTAAAATGATTCTATTAAATGGCAATTAAATATGCCCACGAAGCATAGTGGACACTTAGAGTGAGAGGATGACATATAATTATCCAAATGTAGCCTAGCTATGTTGAGCTCTTGACTCTAGCTCAGATCAAATTCTTCTTCTCTGTGAACCTCTGGGATCTTTAGTGGTTCAATTTTTCTTCTTGAATTTAGGTATTTTTACAATAGTGTATTGAATGACTTTTGGCTAGCCCAATTTTGTTATGCTGAGTTTCAGAAATGCAGTTTTATTTGAAGATTATGCTTAACTAAGACAGTGGAATATTTCCTACACGAAGCCAACAACCCACTGATCTAGCTCAACCCTGTAACATTACCTTAGTGCTGCATTGGGCTATTGCATTCCAGGAGCTGGACCTCACATCTGTAGTCTCAGAATTTTTGCTTTAATTATATTAAGAAATGATCGGAATCTTAAATGGAATGCTCATTGACAGTAACAAAACTCAAAAAGGCTGATAAAATTTCTATGACTATGAATTTATATACAGTTAAACATGATGTTTAAGTAGATTGATATCCATAATTACCAATTTGCTTATTGTCTTCTGGTGGGCATATTCACATAGGAAGTCTAATTCTAATCAGAAGATTTCTTAGTGAAGCTGGAGACAGAGGAATGTTTTTCTGTGTTCTTTTAGGTAATAACCAATCGGAGGCAGCCACAAAGAGAGATATAATGAAACAAAGTTTATTATGTTCACAGATCCTAGAGAGTGTATAGCATGTCTGCGCTACCATTGATTCTCATGGATTAACTTGTTGTTTCAAATATATTAATAATTTTATTTAGGCTACTCTCAAATCTTGGATTAGGGACCCATTTGTGTATTGTTTTTAAATTGAATTTACTGGGGTGATGTTGGCCTTCTGTGTCTTTTAATAATACAGTAGAGGCCCAGTGCACGAATTTGTGCATGGGTGGAGTCCCTCCACCTGGCTGGCAATCGGCGCCAATCAGGGCCATCTCGCCCAGTCCCTATCGGCTGGACCGCTGCAGCAAGCTAACCTACCAGTCAGAACATCTACCCTCTGGTGGTTAGTGCACATCATAGCAACCAGTGGGTCAGCCACTTAACATATTAGGCTTTTATATATATATATATATATATATATATATATATATATATATATATAGACTAGAGGCCTGGAGCACAAAAATTTGTGCACTCGGGGGAGAGGGGGTCCCTCAGACCAGCCTGTGCCCTCTCGAAGTCTGGGACCCCTCAGGGGATGACCACCTGCTGGCTTAGGCCTGCTCCCTGGGGGATTGGGCCTAAGATGGCAATCAGATATCCCTCTGGCAGCCCGGCAGCCCTCGGGGGATGTCCACTTGCCACCGGGGACCAGACCTAAGCTGCAGTCTGACATCCTTAGCGCTGCTGAGGAGGCAAGAGAGACTCCCACCACCACTGCTGTACTGGCAGCCATCAGCCTGGCTTGTGGCTGAGCAGAGCTCCCTCTGTGGGAGTGCACTGACCACCAGAGGGCAGCTCCTGCATTGAGAGTCTGTCCCCTGGTGGTCAGTGTGTGTCATAGTGACCAGTCATTCCCAGTCTTTCTGCTGTTAGGGTCAGTTTGCATATTATCCTTTTACTATATAGGATAGAGGCCTGGTGCACGGGTGAGGGCCAGCTGGTTTTCCCTGAAGGGTGTCCTGGATCAGGGTGGGGGTCCCGCTTGGGTACCTGGCTAGCCTGGGTGAGGGGCTGATGGCTGTTTGCAGCTGGTCACACCCCCTTCAGGGTGGGGGTCCCCACTGGGGTGCCTGGCCAGTCTGGGTGAGGGGCTGAGGGCCATTTTCAGCTGGCCGGTGACTGAAGCTCCAGCCTCTCCTTTTTTTCTTTTTTCTTTTTTTTATTCTGGGATTTATTTACCTTCTATAATTGAAACTTTGTTGCCATCACTGGAGCTAAGAGCTGGCTCCGTGGCCACGGCTGGCTGAAAGCAGGTATCTGGGGTTTGTTTAGCTTCTATAATTGAAACTTTGTTTCTTTCGGAGCTCAGAGCCAGGCCGCGGCACGCGGGGAACCTTGGCTTTCTCCATCACTGGAGTAAGCAAGCCTCCTGCTCGCTTCAGCTGCATGGCTGCCGGCCGCCATCTTTGTTGGCGGTTAATTTGCATATCGCCCTGATTAGCCAATGGGAAGCATAGTGAAGGTATAGTCAATTAACCTTTTTGTCTTTTATTAGGACTAGAGGCCCAGTGCATAAAATTCATGCAAGGGGTGGGGGGCGGGACCCCTCAGCCTGGCCTGCACCCTCTCCAATCCGGGACCCCTCAGGGGATGTCCAACTGCCGGTTTAGGCCCAATCCTGCAGGACCTAAATCGGCAATTGGACATCCCTCTTGCTATCAGGGACCACTGGCTCCTAACCGCTCGTCTGCCTGACTGCCTGATCGCCCCTAACCACCTCTGCCTGCTTGCCTGATCCCCCTAACTTCCCTAACTGCTCTCCCCTGCCAGCCTGATCACCCCTAACTGCCCTTCCCTCCTGGCCTGATTGCCCCTAACTGCCCTCCCCTGCCACTCTGATCGTCCTTAACTACTCTCCCCTGCCGGCCTGACCACCCCCTAACTGCTCTCCCCTGAAGGCCTGATTGCCCCTAACAGCCTCTACCTCAGCCCTCGCCACCATGGCTTTGTCTGGAAGATGTCCAGAAGATGTCCAGTCTAATTAGCATATTACCCCTTTATTAGTATAGATTGTAACTCACAGCGTGGAATGCTTGGCACACTATTTCCCTCCAGCCCCTGGTCTTGGAGACTTCATGTCCTTCCAAGGCTCTGCTCACCCACTTCAGCTGCCACACGAAGTAAATTGGATCATGTGTATGGAAACCCTTTGCAGGCTCCATGGGTGTGTCTTTGCTGCAGTTCCGATTACTCCAATATAAGGAGAGACACCTCATTATCAGGTAACACCATCGTGGTAAGACCCCTGCTCAGCCTACTGCAGTGGTTTTAAATAGGCCATGGGTTGCTCTAGATCAGCGGTTCTCAACCTGTGGGTCGCGACCCCTTTGGCGGTCGAACAACCCTTTCACAGGGGTCGCCCAAGACCATCCTGCATATCAGATATTTACATTATGATTCATAACAGTAGCAACATTACAGTTATGAAGTAGCAACAAAAATAATTTTATGGTTGGGTCACAACATGAGGAACTGTATTTAAAGGGCCAGAAGGTTGAGAACCACTGCTCTAGATGGTTAACTCAGTGGATAGAGCCATGGCCTGTGGACTGAAGGGTCCTGGGTTCAATTCTGGTCAAAAGCACATTCCTGGGTTGCAGGCTCAATCTCCAGTAAGGAAGTTGCGGGAAGCAAATAGATTCTCATCATTGATGTTTCTCTCTCTCTCTCCCTCTGCCTTCTTCTCTGAAATCAATAAAAATATATTAACAAAAATAAAAATAAATCGGCCATGAATCAAATGTCACTGCTCTCCATCCATTCAGTTCCCTCACACCCTCTTTTTGTTTTTGCCTCCCACCTCCCCCCCCCGACACACACACTGCTGGGGTCTGTAAAATGGGGTCAGGATTTCTACATCAACCAAGGGCAACACTTCCACCTGGCCCTCCATCCCCTCCCATCTCTGTCCCTAGTCCTGTGGGGCCTCTCTTGCCCCCGCCTCCATCTAACTTGGTGGGCCCTGCTCTGCTCCCTCCTTCTGCGATCTCCTTTCTGCAGCCTCCCCCTTTATCCTCTGGGGGTGGAGCTCCCCAAAGGCTGTGCAAGGTGGGGTGGAGCGTGCGGGGCGGGTGAGGTGGTACCGGCAAGACAGTGCAGGTGGGGCTGTGCAGGGCGAGCCCTGGTGGGGCCTCGGAGGAGAGCTGGGGTGATGGGTCACGGGGAGGAGGAGGGAATCATGTGGAATCTGTCCCATGGGAGAGGCACTGGGCTCCTCGGCTGCCCTCACCCAGCAACTTTTCTAGGTCCCTGTGCAGCTGTCGCCCTCTGCCCCTCGCTGCCTCCCACTTCCTTTCAAGTTTTGGACTAGGTTTCTCTGGCTCAGCCTTGTCCCCCTCTCTGCTGTGATCCCAGGAGCCTGAGGCCACTCTTGGCCTTGGGCAGGCACACCTAACCCATCCCTCTTAATGGTGCTACCCACTCCCCTGGAGTAGTTAGTGAAACTTAACAAATAAAAAGAAGCAGCTCCAAAGATTATAAATTGCAGACTGAGAATGCCACAGGCTGCAGAGGGCTGCGCAATCCACATCTCTCTGATCACGTGTAGCAGCCTCCTGTGCCACCCGGTCCCTCCTGGCTCCTGCCCCTGTCCACCTCTGCCATGGGGCTCAGGGCCAAACCCTGGGGGCTTCCTGAAGGCTCTCACCTCACACCTCACTTTCGAGTCCAGCCCACCAGTGCCTGCAGCAAGCCAACCTATCAGTTTAGGTGTCTGCCCCCTGGTGGTCAGTGCGCATCATAGCAACTGGTCGAGCTGTTGAACTCCTAGCACAGTGATGGTGAACCTTTTGAGCTCGACCTGTCAGCATTTTGAAAAACCCTAACTTAACTCTGGTGCTGTGTCACATATAAAAATTTTTTGATACTTGCAACCATAGTAAAACAAAGACTTGTATTTTTGATATTTATTTTATATATTTAAATGCCATTTAACAAAGAAAAATCAACCAAAAAAAGGAGTTTGCATGTCACCTCTGACACTCGTTTCATAGGTTCGCCATCACTGTCCTAGCAGAACTCTGGTCGAGGGGACAATTTGCATAATAGGCTTTTATTATATAGGATTTTTTTTTCTCTCAAAGGGAAAATTGCTCCTCTCTTCAAGTGTGTTAATTAGGAGAGCTTTATTGACAAAAATAGCAGCAAAGGGGAATTAGATGATAGATATTATGTATATATTTCTTAATTGATATGTATTTTTTTAACATGTGCAACTTGCATTATTTTGCAACCTAATTGAGGCTAAAACTTTCATCCTAAACTTTTAGTTTACAACTACCTCATTGTTTCTGAAATTCAATGCAATGGATCATTGAAGCCTTTTAACTTTGCTAAGTTCCATGCTCTCCAGCCAGCTCCCTGCAGGAGGCTAATAGCCAAGCCCCAAACCCTGCATTTCTAAAAAGTCAAATTTTGAAAATTGGGTTAAATATACTCTTTATTTTGTCTACAAATCTGAGTGAAAGATTTATCTCTTAACACAGAGTTATCTTAGCCTTATTACCACATTCTTATCATAAATTCATTCTTTATAGCCTACTCTTCCTATATCAGGTCCCTGTTGATTTTCTTGTATTTTATTAATAGGCACATCAGACATCTGTGGTTTTTATTTCTAAATAATTTCTAAAAACCAGTTGCTGGCTTTCACTTCTAATAACTATGGGCTAACCATCAATATTTATAATTAATCTTACCAACTTTGATCATTCTCTCCTTTAATCAAGCAAAATTTTCTTTATGATACCATTGACTTGGGTTCTCTAAGACAAAGGAAGCATTTGTATACACTATTTGATATTAGGCTAGTTTTTTTTTAATTAGTGCTTTAGAGGCCTGATGATATCTTCAACAGCAAGAACAACTTATATGTACTTTCTAGCCATTATCTCTTTTCTACAGACTGAAAATGCCGAGTCTAGAAATTACCTCCTGCTGTGGAGAAAGTTCTATCAATGCATTCATTCTTTGACCTTGACTATTGTCTAGATGTTCTTTGTGAATTAAAAATGTAACAGCTCTTTTGAAATTCATATATGTGGTTGGCATGTGTCCCCTTTCTCACCTGTGCAAAGGAGCATTAGGACACCCAAGTGTAAGATGAAAATGCTTCACACAGATGTACATAATCCAAGTAATTCCTCACCTGGTAGGAAAAGAAAAATCAGAGTTTTAGAATAATACTGCATTTTCTACCATAAGAAATAATACCTGTCTATAATTATCTCACTTAGTAACTGCAAAGAAAACAATAATTTTAAGAAATATATAAGGAGAACATTTTGAGGTAATTTCTAGGGAGAACTTTAACTTACAGGTACAGCAACAATGGCCACAGCTTTTTTTTCTTCTTTCAATCTTTGCTTTTGATAGATAGTGGTGGGCAAAAGTAGGTTTACAGTTATGAGTACACGAAACAGAGTTTATTCTTGCATTATTTATTAGTCATTGTATTATTTATATGTATTACAACTGTAAACCTACTTTTGTCCACCCCTGTATTCAATCTTATAGTTTTGCCAGTGGTCTCTTGATTCCCTTACCCTTTCTTTGAAAAAGAAAAGAAACAAAAACAATGAATAAAACTACACATAGGCACAAAACCTGCAAGCACAGTCTCATAGTAAATGCTAAAATTGTTCCATTCATATGTTCTTATTTAGAAGTAGTGGATCTTATTACTGGAAAGGACAACTCGTATTATTGCATGAACTCAAAAAGAGTCTGGAAGCCTTGCTAGAAATAAATGATAGAGTTGCAAAATGGACACTCTGCTAGGTAAAAACCCAGACGTGTCCCAAAGAACGAAGCAAAGCTAAGAGTTCTTGGAGTAAAAAGTACATTTTTGAGAATTATCACTTATGCATTCTTAGCTTAGGATTGGTCCAGGACCATTATCAGTCAGATATCAAGCAGTCAGGATGATGGAAACTAGGTGATCTGGAAGGTGGTTGCTGGGGGTCTGGTCACATCCTGATGGTCTAGAACAGTGGTTCTCAACCCTCTGGCCCTTTAAATACAGTTCCTCAAGTTGTGACCCAACCATAAAATTATTTTCGTTGCTACTTCATAACTGCAATGTTGCTACTGTTATGAATCATAATGTAAATATCTGATATGCAGGATGGTCTTAGGCGACCCCTGTGAAAGGGTCGTTCGACTGCCAAAGGGGTTGTGACCCACAGGTTGAGAACCGCTGGTCTAGAGAATGTATGTCAGGTGGGTAGTCAAATGAGTATCAGGGTAATGTATGCCAGAGGGGTAGTCAAAAGGGTATTTAGAGGTCTAGATATATGTCCAGACATTGATGGTAGACTGGAAAACTCAAAAGAATTAAGTTTTCAGGCTAGTTAAAACAAGAATGGAGCCTTTACTCATGCCTCATTCTTCATAATGTTTATATTTTAGCAGCTTGGCTAAAATGACTCCATTGTATATATTCCCTGTCTTCACTCATTCTCAATATGTAATTGATATCATGGGTATCAGAACGTTCCATCCTTTTCCCAACATTCTGTCAAATAAAATCACACTGAGTATTATAGTTTAGCTAGCTTGTGGAAGGATTATATTTAGGAAACTAAGAAGTTAGATTCTGCTGTTATTAGTGACACTAGAAGAAATTTCTTCTCTTGAAATCAACAGCACTATCCTTGTAACTCCTTATTATTTTACCTTTTATTATAAAAATGCAACAATCTAACCATCCCTAATTAGACTGAATGCTCCTTGAATACAGAGTCTGCAAATTGAAATCACCCACAGTGACTTACATCTAGAATGAGCTCAATAAATATTTGTTGTATAAATGTCTAGGAAGCAATAAACAAGGATCATCTCTGGCTGAGGTCAAACAAAAGGTAATATGGTATAAGCATGGGACACAAATTTGCTATCTAAATTGAACATGTTCAAGTTTTACCGGATATTCAGATTTCCAGTAAATAATATATAGAACCATTGTACATGATGTTAGAGAACTCTGGCCAAGCAGATAGCTGTTAACTTTGAATAACTGTGACAGAGTCTTAACCTTAGCCAGTTGTGTGGCTGTCCTATGCCTTGACATTGTCCTCCCCTAGTATTAAAGAGCAAGACGAGGTGATATGAGTTTATGATAACCATTTGGGGAGCCCATCATAGTGAAAGATCCAGCAATAAAATAAATCAGGAGTCTTAAAGCAAGTCTTAGCTTAGGCTAAGGTCTCTGACAGGTTACCTTCTAAAATCTAGATGGAATGGATTTGGGTAGGTAAATTCCTACCTTGTAGGTAAATTCAATGAATGTATTTAAATAGACTTTCTGAATTTGACATTTGGTAGCTATAGTCCTTTAGAATTTTGGAATGAGTTAACAAAGGGTGGGTGCAAATTAAGAAAACTTGGGCCTTGGCAATGCCTGAAGGTTTCTTCGCCTTATTTTCAGAGGTGCTTGCTGTGATCCAAGCTTACCTGCTTTGGTGGGCTGCATTGGGCTAGAATGTTGTGTGGCTACCACTGACTGAAATTAACCCAGAAAAACTCTTTTTGTTTCTGTGAGCAGGAACATGGAAGACTCTATTGAATCTTGAAAAGCATATGCTGTTTATTCATTTGTTTGTTTGTTTTCTACCCATGTGAGCAACTATTTTCCTGGTATCACTTGAAATACTATTACTCCTAAAGCAAATCATTAGTGCACAATGAACCTTCTTGAAAAGATATCCTATATATATATATATTATTTGTTCAGTAATAACTAAGAGGAAATATTACACACATGACTGAGAGAAAATTTTTATAGAACTGTGAGAAGATTGAGACCTAGGGAACCAAGGTGAAGTGGTCTTAGATTTTAAGATGATTAGCCTTTGTTATTTCCTGGTCACTTGAAGAATTAAAATATGGCAGGAAAAATGGGATAAAAAGGAGATAGACAAAAAAAAAATGACTTTTCCAATTGGAGATATAAATATATGCAATTAGGGAGTTTGGGGAGGAAGTTGTCAGGGAGTTCTCTGAATATGATGAGTTTCGTGTATATAAGTGTAAGAATACCTCCTGTCATGGAGCAGGCGTTGGGGTGGGGGTGGTCACACATCTCATTTGAGGTTCAATCACAACTATATGAGAAAGTATTAAAAATGAACTTTAGAAAATTCTACAACAGATAGATATGCCAGACACACATAAAAGAGTGTTGTATGCCCTAACCGGTTTGGCTCAGTGGATAGAGCATCCACCTGCAGACTCAAGGGTCCCAGGTTCGATTCCGGTCAAGGGCATGTACCTTGGTTGTGGGCACATCCCCAGTGGGGAGTGTGCAGGAGGCAGCTGATTGATGTTACTCTCTCATCGATGTTTCTAACTCTCCTTCCCTCTCCCTTCCTCTCTGTAAAAAAATCAATAAAATATATTTTTTAAAAAATAAAATAAATAAAATAAAAGAGTGTTGGTGACTGCTAGAAAGGGCCTACAACAGGTATCCAATGCTCAGAGTAAACATAAAAGGAAACTAGGAGACAGGACAAGATAGATGAGGAACGGATTCCCTGAAAATTGAATAGAAAATCCCCTTCACATTATGCTATGGTGAATGCTATGTGTCACAGTCATCGAAGTTCATGTCCTAGTTGGGGAGTTTAACATTCTAAAAATAGAATGTATGGGTCTTAAACTCTGTTGAATTCTCCAAGTCAATGGTGTTGCCTCAGGTACTTACATCTGCCAATCCTGAATAAAAAAAATCAAAGACCAAAAGTCTAAAGTGTATTAAAGAAGGGAATGCTTACTGGTCATTTTGATGTAGGTAACTAAAAGAAGAGTTTTTTAAAAAAATTAGTTGTAACATGGTACCTTTACTAGTTGTAAGTAATATATATATATATATATATATATACACACTAGATGCCCGGTGCACAAAAATTTGTGCACTCGGGGGGAAGAGGGGGGGTCCCTCAGCCCAGCCTGTGCCCTCTCGCAGTCTGGGACCCCACAGGAGATAACGACCTGCTGGCTTAGGCCTGCTCCCGGGTGGCAGAGGACAGGCCCAATCCCTAGGTGCAGCCCCTGGTCGGTCTCAGAGCAGGGCTGATTGGGGAGTTGGGGCGCCGCCCCCTGTCATGCACAGAGCAGGGCAGATAGGGAGGTTGTGATACCACCCTCAGTCACGCTCAAAATAGGGCCAATTGGGGGGTTGGGGCACCGCCCCCTGTCACACTCAAGGCAGGGTCGATGGGGAGGTTGCAGCGCCACCCCCTGTCATGCACAGAGCAGGGCCAATCAGGGGGTTGGGGCTCTGCCCCCTTTCACTCACAGAGCAGGGCCCATCAGGGGGTTGAGGAGCTCCCCCCTGTCACTCACAGAGTAGGGCCTATAGGGGAGTTGGGGCACCGCCCCCTGTCACACACAGAGCAGGGCGGATCAGGGGGTTGGGCGCTGCACCCTGTCACACTCAGGGCAGGGCCGATGGGGAGGTTATGGCTCTACCCCGTCACACACAGAGCAGGGCCCTTGGGGGGGGCAGGGTTAGGGCGCCACACCCTGTCACACACAGAGCAGGGCCGATCAGGGGGTTGGGGTGCCTTCCCCTGTCACAAACATAGCAGGGCGGATAGGGAGGTTGTGGCCCCGCCCCCGTCACACACAGAGCGGCAGGGCAATCAGGGGGTTTGGGCGCTGCCCCCTGTCACACTGATCCCGGTGCCGGGAGGCATATTACCCTTTTACTATATAGGGTAGAGGCCTGGTGCATGGGTGGGGGCTGGCTGGTTTGCCCTGAAGGGTGTCCTGGATCAGGGTGGAGGTCCCGCTTGGGTGCCTGGCCAGCCTGGGTGAGGGGATGATGGCTGTTTGCAGCTGGTCACACACCCTTCAGGGTGGGGGTCCCCACTGGGGTGCCTGGCCACTCTGGGTGAGGGGCTGAGGGCTGTTTAAAAACTGGCGGGTGACTGAAGCTCCCAACCTGTCCTTTTTTTCTTTTTTTTTTTATTCTAGGCCAGCTTTAGCTCTGAGGCTTGGCTCCAGCTCTTAGGCCTCAGCTGCTGAAAGCAGGTATCTGGTTTGTTTGGGTTCTATAATCGAAACACTGTTTCAACTCTAGCTCTGAGATCCTGGCTGGCTGAAAGCAGGTTTCTGGGGTTTTGTTTAGCTTCTATATTTGTAACAATGTTTCAAACTGCAAGCTCAAAGGCTGGCAGCGGCAGGCGGGGAACGTTGGAGTCCTCCGTCACTGAAGCAAGCAAGCCTCCTGTTAGCTTTAAACTGCCTGGCTGCCGGCCGCCATCTTGGCTGGCAGTTAATTTGCATATTGCCCTGATTAGCCAATGGGAAGGGTAGCAGAGTGACACCAATTTGCATGTTTCTCTTTTATTAATGTGTGTGTGTGTATATATATATATATTTTTTTTTTTTAAAGAAATCTGCTTAACACTATGTGAATTTTTTTTTTTTTTGCCTTAAAGGTAAAATATGTTTCTCTTAGATGAACACTAACTTTGAAAAAAGTCTAAATTTATTCACAAATTCTAGTATTAAGGGACTTCAGAGTCCAAAATATAATTGTTAATTTGGGAAAGTTACCTCCAAATGAATGATTGACATTGTTTAACTGGAAAAAGAAAATTTGATTAATGTTATGAGTTTTTCTCTCCATAAATCCATGAATTGTGCATCATTTCATGTGTCTCCTGCTTAGACTCTGCATGCTCTCCTCAGCTAAATGTTTGTGTGCCCTTGTAATTTCTCACTTTCCTTTCTGGACTAACATGAAGCTATGATTTGATCAGTAAAAATTTACACACACTAATATGATTATTATAATTAGTAAATTACTGTACTGGAGAAAAAATGGACTTTAAGTAATTACACCAAATTTTTATTCTTGATTATATATGCTTAATCACTAATTTATTTTCTTATTTTATCACTAGAGGCCCAGTGCACGAATTCATGCACCAGTGGAGTCCCTTGGCCTGGCCTGCGGGATCTGGCCAAAACTAGCTCTCTGACATCCCCCAAGGGGTCCCAGATTGAGAGAGGGCACAGGGCAGGCTGAGGGACCCAACCAGTGCACGATCAGGGCCAGGGAGAGACACAGGAGGTTGGCCAGCCAGGGAGGGGCCACAGGAGGGCTCCAGGGCATGTCTGGCCTGTCTCGCTCAGTCCTGATTTTCCAGACCCCAGCAGCACGCTAACCCGGCAGTTGGAGCATCTGTCCCCTGGTGGTCAGTGCATGTCATAGAGAGTGGTTGAGTGGCCTTAGCATATCATTAGCATATTATGCTTTGATTGGTGTAACGGCTGACCAGACACTTAGCATATTAGGATTTTACTGTATAGGATGATTTTTCTCTTTTATGACAATTTGCATTTCACACATATTCCTTGTTTTTTGAGTTGATTTACTGTTGCTGTTGTTATTATTATTAGTTCTGTATTTTAAGAGTAATTTCCCCTGACTCACAGAAAATAATTTTTTTTCCATTCAAAAAGCAGAAATTATTGATCTGCATAGTTGGAAATCAACTATAGATAAAGATAAGGAATGTTAAACATAGAATTGCTGTTTCCTAGTAGTTAGGACAACTCTTTTACACCTCTTTAGAATCTTGTATATGTTCCAAGCAGTAAAGACAAGGAGATTAAACAGTTTTTCCATTTTTACAAATAACTTCAAAAAGTAATTTTAGGAGATTTATTACTGTTATTTTTAAATTAAAAATAAAAGATGAAAATAGTACAAGCCATTTTTTAATTTTAAAAAATCTTATTTTTTTTTTAACCTCTGAGACTTTCTTACCTGAATAACTCAGTTAAAATAACATGATTTTATTTTATGTTAGGAAATTTAAGGAAGGCTTCATGGGAATATAGTTTTAATCTATGTTAATAACTGCCAGAATATGGGTGAAATGCTAGGATTGACTACTACACAATTTTTTATCCCTTTAATTGCTGAAAAAAATGCAATATGACTAAAAGTTATGTTGGTTTAAAACCAGTGATTGCTTCTGTTAGAGAGGGAAATATTTGTTTATTTTAAAGTTTTGTACAGTATTTTTATCTATGCATAGATATTATTATAAAGTGATTATGATTTTGTCTCACTCCATTATGGACAAAGAGACTCTGTATGATGTTGGTGTTCTCTGCAATTTTGTTTAGATTTAGTAACCATATTTACTTTTTTCCCCTGTATTTTAAATCTGTATACATTTCATATATTTTTCATAGTTTCCTAAGTAGTGCAGTGCTAAGTAGGAATAATTGCGGAAACACATGTTGATTCTTGACCTTAAAGATAATACTTTCAATGTTTCATTTTCAAGTACTTTGCTGAAGGAGTTTTATAGACATTTTTTATCATGGTAAAAATAAAGTTCCTATTTTCTTTCTTTTTTTAAAATATATATTTATTGATTTTTTTTACAGAGAGGAAGGGAGAGGGATAGAGAATTAGAAACATCAATGAGACAGAGACATCGATCAGCTGCCTTCTGCACATTCCCTACTGGGGATGTGCCCACAACCAAGGTACATGCCCTTGACCGGAATCGAACCCAGGACCCTTGAGTCTGCAGGCCGACACTCTATCCACTGAGCCAAACCGGTTAGGGCTAAAGTTCTTATTTTCAATATTTTTTTCTGAATCAAGTACCAAGGTTTTTTTGTTTGTTTCTGCTTTGTTTTGTTTTTGTCTACTATCTAAGAAACATTTGCTAATGTTTTCTTCTAGAATTATTACAGTCTTATATTTTATATTTCTATTATTCATTTTTAATTAAAGTTCATATATTTTGAGAAACTTTTCTATATATTGATGCTCACTTGTTCCAGTACCACTTCAATGTATTGCATTAAATTACTTTATTAAATCACTTTGGCACTGTATAAAATCAGTTGTGTTTGGAGGTCTACTTTTGGATTCTGTACTATCATTTATTGACATATGGAAGATCTTTTGCCAACTCCACACTGTCTGATTATAAAAGCTTTATACTATGCCTTAAAATCAAGTAGCTTGAATCATTTTGGTCATAATTTAATTACATTTTTATAACAGTATGTAGTAAAAAACTACCAAGTTTTATGGAGTATATGTGTGTGTATCCGTGAAGCCATTGTAAGTTAATTGAGAGCATCAAATTGATCTAATGACTATAAGGAGTGTGAGAATACTCCATTAGTAACACAAGGAAACAGTTGCTAGAGATGCCTCTAGTCATTTTATTAATATATCCATAACATCCTGATTTTGGCCAACTCACTATTGGCATAATACCACAAACAAGGACTAAAACAAAATGAATCTCACAGTTTTGTTGTCCAAAAACAAAAATGTTTAAAAAGAATGTTTGAAGTGTGTTGAAAATTTCAAAAAAAAAAAAAAAAGATTCTAATTTGGAGAAGACACCCACTGGAAAAGTGGTCCTTAATTGAAAATTAAGTACATTAATCTATACAGTATATATGTTCATGTGCATACACATGCTCGCCCCTCTCACACACACACTTTCTCCATGTAAATATTGACATCATTACTGTTGTGTGACAGTTAAACTACCACGAATTTTAAAATTGCAGAATGGGGTACAGGCATATGGTACTATATTCCATACAAAGTATTATTTTATGAAGTATTAATGTAATAGATCTGTCATAATAAAATGATTAAAATAGTAAAGAGCTGCAGTCAAAATATTGATTTCCAAAGCCTATGTAAATAGACTGTACATGAATGAATCTTTGTTCAGTAAAAATTCCTGTCTAGGTCTAACATTCTTTCTACCAATTACAAAAAATAAATAGAATGAAGAGGCATAAGTAGACTGGGAAACTCATGAAATGTAAAGCAATATTGGAAGGATATTTACATTGAACATTTAGAAATTAAAACAGTGTCATTGTAAAAATAAGAACCTCACAATGGTGTATCCAAATTTTGGTCACATGTATCATTTTTCTCAATAGTGTACTTTCATATGCCCTTTTTAGCTCACTGTTTTCTGTAAAGTGCTAATTAACTCCCGTGCTCATTGTGCTTTGGTCCTCTGTAAACCAATGCAGTGACCGTCAGGGATGCTTCCCGTGTGGGTGTTCTGGAGTGTACACAGTGCACCGAGAGGAGAGAACCGCAGGTGCAATTACAGCGTAAAGTCTCAAATTGCTGATGGTCATAACCTGCTGCAACATCTGGAGCTTATATTTTTCAAATGGTCCAAAAGGTTACTACTTTTAAATTTTAGCATTAGTATCGAGAAAAGTTAAGTCACAGATGGCATAATTTGTTTTTCATGTCACCAGAGAACTTTAATATATCATATTACAATGAAATGCTATAGCCATATAAGCTACTTAAAATATTTTAAAAATTATGTAATTTCTAGACACATTCTCAGAGGCCATATCATTGAGGTCAAGTATTATTAACCTTGAAAAATAAGGACAATATAAAATGACAAAGAAAATGAAAAGATAATTCCCTTTAAGAAACATGATAACCTTTTCATCTAATTTTTTTAATAAATAGCAATGCCTACTCTCCGATTATGTTTAATTTTAATGAGTTTAATATGCTTTATAATGAAGTAGATTGATGATGATATATATAGATAAATATGTTTGCTATAGTATATGTTTACTAATTAAATGTATACGCTTATATATACATGAAAATAAAATAACTAGATAAAAATAATATAAAATGTATCAAGTAAAATGTCAGACATTTCTCACAGCAGTATTTTTTTCTGATATATCTTCTTGGGCAAGGAAAACAGAGGAAAAAAATAAGTGGGACATTTTAACTAAAAAGTTTTACACAACAAAGGAAACCACCAACAAAATGAAAAGACAACCCACTGAATAGGAGAACATGTTCACCAATGATACATCTGATAGGGGTTAATATCAAAAATTTATAAAGAACTTATACAACTCAACACCAAAAAAACAAATAATCTAATTAAAAATGGGCAAAGGATTTGAATAATCACTTATCCAAAGTGCCCCCCCCCAAAAAAAACAAGAGGACAAACAAATGGCCAGTAGACATATGAAAATATCCTCAATGTTACTAATCATCAGAGAAATGAAAATTAAATCCACAATGAGATATCACCTCACACCTGTTACAATGGCTACCATTAATAAATCAACAAACAAAAAGTGTTGGTGAGGTTGTGGAGAAGAGGGAACCTTCATGCACTATTAGTGGGAGTGCAGGTTGGTGGTATGAAGTTTCCTCAAAAAATAAAAAATGGAATTGCCTTGTGACCCAGCAATCCCATTTCTATAATTGGTAGAAAGAATGTTAGACCTAGACAGGAATTTTTACTGAGTAAAAGTTCATTCATCTACAGTCTGTTTACATAGGGGGTGGTGGATACAAATGGTTGCAGGAGGACCAGATAGGATGCTAATTTAGTACTGTATACAGCAGAAAATGGCAGTCAGGACTAGAATAGCAGAAATAAAGAGAAATAAATATATCCAAAAATATCTATAATAATAAAATCATAATATGCTAATTAGACCAGATGACCATCCAAACGAAGCCAGGGCTGCAAGGGAAGCCCAGGTCCCAGGTGCCAGAGGGAAGCTGGTGCTGGCAGCTGGGGGAAGGAAGGCCTACTCTCGCATCAATTTCGTGCATGGGGCCTCTAGAATCTACACTAATAAAAGACAAACATGCAAATTGACTGTACCTTCACTATGCCTTAAGCCATGCCCACCAGCCAATCAGAGTGACTATATGCAAATTAACTCAACCAAGATGCTGGCCAGCAGCCGCAGAGCTGGAGCAAGCAGTTGGCTTGGTTGCCCCAATGATGGAGGAAGCCAAGCTTCCTACCTGCCACAGCCTGGCTCTGAGCTCCACTCAAAGCAACAAAGTTTCAATTATAGAAGGTAAATAAACCCCAGATACCTGCTTTCAGCCGGCCGTGGCCACTGAGCTGGAGCAAGCAGGAGTGGGTTGCCCCTGGCGATGGAGGAAGCCAAGCTTCCCTCCCACCCACCCTGGCCGGCTCTGAGCTCCTCTCAAGGCTACAAAGTTTCAATTATAGAAGGTAAATAAATCCCAGAATAAAAAAAAAAAAGAAAAAAAGGAGAGGCTGGGAGCTTCCAACGCCGGGGGGGCTTGGCCAGCCTGAAACTGGCCCTCAGTCCCTCACCCAGACTGGCCAGGCACCCCAGTGGGGACCCCTACCCTGAAGGGGGCGTGACCAGCCTGCAAAAACCCATCAGCCCCTCACCCAGGCTGGCCAGGCACCCCAGCGGGACCCCCACCCTGATCCGGGACACCCTTCAGGGCAAACCAGCCGGCCCCCACCCATGCACCAGGCCTCTATCCTATATAATAAAAGGGTAATATGCAAATTGACCCTAACAGCAGAATGACAGGGAATGACTGGTCACTATGACACACACTGACCACCAGGGGGCAGACATTCAATGCAGGAGCTGCCCTCAGGTGGTCAATGCGCTTCCACATGGGGGAGCTCTGCTCAGCCACAAGCCAGGCTGATGGCTGCCAGTACAGCAGTGGTGGTGGGAGTCTCTCCTGCCTCCTCAGCAGCGCTAAGGATGTCCGACTGCAGCTTAGGCCTGCTCCCCACTGGCAAGTGCATATCCCCCGAGGGCTGCCGGGCTGCCAGAGGGTTGTCTGACTGCCAGCTTGGGCCCGATCCCCCAGGGAGCGAGCCTAAGCCAGCAGGTGGACATCCTCTGAGGGGTCGCAGACTGCAAGAGGGCATAGGCCGAGCTGAGGGACCCACCCCCCGAGTGCACAAATTTTTGTGCACCTGGCCTCTAGTTTATAATAAAAGTCACTTATACATATCCTAGTGACTCTAAGAGTAGTGGAGTGTTTTCTTTTCCATTGTTTAGAGCAAATAAAATGATTGACAAAATTGATTACCTTTAACTTATTTGGGTTATTTGAATACTATATTAAAGGTATAGGCTCTAAATATTACTTATTCTCAACTCTTTCATTAAAATTAATTTAATTTACACTTTTTAGGATCCTACATTTTTCACTCTACTTGGCTAAGAAAATGTAATGAAAGTCATGTTATTAAATATATAATCCTAACAAATATCAAATCCAAACACATTAATATCTGTGTGGATTTCATTTATCAATTTGGAATCAACACCATCTGCTTTTAGGAACTACAGTTCCCAAAAGCTTTTTTTGGTGTGACACCTGCATAGAGTCTGCTCATGAGAGGCACTAGTAGGGTAATTGTGAGGTGGAAGAAAGGGGAGACTTATTCTCCAGAGGCAGTGGCAGACCTAGGGGATTTGCCAAGCAGCTCCCTAGCCCCTGCATGGCAGTTGCTTTTGTGCTGTAGCTGCTGGGTGGCTGGAGGGGGCTCCCTTGAAATCACTGGTTCCTGTGGTAAGGGAGGGTACTTCCAGTAAGTTCTGGATATTGAAAACACCTGCTCTGAAACACCTCTGGTGAAACCACTTGATTTATTGCTGCAGGATGAATCCTTCAACCATGATTTCTGGCTCCTTGCTCTTTACTCTGCCCAAGCCATAGAACAGGTCAGTTAAGTTTCTAATTCACTGTATACAACATTATATACTGAGTGGCCAGATTATTATGACCACCCCATCAGTACTTCGTTGGGCCACCTTTTGCCTTCAATACTGTGGCGATTCTTCTCGGCATTGACTCCACGAGATGTTGAAAGGTGATGCGTGGAATCTGACACCATGCCTGATGAATAGCACTGTCCAGTTCTGTGAGATTTGATGGTTGTGGAACCAGCTGCCTGATGGCTCTTTTAACTTTGTCCCACAAATGCTCAATTGGATTGAGAACTGGTGATTGTAGGGGCCACCTAAGCAAGGTAAAGTCTCCCTTGTGTTCTAGAAACCACTCCTGCACAATACGAGCACCGTGGCATGGTGCATTGTCTTGTTGGAAGAAGCCATCTCCATTGGGATAAGCCATCAACATGATAGGATGAACTTGATCAGCAATGATACTTAGGAATGTTGTGCTATTCAGACATTTATAATGATCTGGCCCTCTAGCAACTTCAGCACGAACTTATAGCTAATTTGCCTACAAACGTCAGGTGATCATAATAATCTGGCCACTCAGTATATACTTGGAATACAAAGAATACCTTCTGTTTCTCCTGATTGAACCCTAACACATCTAATTTTAGACTTTATCAGACTATGTAAAGCTACTTCAGATACATTCTCAGGCTTTTATTGTGTTTTCCAATACCTCTCTATACATATAGAACACTATAAATCTTACTGGAATTAAAAAATATATATACATTTCCTTTTATTGGACTCACAGCTTTTAAACACAGAGAACTTAACTTTGGATCTACAGTCCCTGGCACTGCAGGGCCTGTGCCTGGCACCAACAAATGCTCAGTCAATGTATTTTAAATGGTTGGTGAAATGTTTATAGCTTTAAGTGAACTTATTTTTCTCAGGGATCAGCTATTATGCTATATATTTTGAAAATAAGAAGAAGAGTGTTATGACAGTATCTGCGTGGACTGCGAAGTATAGAATTTTTTAAATGTAAAATTTTATATTATCCTGCCCTTTATACAGCAAAACTATCTCTAAAACCAATATTGGAGAATTAATGGTGTGGAGCCACAGTTTTATTATTTTTAACAGGTTTAAAGTTTGAGTAACCCATAATAGTTTTTGATAACTTAAAAAGCGGGAAACTTATCTCATTTACTTAAAAGAGAAATGAGAAATGAATTCCATGAAGAAAAATATTACCTAGGGGATATTCTGAATTTTGCAGTATAAAAGACTTTCCCATTCTCATTTTATTAGCTTCATAGATGTAACTGCAAAATTAACAAACCATGAAATTCAACACCACAGCAAATAGTAACAGATGCCTAAATTTGCAGTGGCTGGAGCAAAAACTAAAGAATATATTTCAAGAATTGGAAGAGAGATCATTTTGCTTCTTTTGAAAATTCAAACATTTGCATGCTTTATACATACCCATTTTAACGGTACCCTCTACGTCACTGGTGCACTATAGGAAACATTTCAAAACTCATTGGAGCATTGACATCATGTGTCATTCTTGCAAATATGTTGTAGACAACAGTGATAATCAAAGATACTTGACAGAACTAAAATTAAATACCACATCTTTATGTATATTACTGCCAGTTTACTCACAGTGACTGCATCTCTTTCACTTGACATATTAAAATTACAACCAAATATTATCTCTAATCCAATTAATATGGTAATGGTTAATGGATTTTTTCTTCATACATTTACAAGCTTAATTCTATGGATAATTTTATTGCTGTATGTGTTTATAATTATTTTAAAAACTAGAGGCCCAGTGGGATCTGTCAGCCTGGACTGCGGGTTTGGGCCAAAACTGGCTCCCCCAAGGGGTCCCAGATTGCGAGAGAGTACAGGCCAGGCCGAGGGACCCCACTGATGCACGATCAGGGCCAGGAAGGGACGCGGGAGGTTGGCCAGCCAGGGAGGGACTGTGGGAGGGCTGCAGAGGGTGTCCAGCCTGTCTCACTCAGTCTCATTTGGCCGACCTCAGCAGTAAGCTAACCTACTGGTCAGAGCATCTGCCTCTGGTGGTCAGTGCATATCATAGCAACTGGTTGACCGGTTGACTTTCTGCCTTCTGGTGGTCAGTGCATGTCATAGCGAGCGGTTGAGTGGCCTTAGCATATCATTAGCATATTATGCTTTGGTTGGTTGAACGGATGACCAGACAACCAGACACTTAGCATATTAGGCTTTTATTATATAGGATCTTAAACTTTGTGTAAAATAACTGAAATTATTGAGATAACATTTAGTTCATTTCTAAATCAACTAGGGACCCGATGCATGAAATTTGTGCATGGGGGGTGGGTCCCTCAGCCCAACCTGCACCCTCTCCAATCTGGGAGCCCTCAGGGGAGCCCTCTCCAATCCGGGAGTTTCTGTCTGTCTTTGCAATCATATGAGCGAATTGTCTGAGACCCCAACCCAGTTTGGTTTGGTACTCACAGAATAATAGAGGTCTTTTTTTTTTCTTTGCTCCATTGGTGGAGATTTCCTAGAAGTTGCAGGATATCTTCCTTTTGATTTTTCCTCGACACTCTGACTTTACTTATGTCTCTCACCTTTGCTTTCCTTCCATCCCCCACCCACAACAGTAACTTGCTCCAGGCTCACTTTGCTCTAGTGTCTAGGAGATCCCACAATGCGACTGCCACCAGAACTATGATTACCAGAATTCCTGGTGCTCTCTGCGCTCTTGGTTTTCGCTTCTGGTACAGGGGCTGCAGAAACAAAAAGGACAGGGAACTTCAGCCGCCCCAGACCAGGCTGACAGGACCGGACACTGCAGTGGTGCCCCGGGACCCCGGCCGCGCGGCGCCTGCATGTGTATGCCCGGGCGGCCAAGGGGCGGGAACACCCTCCACGTCGGCATGGCGACACAGCTGGCATCCCGCCCAGCCCCCAGCCACTCCGCGCCTGCGCGTGTGCGCACTGCCCACAGGCCCACCATCTTTGTTGTGTTAATTTGCATACTCAGTCCTGATTGACTGGGTGTTGTGGAGGGATGGTCAATTTACATATTTGTCTATTATTAGTATAGATTACTGTCTCCAAAATAAAATTATACTCTTTAATCCAGGTATTCAGTTTTTAGGATCTTATCCTAAAGACAGATTCAGACATGTACAAGAAAATTTATATACTAGTATAGTCTGTCACATATTGGTGATATTCCTAATGGTGAAAAAGTGAAAATAAGCTAAATATCCAATGATAGTAGAATGACTAAATATAATTTATCTCAAGTATCTATATTTTAGAAGAGATAGATTAAATCATATGGAGAAAATGTATACATTATAATAAGGAATTAACTGACAACAACAATTTTTTAAAGGTTATAAAATATCACCTCCCACTCAAATGCATAGTTCAAATACACACATATGCACATACAAATGAAATCTGTGACTGATATATGTAAAGCAAAATTTTAATAGTGGTTATTCTAAGATGGGACTATATGTAGATATTTTCTTTATCTCCCCCTTTGCACATTTCTATTGCTTAATTTTTTTTATTTTAAACATTAGCAAAAGTACAATGATTGTTTTAAAATCTTAATAGCAGAACATAATTTAAACTATAGAGGACTTTACAGTGAGCAAGGTCTTTACTATTATGTAAATGTATTATTATTTGAATTGTGTAAATGATATTATGAGACTAGTAGATCTCTTAAGTCTTGACTTAGGAATAAAGAGATCATATAATTTTTTATATGATGATCAGGCATAAAATTTCAGAAGCCTGATATGTCCTCAATCAAATTCAAACAATCATACAAGTATCAATTTTTGATAATATCCTAAGGGTACAAATTCAGTAGTAGTTTTTTAAAGAAAAATAGGTAAATCATATGCTGTCATAGGTTATACACTTAGTGAAAAGACATTTTTTTCAAAAATGTTATTTAAAATATTTTAAGTATTCAAATATTATTAAATAGTTTCAGTACAGGAGAATTCATGAGAAATGTACTTACCCACATGTGGAAAGAAGGCTTTATTTTGTGAAACCTTCCCAGAGAAAAATGTTTGAGCTGAGACATAAAGAATCAATAAATAGTTATAAGGCAGAACAAAAGAGCATTTTGAGCAAACAGTAGCCTTGGCTAAGATGCAATACTGGAATATGAACATTTAAAGAACTGTGAAATCCCAGCATTAGAATATAGTTGATATTGACAGAGTAACACAAGGTGCTCTGGGAAAGGTAGGTGGGCCTGTTCAGTCAGGGTTTTCTGCCACCTGAGGCAGATTGTCTTTTATTCTGGGGACAATGGAAAGCCATGCCTAGTTTTTAGTAGAGAAATGGAATTATATTTTGTTGAAAGATTGTTCTCTCTGTACCACTGAGACTGGATTGAAGGAGGAGGGACAACAAATGAATGTTGGAAGATTACCAATAAATTGAGAATGATAGTAACCTGGACCATGGTTGTAGCAATAAAAATAGACTTTAGTAGGCAGATTTGTGGGATTTGGAGCTGTGGGAGTAGAAGAAATCATGCATGACTCACAAGTTTCAAGCTTGAGCAACTGGGTAAATGATGGTGCCATTTATTTAAACTGAACATTGGATGTAGGTAAAATTTAGAAGAAGATAACTTGTGTTTGACATGTTTAATTTGAGCTATCTCTGTGATATGTAAGTGGAGGTTTTGAGAAGGTGGTTTGATGTTTATAGATGGAGTTCCAAAAAAAAAAAGTCCAGATTGGAGTTTGTGAGCATTACTGTAGATGCTCATACAAATTTCACCATATTGTCCCTGAACAGCTCTTATCATTTGCCATTCAAATGATGTTAACATTTTTTTGTCCTTGGGGAAAATATGAATAATAAATTATGACCATTAAGTAAAATAGAAAAATATTTGTGTTTCTTTCAGATAATGCTACATGGAAAAGAAAACAATATGTCAAAATTCTGTTGTAAAGGTTTGTGTGTGTGTGTGTGTGTGTGTGTATAAATACATATATTACCTAATAATAGACAAACATGTAAATTAACCGTCCCTCCACTATGCTCACCAGCCAATCAGGAGAGTATGCAAATTAACCCAACAAAGATGGCGGTTAATTTGCATACGTAGGGGCGAAGCAGCAGAGCGAAGACTGAAGGCTCCGTCCGGAGCTGTGAAGACTGAAGACTCCCTCCAGAGCAAAGGCCTGGGTCCCAGGTGCCGGAGGAAAACCAGTGCCGGCAGCCAAGGGAAGGGAAGGCCTATTGCACAAAGAGATTCGTGCAATGACCCTCTAGTATATAATAAATACTAGTGGCCCAGTGCACAAAATTTGTGCATGGGGGAGTGGGTGTTCCTCAGCCCGGACTGCACCCTCTCTAATCTGGGACCCCTCGAAGGATGTCCTACTGCCGGTTTACAGGGATCGGGCCTAAACTGGCAGTCGGACATCCCTCTCGCAATCCGGGACTGCTGGCTCCTAACCGCTCACCTGCCTGCCTGCCTGCCTGATTGCCCCTAACCACTCTGCCTGTGGCCTGCTTGCCCCCCAACTGCCCCCCACCGCCAGCCTTCTTGCCCCCAAATGCCCCCCACACCAGCCTGATCACCTCCAACTGCCCCTCCTGCTGTCCTGTTCGCCCCCACTTTCCCTGCCCCCTGGCCTGCTCACCCCCAGCTGCTCCCCTGCTGGCCTGTTCACTCCAAACTGCCCCCCCCCCCCGCTGTCCTGATCACCTCCAACTGACCCCCACTGATGGCCTGCTTGCCCCCAACTGGTCCCCGTGCTGGTCTGCTTACCCCCAACAGCCCCACCCCCCACCACATCTGCCCTCTCCTCTTGGCCTCTAACCACCTCTACCTCTGTCCCACCACCATGGCTTTGCCCAGAAGAATGTCCAGAAGGTCTCCTGGAAGGTCTCCCAGTCTAATTAGCATATTACCCTTTTATTAGTATAGATAGAGGCCTGCTGTACAGGTGAGGTCTGGCTGGTTTTCCCTGAAGGGTGTCCCAAATCAGGGAGGGGGTTCCCTGGGGGCATGGGGCGGCCTGGGTGAGGGGCCTGTGGTGGTTTGCAGGCCGGCCATGCCCCCATGGGGTGAGGGTCCCCGCTGGGGGGGCGTGGCCAGCCTGGGTGAGGGGCTGAGGGCCGTTTTTAGGCTGGCCACACCCGCTTCAGGATGAGGGTCCTCACTGGGGTGCCTGGCCAGCCTTGGTGAGGGGCTGATGGCTGTTTTCAGGCTGGCCAAGCCCCCCCAGTGGGGACCATCAACCCATGAGGGTGTGGCCAGCCTGGGTGAGTGGCTGAGGGCTGTTTTTAGGCTGGCCACACCCCCTTGAGGATGAGGGTCCTCACTGGGGTGCCTGGCCAGCCTGGGTGAAGGGCTGATGGCTGTTTGCAGGTTGGTCACGCCCCCTTCAGGGTTGGCATCCCCACTGGGTTCCTGGACAGCCTGGGTGAGGGGCTGAGGGCTGTGTTCAGGCTGGCCACACCCCCTTCATGATGGGGGGTCCCGCTGGGGTGTCTGGCCAGCCTTGGTGAGGGGCTGAGGGCTGTTTTCAGACTGGCCACACCCCCTTCAGGGTTGAGGCCCCCACTGGGGTGCCTGGTCAGCCTGGGTGAGGGGCTGATTGCTGTTTTCAGGCTGGCCAGGCCCCCCAGCGGCGACCCTCAAACCATGGGGGTGTGGCCAGCCTGGGTGAGGGGCTGAGGGCTGTTTGCAGGCTGGCCACGGCCCCGGGCAACCCAGGCTCCCAGACCCACCTTGAGCCGAGGACACAGCTGCTGGAAGCAGGTATCTGGGATTTATTTATCTTCTATAATTGAAACTTTGTAGCCTTGAGCGGAGCCCACAGCAGGCCAGGGCAGGCGGGAAGCTTGGCTTCCTCCATCGCCAGGGGCAACCCAAGCCTCCTGTTCACTCCAGCTCCATGGCCGCCGCCATCTTGGTTGGGTTTATATGCATACTCGCTCCTGATTGGCTTGTGAGTGTGTCATGTGGGTGTAGCAGAGGTACCGTCAGTTTGCATGTTTCTCTTTTATTAGATAAGATATATTTATTAGAAAAAGAATAGGATGTTCCACATAATCTTGTAAATGAGATAGGCAGGTTGTGATCAGATGTCACCAATAAATCCTTTCTAAATATTAATAGAAGTATGTGATGTCTTGGGATTGTCATTTCTATCTCAATGGTTATGCTAAAAATGGATCAAAACATTATCCAATTTGAAGTAGGTTGCAAGTCTTACCTTGAGAGCTTTTCTACCAATAGGTAAATCCCTCTATGCCTACCTTCTTACTAAAATTAGTTCTGATAGTTTGGTTGTCAGGCTCTTCTTTGTTAGAGGACTGAGAGCAACGCTGATTATATCTAAGTATTGCTTAGTGTTTCACTGAAGAGGAAAAGTTGGTGTGTTTAAAATAAAGCAAACAGTCCTGGCCAGTTTTTCTCAGTGGTTAGAGCATCAAGCTGTGGACTGAAGGGTTCTGGGCTCAATTCCCAGGCAAGGACAGGAACCTGGGTTGCAGGTTTCCCAGCCCCAGTAGGAGCACATGCCTGTGGCAACCAATCCATGTTTCTCTCTCAGATAATGTTTCTCTCTCTCCCCTCCCTCCCTTCCACTCTCTCTATAAATCATTGGAGAAAAATATCCTCGGGTGAGGATATAAAAAAATATACAACTAAGAGAAACAGAAACCCCATCTCTTGGACCTTGAACATCCTTTACATTATGTATTAAAACAACCAGTGTCACACAGTTCAATGTCTTTATTACAACCTTTACATTTTCCAAGAAATTCTTAAGAGTTCCACCTGTAGACTTAACTGTTGCCTTAATTGGCTCAATGGATAGAGCATCGGCCTGCTGACTGAAAGGTCCCAGGTTCGATTCTGGTCAAGGGCATGTACCTTTTTTGCGGGCACATCCCCAGTGGGAGGTGTACAGGAGGCAGCTGATCAATGTTTCTCTCTCATCGATGTTTCTAGCTCTCTATCCCTCTCCCTTCCTCTCTGTAAAAAATCAATAAAATATATTTTTTAAAAAAGAGTTCCATCTGTATGACCTGAGGCCCTAAATGTATTTGGATATTTTCCTATAAATTACAAGTTGCTTAAATATTAATTTCTTGGGGCATGCCTTTATCCCCTCAAAAATACATAGACATGGCTTATTTCCTAGCTTTAAATGTAATTGTAGAGAAATCTAATGTCACTCTGTTTTATAGCCCCTGTTACAGGCATATTTTTCTTGCCCTGATAGCTTTTATTTTGTCTCAATATTTCATAGCTCTGTAACTTCGACTATATCTTTATATTGCTAATTTTTTTGTGTACTTGTCTTCCAGAACATTGTATTTACTATCTATCAAAAGATTTCTTTCTCCCATCATCACACATAAATAAAATAAAATATTATTATGATTAGCATTATTTAGAAGAAACAAATATTTGTGTATTTTACTTAATGCTCATAGTTTATTAACCCTATATTTTCTTCTATATTGCTTTTGATTCTATCTTCTATCTATCACCTATCTATCAATTATCTTTTCTTCTTTATTTTAGTTACAGGAGTGACTGTGATATTACCATCACCAGTCCCTACTGTAATTTAATCCTTCTTATCTCTATGATTTTCTTCTCTCTAGTGTACATGTTTATTTCAGGCCTTTCCTTCATGTCCTTGATTTACTATCAGGCTTGCTTATATTCTTCCTTGTTTTGTTTTTCTATGTTTAATTCTAAGTTCTGTGATAGTTTGCTTCAGTTTATTTCTCATGTTGGATCTTTTATATCACATTTTGTAGTCCTTAAATAATCTTATATGTTATCTTTATAACCCCTAATATTACTGAGAGGATATGATACATCTATTGTTAAATTATTTGTTCCTCTCTGTAAAATATGTTATCCAACTGGCTCTTGTACATTTTATATTATTTTTTACTTTTATTTTTTTTCTTTATTGATTAAGGTATTACATATGTGTCCTTAATGCCCCATTGCCCCCCACCCCATCACTCATGTCCTCACCCCCCTGTTGTCTGTGTTCATTGGTTAGGCTTATATGCATGCATACAAGTCGTTTGGTTGATTTTTTGCACAATTTCTGTATGGTCACTACAGTGTTTTTTGTTTTTCTTTTTTCTTTTTTTCCCCCAAAAACAGAGAGTATTAGAATATTTTCAACTTAATTCAGTTTGTTTCTCCCCCAAAATATCACTGTTACATTCTTGTTTTTACTACCACAACAAGTCCTTATTTTGCATAGTTATTTTAAAACTAGTGGCCTTTTGCACAAAATTAGTGCACACTAAAAGGGAATTAATTAGAGGAAATATTTTAATATTGCTATTTGCCCTTTCTCTATAATAGAAGTGACAGAGATGAAAGAAAATTAGTAAAATGTATATGAAAATCTTCCTCCTGTCAGAGTCTGGGGCATGCCGCGGGAACCAGAGTCAACTCCCCACCCACATGCACTTTGAAATCACGCAAGACCCAGACCCTACTGGACTCACACCCATTGGATGAGATCCAGACCCAGCCAGGGCCCACCCCTTTCAAGCCCCACGGGTTGCGGGGGCGCAGCCTCAGGTTTCCCAGCACACCCTCAGGTCCCCCAGCCTATAGTTGGGGTGGGGGGTATGGCCTCAGGTCCCCCTTCAAGCCCCACCAGGTGGGAGGCACAGCCTGAGGTCCCTCGTCAGGCCCTGCTGGGTCAGGGGCACGGCCTCTGGTCCCCTGGCCCAGCACCATGGTGAGGGGCATGGCCTAACGTCCCCCATCAAGCCCCTCTGGACAGGGGGGTGGAGCCTCAGGTCCCCCAATTGGCCCAGTGCTACGCAGCCTCAGGTCCCTGGTGATTGCTCATTACGGCGTGTTACAGGAACCCCACTTCTGCTGTGGGTGCAACCTTCTTGTGATGGCATGATGGAGTGCGGGTGAATTTGCATATTACCTCTTTATTATATAGGATACAAATTTGAAGATTATCTGCTATTATTTGTACAATTATTTCCAAAATACTAGTTTGAAGATGAGGGCTTTATCCTGTGTTTTATTTCTGTATAGATGAGGGATAGTAGGTCAGGGAAAAGAGGACCGTATACACTAATTTTAGTCTTCTCTCAATTATCAGAGTCCCTATGGAGGGCCTTTGTGTTTTGGAGTATTCATTAATACTAGGTGCAACTAAGCCCTGCTCTGCCAGGGACAGTCAGCCCATTTCTCAAATTCACCTACTTCCTTTCAGCCACTTTTTAAAATTCTCTCTGCTGCTACAATTAGGGGAAATAGACAAAATTTAGGTACACTTTTATTTTGATATACTATTATTTATATACTTTATGGACATTTCTGTGACACAAAAGCATCAGTTTAACCAAAGCCACTCAAGAGGTGGGCAACATGGCTTTTTTTGAGGAAATAAAAGTTCATTGTGGATGGAAAATACAGAAAATGAGAGCATGGGGGAAATGGAAATGTTAAAGCTAGGGGAATACACAGTAGCCAGTCTCTGAAGAAACTTGCAGAGACTCAAATATTTGGAAGGGTTTTAGCAGTAAGTGTCAATATGTCATGATTAGATCTGTATTTTTAAAAGGCTTATCTTTTTCCAGCATGGATAATAGGTTAGAAGTGTTTGTGATTGACAATGCCGTTAGGGCCCAGGATAATAATCACTTTTATTTGATTGGTATAATGAGAATTGACAGAAGCACATGGATTTAGAATTGATTTAGTTGGTACGATGATGAAACTTAGAGAAGCCTAATTAGGAGTTATAAATTTGGGAAATATTGACATGTGTAGTAAGTAAGACTATAGATATGAACTCCTTAGAAATCTAGTATTGACTGGGGAAATGAGGGCTTCCATCTGAGCCTTTCTGGTTTCCAGTATATAGAGATGACAAAGAAAAATAGGGAGGAAATGACTGAAAATATGTGGTTAGGAAACTACATGATGTTAACTACATCCCTTAAAATAGATCATTTCTCTTCGGTAAGATCTTTGCTATGCACTAATTATACAGAGGCCAGTAGCGTGAAGTGGTTAAAACCAAGATTTTGGTCATCAGATACTTGGTCTGTTATCAGACCCTGGATCTACTGACTGCCATTATTTGAGCTTCTACAAGTTTTATAAACCTCTCTATGTCTCAGTTCCTCTAGAGTATAATAATTGTTTTATGGCATAGAGTTTTGAGCGTTAAAATATGCACCTGGCATATAATAATGCTAAAAAAACGCAACAGTCATGGTCACAATGTCTGCCATAACTGTGAACTCCAGCACTATGTTACAATTCTCACATTCTCTGTCAAGAAAGAGCTAAATTAAATAGCTATGAAGTCAAGACTATATCTGTGAAATAATTCTAAAATTATCTACACTAATAAAAGAGAAATATGTAAATTGGTCATCACTCCACTATGCCCACCAGCCAATCAGGATGAGTATGCAAATTAACCCAACAAAGATGGTGGGTTAATTTGCATACGCAGGCATGGGGCAAAGACTGAAGACAACTGAAGACTGAAGACTGAAGAGGCTTGGCTTCTCCGCTGTGGCCAGACCAAAGGCCTGGGTCCCAGGTGCCGAGGAAAACTGGTGCCGGCAGCCAAGGGAAGGATGATCTATTGCGCGAATCTTCATGCAACGAGCCTCTAGTAATCATAGAAAAGACAATGTATTCAAAGATTATGTCAATCCAGTTAAAGGAAAGCAATCAGAGATCATTTGTGGCAATTAGAAAAGTCTACATGAAAGTCATTAGTTCAAGTTCCTTTAAATGGAGTTGAGCCAGGCTGGTCTGCCTGGAGTGGAAATTATCTTGTGAGAAGAAATCTTTTAGGTATCAGTTGTAATTCATGGAGTTTCTAGAAAACACTGCTCAGTAAAATTATATTGTGAGCCACACATAATGGTCAGTAGGGTCATTCAGCTTTCATAGGCCTAGGACTGAAACACAACTGAGGTCAATATGTTATCTTTAGTCTGACAGAAGCTAATTCCCTTGATCAACAGACTGGAGGCTTTATTCTTAAGTTTGACACTGACCAAGACCTGACTGATGTCCTAAGGGCTTGATGATCAAGGGAGTGGACATGCAGTATGCCAAACTGCTATTAGACTGCACAATGCTTTGAATTAAGGAAAAAATCATATTAAGGATATGAATTTTCTATGAATTTTCCACCCAACTTCCTAATTTGTGCAAATGAGATATTCACAGTGTGCAGTTCTGATTGGATGGTGCAGGTTTCAATCAATCCACTGATAGATGAATCCAGGGTTTTCTTGTTCTTGGTGACTTAGATGGTGTAAACAGATGGGACAGAGTGTGGGAAGCTGAGAGTCCGGTCTAAGGTTCTTCACAGTACTCTATACTGAGTATGTGAGAAGCCCCTGTGAGAAAATGGCCATTAGGCTTCTGTTATTTATAAGACTTGGGTCCTCAGCTGACCATGTTAAGTCTATCTCTGTGGATAAGTTTCTTCTCAGATCAAATGACTCTATCTTTTTGGGGTCCGCAGAGATAATGAAAAGAGAGTCTGATCTTACAGTTAGGCAGCTTATTGAAGCCTAAATCTGTTTTTAAAGTAAAGAATATGACCAGAAAAGACATTAACTGATTTGGAAAGTGTATTACTTCTAGAGCTCACATATATATTGCTCTTTATACCATCTGGTTCCATCATATTTTACTGAGGTGTGCACAGGTTTTCCATTGGGCAAATGACACTTTGCATCATAAATCAACTTGTTTATATAAATGTGGGAGGGGCAATAATTTTCCCTCTAACTTTCTGGTGTAGACCAAGAGTAATTTTTGACTGTAATAAAGAATAAAGAGCATTCATTAGAGCAAAGGGAGCTGCAGCCCAGAGACACAGATTCAGATAGCAACTTGAGTTATGCTCCACTGAGACAAAGGGGAGGCCCCCTTTTACAGGGAACGTTTTTAGCCATGTTCTCAATTAGGTCCATTTGATGTGAATGAGGTACCCAAATCACGCAGTTCTGATTGTACAGAGCAGGTCTCAGTCCATTGAAGACAAAACTAGGGTTTCTCTGTAGTGGTTGACTCAGATGGCATTAGCAAGTGGGCATAATGTGGGAAGCTGAGATTTCAATCTAAGGTCCTTCCTAGTACACAGAATATGTGATAAGCAAATGGCTGCTACACTCTTATTATTAGTATATAATGTAGAGCCTAGTTTGACAGTGGGTATTCCATCCCAGCACATAAATTCCTTCTCAGGGTTCACATCAAATAAATCTTTGTTTTTGGGGTCCACACTGGATTCTTGACTGAGATCCTCCAGTAATGAAAATACTGATTACTAGAAGAAAAACAAACAGAAGTTTAATGATATGTACACCTCCTAGATATAAGTGAGAAAGTTAGGAAAACTGAGTAAATCCCTGAAATTTTCCAAGACACCTTAAATACCATCTCTAGCTAAAGACAAAAAAAGATGTTAAGGGATGGGGACCCAGTTATAGGAGACTATCAGGAAAATTACAGTAACACAGATAAGGTCCTTAGGTTGATTTAGGTCATTGCCTTCTCCATTGATCCGAGTTTATTGAGATTATTGAGATTCTCTTCTGGTACAGAGAGTGAGACACCCCTACAAATGGAGATTTCCCTTATAAATGTAAATGTCTATTACAAAGGGGTAGTTTATATTGTTTTCAGAGCTTTCCTTGTGTCTGCTATTTCTTAAAAATAATAAGCCTAAAATAAACCTTATGCTCAAGAGACATATTTTGTGGTGGCGTAACCTGCTTCTCTTCATATGTAAGCTTTTTCATGAACTCAGTTGCTGAAATTGCTAATTAGAACTTAAAAATATAATTAACATCAAATAGCAGGTATGTGGATTGATTTTTGCTAAATAATAAGTATTATTCATTAAATCTGGCATATTCCTGGCAAGCTATACTACAAGTTTCCTTACTATATAACATGGCATGAAAAATTATTATATTTTAGTAATAATTAAAACTATTCTTAGCACTATATTGTCAAACAGAAACTGAAAAAAAATTTACGTGACAGATGGTAGTGTCAGCAAAGGTAGCTAGTTATTGATATGAGGAAGATAGCTAGTTATTAATATAAGGAAAAAAGCAAAAGGGAAAAAATAATCTTAATAAACCGGGAAGCAGAAGCAGGTAACAGAGCAGAATTCTGTATTGTTTACAGGTAAACAAATTAACTCACACACCCCAGGAAACTGCCTCTAGGGAAACTTAATCCTGGGAACTGGACAGGAAATCTCCATGGGGAATTCCTCTGCTTGGAATCCACAAACAGAAGGTGGTATAGCAAAAGTGGAGATTTATTGAAGCATAAGTACAGACTCGCATGTGGGGAGGGGAAAGGGTCCCACTGACTTCCTGTTTCCATGGTTTATAAAGGCTGCAGTTCCTATGTCCTGATATCCCCTCTGATTGGTCAATATTCCCTTTTGAATTGGTTACTATAGTAACTCCTGAGGCCCTCCTCCCTCATTGTCCTCCCATTCCTTCTAGGCTTTCTTCCTTCTTTATTTTGTAAATATAGACCTTTTTTGGCTACTTCCAGTTCCCTTGTCTTATGGAGATGTAACTGCACCTGGCTTCCTTGAGTTATGGAAATGTACCTTCTCCCCATCTGTAGCCCTATTTTTTTCCATGGACCCCAATTCTAAAAATACCCTAACCCTACCTATATTCCCCTACAATTCCTGTTTCAGTCAGATTCAAACAAAGAACTGCAACATATATAAACCAGAGACAAAGGGACATGAGGCAGGATTTTTTTTTTAAATTTTTCCCATTAAAGAGAGAGGGAGAGAGAGAGAGAGAGAGAAGGCTTTTTCCATTGGTGGACCCCTCCCCATGGGGTCTCCTTTGGGGACACCCCTGCCCATATGGAGTTTGTATCTGCTTCCAGTAAACTACATTTTTTTTTTATTAAAGAAGCCTTTTTGTCCTCATGAGGACAAGTACCCAGGGGAAGAAAAGTCTGCATCCTGAACCCCACATTTCATTTATAAAGAAGAGATTTATTGGAGATGTTTTTGGTAATGATAGGGTCCCCAAAAGAAGAACACAGGAACCCAAAAGGGGTAAAGAATTATAACTGTATTAGTTCATCTGGAGACCAGATGGGCTGAGCACCCAGGGACTGGGGAGTCTGAGGTTTTAAAGGACTGTAGGTGGGCTTTTCCAGCAGGGAATTCTCTGGGATGTCAGGATCCTGGGCAAGTCTGGAGAGGAAAGTTATTGGTCTTAGCAAATGGAATGTGGTCTTAGTGAAAGGGAACATCAGTTGCAAAATGACCTAAAGGTCAGTTTCCCAGGGGAGGGGATATTGACTGGATTATTTGATCAGATCTAAGAGGTAAATCATTATCTAGATTTGTTAGGTAGGAAGATAGACATGAGTGGCTGGGGTGGGGCCTACCCTGGGCTCCTCAACAGGGGTCAGACCAACATTGCCTTCAGACTGCCTCTCTATATGGGTGGCCCAGCAGCTAGCACACCACCAGTAGGCAGGTTTGGAACCAGCCAGTTCTTGGCACAAGTTCAGAGGAAAACGATATGACCTCATTGTGACCTTGCTAGGGTCTTAGACTAATAATAATAAAATTTGCATTGTGGTTTTGACAGTCTCCATCTCCAATGGGTTTTTTTGCATGCATTATGGGTAAGGGCATGTGCAGAAGTAACATAGTTATTTAACCCTTTTCTGTCAATCATCCATGAATGCAAATGAAAATCTCCATCCAGAAAATCCCTCATTTAAATCATATAACCTAGGAGTTCGGGGCCTCTCTCTCAACTGGCCCACCTCCCACTTGGAGTACAGTATTTTTCTGTGCATAAGACTGCCCCCACTTTTCCAACCCAAAATTAATAAATCAATATTTTAAACATAGTAAGGCATTCTTATAGAATGTAGGTGTTTATTCTTTGGAGAGCACTTCCTATGTGGCCAGATGACCTACATATGTCAATAATATTATTATTAACTAGAGTCCCGGTACACGGATTTGACCTGCGGGGATTGGGCTGAAACTGGCTTTCCAACAGGCCAGGCCAAGGGACCCCACCGATGCACAGTCGGGGCTGGGGAGGGACCGCAGGAGGGCTCCAGTGCATATCCAGCCCATCTTGCCCAGTCCTGATCGGCTGGACCCCAGCAGCAAGCTATTCTACCGGTCAGAGCATCTGCCCCTGGGTAGTCAGTTAGCTTCACAGTGACTGGTTGAATGGTTGAACAGTCAGACACTTAGCTTATTAGGTTTTTATTATATAAGATAGTAATAACTACTAATACTTATTGAGCACTGACTATATGTCAGACACTGTGTTAGGAAGATTACATGCATTTAGTCTTCTAAATAATCCTGTGAAGCAAGTATTTTATTGTTTCCCAATATACATATACAAAATATAAGGCTCAGAAAGCTTTGTCCAAGATCACAGAGGTGTAGAGAAATGATATTGAGGTCAAAAGAACATGATTCAAATTCAAGATACCTGACACAGTACCTGTGATCTTAACCATGATCTTAACCATACTGCCTACTTAAGATTCCCACCATAAGATTATGAGGTAGCTATTATCCTTCCATGTCAGTAGGGAAGTTGATAGTTTAAGTAGTTAATTTCCTGAGGTATTTTGTTTTACCTGAAAATGTATCTAAAGCATATCTTGCTAGTTTGTGTAGTGCATAGTAAGTGATCAGTACATACCGATGTTATTTTAAATATTATTTAAGTTATTTAATCAGCACGTGGACAAACTACGGCTTTAGCCAGGTCTTTGTTCCAAATGCATTTACTGATTGCCAGCACAAAAATAATGAATAAAAGTTCATTGTTCCAATTCTTTCAGTGCTATAGATTAAAACTGATTCAACTATTTTAGTTATGGTAATAAGAAAAGATAATGCCACTTTTATTATAGGTTAGTTTTCTTATAAAAAATAAATAAAAGGGCTAACTTTTCTAAGGCACTTTTCTCTTAGACTCTATTAACATCTGTAGCACTAAACACTCCTATTATTCCAAGTTGTAGCTTTATCTTCCTTCCCAAGGTTCACATTGCTGTTCACTGAATCACAGAACGTTTTCTTTTCTAATCATGCTTTAGTTACATTTTACATCATCCTGGGTTGTGCTCCAAGGAATTTTAGGAATTGAGCACTAAACCTGAAGCATTATTAGCTTATAGCTAATAAACTCAGATATTCATTTTTATCATTCAGCAGGCAGTTAAAATAAGGACACTGGGATTTTATGGTAGTAGTTTGTACACTTACAAGTGTTATGATATTATTTTTATGTCATAACCTCAAAATGATGCTAAGGAGAGAGCATGGTTTGATAGAAAAAGGATAGATTTTGGCACTGGACAGATTTGGTACAAACCCTGGCTCCCCCACATTCTCATTGTTGATTTTTATGTGTTACTTCAATTTTAGCTCTTGGTATCTCATTTTCCCAATTTATAAAGTGGGATTCATAAAATCTACCTTACATGTCTTGAGGATTCAAAGTAATATCTGAAAAGGGATTCTATAAGTAGTAGTCATTATAAATTAAAGTCTTATTTCTCAATACCACATACATTGATATAATAACCTTTGGGTTTTCCAATTTTATTTTAATGAACTTGTGAGTTTGGAGAGACTTCTTTTGATAGAAATAAAATTACCTGCTGGTATTTGTCAATTAACACTTCTAGTATTAGCATGCATTTCTGTTCGTCTTCATAACCTCATCATCATCATCATCAAATCTGTTCCCACTATCCTAGTGGAAAATCTATAATGACCTATGAGTCTAAATGGAAGGTTAACCAGGTAAAAGCTATTAACATTTTATTAGCAACTTAGCTGCAACTGTCTTTACAAAAATTTCATTTTAAGAGAAGTTTTCGGATAATTTTTTTCTATTAAACAATTGAGTCTATATCTATTTTCATTTTTTAAAATATGGCTTTTAACTTCAGCTATGTCATTGGATTCAGAAAGGAACATTCAATCATATTTAATGGAAATAACTTGTGAAATTTGTAGAGAGATGACTTTGATGATGCTTTCATTAATTGAAGGTTGCTATAACAACTGAAGGTCTACATTTACCAGCTCATAGTTACAAAGGGAACTAGCTGTCCTATATCACCTTTATTATAATTCTTAACACTAGCACATGTGTGGCATGCCTAATTTATCTCAAAATGATATTGAGGTGAAAAGAACATGATACAAATGCAAATATAGGAACTTATGTCCATTATTCTTAGCACAAAGTATCACAATTTAACTCAACTTTTCTGTCCCTGAATATTTTAGAATGTACTTATGATTTCAAACATATAATTGTGCCCAGGAAATGTTCCTCAAACAGATCTTTATAAGATTTTCTAAATGCTATTTTAATTTTTTTATCTAGCTTTAAATCTAAATATTAGACAGATCCTTTTATCCTATGTAATATTCACACTAGTTAAGCAGTAAATACATGTTTGTTTAATGAAAATTATATTAGAAAGTAAATAAATGATTTCATTTTAAAAATAGAAAAAATTAATCTCCTCTGGAAATCGACATAAAGTACAGCTGCCAGTCGTAGTAGGTGTGTAGCCCAGACATCATCTTGCTGAGGCAAGACATGTGTCAAACCATAAAAATCAGTATAGTTTCCAAAAGATAAAATTTTAAAAATATGTAAAAATAATATTATCCCTGTTTGAATCAGCTAATTAAAATTTTAATTTCAGTCTTTTCTGGGATTCTTTCTTTTATCCTCAGTGCTGGTAATTATATTTGGTAACACAAAAAACTAATGGAATGGTTCTATTTTAGTAAGGTTCTATTTTAGTATGGTCAAAGGGCCTTCTTTTAATCAAATTATTTACTACCTGCTATTAACAACCTAGAATTCTCTCATTAGTATAATATTCACTTAGTTGAATTTTGTTAATATTTTTTAAAATCCTGGGAAGGAAGGCAACATTTTAATTAGTCATTTAACACCTTTTTTTTCAAACATTTTAACAAGCCTGCACTTCTCTGTAGCACCAATCTGCCTACCTTACCTGAATATTTGAGCTCCTTTTCCTCTGCCACCATAGCTGCAGACACACTGGCTTAGTCTCATGTGTGAAAATGAGAGTGGGGAAGGACATGTAATGAGAATAGAGCCACAGTTGTCTAGTAATTATTCACCTCACTAACTATAGGTAAGAAGTTTTCTTACAGGCCCTGGGAAACTGGAGGATGAAACAAGGCTGTAAAAAGATAAGATGCCTCAATGGGTCCATGACTCAGAAAAGAAATACACTTTGAGAGCAGACCAAGGACAGGACATGCTTTGATTTGGTTGCGGCATCTGGACCCTGACTCCCTCCCGGAGTTTTTCTCAGGAACGCTGATCATTCTTTGGTCCCAGGAGCAGGCTGAGCTGTTTGTAATATCATAGGAGATTAGTCACCTTGTTATCGGATTTTGAGCTCCTGAAGGCCGGACTGCAGACTCTACCCTCCCCTTTCCAAGTTACTACACTAGTAGCTCAAAGCTGCACGTAGCTGTCTTCTCCCTCGTGTGTATATAACCAGCCAACTGGCAGGGGGGGTCAGAGCAGATTTTTGTGGGTGACCAACTGCTCTCCCATACTGCCGGCAGTATTGGAATAAATGCTCATATATGATTCAACCCTGTCTCTGCTTAATTGGCTCAAGTGGTGACAAGCAGCCTGGACCCCTTGGTTGTCTGGTTACAAAAACATACTCTGCCTATTCCTGCCTTGATACCATCTAGCATGCTTCTACTTTGATTGTAACTATCCATATCTCACTGTGCTGAACTCTTTCCCCCAGCAGATATAGCCAAGAATACAGGACTATCTCTCCCCACAGTTTCTGGTTTTTATGGAAGGGGCAGGTCACCAGCACGTCTGATCAAGCTCAGCTCCATATTTAACAAGTGTTGTTTTAGGAAAGTACAACTGAGATATACTTCTTCCACCCAGCACCCACTGGTAAGGTGGAAACTCTACCCTAGATATGGCAGGGGAAAGATGCCGGGCTCAGATTTCCCTCAGCCTATCTACTCAGGGTGGGAGCGTTCCCAGAGAGGGAAGCTGAGGTCAGACACTGCCAATGCCACTTCGTGCCTTACAGCAGAGCAGAGTCCTCATCCTGAGAAAGCAGGTCAGGAGACAGGGTCCCTAACCCTGGGGGGAGATGTACATGGCTCGTTTTTATGACTAGTTCTTGTTTCTGTCTATTTGTTGCTTTTATAATGTCATGCAGCCCAGACCACACACTCTGAATTTCCAGAAAGAATACCTCTCAGTTTCTTTCTGGAACTCTAACGATCTTCTTTATTTCTTTTTCCTTCTGTCTGCCATTTTCATGGGTAAAGAGAAAGACCATTTCTCATTTTCCATGGATCCAGAGTGTCTATTGGATGCAGTTAAATTGTATAACATTATATTTACAATTAAAACAGCACACATTTGTTTGAAATACTTTTCAAAGTGCATGTAACACATTAAGCAATGGTTGTATAACTTTCTAGAAAGGATAGCACTAACATTTTGAGTACAGCTATTCTAGTTGGAAATCAATTTTTATTACATATTACTATATTTAATTTTTAAAACTCAGTTTTAGTATAATGTATTTATTAGTTGCTCAGGTGGCCATAGCAAAATACCATAGATTGGGTGACCTAAACAAAAGAAATTTATTTCCCAGAATTCTGGAGGCTAGGAAATTTAAGATGAAGATGCTATAAAATAGGTTTTACCTGAGGCCTTTTTTCTTGGTTTGGAAGTGGCCACATGAACTCTTCTTCCTGTGTGGGTGAAGACAGATATGTCTCGCCCTTCCCCTTACTAGGAGACCACTTGTCAGGTTAGCCTTCCACCTTTATGACCTTATTTAATCTTAATTACATCTTAAAAGACCTATCCCCAAATATTGGCCCTCGGAGGCTTCTGGTTTCAACATGAATTTGTGTGCAGGGAGGCAAACATAATTCAGTCACTAGCATTTATATTGGGCTTTACTGTGAATATGTACTGGAATATTGAAGCATTGCCATACTAAGAGTCTATATTAATGCTGCATATACTTAAAAATGTTTATTGGTGTGATTTCCTTGACTGATGAAGTTTAGTACTTGACTACTCTTTCCTTTTAGGATGGCTTCCAAATGTCCTATAAGCTTTGCTAGGACTAATTTTATAGTCCTGTTCATAGCAAAGTCATTATCTCTTAGCAGTTTCTGAGTGATTTTCCAAGGTTATTTCATGTATTGAGCCTGTAAACATTCCAATATGATATTTACTTCCAATTTCATTGTATAATTTTCAAATATGCCTGCATAAAATGTATTGATTAAGACTGAATTTAATACACAACCTCAACTTTTGCTTTGGAGAAGAGGATAGATCACAAACAGCAGAAATCTAAAATATATTTGCCAAATACCAGTTAGTAACCTAAGGATATTATTAAAATAATCTGGATTAAAATATTTAACTTGATGCTAATATAGTTTATATGTGCAAAATACAATAAGTGCAATATTGATCTTTGGTGAAGATGCAAAGGCAATTCACTACAGAAAGGAAAGTTTTCCAACAAATGGTAATTGAAAAAATAGAAATTCATACTCTAAAATGAAAGTTACATGGATATGAAATACATAACTTATACCCTACACAAAAATTAACTTCAATGAGTTATAGATTGGTTATCATCAAGAAGAAAAGGGATAACAGATGTTAGTGAGGGTATGGAGAAAAGGGAGTCTTCGTGTACTGTTGTAGATATATAAATTTCCATAGCCAATATGGAAAACCATATGAAGAGTCCTCAAAAAATAAAAAAATAAACTATCATATGATTCAGCAATTCCACTTCGGGAGATTTATCTGAAAGAGACAAAACCATCACTTGAAAAGATATATGAGCCACCATGTTCATTGCAGCATTATTTACAATAACCAACACATGGAAACAACTTAAAGGACCATCAAAGGATGAATGGATAAAGAAAATATGATATATATTCTCCTGATGGTTAATGATGTTGACCAAATTTTCATATAACTTTACTTTTTTTCTCTTTTACATAGTAACGTATAGAATTCCATATTTAGCCTTGCAGATGGAAAAGCATTCGTAGCAAAAAATTTAGTAAAATTGGGAAGGAAGGAATATAGGATTTAAGGTGCACTAAAGCCTTTTTTAGTTAGTGGAATTTTATACTACTAGAGGCCCAGTGCACAAAAATTTGTGCACTCGGGGGGGGGGGGGGGGCGGGGAGGGGGGTCCCCCAGCCTGGCCTGTGCCCTCTCGCAGTCTGGGACCCCTCGGGAGATAACGACCTGCTGGCTTAGGCCTGCTCCCGGGGGGCAGAGGGCAGGCCCAATCCCTAGGTGCAGCCCCTGGTCGGGCTCAGAGCAGGGCTGATTGGGGAGTTGGGGCGCCGCCCCCTGTCATGCACAGAGCAAGGCGGATTAGGAGGTTGCGATGCCACCCTCAGTCACTCTCAGGGTGGGGCCGATTGGGGGGTTGGGGCACCACCCCTGTCACACTCAAGGCAGGGTCGATGGGGAGGTTGCGGCACCACCCCCTGTCATGCACAGAGCAGGGCCGATCAGGGGGTTGGGGAGCTCCCCCCTGTCACGCACAGAGCAGGGCCCATCAGGGGGTTGAGGAGCTCCCCCCTGTCACGCACAGAGCAGGGCCCATTAGGGGGTTGGGGAGCTCCCCCCTGTCATGCACAGAGCCGCAGGGCGATCAGGGGATTGGGGAGCTCCCCCTTATCAGGCACAGAGCAGGGCTGATCAGGGGGTTGGGGCACCTTCCCCTGTCACGAACAGAGCAGGGCAGATAGGGAGGTTGTGGCCCCGCCCCCTGTCACACACAGAGCCGCAGGGCAATCAGGGGGTTTGGGCGCTGCCCCCTGTCACGCTGATCCCGGTGCTGGGAGGCATATTACCCTTTTACTATATAGGGTAGAGGCCTGGTGCATGGGTAGGGGCTGGCTGGTTTGCCCTGAAGGGTGTCCTGGATCAGGGTAGGGGTCTCCACTGGGGTGCCTGGCCAGTCTGGGTGAGGGGCTGAGGGCTGCTTTCAGGCTGGCGGTTGTTGACTGAAGCTCCCAACCGCTCCTTTTTTTTCTCTTTTTTTTATTTTATTCTGGGCCAGCTTTAGCTCTGGCTCTAGCTCTGAGGCTTCCACTGCTGAGCGTTCTATAATGGAAACAATGTATAACTCCAGCTCTGAGATCCCGGCCTTCTCTATTTGTTAGAATGTTTCAAACTGCCAGCTCAGAGGCCGGCAAGTCAGGCGGAGAACGTTGGAGTCCGCAGTCACTGGAGCAAGCAAGCCTCATGTTCGCTTCCAGCTGCCTGGCTGCCGGCCGCCATCTTGGCTGACAGTTAATTTGCATAAGGATATGCTGATTAGCCAATGGGAAGGGTAGCGGTCGTACGCTAATTACCATGTTTCTCTTTTATTAGTGTAGATGGTGTTCAAAGTAAACAGGACACTATCATGAGATAAAGATTTCAACTGTAGTAAGAAGTGATTTCTATGTTGTGATAATTTCTACATCAATTCTGATATGAGTTTTCTTTGTATAGAGACTAACTCCCACACGTCCACATTAAGATGGTAGACAGGGACAGAATAACCAGAGCAAACGCTCTTACTTACGGGAAACAGCACTTCTGAAATTCTCCCCCTGGGGAAATACTGTGAAGGCTGCAACCCCGTGGAAGAACCTTCCTTGCTTCCACCCAGTTTCTGCTCTCTGCACAACCTTGTTCGTTTTTCTTGATGATTTCTCTGGGAGACCTCCTTTTTTACAAATTAAGTTTCTAAAACTCAGGACATAGTAGGCTATGGGGACATAACACTGTTTGAATGTCTTTCATATGTTTAAGATCACTTCTGCCTGAGGAGCTTGAAGATCCGACTTTCTGGGTCTCAAGCAGTCACCACCACGGCTAGCCTGGGGTTTCCTCAAAGTGAACTCTCAAACAAACATTATAGATAGGGTTTGTGACTGTTTGATTCCTGGCATCAGTTTGCCAGGAGCCACACTCACTGTTGTTTGCACGTTAGTTCTTTGGATAGACAATACATCTCCTACTTGCTGCTGCAGGTATTTTGAGGCTTTGGGGATTTTGTGGGAAAGGCTTAATCAACCTTTTCCCTGAAATATTTTATTCAGTTAAAAATACGTGACAGACACCACCCTTGTGCTCAGATATAACCCCTAATTCAACTTTATTTGTTTGAAATTGTACTGTGTTTGCCTAGATTTTCTCAAACTTTTTGTGGGGCTTAGGGGGTTTCAAAATCAACTGGCTTTTACAACTTGGAAAAACCCTAGATTTCTCCAATTTTTATACTCCGTTTTATTTCTTCTTTCCAATCTCCTAATTCATTCCTTGACTTTATTTCTCTAACACTTTTCCATATATAGCCAATAAAAAATACTACTTATATTCTATTTTCTGAACTATTTTTCTATAGCTACACATTCAGAGGTCAATCTCTGACTTCCAAATTGTCTCAAGTCACAGTTTTATCAAATGTTTTGCCACTGTGTTAAATGGATTTCCATCTTTCTAGGTGTCAAAATGTTCTATTATAAATTTTCTTAAAGTATTAGTTTTTCCTATTGATGACCCATATTCATTCAGAAAAGTTATATTATTCAAATGATTTGATTTTTTAAAATAAAACAATCTGTAACATGTTTAAAAATTTATTTAATAACTGCTGAATTTAAATTTGGTACATTGCACAGAAACCATTACTCGCCAAATTCCAATAACATAAAGTAATCTCTCTCATACTCTATCAGATGCCATAGCTTTATCTTTGTTTTTAATAGAATGGACTAAATTAAGAAAGTCATTTCCTATTAATACCTATAAGAATATGAAGATAATTGGAGAAAATTCTAGTAATTTGTCAAAAATGAAACCCAGATTGTAGGAAGAATAGTGATCAGATTCCTTAAACAAATTTAATATTTGTGTGACACTGCATTTGGGAGGTAAAAATGAGGGCTTGTATTTTTGACAACAAGGAGTTAGCAATCACAAATTCCTTATTGAGTAGATATCTCAATTCTCTGAAAGGTTATACAGGGCGAGGGCTACCATAGTATGTCAGGAAGAGAACCAGGGCAGAGTTTCAGATAAGTGGAAATTAGATAAGGACCTAATTATTTAAAATAAAAGGCCATCCAGTGTATTTGTTATAAACCAGTATGCTAGTTACTATAACCAATATAGCAAGGAATACCATGTGTGATTAAAAGTTAAGCTATCAATAAAATATTTTTAAATTATCATTATTTATTTTTTAAAAGTTATCACTGAACTCGTAGATACAGAGAACAGATTGGTGGTTGCCAGAGGCAAGGGAAAGGGGGAAGGTAAAATGGGTGAAGATAATAAAAAGGTACAAATTTTCCAGTTATAAAAATAAGTTGTGCTATATAATGTACAGCATGGTTAATACTACTCTATTGTCTATTTGAAAGTTGCTAAGAGAGATCTTAAAAGTTCTCAGGACACATTATCACTATGTATGTTAATAGATGCGGGGGGGGGGGGGGTCGGGCGGGGGGGGAGGGCAGGTCCCTCAACCCGGCCTGCACCCTCTCGTAATCCGGGACCCCTCACATAGGATCCCTCGGTCTGGCCGGTGATCAGGGCCTATCGGGGCTTTTCTTCCCCGGGCTGCCGGCAGCTAGCCCCACCCCCACTGCTGCCACTGCTTTCCATCTGTGCAGCACTGCCCACCTCTCCCTCCCCACCAGTCGCCTCCCTCTGCAGGCCACAGGGGTGGGGTGTGATTGCTTGCCTGGCCTGTGCTTCCCTCTGTGGGGCTATCGCTGGCCAGCCCCACACATGCACCACAGCATTGCTGGCTGGTGGCCTAGGGCTCCCTCTGTGGGGCAATCGATCGTGGGGCTCCGAGATCGATACCCAGCAGTGGGAAACACTCCCCCCCACCCCCCCCCTCCACCGTCCACCTGGCTGGGGCTCTGAGATTGATCACCATGCAGAGGGTGGCCTGGGCCTCCTTCTTTGGGGTGATTGAGGAGACGCCCTCCATCATCTCCCCACCAGCTGGTGGCCTGGGCCTCCCTCTGTGGGGTGATTGTGGGGCGGGCACAGTAAGCCACTCTGATATAACAAAGCTCCCTAGTTTTATTGGAAAGCCGGGAGCTGTTTCACTATTGTGAAGCACACCAAGTAGAACATTTATTGCTATTATGCCAAATAAATGAAGTGAAACAACAAAGGGCCTTTAAATGAGCTGTATTTTATGGCCAAAGCACACAGAAGATTAAATGAAAAACCAACTTGGAATTCACTCAGCCATTTTACTTATCTGTGTGTATCAGGGAGCACAGTCCGCTCAGAGCAGAAGAAGCCCTAGGTTCCGGTGCTCCATGATTAGGGCAGAGCCATGAAAGTGCCTGAACCAAGAATTTGGAAATTAGGCGTGGTGTATCATATTTGAATTATATACTTTAAAATACAAAGAAGAGAAAAAGATAAGAGCTGTTTATTTTCCAACGTCATGTGCATACAGTAATGTCAAAGGGATTTGAATTCCACTGGGAAAATGTACTCATATTTAAGTATGTTACACATCCACAATTAAGGTATTCTAAAATGTCCTATTTAACACCCAAATTCTTTAAGCTTTACTTTCTAAACTTTTAATAATGTGATTTTGGAAGGACAAAGTATGAACTTCTCGTTTTCATATTTTGACAGGTGTCTTCTGTCCTGCTTTTTAAATTCATGCTCAATATAATTTTTATTATTCTTATTAGCCTGAAAGACACATGTTACTATAAAATAAATTTAATAATATGGGGATATTAATTTGTGTGGACCTGTGGCAATGTTAATTCTAAAGAAAAGTGGTATATACTGTCATAAGGTCTTGCAGAAAATCAATTGCTATACATATTTAAAATCAGTGTGATGTTGGAATGGGTTACAATGATATGTTATTGATCTCTCCTTAAAATATTGTAACAACCATAATCCGTTTACTGGGGCCATAACATTATCTATATGTGAGGCCAGCAGCAGTGCTAATTTGATATCTGTCAATTATTCTCTAATCCTTTTCTTTCATAACAACAAATTTAGAGCAGAAATTTGCTAGCCTTAAGGCAGCAAAAAGCATTTGTTTCTTAGTGCTGCTATTGCTTGTTCTCTCTTTAAGTTTGTTTAATCTCTCCCCAATCCTGAGCCACCTGCTTTCAAAATGCAGGAGAGTTTCAAAGGAGTAAAGTGGGGGCGGGAGGGAGGGAGGGAGAGAGAGAGAGAGAGAGAGTGAGAGAGAGAACAAGGAGGAGGAGGAGTTGAGCAATGACCTATGAACCAAAAGGTCACAGTTTGATTCCCAGTCAGGGAACATGCCCGGGTTTGGCGCTCAATCCCCAGTAGGGGGCGTGCATGAGTCAGCCAATTAATGATTCTCATCATTGATGTTTCTATCTCTCTCTCCCTCTCCCTTCCTCTATGAAATCAATAAACAATGAAATAAAATAAAATAATAAAAAGAAGGAGGAGGTGGAGGAGAGGGAGGAAAAAAAAGGGTTGGGAGGAACAAAAGAAAAAAATGTAATTAACTAATCCCATTACTAGTGGTATATATATATATATATTTTTTTTTTTTCTCACTGTTAATAGTTTTGAAAAAAAATACTTTATTTCATTTGTCTCCATTTTTCTTTTTTGATTATTTTTCCTGTATAATTGTCTAGAAAATTCATCTACTCTTCTCCATGGAATTTATCATTATTTGGGTACACTATATTTTCATAGTTTTTTACTATATTTATAATAGATGCTTCTATCTCACTCAGTGTTTTATATTCTTTCCCCTAGCACCATTCCCAACAATATTCTGACAAATCATCTAAGGTTGATCAGTCAAAGTAGTTGATCAGCTTCATTCTTATTAGTGTCTATATATCCTGTATTAGTAACTAGGTTTAAATCTTTTCCTTTTCCCTCTCCCTTCCTCTCTCTGAAAATCAATAAAAACGTATAAAAAATATACCTCAAGTTGAATTGTGTTTTTTTTTCTTTTAAATAAGATTGCTAAACAAAGCTACCATCATAAACCTTCATTAGATGCTGTCAATTGTATTCCATAGTTCAGAGTTTCTAAATCCTACATTTTTGTTTCCCACTTCAGATCAATCAATCCATCAAAATAAGCTAAACAGAGCCATAACATGGGAATATACAGGTTTTAGACTGACTATCTTCTCTAGCACCTGTGTTCTTTAAATATTTTTCTTACATGAGCTGAGAATCATGAGCCTCAGTGTAAGGTCAAGGAGGAAAGGAATGAAAACGGAATTGAATTTTCATGTTGCTCGAAAATAGGTTATTTTAGAGGTTTTTACACTAGAACGGGTGGATGGGGTATTGTTATCTGTGCCTGATGTCTTCAGTATACTAAGTGGCTGAGAAAACACACACACACAAAAAACACAATGTGTGTGTGTGTGTGTGTGTGTGTGTGTGTGTGTGTGTACATGCAAAGAGGGAGAGAGCAAAAGAGAAAGAGCCACAAAGAGAATGTAAACCAAATGGTGCAAAAGGGAAGCAATATGTGCAACAGGGAAAGGTATATTGGACATGCTCGTACTATTCTTACAACTTTTCTGTAAGTTTGGAAATAAAATAAAAACTTACAAAAACACATTTTTGAAATGTAGCAGGGAAAAGATCGAACAAGGTGAAGACTAGCCTAAGACAAGTTTGGAGAAGTAGAAAAGAACCGGGCCATCTAGGGCTTCGGGGCCTGGATTTTCCAGCTGCAACGGAAAGGCATGAACCTATTTCCAGGAAAACCTGATTTGACGGAAAACTTTAAGATCACTGAGCTACAACCTAGATGATATTTCTTTGGTTATTTGTTTTGCAATTGTTTGTGTTTTCCCTATCAACTGCTATCAGCTACCTTTATTTCCCAGTGGGAAGCAAGTTCACTTGGTTGACATCAGTGTAGCTCCTAACTTACCAATTGCTTTCGGTTTTTACAGCTATTCTCTTACAAAGCTCCTCCCTGCCTGCAGGACAATATAGGATTGTGGTTCCAAAGGAGTGGAGGACTGTTTGATTCTCTGCTTCCGGATCTAAGAGAAAGGACTGGAGTGCAAAGGGAGTTCCTTCTTTGCAGCTTTTGACGATATTATATTTTTAGAATCAATGTTTCTAAATGAGAGCAACAATATATCCTTGGGAATGAACAAGCTGACCCTCTGATTCTTTAGCTCAGGTTTTTAGTATGTCCTTAACAATTTGATTTTAGTTGTCTTTGTTAAGGGCCAGCCCAATATTTTCCTTATTGGTTACATTTAAACATATTGATCCTTTTTTTAAACAAAATTACTGTTTTAGAAAGTAGCATAATAAAATAGACTTTTGTTCACACAGTAGATTTAAAAAATAGAAGTTCAACCCTGGCCAGTGCGGCTCAATTGGTTGCAGTGTTGTCCCATAAACAAAAGGTCTTGGATTCAATTCCCAGCCCGGGCACATATGTAGGTTACAGGCTTCAGAGACTGTCAAAGTTCTTAGACTATCATTCTGTTTCAATTACTAATTATAAATAAATGGCTTTCATGCTAGATAAACAAGATTTGGGAATTATGAACACTGCAGAAATAAAAATAAACTAATATAAAGAATCCATTTAAAAATAATTGTAAGGATGGCTATGTATTTGCATATGTTTAATTCAAATATAATTTTTGCTTGGTTTATTAATGATATTTCTTTATTCATATTTTAAATTCAAATTCTAGAAGGGCATTCAGAAAAAGAAATGGTCTCTAATTTTTTTCTCCTTTTTTTTTTTTTACATGGGAGTTTTTATTAATATTTGCTTATATAAAGGGTGGGGCAAAAGTAGGTTTACTGTTGTACATACATGAAACACAGAGTTTACTCATATTATTATTTAATTATTGTATTATTTTCCATATGAACAACTGTAAGCCTACTTTTGCCCCACCCTGTAGATGCCATGATGTTCTGAGGAATCTTTCTCCTGACAACTGTCTTTAGGAAAAGAACGTTCCCAATGCTTACGATGGACTCCATGGCCTATATTCCCCTGGAAAAATCTCCATTTATATATGGTTTTATTGAAAGCAATTAGTCCTGTCTTAATGATGTCTTTCATCTTTAAAAAATAATAGTTTTGAAATATACTTCATACAAATGAGAAAATGTCATATGAAAAGAAAAAAGTTAGGTCAACTCTTTAGGTCAAATTTGGCTATCTTAAGAATTAATTTGTGTATAAAATAATAGACCACTGACAGACCTCAGTGTGTGTACTATGGTTCCTTTGTATTAGATTAGGATAACTTACTAGTATTGTAACAAGTAGGCTCAAAATGTATATTGGCTTAAACATAATATCTATTAATATTTGGCTGATATTGTCATTAATTTAGGTGTTTCTAATTATTAGGTAGTTCTATTCCACATGTTTACTCAAGAATATAGATTTATTCTTTTCATGCAGTTTTTTTGTCTTCAGGGTCTTATTATCAGCATGCAGTTGTGGGGGAAAAAACACAACTTCCCTTAAAAGTCAGACTGAAAGAGCATATATGACTTCATATCCCAGTGCTGAGAACTACTCACATGGGACAGTGATAGCCATGGGAAACACAGGCTCATAGATGTAGTCCTTGGCTGGACAGCCACTTTTTAACTACAATTGTATACCATGGAAGGGAAGATTGCATAGTGATAGACAACTAGACATTTCTACCTTTAAACATGATGTATATACCAATATATGTGTAACTAGAGGCCTGGTGCACAAAATTCATGCACGGGTAGGGTCCCTCGGCCTGGCCGGCAGTCAGGGCCAGCCGGGGCCTTCCTTCCCCCAGCTGCCGGCTGCCAGCCGAGGCCTTCCTTCATTCTGTGCCGCCCCCTGGTGGTCAGTGCACATCATAGTGAGTGGTCGAACTCCCGAGGGTACAATTTGCATATTAGCCTTTTATTATGTAGGATAATTAGGGAACAACCCTTAATAAATATCTATTTTTTACTGATTATAATATATTTAAATTCTAAAAATCTTAATTGACACCAGGAAGCATTTTCTAATTTTAGATTATCAGATAGTAATAATGTCTACTTAAAATGCATGCATATATGAATCACAGCATATTTGGACTAATGTAACAGTTATCGGTTGTTCCTTGAAATAGGGCTTGAATGGACTTCTATTTGACCTTCCCAAACTCTTCTTTCTTTACTATGAACAGTCACCCTTTTCTGAACAGGCCGTTACTCTCTCACAGATGTACTGGGTAATAGAATGAATTAATTTTCTTTACCTGATAAACTACAACTTTCCCTTAAATAGATCACTCGACTATCACCTACTCTATAAAACATTATTCAGTGTCATTAGACAAAATGAATGCATTTCCACATTGTGCTCTTATAGCACAAGCAAAGTAACTAGTGAAGAAACCTAAAGGAAATTAACCCTTTTAAAACACCTCTCTCTAAAGAATACTGTATTACCCAGTGGGCAAATTACATTTTTTCAAAAATGGCAACAGCAATATTACAGATTATATAAGGTAAGGCAAAAGTAGGTTTTGTATGGAAAATAATGCAATCTATAATAATAAAAGCATAATATGCTAATTAGACCAAACGTCCTTCCGGATGACCTTCCAGACGAAGTCGAGGCTGCAAGGGCCGAGACAAGCCACTGCAGCTGCGAGGGCCAAGCCCCTTACACGAATTTCGTGTATCGGGCCTCTAGTAATTAATAAATAATTATACAAGAATAAACTCTGTTTTGCATACTCTCAACTATAAACCTACTTTTGCCAAACCCTGTATGACTCTTTCAGAAATGAGGCAGAATCTGTCTTCCCTTAGCATCTGTGCAATATTCTGTGCCTGAAGGAATATTTAGAAATGATGCTGCATTACTTCCTAGTCTAGGTCATAAAGGTGACATAACCTCGCCCCCTGCCTCCCCCAACCTCTCATTTGGCACTGGGACCCACCACCAAGCTGAGAAAAAGCCAAAATTAGCTCTCACAAATGCAGCACATGAAGATAACTAGGGACTTCTAGCCAAGAGCCAGCATCAACCACTAAACATGTGGATAAACTATAGAGTTCAGATGATTCTGATTCAGGTGTTTTTGTTTGTTTGTTTGTTTTTTGTTGTTGTTGTTTTGTTTGTTTGTGTGTGTGTGTGTGTGTGTGTGTTTTCTTTTTTAATTGAGCAGTGTACAATGGTGATTCCTTTCCTGGGTTCTTGTCCAGACGGATTCAAAGAATAAAGCCACAGACAAAAGATGGTTGTTGAGAAGTACAGAACTTTATTGCAAGCAGAAGAAACTTTATTACAAGCAAATGCTACCTCTAATTCTAATCCTAAAACTCTCTCTCCTGGCTAAGGAGAGACAGAGGGGTCCCCCAAGAAGGGTGGCCACTGTTCTCTGTGTCTTGAGGCATTATAAAGGCTATAGTTTTTTTGTCTCTTCATGACCCTTTCTAATTGGACCCTTCCCCAACTTAGGACGCCCTTGCTTCCCTCATTGGTCACTATGCTAAGGCCAAAGCCCATGTGGTGCCCCTCATTCTTTCCCCTTATTTTGCAAAATTCCTCTATCCTGTGAAAATATGTTTCCTTTCCCCATCCCCCTGATATTCTGTATTTTTTCTCTGTCCTTCACATATTCATCTTATCTGTTCAAGTTGGAGACTTGAGACTGAAACCACTGGCTTCTCTGCTTAAAAGAGTAAAGTGGACTCTTTTTTTTTTTCTCTTGACCAGAAATTTATTACTTCTATGGGTCTCCAAGCTGCTCAGGCCAGAGATGTGTCTGTCCTTGGTTTATGGCTGTTTCATTGTCCAGGCCAAGATGCCTATATCCTCTCTGGACCCCTTCCCCTTTGGTCTTAAGCTAGGTAGTTAACCCTTTTCAATTCCAGCCTCTAGGCTTCAGGTCTTCCATTTGTGCTCCAAGGCATTGTGGAGTAGAGTCTATTCCCTTACTAAATTCTTTACCTCCAATAATCTGTGAGCATAATGAAGGGTTGTTTTACTGCACGAGATATCTGACATTTTGCTGCCTACGTTTTTTTCTAAGATTTTTATGGTTTCACAACTTGCATTTAAGTCTTTTATCCATTTTGAGTTTATTCTTATGTATGGTGTAAGTTGGTGGTCTGGTTTCATTTTTTTTTTTTTTTTTTTTTTTGCATGTACCTGTTCAGTTTTCCCAACATCAATTATTTAAGAGACTGTCTTTACTCCATGTATGCTCTTGCCTCCTTTGTCCAATATTAATTGATCCTAATGGCTTGTGTCAGTTTCTGGGTGTTCTGTTCTGTTCCATTGATCTATATGCCTGTTCTTGTGCCAGTACCAGGCTGTTTTGATTACAGTGGCTTTGTAGTATAACTTGATATTGGTATTATGATCCCTCCAACTTTGTCCTTCTTTCTCAAGTTTGCTGTGGTTATTCCTTTTTTTTGTCCATATCAATTTTTGGAGTATTTGTTCTAGCCCTTTGAAGTATGCCATTGATATTTTAATAGGAATTGCATTGATTCTATAGATTGTTTGGAGTAGTATGGACATTTTAATGATGCTAAATCTACAATTCATGAACTATGTATATTCTTCCACTTTTTATATCATCTTCTAGCCCTTTTTTTTAACATCCTGTACTTTTATGAGTACAGGTCTTTTACCTCTGTGGTCAAATTTATTCCAAAGTATCTTAATATTTTTTGTTGTGATGGTAAATGAGTTTTTTTTTAGTTTCTCTGTCTGAGAGTTCATTATTAGTGTTTAAAAATGCCATGGAGTTCACGTAGGGCAAGAGAAACAAAGGAAAAAATAAATAAATGGGGCTACATCAAACTAAAAAGCTTCTACACCTCAAAAGAAATCAGCATCAAAATGAAAAAGGAGGCCACTGTATGGGAGAATATATTTGCCAATGATACATCTGATAAGGGGTTAATTTCAAAATATATAAAGTACTCATACAACTCAACAAAAGAAAGACAAATAATCCAATTACAAAATGGGCAGAGGACCTAAATAGACACTTCTCCACAGAGGATACAAATGTTCAAGAAACATATGGAAAAATGCTCAGCATCACAAATCATCAGAAAGATGCAAATAAAGCACAACACAGTACCACTTCACACCTGTCAGAATGTCTACCATCAATAAATCAACAAACAGCAAGTGCTTGTGAGGATGTGGAGAAAAAGGAACCCTAGTACGCTGCTGGTGGAAATGTGGACTGGTTCAGCCACTTTGAAAAATAGTATGGAGTTTCCTCAAAAAATTACAAATAACCCTAGCTGGTTTGGCTCAGTAGATAGAGCATCAGCCTGCAGACTGAAGGGTCTCGAGTTCAATTCCAGTCAAGGGTATATACTTTGGTTGCAGGCTCAATCTCCTGCTAAGGCCTGTGTGCACGCAGGAAGCAACCAAATTAATGTGTCTCTCTCACATCAATCTTTATCTCTCTCTGTCTCTCCCCCTCCCTTTTACTCTCTCTGAAAATCAATAGAAAAATATCCTTGGGTGAGGATTAACAAAAAAAAAAAAAAAAAATTACAAATAGAGCTGCCATTTGACCCAGTGACCTCACTTCTAGGAATATATGCTAAGAATCCTGAAACACCAATCAGAAAAAATATATGCATTCCTATGTTCATAGCAGCATGATTTACAATAGCTAAAATCTGGAAGCATCCCAAGTGCCCATCAGTAGATGAAAGGATAAAAAAAGGTGGTACATTTATACAATGGAATACTATGCAACTGTAAAAAAGAAGGATCTCCTACCCTTTGAGCATGGAGGAACCTGGAGGGTATTATGCTAAGCAAAATAAGCCAGTCAGAGAAAGATAAAGCATCACATGATCTGACTTATATGTGGAATCTAATGAACAAACTGACGAACAAAATAGACCCAGAGACATAGAAGCATGGAATAGACTGACAAAACTCAGAGGATGGGGAGAGGTGGGAATAAGAAGAGATTAACCAAAGAACTTATATGCAAATATGCTTAACCCATGGACACAGACAACAGTATGATGAAAGCCTGGGAGGCTGGAAGGAGGGGTCAATGTGGAAAAATAGGGGACATCTGTAATACTTTCAACAATAAAGATACATTTAGAAAAAGAAAAATAACCCTGACTAATATAAACAAACAAAAAAACAACCCCGACTAATATAAACAAAACAAACAAACAAACAAAAAAAAACCCCAGTTGTTTTATACCACTACGTTTTGAAAAAATTTGTTAAACAGCCAGCGTTACTAATGTACCCATTTTAGAGAATGAACACCAGGTAGGTTGACACACTTCAGATACTTATTGAATAACAATATCAAGAAGATTTGGTGATCTTATAGAGTCAATAAAGAGTGTAATTGAGTAGGACTAACACATACAATGAGTTTAGGCTATAAGCACATTACAATACTGATAATATAAGCATAAACAGATCCAAGTTCAACAAATTTAATACTTTTGTTTTCTAATAATAACTTGTAATCATCTTCACAATAAAGAATCAGAAAACTCCTTAATTTAGTACACCAAAGGAATCAGGGATCAAATCTGCAACTGAGGTACGTGCCCTTGACCGGGAATGTCCGAGGGACCCACCCTCTAACCACTGAGCAAACTGGCTAGAGTTCTTTGATATTTTTTACCATAGCAAATTTATACTGGGATATTCCTTCCTTGTATATGACACATATTTTCAGTTGTAAATAAGTATTTTTAAAATTGACGAAAAATACAGTTTCAGTCAATCAAATTGCAAGTTGGTTCACTGTTTCTGACACTTTCTGTGAAAAAGCTGACTACTTTCCACTAGTGTGCTGTAGAGTGGCTTTTCTTTGTATCTTTGTGACCCTGTGGCTTTCTGATCTTAGTTCCACTCCCAAGGTCAGGATAATGTCCTGCCTATGTTGTGGTGATGATAGGGTTTAATTTTCATCTCATGCAACAATAGATGTACCTCCCTGTGTTACCAGTTTATGATCGATTCTCCCAAGTGGACGGCACATGAGTGCCTGACACTGTCTGTGTGACATTGTTAACTGCCCTGGTTGAGAGAGCTTGGAAGTGTTCTCTTTCACCCTCGGTCACCTTGGCAATAAAGACTATCAAGCAAATTATTCTTTTATTTTGTGGCTATCCACCTGCCCAGAATCTCAGCTTCATAAGAGCAGAAAACTTGTCCCACCTTCATTTCCACAATGCTATGACCAATTTCTCAGAAAGGAGGTACTCAATAAATATGTTGAGTGAATATATTATCTAAAATCTTAAAATTAAAATGTATATCTAACAATAATAATATATATTTTTTTCATTCTTACCAATCATTAGCTCTGTAGTTGTTCCTTAACACTTTTAAATATTCAGCTTCTAACTCTACTCCTTTCTCTCAATGTATAATCCTTGCCGTATACTTTTCCTATAAAGGCTATTTACCATGTTGGCTACTTCAGTCAAGTCTCTATCTACCCCTGCAACTGACATACATAAAACTAAAAATCCTGAGCAACTGAAATATGTCATTGTCACCTCTTTCCCAAGGCAGCTAAACCTGACCCGAGGAAAATATCATCGTGCATATAATTGACTAGAGGCCCGATGCACGAAATTTGTGCAAGGGGCTCGGCCCACGCAGCCCCTCATAGCCTCTGCTGGCCCTTGCATCCCTGGCTTCATCCTGAAGGTCGTCCGGAAGGACTTCTGGAAGGCCATTCAGCTGCTTGGTCTAATTAGCATATTAGCTCTTTATTATATAGGATTCTTGACCCCAAGTGTCCAGTTTCCAACCTCCATGGCTCTTGAGAGGTGCCAGGCAATTAATTGTTTAGTTTTTCCAACAAGTTCAATTTTCACTTCCTTTTAGTTTCTAGTTTCCAAAAACATTTTTAAATATTTTATTTACTGTTTTCCCTGTCTCCAGTTTTCTTTTTCTTTACAGGATAATCCCTTTATTCCTCTAATACAAAACTATTGAGATTTGGTAAAGAAGAAGATATAAAATATGTAGTATGTGTAACTGGAAGTCTCTCACTATGCTCCTTACAGAGATATCTCAACCCATTATTATGAATTTAAAATTGTCAAATATGCAGATAAATCAAAAGCAGTCACTTTCGTTATGGCATCACTACTATCTCACAGCCTTCGATTTCTATTGTGTACTTGACATTTTATTGAATAGTTTATTGTCACTACAAATGCTACAACACAAATCTATAAATTCATAAACTTCCCACTCCTGTACATATTTTAACATCACTTTGTCCCCATTATCTACATAAAACATTGTGCAGGGATTTTTTGTTGTTGTTGTTCTCACCCCAAGGCCACTCACATGTTTTATCAATTCATCCTTCACTTCTATCCTCATTGCCATTATTTTCTTTCTAAGATCATGCCTCCATGACTACTTAACCTGAAATTTAGTGTCCTTGTTTGCAAAATACAAAGAAGTGAGAAACAAAAGGATAAAATATTTATTTTTATTCCAGGCACTGGTACATGTTCTTATACTTTTTCTTTTAAAAACATTTTAATGAAACATAGCAGGCATGCAAAAAAACCCCAAATGAATTGCATTACATTTTAGCGTGCAGCTCAATGAATACTTACACACGCACATACACAGGAAAGTTTTATAGTGCCTCTTCTCAGTCAGTTCTTTCTCCCAAATAGCATACATGACCATCATTCTTACTTCAAACACTATTGAATGACTTTACCTGCACTTAAATTTCATATTAATACATTCATACCATTTGGGATATAGATTCTTTCACTGAGATATAATGTCTATGAAATATCCCTTGTTGTATATATTAGTAGTTTTGTTTTTAAATTGTTTTGTTATAATTTATATTTTCTTTATTAATAAACATTTGAGTTGTTTCAGGTTTTAAAATGTTATGTGCAGTATTGCTATAAATATTCTTGGGCATGCATTCTGGTGGACATGTACATAATCTCTTACGAATTTATTTAACAATGGGATTACTGGTTTAGTTATATTGTTCTGATTTCGTTGCTGCCTTTAGATAGTGCCTGGAACCATGTAAAGGCTCAAATGAACTAGATTGATATAAAAATGGTTTTATCACATAACTGACCGCTAATGATGGTTTGTGGTTGGGAGCGCATCTAGGTGTTCCCAAGTCCCTTACACATCACTTGTGCTTCTACATGTTTTGTAGGCTTCTCACAGAGTGTACACTGGGCTCTGGGAGGGAGTGTTCAGGAGGTCCAGGATGGCATTTCAAGGCTTCTGATGACCAAGCCTCAAAAATCTCAAAGCATCCCGTTCGCGTCATTCAATTGTTTCAGCTAGTCACAAAAGGAAGGTCTGATTCAAGGAGGATGGATCAAAGGTCTGGATTCTGGAGTCACTGTTCACTTGGAGGCCATCTTTGGAGACCAGCTACCAAATGTACATTTACCTTTTGTAGACATCCAGTTTTCCAGAACAGTTGTACTAATATATGGAGACTCCCAGTCCTCCACACCATCATTAATACTTGGAACTTGTAGTATTTTAATTGTAGCCATCTTGATGAATGAATATAGGCCTATTATTGAGGCTATAATTTGCATTTTCCTAATGAGTATGTTGTGAGGAACTCTAAATCTTTACTGGAAACTTGAATATTCTCTAATGGAATGTGTATACTTAAATTTGTGCCTATTATTTTTTCTCATTTTATTTTATTTTACTATTTATAGGAACATATTTGAATATATGTATAGCACATTTCTTTTCCTAGTATGTGATTTGTCTTTGCATCCTAATAAGGTTGCCCTTTTGAATTTTCTGTGATATTGTAATGACATCTATTATGCAGTGAATATCTTATATAGCCAGATATTTAAGGGAGAAAGTGAGAAATATGCATAAAGTTGCCTTCAAAAATAAAGGATGTATGCTGAAATGCCCATTATTCTTTTTTTTCTTTTTTTTCCTTTATTGATTAAGTTATTATAAATGTGTCCTTATCCCCTTTTGTCCCCCCATCCCCCACTCATGCCCTCACCCCCCAGTGTCTGTATCCAATAGTTATGCTTATATGCATGCATACAAGTCCTTTGGTTGATCTCTCCCCCTTAACCCCACCCTCCCCTTCCTTCCCTCTGAGGTTTGAGCATCTGATCGATGGATGCTTCTCTGTCTCTAGATCTATTTTTGTTCATCGGTTTATGTTGTTCATTATAATCCACAAATGAATGAGATCATATGATATTTATCTTTCCCTGACTGGCTTATTTCACTTAACATAATGCTCTCCAGCTCCATCAATGCTGTTGCAAATGGTAGGAGTTCCTTCCTTTTTACAGCAGCATAGTATTCCATTGTGTATACATGCCAAAGTTTTTTAATCCACTCATCTGCCGATGGGCACTTAGGCTGATTCCAAATCTTAGCAGTTGGGGGTGATCAGGCCAGCCAAGGAGGGCAGTTGGGAGGTACAGGCCTGCAAGGGAGAGCAGTTGGGGGATCAGGCCAGCAGAGGAGGGCATTTGGGGGTGACCAGGCTGGCAAGTGAGGGCAGTTAGGGATGACTGGGCCAGCAGGGGAGGGCAGTTGGGAGTGACCAGGCCTGCAGGGGAGGGCAGTTGGGGGCCATGAGGCTGGAAGGGGGGCAGTTATGGGCAAGCAGGCTGGCAGTGGGGGGAAGTTGGGGACAATCAGGCCGGGGGAAGGAGGGCAATTTGGGGTGAGCAGGTTGGCAGGGAGGGCAGTTGGGGATGAGCAGGTTGGCAGGGGGTTAGTTGGGGGCAAGCAGGTTGGTGGGGGGAGCAGTTGGGGGAGATCAGGCTGGTGGGGGGGCATTTGGCGGTGAGCAGGCCGGCAGTGGGGGGCAGTTGGGGACGATCAGGCCAGCGGGGGAGGCAATTCAGAGTGAGCAGGTTGGCAGGGGGGGCAGTTGAGGGCAAGCAGGCTGGCAGGGGGCAGTTGGGGGTGAGCAGGTTGGCGGGGGGGGGGGCAGTTGGGGGTGAGCAGGCCAGCAGGGGCAGGCAGTTGGGGGAGATCAGGCCGGCAAGGGGGGCAGTTGGGGGCGAGAAGGCCATTGGGGGGGTAGTTGTGGGCGAGCAGGCTGGCAGGCAGAGTGGTTAGGAGCGATCAGGCAGTCAGGCAGGTGAGCAGCTAGGAGCCAGCAGTCCTGGATTGTGAGAGGGATGTCTGACTGTCAGTTTAGGCCCGATCCCTGTGGGGTCCTAGATTGGAGAGGGTGCAGGCCAGGCTGAGTAATACATGCCCCCCCCCCCCACCGACCCATGCATGAATTTCATGCACCGGGCCACTAGTAGAAAATATATTGAGCTTTTAATTGATCTCAGAATCCTTTCTGTGACTCTAAACCTTAAATATGACACAGAAAATAATGTTAAGTAAATATTAACGATGCTATTAAAATTATTTAAAATCACCTTCGGATATTTTATTCCAGATTGATTAGAAAAAATATATCAAAATACTGTTTGTCAATGAGCTCTCTAAATGTAGATCCAATCATTTTATTACTTTGCTTTACCAGATTTGTTATAAAGAGAATTATAAAAAAAAAAACACATTGAGATATTGCTAGTTAAATGTGTGCTATGTTGCCCTAACCGGTTTGGCTCAGCAGATAGAGCATTGGCCTGCGGACTCAAGGGTCCCAGGTTCGATTCTAGTCAAGGGCATGTACTTTGGTTGCGGGCACATACCCAGTAGAGAGTGTGCAGGAGGCAGCTGATCGATGGTTCTCTTTCATCGATGTTTCTAACTCTCTACCCCTCTCCCTTCCTTTCTGTAAAAAATCAATAAATATATATTTTTTAAAAATGTGCTATGTTTATGTAAGATGTTAATGTTTGGAGAAGCTCAGTAAGGAGTATACATAAGTGTAGAGTTTTTGCAATTTTTCCATATATGTACAATTATTTTACAATTAAATGTTTTAAAACAATTATAATAACAAAAATAACTGGAAATACAATGAGCCAAAACTACTTGACAAAAAAGATTATGAAGAACAACAGATGATAAGAATATATTTATAATTAATTCAGGTACTTAATTATCATGTACAGACTTTAGAATCAGTATGGTTAATAATCAAGGATATAAAGTACAATATCAAAAATTTCACCAAAAGACTGGAAACTATAAAAGAAAAACCAAATGCATATTTAAAACTTGAAACTACAATAACTAAAATTACATTACCAAAGACCACATCACTTTGTTGGAAAGAGACTTCTCTCCTTTTTTACTTGTTTCCAAAGTAGTTAAAATTATGGCCAATTATGTCTTACTACTTCTTATTAGTTTTCTCATCTGGCATCCCTTGTCTGGTCAGTCTCTAAAATCTGTGCCTCCTAAAACTCTTCTCTGATGTGACTTCAGTTCTATAAGCTCAAGATTCCCAAACTTGTGTTCTATGTGAACCTACACAATTTCTGGTCAGTTGCCTTTGAATGTGTATAGTATTTACCACAAATTTGGCCAGTATTTACTTCTCAAAATTCTTCTTTACTTCTCTTTATTATCATTTGCATTTTTAAAAAGTAATTAAGCTTCATGAGGATTTATGTGCCTTTGAAACCCACATAGTAGACATCCAAAATATATTGACAAATACAATTTTTATGAGGAACCTATTATAGTTTAGTGTCACACTATTACCACCTATGAACAAATGCAAATATTCTTAGTATTTATTACAATATCAGTCTTTCAAAATGAATCTTTAAAATCTTTTTTTCATTAGGACATAATTTAACTTGTTAGTGTTTTAGAAATGACTTACGTGGAAAACTAAAATGTCAGTGTTAAAAATTCTGTATGCAGAACAGAATATTTTGACTTATGGTTCTTAATTTTGAAGCTAAATAGATTTTTCTCTTGTTATTACATTTTCCATTTTAATTATTGAATGTGTTCAGAGATGAAAATGACTATGAAATGAAATGACTTTTTTTTTTTTTTCACAAGCAACACAATGATTATTTTGCTGTAACAGGTACTTTGGGAATGAAACACAGTTGTTCCGTGCTTATAGCCTATTTGTCCTCTGAATTACTAGACATAGTCACCAGGCATCCACATATGCAGCAGAGGAACTAATATTCCTGATGAGGGCAATAAATAAGGCAATCTCTGCTCCTAGTACAGAGGGTATATAAGCAAAATGGAAAAACTAATCAAGCTAACTAGACTGTGCAATCATAAAATGAGATGAGGTTTATGAGTTCACTTTTTAAATGAGAAAACAAGGCACATATTTAAGATAATAGAAGCACAATTATTGTCGTAACTTCTATACAATGATTTATTGAATATAAATATATCCAACTTTTTTCTTAAATGCTACACATTGATAACAACTTTAAAAGCATTTCACCCAAGAAAAAGCTAAAAATAAAAGGCACAAAAAAAGTGGGAAGGAGTATGAGTAGAAAGAGGAAAGGGAGAAGATAATTTCAGCACCTGACAACATGGCTGAAGTTGAAAAGCAAACTAATACATGAATAATAGTTTATTTATTTATTATTATTATTATATAAAGCAGTCAAACTGAGTTAAGTTCTGTATATATATTCTGTGAAAGTCCAGTGCACATTGGCACACTGACACTCTGTAACCACCCACATCATATTACTCCATTGAAACATGGACAAAAGCATTTCCAGAGCTTTTAATGCTTATATGCTGAAAACGAGGATACAAGATTATAAACTAGCAATATGCTTTTCAGGGTCACAAATTCAAAAGAAGTCCTTTGAGTATATCTTAAGAACTATGTTTGAGATTATATTATGAGATAAGTAGGGTCAAAAAGCCTTTAAAAATCTTTTTCGCTCATTGACCCCTTCTAGGACATCCTTGTCCCTCCCCCCCCCCCCAAGAAACTGGTCCAAATATATGTGCTTTACTGCTCTTTTCTCCATGTAAATTTTACTGTATCAACTTCCATCAGATTATTGATCCTTACGTAAGCAGTTGCTCAACAACATTTTGAACCATAACTTTATAAGAAATGTATCTGATTAAAAACATGTCAACACAATTTTAATTTCCTCTACATTTTACCCTTCATTCATTTTGCTTCACAATATTAAAAATTCCCAAAACCTTGTTTTATATTATGAGCCAAATCAAAAGCACACAATAAAAAGCCTTAGTTCCTAATTTTAATACAAAGACTTTTCATGTTAGCCATAATACTTGTTTATTGTTTTATAATAGAGATATGACTATAACAATTTTAATAAATTTTATTTTCTTTGTGTTCTTTAAAAGTTGAATATGAAACGTTAATAATTTAACAACTTTGCTTTCTTACCTCACCCAGATAGTCTAAATTTTTACACCCAAATGGTATTTTACTTTAAAGTAGTGACGATATTTCTAACATTTTTAGACTATTTTTTTGAAGTGGTCTTTGATAAATATATCCAGCTAGAACTGCCTACGTCTCATCAATTTCTGATTCCTGAATAGATCTCCAAACTTCTTAAAGGCTTTAGTTGTTTCCCTTCCTTGCACTATGGCTCTTTAGAAATGAGGATGCCGCAGCACAATGTATGAAAGAACTGCACTAGTCTCCAGCAGTTCCATAGATCTCCACTCTGTGCGCCTCACTTTACTTCCACTACAGATTCCCTGGCCTGGTAGAGAAGTGGGCTGACCCACTCATGATCTTTTGATCCTGTAACTTAACCATGCTGTCAGTCTCCCAGGCTCCATCTGAGGACAACCGGAAAAAAATTAAAAAACTACAGTAACAACACCTTACTCACCCTGTAGTGTCCCATAATTTTAGATGGTATCATCTGCAGAGTAGCTCAAGAAATGAGCAATTTTTAATTCTTTCTTTCTTTTTGTAATTTTACTACCATACTGTATTCTCTTTCTTAGGACATATAGGTTAGTGGAACTCCATCTTTTTTCAACACTTATGCCTCTGAAGAATGTGGCATATTCCTATCCTTATCACTGAATCACCATTTAATGATTCTAATGCCAAGTGTATGAGTTTCTGTGTGTGTTGGGTGTGGTGTTTAGAGTGGGAGAAATTGATGGGTAGAAGGAAAATAACTTCTAAAATGTACCTCTATCTCCAGGAGATGTGAATTGTATAAAAAATTCACCTCACCACCACCACTAAGAAGGTTTTGATAAAGTTCCTTGGCTTAGAATCCCTTTTAATAAGCAATGGAGGAAGCACAGGAAAAGGGTTTTGAATTTCTAGCAGGGAGACTTCAGAATGCTCAGCCTCACATTGTGTCCACAGCCGCATCGAGACAGATTTCTAAATAACTCAGAAATCACTTTCTGTCATGTGTCCGTTGTCACTGAAATTTGACTTCTGCTGCCCCTCTCCAGTCTGTCTATTTGTATGTGAAACCTACATAGTTCTGTTTAAATGAGAACATTTGGCTAGATGCCCATTTAAATGTTTCAAGTGCACTGACAGTTAAGAAGTTGAGTATGAAGTTTGTCTGCTCAGAGCAGATGGAAGTTCTGGGCAAGGTGAGATGCAATGTTACCTGATCCACACAGTGGCACTTCTAAGTCTAACTTTTAGTCAAAAAAAGCTAAAAAGCATCATCACAAATATACCAAACTCTGGAAATCTTCATCCTAAATAAATAAATAAGAGAGTCAGATAAGGCCTGAATTAAAACCAAAAGCAGTTCTTATGTGGATAAAACCTATTCATAATTGTGACATATAGGCTAATGAGTTTAAAAGCATCTGTTCACACTAGATGGTGAGTTCCTTAGGGACAAGGAAGTTTTATTTGTTTGATAGTTTATGTCAAGTATTTAAGGAGTTTTGTATTAGGCACTTTCCTAGGAGCTGAACCCTTCCATCTGGATGTTGCAGTCTAATTGCTTAGAGAAACACAATGAAGCCAGTTTAAAACCTTTCATAACTACCATAAAAGTACAAACAATGCTCTGTGGGGGCACAAGGAGAGACACCGAATCTATGTCGGGTGGAGAGGTCAAGTTCACTTGGAAGAGTTATGAAGGAAAAGAGAAGACAGGTGAAGAAGGCATGCAGGGGAGAGAGGTGAAGTGCAATGCAGGAAATAGCATCATAAGGACTATTATGTTTGGGAAAGTAAAGGTAGAGGCCAGGTTGAGCTTGAGAGGGAGCACAGAAAGAAGGGTTTTGTTCCTTATTCTGAAGCAGAGGGAGCACAGAAGGACTTTTTTTACAGGGAGTGGTATGATCACATTTGGATTTAATAGATGCTCCATTTGCAGGACCATGGATAATTCATAGGAGTGAAAGGACAGAAAGGAGAGGTATGAGTTATTGTTTATTAACTATTTCATACTTACCTGGTTCGGATATTGTGTCCATCCCATTTTAATTGGCCCAGATTATTTTCTTCCAAAGCAGTATTATTAATAATTTTATTAAAATAAGCCGGGATAGGTTTGATACTTGGTACCTCTAGCACCGACATGGTGTTATCTAGTAATATGTGAGACCCATGTGCAGTAAAGAGCCTTCACATTTATTTGTGGTAAAATCTGAAAGTCAACCCATCTCTTTTTCCCCGACACTTGTGACTCAATGTAATGCCTTTCTTTTGAGAGCAGTAAGCAGAGAATTGACTAATGAAACTGAAAGAAAAAGTGACCCAAACTAGTACAGGCAGTGATGACTTGCTTGTTGTTGATAGTGGTGGGAAAACATTGGTGGCCACTTGATGTAGCAGTATGTTGTGCCAGAGTGGCCAGGGACTTGAACTGTATGAGTTCCAGACTTCCTGGAGTCACTAGGGAATGTGGAAAGATATGTTAGTGGTATGTGAAATACATGTACTGGTAGGAGAATGAGACTGAAGTCACCTATTTAAACTTTGGAGTGTCTCAATATGTGTGAAGAATCTTTTGATGTAATTCCTATATTTAATTGGGTAAATTTATATTTTACAGTGAAATTGGATACATTTGATAAGGCTATACTTGTTCAACAATTTGGCAAACTCCTCAAAAGAAGTATACAGGTAACATTTTACTTATTTGGTTTCATAAAAATATTTATTGAAAAAAAAGCACTTTAGTTGACCAAAAAAGTTGGTAACTAAGCAAATATTTGGCCTGAAATATTTACACATTGAAGGCAAAAATCTTATTTGAGACTACCTTCCATTAGACTTTGACTCTGTTTATTAGATGAACTTCCATTAAAAAGCAAAAGGCAGTGTGCTCATGAACCTTAGATTGGGTTCCCTAAACACAGAGACAGTGTTCTTGAGAAAGGGATTGATTACGGGTGTGTAGGAAGCAGAAAGGTCATGAGAAAAAAGGTTAAAAGGATGTTGTATTGGCTGGGGATTAACTTTAGCTGGTCCTCCTGGGAAGCTATGAGCACAAATCACACCAAAGAATTTGTCTCATCTAGTGTGAAGGAGCCAGGTTTTTGAACACCTTTGTTATTCTGAGGGAGCCATTCAGAGTGTGATGGGAGCAGTGCTCTGCTGAGGGGCTGGTGAGGAGGGGCTTCAACAATATCCATTAATCCATTACAACTGAAAACAGAATTTGTGCATTTATGTTATATGTTAATTTTGTTAATGTTGTATTCATTACATATGAATCTTCCATATAATTTCACTTATACTATACATAGGCTGCTGTGTTTAAAAACATATCAAATGGTGATGGAAGGAAACTCGACAGGGGGTGGTGAACACACATACAATATACAGATGATGTATTATAGAATTGTACCTCTGAAACCTATATAGTTTTATTAACCAGCATCACCCCAGTAAATTCAATTAAAAATATCAAATCTGCAAAAGGTAGCTTAAAAACATGAAAATACCTCCTTATTCTTAACCACGTCATATGTCCAAATGATCCAGTTATTTTTTAAATTTAAATGGAAAAAATATAGAGCTACATTTTATACACTGACTGCCAATTTTCAAATTTTCATAGTACGGTTTGAGTTTCTTGAAAAATAGGGGTTACAGAGGAAGTACATAGACAACCTTAATTAGAGCACTGGGAAAGTAATGATCTAATAGCTAAATAGTAGATTCTATTTCAAGGGAAGAAACAATAAAATTGTAAACCATGAAGTGCAAGTGGGTGGATGAGATGTATGTCTCATGCTTCCAGCCTCTCCTAAAGTGACAATTTTCAGATGCAGTTGGATTCTTAATAAGATAGCTGTATCAGGTACAAAGAACTGTCATTCTCACTAGCCATTAAAGAATAGCTTTTCAAGGTGTAGAAAGGAGATTGCTGTTTCTTTTTTCTGTTCATTGGCACTAGAGTTTGCCAGCAGTACATCTATCCCCACTTTGAAGTGCTTAACTCACTTTCATTTAAGTCTTTTTAATTTTTTTCCTCAGAAGTTACATTTAAAAACGATAGTTTAATTATACAGCATCCATAGCAAAATAAATAACTAAAAACATTTTTTACATTTGCAATAATTTTTCTTTGAGGACTAAGTCAGAAACTTTTTCTAAAAGGGGTAATCTGTAAATTCTATGTAAAACTATTTTACTTTATTAAACTATTTTACTTTATTAAACTTAGTGCCAAATTTCCTCTACAAATGAAATAAAATGCAAACATACAAGCGAAAATTAATATTGGTTATAAAATAAATTATTTTCTCCTCAAAAATAGCATTTAGGGTAACTATCCTAGGATAGTTATCAGGATCTAACGTTCTTTTGTTACATTCCTATAACCTTGTGGGGAAGACTTTAAGTGCGGAACACAGGATTTGGTGTCTTACTCCTTTGTTCTTGTTCAGCTTGAGATTTTCAATTCAAATTACCTACCCTCCTATTTCTAAGATACAAGATCAAAAGGAAGAAGAGTAAAAAGTAATGAATGAAGGAAGTATGTAGAAGTATATGTGACTATTAATATATTAATACATTATATTTATTTTATGATAAATATATTCACTATATATTTTTTTTGTTTATATTCATACTAGAGGCCCGGTGCACAAAAATTTGTGCACTCGGGTGGTCCCTCAGCCGGGCCTGTGCCCTCTCGCATTCTGGGACACCTCGGGGGATGACCACCTGCTGGCTTAGGCCTGCTCCCTGGGGGATTGGGCCTAAGCTGGCAGTCAGACATCCCTCTGGCAGCCCTGGAGCCCTCGGGGGATGTCCACTTGCCAGCGGGGAGCAAGCCTAAGCTGCAGTCAGACATCCTTAGTGCTGCTGAGGAGGCAGGAGAGGCTCCCACCACCACCGCCGTACTGGCAGCCATCAGCCTGGCTTGTGGGAGCGCACAGACCAACAGGGGGCAGCTCCTGCATTGAGCATCTGCCCCCTGGTGGTCATTGTGTGTCATAGTGACCAGTCATTCCCAGTCTTTCTGCTGTTAGGGTCAATTTGCATATTACCCTTTTATTATATAGGAGTGCCTGGCCAGCCTGGATGAGGGGCTGAGGGCTGTTTGCAGGCTTGCCACAGCCCCTTCAGGGTGGGGGGTCCTGCTGGGGTGCCTGGCCAGCCTGGGTGAGGGGCTGAGGGCCGTTTTCAGGCTGGCTAAACCCCCCAGCAGGGTCCCTCACTCCATGAGGGTGTGGCCAGCCTGGGTGAGGTGCTGATGGCTGTTTGCAGGCTGGCCTCAGCCCCCAGCCACCCAAGCTCCCAGTAGAGACTGGCTGGAAGCAGGTATCTATGATTTATTTGTCTTCTATAATTGAAACTTTGTTGCCATGAATGGAGGCCACAGCTGGCTCAGGGCAGGCAGGAAGCTTGGCTTCCTCTCTCACCCGGGCCACAAAGCCTCCTGCTTGCTCCAGCTCCGTGGCTGCTGGCTGCCATCTTGGTTGTGTTAATTTGCATATAGTCGCTCTGATTGGCTGGTGAGTGTGGCTTGGGCATAGTGAAGGTATGGTCAATTAGCATCTTTGTCTTTCATTAGTGTAGATATATTATTTATATTATATGTTCATATACACATCTTATACAAATCTTATTTCTATCAACAAAAATGTGACCTAAATATCTCCATTCATCACAAACAATACGATCTAAATTTATTTTTATAATCAGGTTCAAATCTCCCAATATTTACTAAATTTGTTTTTTATGTAATAAGGGATATTAAGTAATAGTTAATACATTACCTTCCTTCTGGATTATGTTCCCTATTCATAATCTAATTTTTCCTTCTGGAAGACTTGGGAGAGACAGAGTGAATGGATGTTATTTCAGAAATGCAGAAGATAGTATATATATATATAGAGAGAGAGAGAGAGAGGGAGAGAGAAAGAGAGAGAGAGAGAGAGAGAGTATGTGTGTGTGTGTGTGTCTCTGCCAAGAAAATGGAAAAAGAGAGAGCAACTCTCTTCTGTGCCTATGGACTAGAAATGCTGACTCCTGCCACCCAGCAGGATTGTGAGATGAAGGGTGGGGATTTCAAGAAGGTGGAGAGAAGGCATTTAGCTGATATATAGCATTGGTGTTTGGATTATTGTTCCCCAGTCACTTCAACATGATGTTTAGACTGACTCTACCTGTTCTTAGGAGAAGTGTTTCAATAAAAATTGCTATGGTATTTTAAGAAGCTTGTACGTCCTGAGAAAGTTTGAATCCATACTTGAAATTTCCCTTCCTGGGCAAGGCAATTAGTTGATAAGAGAAATAGCCACTGTCTACCTAGCTGTCATTTCCAAGGACCTGTTTTTCAGTTTCTCCTGAGTCATGGGCTTCTGTTTACTCACCTGTTTCTGATTGCACATATGAGTTTATATTCAAAACCCCTACAGATAGGCTTTTATTTTAAAAATAGAATACAAGTGATGTATACTATATCAAATGAAATAGTAAAATACTTAAGAAGATTATAGATTGTCATAACAATCTGCATGTAAGATGACTTTCATGTGGGGAATATTAAAAATCGAGAGAGATTAAAGATAATAAAAAGGGGGAAACAATGAAACTGTAACCCACAGAACACCACATTCTTAAAACTTATTTAGAATTCAGTAAACTGGAAAATGGGAAAAAGATGGCAAAGCAACCCACATGGAAACCAAATAAAGTGGGTGAATAAACTCATCAATGTGGCAAAGTTTGATCTATACAAAATGGGAATTGACTTTGAAAGTTCTAGCTGCTTAAAAATTAATTATGGTTTTAAAAATTTTATGTCAATATGAGCCATACACCAGCAGCTTTTCTTATTTACAGAGTTTCATTTATAAATAAACCCTTCAAGTTCAATAAACATTAACATAAAGGAAGGGCCTCTAAACATCTTCATTTTTCTAAGTTATATAGGTGGACTAAATGTGAGTGGTTATACATGTAATTCTTTCAACTAAAACAACACATTTTTAGAATATTTTTATATGCCCATTTGTAGAGCCTATGAGTGCAAAACTTTGACAGCAAGAATGAGGATACGGATGTGGTTCATTTTGTGATTCATTGATTATAAAAAATGCCAGTTAGGAAATATTGCACAGTACTAGGCACAGGCAGTCCTTTAGAACTATCCATGTCACACTGTGGTAATTCCTTGTGTTTTTTTTTAATCCTCACCGGAGAATATTTTTCCATTGATTTTTAGAGAGAGTGGGAGAGGGAAAGACAGAGAGAAATATGGATGTGAAAGAAACACATTGATTGGTTGCCTCCTGCCGGAGCCCCAACCAGGGCCCAGGCAGAGGAAGAGCCTCCAACCGAGGTATGTGCCCTTGACTGGAATCGAACCCAGGACCCTTCTGTCCATAGGCCGACACTCTAAATACTGATCCAAACTGACTAGAGCTGATTAATTCTTTACAAGTTTTCTGTTGTTGTTTTATTTTTTTGTATACAGGAGTCTCAGTTAATATGGAGAACATTTGCTACAAAGAGATCCCAAATTCTTCAACCAGAGTAATATATTGAGACAAGCAAAAATATATATAAAAGAAACGAAATTGTAGGGAAAGTATATTGCTGAGTTTATAGATAAAAATGAAAATATATCAAAATTGTGGAAAGAATACTGTTTTAAATTCTTAAAGCCAGATTCTACAGGAAGTCTTTTATTTGTCTGAATTGAGAAATTTACATTAAGCATGCTACATCATTTGCTTTTTAATAGAGAGAATTAATATTCTCTCAGATACTTTTAAATGCATACCTTTCAATCCATTCCCCTCATCCAAACTCCACACAAGCAATATTGAAATCTATATAATATAGATTTATATATATATTATAGATATGTAATATAGATTATATTATAATATATATTATAGATGCATAATATAGATTTCAATATTACCCTTTCTTGGCATTAAATTTTTTATCAGTTACTGCCAGATTTAAAACATGAAGACAAGCAAATAAAAATTTTCTACTATAAAATATAAATACAGCAGTACTTTACTGTATCTTTATGATGAAATCTTTGGTTCAACAATTTGTTTTTTAAATATTTCTTTTCCAAATGTAATATTTGCCATTTGACTTTATACTTAGTTATTACATTGTAACTGAGAAAAAAATCATATAAATACCTTTAGGTAATTCATTTATTTTCCAAACTGAAACTCTAATTATAATTTGATCAGCTAATGAATTATAATAAATCTTTTCCAAAGAATATATCACTTTGCTTTAATTTTGAAGCCATGCTGAAGTGTGGTAGTACCATGTTAGAAATAATAGAATACTAGAGCAAAGGATACTTCTTCAATTCAAAGAAAGTACTCATAACACTAATTCAGTATTATAATATCATCAGTTATCAGTTTTGAACTTAAGACATTTTCCATTAACTTATTAAAAAAATAAATTCCTCAGGTTACTAAGCAATTGCTCATTTCTAGGAAATCACTAATATCTTCCTATATAGTTGTTGAGAAAACAAGCTTCTAATTTATTTTAATTGAAAAAATATTATTCCAAGGATAAATAATTATGCTAATATAAAAATACTTGAAAATTTTAATTCTTATATGAAGAGTAAAATGATATAATCAATTTAACATACTTGGTTATATTAGAAAATCACAGACAAAAATTTATCTTTAAATCAATTCAAGGATATCCATTGCCAGCAGGAAATAGTATTTAAATGACTCTATAAGTTCAGCCCTGAATTCTATGACCTTCTCAACCTAAAAGCTAGCCCCTCTATTATTTCAGATTCATACTGAATAATGCCATGGTGGGCAGGCAGGATTGTTCCATTTAGTCTTTACAGGTACATTTCCAATTATTTAGAAGAAATCCCTCTATTCCTAACTACTTTCACTTTAGCCATATCAGTTCCAGATAAATTTATTTTAAAATGTTTGTGTTCAAATATGTTGAAGAGCCAAGCAGTTGAAAGGAGAAAGTATAATGCCAATAGTCTCAAGTCAAGTTTTTTTTTTCCTCAAGTCAAGTTTTTAATATATCTTATGGTAATATGTATAAGGCATCTAGAGATGTACAACACAATTTTTAATCCATGGTTTCTGTTCTATCAAGAAAAAGAAGCAGAAAAAAATCATTTTTCTGTTACCCATAAAATAAAATAGTTGGACTAGGTAGATAAAATGCTCTTCTCGGAAGTGTTAAAGTGACATTTAATATCTTGGCTCTAATAATCACCTGGCAGTACTTACAGATAACGCAAGATTTCAAAAGCCAAAGGTTTCAAAAAATGAGGCAGGAGCCTCAAGCAGAGCTTCGAATAGACTTCATAAAGTCCCAGGGTTTGAAAAATCTTTTTAATGCTTCTAGTAAAAGTACCCATATGCTGTTTGAATTTCTTCTATTAAATTCCCACTAAGTGATTGCACGGTCTGAAAAAACCTTCAGTTACAGAGAACCACCGTCTTTTGAGGCAGCCCAGTCCATCAGGACTGTTACAGGTTCATCTTTATAAGCCAACAAGTCTCTTCTTATAATATTTACTAATTGTGCCTCATTGGGCCATATAAACCAATATTTTATTTGGGTTTCTATTGTACGTTTGTAAACATTATAGGCTATCTTATCTTTTTACTTCTCTGTCTTACCGCTATTTTATTAACTACTTAAAGGTTTAATCCTAACTTAATAATCTTTGATCCTTCATGCCTAATATGGCTCTATGTATGTAGTAGATATGCAGAAAGAAATGATTGTTAAATGAATGAATTGCATTGAAATATAAACTCACTCAAAAAGCAGGCACATTATTTTGTCAAAAAACGGATAGTGGACAGAATTATAAATGTGAAATGAGTTGGTGAGGAGTAGATTAAGGGATAGATATTGAGAAACAATGCCAATATGTTTAAGTACCTTCCTGACACTTGAATCCAAGACAAGATCTGAGATGTGTCAAATTATTTGATGTGCACACAAGTGGCACAGACAGTAGTGTAAAGTCCTGGGAGGAGTGGGTGTGAGTTAGAAGAGGTGAACGAGAGAAAAGGGGGGGGGGTAGACATTTGTAAAACTTTCAACAATAAAGATAAACTTTTTAAAAAATGGTAAATTTTAATTAGGCTTCAATAAGAACTAAATTTTCCATTTACAATTTTATACACCTTAATTAGACTCTACCTACCTTCCTAGCTACTTTGCCAAATGTGGTATAGTAGAGTCTTTTAAATATCTGTGCCTCATGTTCATTCATTCTTTTACATAGAATATTCTTTCCTCTTTGTTCATTTCACAAATACCTTGTTATCTGTCAATAGCTAAGTCCTATGTCATCTGTTTCATTAAGTCGAGTCATTTCATCCTTCCCAAGAAACAGAGCTACTTTGTTCGCCAAGAAAGCATAGTCACATCGCCTATCTTTATAGGGTACTTACTTTATTTATTGGATGTGAACACTTTACATTTAGAGACTGTGGCTTGGTTCACTTTTATGTTGGAAATAGCTAGTAAAGACTTCTATGAATATTTATTAATTTGTTATCTGAATGTCACTTAATTTTTTTAATGCTTGACTCATTTTTCCAATCATATTCTAAGTGTGGGTGTGTGTGTGTGTGTGTGTGTGTGTGTGTGTGTTTCTAAAAGTTCTAACAAAGCAAGTTTTTGTATCCCTATAGTTTTGGACTGGTGGCAATTTCAGCTTTTTTGTTCTGACACAGAAAGAAACAAACACACACAACTATAAAAAACACACACACAAGAATTAACAAGAGTTGGACACTCAAATGGATGAGTATTGTGCACCAAATTCCCTTAATTACCCTATAGACAATAGTTTTCAAGATGTCCTTTCTTATTCATAGTTTTAAGCATATATAGATTTTAATCTCTCTAGTTAAACAGCTATACTCTTTGTGACTAAGTGGTGCCGTGCAATGTGCACCTGTGTGTGTGTGTGAGTGTGTGTGTGTGTGTGTGTGTGTGTACATTTATATGCATATCTTGATTTTTACTATTTCCACTATCAGAATTCAGCCAAAGATTGTGAGGATGAATATAAATTAGTTCAACTATAGATTTCTCATATTTTAAATTGTGTCGAATAAGACCATTAATATCCAATATGAACTTCAAGGATATTCATTCCCCTGGAAGCTTTTTTAGTCTACTTCAGGAGGTGAATACAAATGCAGCAGTTATGTGATAATAATTGTGATAGAGGGAGTATGCTCACTTCTATAGCTGGTAGAAGAGTAAAATGCTTTACACTGAGGCAACTACAGTAATTGGTTTGTTCTACTCTGAGTTCAATTTAAAATGGCAATTATTTTCTGAATATGTGATTTAAATCTTCCAAGATATATTACAGTATAAAGGAAAAAAGCTTAGAATATAAATGTAGACTCACACAACTAGTTATAAAGGATAAAATGAGTGTCCATGAGATAACATTTAAACTTTATGTTGTAACTTCAATCAAGAATGGATTTGAATTTTTAGAATGTATTACAAGAGCATATGAATATATATAAGACTTACCATTTAAAATCACTTTAAAATTTACAGTTAAACCCTAATTAAAGATACTAAATGAGGTCTCATTTAGAATGGCCAGCTGCACCACACTCTGAATATAGAAATATCCATCTGAGACTGTTCCGTGTATTATTACATTCATGTTTTCACAATCGCATAATATTATATTGCAGGTAAACTCTCTAGGTTACATGATCTCAGCTCACTGATTCTAACATGTAGAACTGTTCCCTTCATGAAGTAATGGTTTGTTCCTTTCCATCACAAAAGCTCATCTTCAAATAAAATCCTATAAAGATGAATATTTAGGAATACAACATTTGTGATTTTATAAAATGATGGAGTCTACTTACAATAATTCACAATGCAATTTAAAGCAGCAAGATTATCATTACAATAAAAATTCAGTAGAATAAGATATTGGGAACTAATTAATTATAGTGACACTTATGATAGCAAAATTGCACTAGAGTTATATTATTTCCAAGAATACCAGGAAAATATTATTTAATAATTAAAAAAAACACATTGGGGATGTTTGTTTTTATGTACAAACGTAAGAGATAGGGCCAATGAATTTTTCTTAATTTTTTTTTCTTTCAAGAGATATAAATATTCCATTTTATTAATTTTTCTTTTTGTGATGCAATGGAATTTATAATGTTTTCCATTTTTATTTTATAGTAACATGCCCATTTCCCCATCTAGTTCACCAGTATATATGGGCAAACTATACTGATCTATGGCCTCCCTACCAGCATTATTTTGTTTATTTTATGGAAGACTGATAAAATTATATCTGCTACTCTTTAAAATTTACATTTTCCCATACTTAGTCCCATCCTTTAAGGATGATTTTAACTATCATAATTACTAATGGATGAGGGAATGGAAGCATAGCATGTTCACAGGAGGTAACAATAAGAAACTGGCTTAATGTTCTTGTAGGTCTTCAGGCAAGGGGACATCCTAAAAACAAATGGGGCATTTCCTTTTATGTTGGAGTTTAATTAGGAACAAAAGCAGGGAAGTCCAGGTGGGAAGAAGTTCTAATAATTTTATTTAATGACTTACTTTTCCTAGGCACTATGTTTTATATTTATTCCATATCTTCCTATAAAAATGTATTTTCTGGTTATTAGTACCTTCCGTTTACAGATGAGTAAATTAAATGGGAAATGTTTAAACCTTGTGCTAGCCTGTGGATGAAATTTGAAGTGTGATATTTTACACACACACATACACATTTTAAAAAAAAAAAAACCCTTATTTTTTCCAACTTGTCTTATTTTTAATTTCATGTGTGTATTCATCTGTGTGCCACATTCTGTAAATAAGAAACACATTATTTCTAGCTTGTACAATGTTGCAGACATTTTAGCGTAATTTAAGACAAAAATATATATATATCCACAAATTCTGGATGAACTCCATTTGTGTTAGTTCCTTAAGGCTGCCATAACAAAATATCACAGGCAAAATGGCTTAAACAACACATAAACTCATTTTCTCAGGGTTCTGGAGGCTAGAAGTTCAACATCAAAGTGTCACCACATTTGGATGTTATGATACAACTCTCTTTGGGTTGACAGTGGCTACTCTTCATGTTTTTTTTCCCTCTGAGCATGTGCATGTGTCCAAATTTCCTCTTCTAAGGAGACCAGTCATATTGGATAGAGCCCACCCTTGTGACCTCATTTAACCTTAATTCCTAAAAAACCTTATATCTCCAAACACAAATTCCAAGGTAGTGGGGGTTAGGACTTCAACATATGAATTGGGGGGAGGGGACACAATTCAGCATATATGTCACCTCACCAAACTCTCTCAAGTTATTCTCCCCCTTTAATATAGCCCAAAATTATTATTTTAAACAATACATATCAAAATAGAAAATACACAATTAGATTATCTCTTTTTAGATATGTTTATTATTTTGTTACAATAAGATATTCGGATGAAGGAAAAAGGAATTAGTATCATACATTTTTACTAAATTATAAAATATTTTTTTATTCAGTAAAACAACTATATTAGATTAGAGATTGGTTTGGACGCACTTTAATCACTCAATATTTTTTATGTGTTTTTTTAAAATATATTTTTATTGATTTCAGAGAAGAAGGGAGAGGGAGAGAGGGATAGAAACATCACTGATGACGGAGAATCATTGATCAGAGGCCTCTTGCACACCCTACACTGGGGATTGAGCCCACCACCCAGGCATGTGCCCTGACTGGGAATCCAATCGTGATCTCCTGGTTCATAGGTCAATGCTCAACCACTGAGCCAAGCTAGCCGGGAGTATCACTCAATATTTTTTTCCAAAATACACCTACTAGGAAAGAATGTTGCCTTAGCTTTTTGCTACATCCTAAGAGATGTAAATGTCAAATCATCCTGTTGTATGCCTGAGACTAATGTGACATTGCATACTGACGATAGTTTTTGTTTTAAAAGTGTGGTTCAAAAGGAGAAGCAGCATCACCGAGGTACTTACTAGAATTGCACACGCTTGTGCTATCCCCCAATCTTACCAAGTTAGAATCTGCATTTTAACATCTTCACTGAGCTCATTCTTATGTACAATAAAGCTGAAAAGGTCTGATCTAGAATATAGGAAGGTTTCCCAAGAAGCAGAATATATAAGAAATCGATAGAGATATAAGTGGGAGCAAGGTCAGGAGCAAGACAGAATGATGCAGAGATTGATTTTCCATTCGTCATCTTTCCCCTCCTAGAGCTACCAAACTTGTATATGCGCAGACAGCATATTAAATCGTACTATTTAGAAGTGGTTAGTAATTGTCCTATTTGTTACTTTGGAATAAATGACCATGGTTTTATATGTGTTATTATTGTAGCAATTTGCAAATGAATTCCTTGAAATACTAATACTGAAGATATTTTAGAAGGAAAAGGACTCTGTGGTTAATAAGTTTGAATGCATCTGCATGCTACTTTCTTTTTATATACATTAATTCATAATGTGCATTAGCACATCAAATACATTGAACATTTCAGCAATAAAACAACATGTTTAATATTTAACACTTTCTGTATCATGGACCCCTTTAGTCTAAACGTCTATTAATAGGTGAGAGAATCAGTATGATAAATAATTGTGCATAGATTCTAGTGTACACACTGCCAAGTTCAAACTATAGCTCTATTACTTTGTAGATAAAATTTTACACAATATTTAATACATTCAAGCCCCAATTACCTTGTCAGTAAAGTGAGGTATAATAATATTTACCTATGTCACAGTGTGTCACAAGAGTGGCCCAGATTTTTAATACATGCAAGCTATAATTTCATGGAAGACATCTTGGGGAAAGCTGAACTGTGCATATATATGACATATTATAACAGTATATGTATAAGCAATTACATTGCATATGATAGAGTTGTAATATATGTGTGTTAAATTATATACAAAAATTTGTAAACTAAATGTACAAAGTTCTATAGTCTGTGATTTCAAAGTTCATATAACACTAACATTCCTCATGCCTCACTAAAGCACCAAATTAATATATAAAATACACTAATTCCATCTTTTTTTGGTTTAAGAATGAATGATTTTATCATTTCATCTATATTATTTTGTAATTCTCTTTTTTCTCATTCTATAACTCTCCTGTCAGAATCATCTTAAGTGATTCGCTTTCTGTAACTTTAATTTGATCTTATAAATAGAATAAGAGAGAAATGGTTGGAACTAAGACACATTTTGAAAAATGGATTTCTAATTTTGTCTTAATAGTTTTTTATGTATGCAGAAAAATAGTGTATGCATATTCAAAGGGATATGGCTTCGTGATTTCTTCAGTATGGCTCTTAAGGAGCCTGGCAAGTTAGTGTTCATGTACTAAAAACTAACTGTACAATAAAACTGAACAAGAATTATAGTGTTAAAAATTTTAATATACTACTCTGTTTAGTTAATTTTTAACATCATTGCATCCATCCATAGCTAGGATTTTTTGTTGGTTTTTATTCCTGTCTATTATGCTTTGATATTGCACAGCAGGTATTTAGGAAACAAACAAAAAAAGTTCTAATGATATAGCAACCCAATGAACCAAACCGATATGATGCTGGCTGAACATCAACGAACTCGAGTTTCAGATGACCATTAACAAAGACTCACAGCTTGTTCCCTCATATGCATTAGACTTCTCCTTTAACAATGATTTTGTGCCTGGAAGGAGATCAGGATAATGACTTCTCATTCAGGAAGAATATATAAGTTAGACAGGATTTGGAATTAACTTTCCTGGTGCTGCACCTGAAATAATTCTCTGGCTCCTAGTTTGGAAGTGTTGGCTAGAATCAACATACCTAGACTTCCCGTTTGGCATTTAACCTCATGATATATCTTCAATGTATCCCCTATTTGTAAGGAGAATAGAAAATAACTCAATTATTTACTCTCATTTGTTATTTAGAGTTGTATCTGAATTAATCAAAATGTTTATTAACAAAGTTTCATTGCTACAGATCATATCTGAAGTTTAATCAAAACTATTCCTTAATTATATGTAATTCTGAGCTTCCCTTCAAATCACCTTAGTGATGTTCAATTGTTTTTTGTTTATCTGTTTAAATGTGATTGATGTTGGCAGTATATGTTTTCATTTTCTTCTTCTAGTTCCAGATACCAAAAGAAAAAAGAAAAACTCAGTGAATAGTTCTCAGGAGAACCATGTATAAACTTCACTTTATTTACCTTATAAGAGCGTTATATGAACTAGATTTAAGTTCATGTTCTTAAATAATGAAACTCTCAGCATTTTAAATATAGAGAACGGACTGACAGCTGTCAGAGAGGAAGGGGATTGCAGGGCTGGGTGAAAAAAGTGAACGGATTAAGCACAAAACACATAAAACACCCTAAACCAAAAAATGTTAAGGCACACACAACAGTATGGTGATTAGCAGATGGAAACGGGGGTTGAGGGAGATAGAAGAGGGTAAAAGGGGGATAAATGGTGATGGAAGGAGACTTGACTTGGGGTGGTGAACACACAATATAATGGACAGATGGTTTATTATAGAATTGTACATCTGAAACATATAATTTTATTAACCAATATCACCCCAATAAATTCAATAACAATTGCTTAAAATAAATAATCAGCTAAAAAAGGAAATAATTATGTATGACTATAATATATGCAAGAATATGCATTATAAAAAGAACTTTTTGAGTAAGGGACTTATCCTCAGCTTACATTTCATCAGAAATTAAGTTAGCTTGTTCCTAAGATCTTAAATTAATAAGTAGTTGTGAACAATTTCAAATGCAAGCTAACTCTAGAGCATGCATATCCAGGGGTTTACAGTTGTGAGTATGTGAAACACAGAGTTTATTCTTATATTATTATTTCTTGATTATTGTATTATTTTCCATATGAACAACTGTATTTGCCAACCTCTATATTATGGAAAACCCATGCCAAGAAGAGTAAGATAAAACAAAGGCTTATGTAAATGATACCATACATGTTGGTAGACAAAGATCTTTATATTTAAAGAGAAACACACACAAAAATGAGAAACCCCTGGATATATAATCAAATGATAAAACAAAAACAAAGCAAAAAAGGTCAAGAACTGTCAATGGTCTTTCAAGGCTAAGATACAAAGCTTTAATTTCTAGGCTTCTCCCTGGTATTCTGCAATGGTTTTTAATTTCAAACACCAATTGAAATTAAAAGGCCAGAGCAAACTGGATAACCTGATATAAAAATTAATCCCCTGTGGTAATAAAATTATTTTCTATTATAGTTTGTGGCATTTTAAGAAGAGACACAGAGCATCAAAGTTCTATAGGCATCAGTATTTTAAACTAATTTTTAAAAGATTGGAAAAATAGATGATAGAAGGAGATGGAGAAGTGGGAAAATCCAAGTATTACTCACTTATTCAGTGCATATAATTAAGCACAAAATATTTCAGGCAATGTTGTAGGTTCTGGGGACATTGATATACACGACAAAGTCCTTGTCATTTAACCCCAATCTTAAGACATGACTGTTTTGCTGATCATATATTATGAAGAAATTGTCCATTTTGAACCATCATATATTACCACTAAACTCCACACCCTTTCTGTTCTCACTTTCAGCTTCACACAGGCTCCTGACAGTTCCAGAGGAAGGGAAGATTGTGCTGTGGACACCCAAGCTGTCCTTGCACGGGCATTCTGGAGTAACCCAGGAAGGTTCAGGCTTGATATTTATAAAGTGTGGACAGACATGGGGCAGGCCAGTTAAAGGGATCCCAAGAAATAACCTTTGCCTATGGGAGGACATACTGAACATTTGCCCCACACTCTCCAGAGTAGAGGTTAGGAATAGTCACCAAAATAAAACTGAGGACTGCAATCCTAACTCACCAGGGGTCAAATAAAGGTAAAGTCAGAGTTTCATGTTTGGTGTAAAATGCAAAAGTCAGGAGACACTTAGGAATACACAAAAGAAAAAGAAAAATAGAAGGAGATGGCATAGGAGGAGGGCTTACAGAACAAAGAAAGTACACGTTAGGGGAAGATACATACATCCCCATTAGTGGGGAGGAACAAGTAGTTATCCCCAAATTTAAAAAGGAGAAGCTTTCACCTTAATTCATAAAGTCAATTTCTAGTGATCTTTGAAAAAATATTCATAGTCATGTGCTGTTTATGGGGTTTGAGTTTTGTTTAAGGTTATACCCAATTTAGGATAGGTTCCAGATTCTAACTTCTTAGAAAATAAAGCCTAGATACAATAAATGTTTCTGCCGATGGGCCAGTTAACAACTTACCTGCTCTCAATTCCAAATTCAGCCTCCTTTGCTCTGCTTTGTAATGCTGAAGCTGGATCCTGGCGCTCCAATAGCGTCCCAGGGAATTTTGATCAAACTCCAGTGGGAAAATTCCCAGCAAGTCTGCTAGCACCCCAGTAGATGGTTTATTGTGGGCTACCTTCAGGGGTATTGAGAGGTGGCGAATTTCCTCTCTTTTTCTTACTTGGGCACTTTATCTTAATCCTCAGAGTAACAACTGTCCCTCTACATCTGCTATCTTGTTTCTTATTGACTTAAAAAAATCCATTTCAGTAGTTAAATCCCTTTTATTATATCATTCATTTATATTGAATTTTCTTTGTTCAAACCACTGGGGTAATTTTGCCTCCTGACTGATAGAATAATGATGCAAATGTTTATTAGTAAGAGATTGTTAGTTGTTTGAGATCAATGATTATTTAGTTGTTGCTGATTTGTCCAATTATTTTCCCTACCACATATAGTCAGATATATCACTGTGCTCTTTACCTCGGGAAAGAGATGACCAGGACAGAAATCCTAAAAGAAAAGCACTGGGTTTGCTTTCCAAAATACTTAATCCATAGGAGACTACAGAGGATTTGTAATATAGATTAAAATGCTATGGAAATAACAAAAGGGCAGAAAGATTACCCACATTTCTACCTATGCCAACTCTCCAGAGAAGAAAATAAAATTATCTTTGTTTGAAATAATAGGTTTAGAGAGAAAGGATGAGAGGAGAAATGTGAATGAAGAACTATGGCCTGAAACCTGATTTGTTTTAAAAAGTTTCTATTAAAAAAAATCTTAGCTGACTGCAAACATCTTGCACTCAATGTTATTTCATCCAGATCTTAAGTGACTTTTTTTCTGCATTGAAATTGTATGTATAGAATATAAGACCAGCCAATACATTTTCTTTTATATGTGTGGTTTTTATTCCATGATGTTTTTTAAAATTTTCCAATAGACTAAATTTAGGTGGAATTGATTAAATTGGATAAAATTTTCCTATAGGAAGATATACCATATTAATCTACAGATTTTGTTATTTCTTCATTTGTAAAACACCAGCAACCTCTATGGTCAATAGCACTTGCTTATCTTCAACAACTAATAACTCCAATTATTTCTTTGCTCTGCATTTCTTTTCTTTACCAGGAGCCTCATTCCAATGAACTGAGTCTGTGTTCAGCCCCCAAGTCATTTTTGGTTTTATCCACTCATTTTATAATAGTAGTTTTTTGAGGTCAAATTTATTTTTTTATTTATAAATTTGTGCTTTTTTCATTTCACTCAATTTTACTTTTGAGTTTGTATTTATTTCATTGCATTATGTATTGTCTTGAAAGTTTGAAGTATTTATTTGAAGGAGGAAATATTTTCTTTATTGAATATATCTATTCTAGAAATTAGTCTTTTTTTTTAGCGTGCCATGTTATTATCACTTCATTCCCTTTTTTCATTAATACGCATCAAAATGGAAAGGTGGATTTAGAAAATCATAATGGAGGTTTGTAAGTATGTACTAGAATTATGAGTGACATCTTTATAGAGTGCATCTCTTAATCACACCATAAGGTAAATTGTTCATTTACTAGTGTTTTTCTTGGTTGTCGTTATGTCTGAATTTATTTATCTTTACTGAAGCTAAATATTGAGAAAGTATTTGGAAGTCCTTTGTATTTTTATGTAAATATTCTCCTTCTTTTTTGATGTTTTTTCCAGTTGAGCCTATGAAAGTTTCTCTACTGATTTAATAGTATACTTGCATATAAAATATATTGATTCATTTTTATAGGTGTAGCAAATATTTTTCACCAAAATTAGCTTAGCCTTTTAATTTTAATTATAAGCTTATTGTGGTTCTATGGTTTTTATTCTACAGAAACTTTTTTGGTTTTATAGAAACAAACCACTCAATATCTTATTTTGAGATTGACTCTTCTTTTAGACAAAAACATTTCTAAATTTATATATATATATATATATATATATATATATACACATATAGTCTAATTTTAAATCTATCCTACCCTGTATTTTATGTGTGCTTGTATATGTGTGTATGTTTTGGGCTGATGACCTATTTTCTTCTCATTTTATTGACTCATTTGCTCAATAATTATTCTTTTATGTTCAAGTTAAATTTCACATAAATTAATATTTATTTCAAGGATAATATTTCAAACTATATTATTTATTAATATGCTATGACCTCATCATATTATCAGTACATTTCTAAGGAGATTCTGTGTTCATTACTTCCTGTTACATAACATTTTTCAGCACCATTAGAAAGTAAAGAGAAAATTTTTCTTCTACTCAATGATATTTATCAATTTCCTTTCTAATACACAGAGTCATTTCTCTTTACTTCCACTCATGCTCAAATCAGAGCAAAACGATTTGAATGGAACAATTGGCTTTCCTCACCTTGAGTGCATCCATCCAGGGACAGCAATATAGTCACAAGGACACTGATTTTTTAATGTATTTTTTATTTTTACTTTTTGTGGCTCCACTATCTCAAGCTGAGTTAAGTGAAAATAGAGAAAGAAACATCAAGAGAAAGAGGTAAATAAAAAAGAGAACATATATTTTCTATATCATGTATGTATGCATCAGGTATATACATACAGTTACATAAATGTATATAATTTATATATTTAGAAATTTATACATTTATCTGTTTATGTTAGTATTAATACATTTATGGTATATATTAATAATTATATGTATTAATATATAATATATTTGTAAAATTTATATTGTATTATATGCATTATTCCATATATATGAGATATATAAATATATATATATATTGCATCTCTACCATCCATTTTTCTCCTTTCTCTTATTTTTAATCAATTAATACATTATGTAACTGTACTTAGAAAAGAAATTTATAAAAAATGATTAAATTTCACAGAAAACTAGGTAACTGTTTCAAAGAGACAACATGGAAAAAATTTGGAAGAAAATGTTTCTTCTATTTCTATTTCCATTAACTATAATAAATGTGATAACGTACAAAAAAAGCTGGAGTGCATGACAAACGTTTTCTTCTTGCAACAGCAAATTGTGAAAAAAAACATCATTTTAAAGTACTGCATAAAAGTGGATATTTTTCCTAGAATAGTGAGATTTTGATATGCTCATTTATATTTTAGATCAATCTTATGTCATCTCACCTTGCTTTAGTTTTTTGGCCTCCTGCTCACCTCTTCTCTTGACATTCCCTGGTCGTGAGAGTTTGGCACCTTTCAGGTTCTTTGGCACCTTAGTGCTTTAACTATGGTCTCCGTTGTGTGGTAGATAGAAAGGTCAACACCAACTAGTTTCATAACATAATGTCTCTGTGTACCCTAGGGTGTATTTCTTTACCCGAATATTGTTTCTTTGATTGCTTTAACAGAGTCAATGTGTTTTCCTAGGGTTCATCTATCACAAAACAATTTACAGTCCCTTGCAAAACCCCACTGCCTTGGAAGGAATGTATTTATGTTTTCTTTGGCTCAGAGTGAATGACTCAGGTAGTACCATATCCTTGAGGCCTTGTTCTTTAGGTTCTTTTTGTTTAAAGAAAATATATTTAGGTCAGACACTGAAAAAGGAACTATGCTTAGATAGCTCTGAGAACTGGTGAAAACTGCTTGGCAAGCAAACTTTCTTAGCAAAAGTTTGTTGAACTAAACAGCCTTAAAGCTTAAAGAGTTTATTTTTATTTTACATGTAAGAGCCTAACATTATTTAAATTGTAAAATTAATATTAAAGAAATAGTTAAAACTTTTAATAAAATAAGACATTGTTATGTGTGTTTTTTACCTGTGTCAATGATACTTCTTCTCCATGCTTCTAAAGCAAATGAATAATACTGTGACAATTTAAAGGGGCTTAGCATGTAGCTATATGCCTGATGTGAACTACTGAGTCTGTAACGTAAGAATGCATTAATTAGAATAATCTCAGGGAACATTTATTTCTTTGTCAATAAATTTTGTAAGCACACAATCAGAATAGTATAGTTATATAGTAAAGTGGGGTTTGGGAAGGCATTGGTTTTATAATAAGTTGAAGCTAATTTGGAAACATTTTGGTTGGTTTTCTACTCCCTGTATGCTTCTGGGTTAGGCTTGGCCACCAAATAGTTTTCTCTAAATTGGAAGGTGCAGATAATGCAGGTGCCAGTTTCCCTGATGATCAGCACAGAGCTACAGGCATTACTGCAGCTCACACATGTTCCGATGCCCTGGATCATGGGGTAGACATCTATGTATGTCTTTCCACTCTGCAGAATCCCCCTCTTTCATTTAAATTCTGGCCCATACACATGTGTAAGCCTGTGAAAGGGCAATAGTATTTATTTATTTATTTATTTATTTATTTATTTATTTATTTATTTTTGCAGATCATGTCATGAGGGTTCAATGTGGTGAGAGGTAAAAGTGGATTCTAGCCCTAGCTGGTTTTGCTCAGTGGATAGAGCATCAGCCTGTGGACTGAAGGGTCCCAGGTTCTATTCCAGCCAAGGGCACATGCCTGGGTTGCGGGCTCAATCTCCAGTAGGGCGTGTGCAGGTGGCAGCTGATCAATGATTCTCTTTCATCATTGATGTTTCTATCTCTCCCTCTCCCTTCCTCTCTGAAATCAATTAAGAAATACATATTTTTTTAAAAAGTGGATTCTAATTCATCCTCACAGGTCTCACTTTGCCTTTGTGGATTCTAGTTCATTCTCGTGGGTTCCAGTCTGTTCTACTTTTTCCTTGTTTTGGATGGAGCTTTACTCTTGTTTAACTGTTATGCTGACCTACAGCAACTTCAGGCCAACCACCAGATGCAGATACAACAGCCTTCTATAGCCTTCTTCACCAGCTGCTCCTTACAGTCCTTGATTCATGTCTTTTCCCATATTCACTATATATTTTCCAGGATATTATTTTCCTAACTACTCCAAAAATTGTGTGATATTTAAATCCTATAATATATTATTTTTTCCCCACTCTTAGTAGTTCATCTTTTCTCATCTAACCCTCCTGACACCTTTGGTGATGAAAGGTGAACCGAAACAGAGAAAACCCTAAGTGGGGTTGCTAAACCCCTTTTGCTGTGTGTGTGTGTGTGTGTATGGTCTGTGCACGCACGCATGAGCGCGTGCAAGCGTGCTCAAAGTTAAAGTTAAATTTATATTCCCCAGACTTCTCTGCATTTGGGTGGGAACATGTTTGACCCTTTCATTTGTGTTATCTGTCCTGGCACCCGGGACATGAGGTTGTGCCCCAAAGGGTCTGAAAAAAGGGAAGCTACAAGAAATTTCAAGGGTATGTTATCTTAGATGCAAAAGGACAATAGGCTCAGTTAAGGTATAGATTGACCTTGTCAGTGAAGATACTGGCCTAGGACATAACTACCCACCATAACTGCTTTAAATTAAAGTTTAATTTTAGACCATCCTTTGTTGTTACTGGAGGTCTTTGAGTTTGCAAGACCGCCATGCTGGCCTTCCCTGAGCTTGTCAGGTTAGCATGTGGCCCCTTTCATCCATACTTCCTTCCCCATCAATACTTAGCTAACTGCAGTAACAAAAGGCAAAACAGTTACTTACAACCATTTGAAAATCTGAACAGATGTAGAAAATATCTTGTCTATTTTTTACAATACAAATTTAACATGATTCTCAAACACTTTACTTCTCTTACATACTGACCTTAAGGGAATTCTCGGATGCTATTTGTGTCCTTAATTAAGGGGTGGGAAGGGAAGTATTTGTACCTTCCCAGTGCCTAGATGACATGAAAAACAGTAACTACAATGTTTATATGTGTCATCTAAATTTGTTCCTGATATTACCTGTGAACTTGTCTTATTTCTTGTAATTAGACCTATTTAAATGTGTGTACTTTGCAAAGCATTATTGCTCATTGTGTTTCTTAAATTGCTTAAACAGAATGTAAGTTTGCACTCTGAAATATGTAGTTAGAAATGTAAAGGATCATAGCATTTTATTTTATTTTAAATATATTTTTATTGATTGCAGAGAGGATGGGAGAGGGATATAGAGAGAAAGACATCAATGATGAGAGAGAATCATCGATCAGCTGCCTCCTGCATGTCCCACACTGGGGATTGAGCCAGCAACCCGGCATGTGCCTTGACCAGGAATCAAACTGTGACCTCCTGGTTCATAGGTTAATGCTCAACCACTGAGGCATCATAGCATTTTTAAGTATATATACACTGTGTCATAAGAAAACTCATATCTGCTAATTGTTTAAATTCTCCTTCCTGTAATGATAATAAGTGCAGGTTTAACTTTAAAATAGTATTTATAATGAGGATGTAAGAAACTCCAAACATGTAGAAAAATTTTCTAAGAGTTTATTAGAGCCAAACAAAGGACACACTTGGAAACAAGATCTCAACAGGCCGTGAGCAATGTTTCCCAGAATGACTGTAGTTTCTCTAATACATTTGGAGTTAAGGAGAGCAAAGGAAGATTGCAGGAATGTAGGAGAAACAGGCAAGGGAAGCTCTATGATTGGATTACAGGAGAGTTAAGAAGTTCATGTGCTCTCTTTTATATATATATATATATATATATATATATATATATATATATATTTGATTTTTCACAGAGAGGAAGGGAGAGGAATAGAGAGTTAGAAACATCAATGAGAGAGGAACATCAATCAGCTGCCTCCTGCACACCTCCTACTGGGGATGTGCCTACAACCAAGGTACATGCCCTTGGCCGGAATCAAACCTGGGACCCTTTAGTCCACAGACCAACGCTCCATCCACTGAGCCAAACCAGTTAGGGCTCATGTGCTCTCTTCAAGGTGGTTCTGACTTTGAAAAGGTCTGGTTGAGAACCACTGCTTCAGTAGATGGGGTCCCTTGGGCTGGCCTGCAGAAATTGGGCCGAAACCAGCAGTCCGACATCCCCCGAGGGGTCCAGAGTGTGAGGGCAATCTGCAAAGCTGCTGTTGCTCAGCAGTTCCTGTGTGGAGCATCTGCCCCCTGGTGGTCAGTGCGCATCATAGCTACCGTTCAGACGGTCGAACAGTCAGCCAGTTGGCTGGTCTCTTAGGCTTTTATATATATAGACTAGAGGCCCGGTACACAAAAATTTGTGCACTCTGGGGGGGGGGGGAGGGGGGCCCTCAGCCCGGCCTGTGCCTCTCCCAGTCTGGGACCCCTCAGGATATAACGACCTGCTGGCTTAGGCCTGCTCCTGGGTGGCAGAGGGCAGGTCCAATCCCTAAGTGCAGCCCCTGGTCAGGCTCAGAGCAGGGCTGATTGGGGAGTTGGGGTGCCGCCCCCTGTCATGCACAGAGCAGGACAGATTGGGAGGTTGCAATGCCACCCTCAGGCATGCTCAGGGTGGGGCCGATTGGGGGGTTGGGGCACCGCCCCCTGTCACACTCAAGGCAGGGTCAATGGGGAGGTTGCAGCGCCACCCCCTGTCACTCACAGAGCAGGGCCCATCAGGGGGTTGGGGAGCTCCCCCTTGTCATGCACAGAGTAGGGCCGATAGGGGAGTTAGGGCACTGCCCCCTGTCACACACAGGGCAGGGAAGATCAGGGGGTTGGGGCACCGCCACTGTCACACTCAGGGCAGGGTCGATGGTGAGGTTATGGCTCTACCCTGTCACACACAGAGCAGGGCCTGTGGGGGGGGGGGGGTTGGGGCGCCGCACCCTGTCACACACAGAGCCGCAGGGCGATCAGGGGATTGGAGAGCTCCCCCCTATCAGGCACAGAGCAGGGCTGATCAGGGGGTTGGGGTGCCTTCCCCTGTCACAAACAGAGCAGGGCGGATAGGGAGGTTGTGGCCCCACCCCTGTCACACACAGAGCTGCAGGGCGATCAGGGGGTTTGGGCGCTGCTCCCTGTCATGCTGATCTGGTGCCAGGAGGCCTTGCGGCTCCACTGATCCCGGTGCTGGGAGGCATATTACCCTTTTACTATATAGGATAGAGGCCTGGGGTCCGGCTGGTTTGCCATGAAGGGTGTCCTGGATCAGGGTGGGGGTCCCCACTGGGGTGCCTGGCCAGCCTGGATGAGGGGATGATGGCTGTTTGCAGCTGGTCACACACCCTTCAGGGTGGGGGTCCCCACTGGGATGCCTGGCCAGTCTGGGTGAGGGGCTGAGGGCTGCTTTCAGGCTGGTGGGTGACTGAAGCTCCCATTCGCTCCTTTTTTTCTTTTTCTTTTTTATTCTGGGCCAAGGCCTCTGCTGCTGAAAGCCGGTATCTGGTTTGTTTCGGTTCTATAATGGAAACAATGTATAACTCCAGCTCTGAGATCCCGGCCGGCTGAAAGCTGGTTTCTGGGGTTTTGTTTAGCTTCTATATTTGTTAGAATGTTTCAAACTGCCAGCTTAGAGGCCGGCAAGTCAGGCAGGGAACGTTTGAGTCTGCAGTCACTGGAGCAGGCAAGCCTCATTTTCGCTTCCAGCTGCCTGGCTGCTGGCCGCCATCTTGGCTGACAGTTAATTTGCATAAGGATATGCTGATTAGCCAATGGGAAGGGTAGCGGTCATACGCTAATTACCATGTTTCTTTTTTATTAGTGTAGATAACATCATCAGTCTCCTCTATCACAACAGAGGTTCAACCTGATATTTTGATATCTGGAGTTAAATATACAAAATGATTAATCTTATCTTGATCTTTACTGATGGCCAACCAAATAACTCTCTGTATTACCTAAAATAATCCTAGAACTGTCCTTGGCAACATGTATTGGAAAAGACCCGTGAAGTAGCAACTAGAAGATTTCAGTCCTCAGGCAAGTCATATAACACTTTGTGCTTAGGCATCACCTGGGTAATGAGGGCGTCATTCAAGGTGAATGTTCAATGAAAAATATTTTATACTGGCTCTCTCTCTCTAGTGCTGGAAGTGTGAGTAGTTTCCTTAACACCAAATAACTTATTCTTGCACTGATTCTTACGGAATAAAAAGCATAGGTTCAATAATATAGAGCAATCTGTCCTCTTCAGCAATTTTTAGTTTTAAGAAATTGTTGTGAGTGAAAACTTCAATTGTTTTTCATGAGTAAACTTAGAGATAACTCCATAACAAGAATGACACATTGTGTCTTGTGTTATATTTTCCCCTTAAATCAGCATTATATTTATTATTTTTTATATGTTATCATTTAGATTTCATTATAGACAACTGATAATTGGTCAAGTTTTACATAGGACATAACTTTCAACAGAACAGACTTTTATAACTATCATACAAATAAACTAAAAATACATTGAAGGATAAATTTTGTTAAGAAAAGTTTTAAATTCAATTCCACAGGTGTTTTTTATTCTAGCATGTTATAAATTATTTCACCCTTTCTGCTTAAATATCAGATAAATAAGCTTTCAGGAATATTGCCATTTTTTAAAATAAAACAAAGATTGAAGGCTTCCCAGCACAATAAAATTGCAATCTTTGGAGAGATTTCATCCCATATTTTGCATGTTAAATTTATACTTTCAACGAATTCTGCCTATAAAAAATTGCGTGGTGCACAATGAAAAAAAAAAAAATTAAGCAGATTGTTAATCATAGCTCCCCTTCTCTCATGATCAAGAAATTAGTCCATGTCTTTGCTCCTCAATAATCAGTTCTTCAAAACTGCCCCTTATTGTCAATAGAGTACATGCATTTGAAGTTAAATGCCCTACATTCCTCAAAATGTAAAAAAAGAAAATAGTTCTAATCTTTTATACTGGAAACATTATAAATTAAATATTGTTAAGGATATGCAATCTAATCTATTAAAATAATTTATTGCTTTGATTTTCAAACTGCTTTTAAGATTCTTAAAACAAGATAGAAGAAATATATTTGATCTTTTGCCTCTTTTAACGTTTGAATCCATATTCTGAGTAAAATTATTATATAACTTAATGATCTTTAGTGGTCATATTTTCCCTTTTTAACATATATATATGTAATATATATGTTATATATAATATATATATGTATATATATATAATTCCCAAAAATATATGCACACACTTTGAATAATTATAAAGGCAATGTTTATTAAGATCCATTTCATTTCCAAAATAGAGCTATCAGCTGTTAAAGTGTGTATACATTTTTTGAGACACCCTGAATATAAATGTTATTATGGAAATATACACACTATTACATTCTATCAGCAAATTGAATGCATATTACATTATGTTTATTAATTTTTTAGAAATTATTTTATAAAACAATAAAAGTTTTAGCAATAGAAATGTTTTAGTAATAGCATTTTGTAACAAAATAATGTACTAATACTTACCAAAATTCTCCTTCTCTGAGGTACAAGTATGAAAAGAGCCCTCTACCAGGTCAGAGAAGAGTAGGACTCTAGTTAGGAAATCTCCAGCTGACTAGTTTGGGAAAATGTCTTTTTTAAAAACTTGAAATATAATTGATATATTGTACACACACACACACACACACACCCTCCAATTTATTATCTGAATTCACCCAAATGAGAGCTCATCATCAGGATGTTTTTTTAAATTTAGAAAAGTATTGTATATTGTGGCTATTGGTGGACCCAGGTTTATTATGATCCAAATCTTACACTATTTTTAGTTCTACTTTAAGGAAAATAATTGAAATTAGGCACAGGACATCTTAGATATAGTCCATGCAATTGAGAGTCCTTTAAACTTAAACCTCTTAGCTTCTTGAAAACTAATGGGGAATGTGAAGGTAGATGAGAAAGACTCAGTTAGATAAAGATGAATACAGTGGGAAAGATGAAAATGCGTGCTTGGGCCCCGTGTGGAAGGCAGTGTTGTGTGTTTAAGGAACTGAAATATACCTCTGTGGCTGGAGTAAGAGAAGCTTCGGAGAATGTGAGCATTAAATTAGATAAGGTTAGTAACAGTGTTTTATAAGCTGGCAAAGGGTATTCAAATATTGAAAAAATATATTTACTATTGCCTAGATATTGAGCAAGGGGAAGTGTAGTTCGAGAAAATGCCAGTGGAGTAGATATGGTTCAGGAAATGTAGGACTATATAGTCCACTTTGAGGAGTTCTGTCTTTACCTTAATGCAAACGTATGTTTTTATAGAGCTTCAAATTGGGAAGGTAGAGCTAGGGTGGGGCAAATGAATACAAGCAGATTTGTGTTTCATCAAGATTACTGTGGGTATGTCTAGAGAATATTTTAGAGAAGACTTAGGCTATTCTTGCAAACAAGCAGAAATGGTGGTGTTTTTGACTGGGTTGTTACTGATAGATAATGGTGGGAGTGAACTGATTTGAGAGAAAGCAAAATCCATCAGAAATTCAAGAGGTTAGTGTTATGACGACTCTGGATTTTAATTTACATCACTAAACAAATGGTGAAATCTGGAATAAATGCAGAGTTGGATAAAAGGAAGATGAATTCAATCTTGCTTCTTTAGTCAGAGGTAGTTTTCAGAGATTCCAAGAGGTAAGGCTAAGTAGATCACCGTGAGGTACAATCAGTTGCCACAAGCCAAGTTGTAGGTATTTAAATAAAATATAAAATTCAGTCTCACTAACCTTTAAGTACTAAGTAGCCACATGTAGCTAGTGGTTATTGTTTTGGTCATTATAGATATAGGACAATTTCATGATAGTGGAACATGCTGTGAGGCTGAACTGGTGTAGATAAAAATCCTGTTTGTGAGTTCTCTGTAGACAGGTGCAAGTTATCAGATGAAGAGTTATAGGTAAGCGGTAACTTGCAGAGTGCCATCCTTTAATAGGAGGACAATTATAAGTAGAAATACAACAGGAAAGCCAGGAAATGTTTCCTTCATTAAATTCAAAGAAAAAGAAAACTTCAAAATATAGTAAGCTGTGAATAGGTTTGAGTGCTGTTGAGAAGATAATGAAGATGCCAGAATCAAAATATTCACTGAGTTTAGTAACAGAAGCCTTTGAACAAATTAGAAAGAGATTTCCCACTTTCAGAAGAGTGTGAAGGTGAAAACCAGAAAGGAATGGCTGGAAGAACCAATGGGACATAGGAGAATGAGCACAACATGATGGATAGGCTTGGTAGTGAAAGGAAAAAGAGAGAATACAGTATTTCTAAAACCACAAGTGGTCAAGTGGGAGACCTATCTATCCATCTATCTATTATCTATGTATTATTTATATTATTTCTTAAACTTTTAGAAGAATGAAATGAATGTAACTTAAAGGAGAATTATCCTATTGAGAGGGAAAGGATATAAATATTCAAGAGTGAGAAGGAATAGAGTATAAAGTCCCAAGGAAAAGAAAGAGATATAAAACAAAGAAAAATATGGAAAGATGATCCTGAGAAAGATTCAGATGATTTACCAGAGTTGCTGTGATTTAAACACCATTTCAGTTGCCTTTGAATTCATTGCTTTGTTTTGGTTTTTCTGTTATGACGCAATTAGAATCTCTGTTTTTTAAACACCCAGAATATATTTTACTTACAGGTGTGTCTGTCTCCATGCTTGCCTGTTGATTATATTTGTTCTCCCATAACAATTTCAACTAAATTTGGCAGTGGTGTTCAGTTAATCCATGCAGGACTCTCTGCATTTCTCCCATGGGGCAGTTATTTACCAAATGTTAACTCCCCTCCTAAGGAATGGAACATTATTAACAACTTTGATTTAACAACTACATTGTCATATTTCTGTTTTAGGTAATTTCTTCCTCAGTTTAACATATCTAAGCCAAGGAAAAACAGGAGTTATGGCAGATGCTAGAGTCATCACAACATAGTACTTAAAGATAAATGCTGAAAAGTCAAGCAGACTTGCTTTTAAATGCCATCTCCTCTGGGTATCCTTAGGAAATCATTGAAAAAGTATGCGGAAGTTCTTCTATGCCAGAATGTGTTCTAAACAGTCTGATTTTATAAGAACCATGGGTTAACTAGTCCTAGATGGATTTTCTGCAGGTTTGACTATAAATTTCCATGGAATCCAACTTGATGGTGAGTTCTTAGGTAACCAACCCTGGGTGAGGTTGAGATGAAGGATGATGAAACTAGCCTGGCATATTATACAGATGCAAGCACAAAGCTTGGAATCCACCCTCTGATCCCATCAATGAAGGCTCCCATGTCGCTTACCTTCCTCCAACTCTGGATGCTGATCCGGGAGACCTCGACTGGAACCAAGGTCCTGCCCATCAGAGTGCTGTTCAGTCCCAGCTCCTAATCAGTCCAGGGTGGGAATACCATCTTCTTAATCATGGATTTTAAATTGCCCCACAGCCAAGGTTAGGTTCTTCACCCAGAGGCTGGCAACGGGTCCTGCTCTGTCCCTGGGCTCCAAGCCAGAATGTAGGGGATGACAGGAGGTCCATACTCTTCCCCCTGATTCAGTCTCAGTTCCCCCCCCCCCCAATAATTGTTTTCATCAGCTCTAATTCGTATGTTTTCTGATCATTTTTTCTTACCATATTCACAGTTGTTGTCTTTTTTTTCATTTTTTATAATGCTTTTCTATATATAAACTCACAACTCAGCATTATAGCTTTCCTCCATGTCTTTACACAAACCTTCACTTCTGTGCGACATATCGTTTCCTTTGGCTTAGTAAATACCCATTCTTTAGAACCCAAGTCAGGTGTTACTTTCCCTTTATGCTTTACCTGATTTGCATGACAAAAATAGATGGAGATAGTTACTGTACTTTGTAACAATTTTGTAGTCCCTATGTATTTCCAAAAAAGAATATAAATATGATATTTGTAATTGTGTATTTGTTTTCAAGTTTTGCCTCCTCATGCAAAAGATGTTTTTCAAGGGCAGTCAACTTTTTAATTCATCTTTTTATCCCTAGCTCTTATCAGCAAGACTGAACTAGAAGAGACATTTAATAAATCTGTGAAAATTGAAATCTGCATGAAAGCACCACTCTGAATCCACTGTGATGAAAATAACCTAAATATTTAGATAATAAAGTTTAAAGTTACATTCTGAATGAAAATGATGCCACCACCTGGCTCATCTCAAAGAAAAAGAATTACGAAATAGTCTCTCAGACTATTGATTACAAAGTCAAATGTATTTGGTAACTGAGAGAAATAAAAAAATAAAAATAAAAACTTTATCAGTAACATCTCCTTTAAATGTTGCTCATAATTTCAAGGTGGAATTGGAAAACTTGAGCAACTAGCTGGTAAATTTCCATGACATCTTTTGTTGATAGAATATCTCAATATACTAAGCAAATGGTTGAAATTCATGCACGGGGGACATGAATCCCTCAGCCCAGCCTGCACCCTCTCCAATCTGGGACCCCTCGGGGGATGTCGAACTGCCTGTTTAGGGGCAGATGGACATCCGTCTCACAATCTAGGACTGCTGGCTCCCAACCGCTCACCTGCCTGCCTGCCGGATTGCCCCTAATTGCTTCTGCCTGCCAGCCTTATCACCCCTAATCACTCCCCTGCCATACTGATCGATGCCTAACTGCTCCCCTGCCAGCCTGGTCACCCCCAACTGCCCTCCCTTTCAGGCCTGGTCCCTTCCAACTGCTCTCCCCTGCTGGACTGATCGCCCACAACTGTCCTCCCCTGCCAACCATCTTATATCCACATGGGGGCGGCCATCTTTGACCACATGGGGAGGCCATCTTGTGTGTTGGAGTGATGGTCAATTTGCACATCACCTCTTTTTTAAATAGGATACTTAAAAATTAACATTTAGATTTCTCATTTGGGAATGTAGGTATGATATCCAAGAATAGAATAAAGGGAACTTGTCCTTTTTTCACATGGGAATAATTATATAAATAGATATTCAATGAAAGTTCATCTGGAAGGAGGGAAGCCCCGAGCATTTGCAGAACCAATGAAGGAAAGGCAGCTGCCCTGCATTCCTGAGCAGGATGTAAACCTGGGAATACATGTACCAGGGCTTATAGTTATTCACATTTGCAACAACAGAGATACTGTTCTTAGACCGAAGTAAAAGTAAACACCAGAAAATAAGCAAGAGCAAATCATTCTAAAGAAAACTCATCTCTGTTTGCTGATTTTGCAATGAGCATGCAAATTTACAAGTGAATTTTAAACCAATGTCAAAGTGATTGACTTTATTACCTAAATCTTATACATCTCTATGCTTCTAAATGTCAACTAAATTGAAAATTTTTAAAGGCATCTAGAAAGAAGCAAAACTATCGAAAAGTCAGAAATGTTTTATAGATTTTCTTTTAAAAAAGTCTTCTTTGTTTTAGCCAAAGAAGTGGGAAAGAAAATCTCTTTTTGTGTCTACTTTTCACTATCTCTATATATAAAAGCATAAGTGACTGAATGACCGAACGACTGGTCGACTGTTTGCTATGATGCACACTGACCAGCAGGGGGCAGATGCTCAATGCAGGAGCTGCCCCCTTGTGGTCAGTGCACTCCCACAGCCAACCTCCTGCGGCCATCCAACCTCTCGCAGTCCCTCCCCCCTTCCAGCTTGGCTGGCCAGCCCTGATGGGCCCCAATCAGGACTGGGTGAGACGGCCTCAATCAACCCTGATTGCCGGCCAGGCCGAGGGACCCCACCCATGTACGAATTTGTGCATGGGGCCTCTAGTTAAAACATAAATGTCATGTCAATACCATAGAACTTGTTAAGCATGAATTAACACAGAGTCAGATTGTCAAATCAGACTCACATGAATCAGAGGTTGTTTTTATTTTCAAGCTTTATTAATAATTTCAAGTTAATAAGAGGCATACATGATACAGAAAGAGGTCCAGGTGTATCCACACTGGATACACCTTTTTGCTGAAGTTAAAGTCTCAGTTTAGGGAAGTATGTAGTGTCCTCATTTACATAGTCAGCATTCAATTCAGTTATAAAATATCCCCATCTTATATTCAGGTAGATATACAGCTTATATGACATTTTTCTGGGAGCCATGCTTCATTTATCCACAGATTCCAGGTTTGTTTACCTTATGCATATCTTAGGTTATAGACATCTGGCATTCAATATATTTATAGAAGCATACATTTTATGCTCATAGAAGAACTCTTTTGCTGATATATACCATTACTTTGTTTGCCTGAAGATCAGTTATGACTATGTTCATAAGGAAAGTATATCAGGATCACCTGCAGCCTTTCTATATTGAATGTGCCCCCAACCTTAGGAATGAGAACAAAATGGATTGCAAGTTGCTCCTTAACATCTTTTTTCTATGTGTACATTTAACAAATGTAGTTTAAATTAATAGCAAATCATTAACTTTTCCTGGCCAGCCACTTGAATTAGACATTAGATGGGCCCAACGTCAGAGACTCATCAGTAGGAATTTCAAGTACTAAGGAACAGCAATAAATCACTAGATATTGATGTTAAACCCTGATATTAAGGGACCAATTGCAAATAGGATAAGGTACAATTATCCCTTTACTGTGAACTCCTCAAAGATTTAGTATATAAAAGGAGCATGGTAAATATTTGTACAGTTGGATTTTTTTATGCAGAGACATCCCTAAATTTAAAACAGAAAACTTCAATTTAGAGATTCAATTTTGCTTTCCTATATTTTAATTTAAACCTCTTAAAAGTTTTTAATCACATCATTTCTGAATGTGTAAACAAGTTCCAGAATTATCAAACTTTGTTTTTATCTCTAATGTAAAATATACAAGTTCTTTTTGGTAGTAGACAAAAATAAATAAAGCTGGCAGAAAAAAATAATGCTGTTTTCAAATGTATGTTATGAATTTGAATAGTGATAGCAAGATATATACTCTGTAATAAACATAAATATATCTAACTTGAGAGTTTAATTGACTCCTCTCTTTTATTAAACAAAATAAGTATTAGTCACACTCAGTCATACTTCTTGTTGTTGTTAATCCTCATCTGAGAATATTTTTTCCATTGATTTTTAGACAGAGTGAAAGGGATGAGGAGAGACAGAGAGAGAGAAAAACATAAATGTGAGAGTGACACCTTGATTGATTGCCTCCCACATGCTCCCCAACCGCAACCTGGGAATCAAGCCTGCAACCTATAGGTATATGCCCTTGACCAGGAATCAAACCCAAGACCCTTTAGTCTGAGGGCTGACACTCTAACAACTGATCAAAACTGGTGAGGGTGTGATCAGTCATACTTTAAACTCTTAGTTTAATTTATTAAATAATAGATGTTACTACTTTCATATTTCTTAATATTTTATTAAAATTTGTAAACTTTTCTAAAATTATGCATTGTTTTCTAAAAGTTACTTGTCTTCTAAAACTCTTGTTAGTGAAGCCACAAATAAATTAAAATGCGTAATGTGAATTATTACAACTAAGTGTGTCAAATTAAAGTTAAAGTAGCTTAATAGAAGATATTCCCTCTAGCTTATGAGCCTCTCATAAATATAATAAATATAAGTAAGGATATGAATAATTATGATTAATATCATTTATATTTAACTTTTGTCTTTATTAAATTTATTAAAATATTAGTACCCTTCATGCAACAGAAATCATCAGGTTATATGATAATTTGAGAATGAATAGTTTTTTAAAATAATTACCATGCAAGTTTGGGAGGAAAATGTCTTAAATAAGGACATTTTCACTATTATTTCATATTTGTTAACCTTTTGCTTTGAAGTGATTTCCAGGCAAACCCAGTATTAGACAATAAAACAATAGACTGTGGCCTCCTTATGATCACTAATATTGGTGCCAATTTGAGCATTTTTATTTTTATTATTTGAGCTAATGTATGCTGTGAACCTTATAAACTCTCAGTGGAGAGCAGCTACAGTGTTTGGACAGGTTCAAGCCTCAGACTAATGAGAAGGCATGGTCCTCTCCTGGCAAGGCCACATGCAAGTCCCAGCTTGGAGGGCAAAGACCTCCCAGCACAATTACAGCCAGAGGCTGTAGTTGTAAGCTTGAACTAGGGTCCAAACACATGGTCCCACGTGTCTGAGTGACGTGGGCTTGATAAAGTTCAGGGTGCATGTAATTGAGTAAATTATACATTGTTAACATCTTGACCATGCCCTTACTTTACCTCATGGAATCTGGCTATAAAATAAAGACACGGCTTGCTGTCCTGGGTCTCCATCAGAGAAGCAGCATCTCACTGAGACCCAGCTTTCATTCTCTTCACTGCCCCCCCATCAGGTTCACCCTTGGCCATGCTGGCATGGCATATGTGGCACCCAACGTGGGGCCTGAGTATGGGGGAACTACAATTGGGAGGTGAAAGGAGGCTCCAGTGAGGCGCATGCAGAAAGCAAAAGTAGAAAAGTAAGTGCAGAAAGCAAAAGTAAGGTAAGGAGCCAAGGTTTGGTAGTAGCTTGGTATAAAACATGGAAAATTCAGGATCTCAGGAAGGGATCCCTAAAAACAATGCTTAGTGAAGCATTTTTAATTTTTTTAAAGAGAAAATAAGTGGTAGAGAAAGTAAGCGGTAGAAAGTAAGCGGTAGGAAATAGGTGTTAGGAAATAGGTGGAAGAATGAGAAATATAGAAAAGATAGGAAATAAGATAGAAATTATAAGATGGAAGATAAGAAATTGGAGGTAGAAAATAAGAAATATAGAAAATAAGAGATTGAAAATAAGCTAGATAAGATAGAAAATAAGACAGAAATTATAAGATAGAAGATAAGAAATAGGAAATAGAAAATAAGAGGTAGAAAATAAGGTAGAAATCTCTTAGGTTTTGTTTAAGCCACTGTAAAGCAAAAAATGGCTGTGGTTGATGTTGTTTGAGGAAGTAACTTTTATTTCTGACCTAGATTGTAAGCTCTTGCAGCAGTCGCATTGTTTCTGGGCTTTGGTTATTTCTTTCTGGTGTGACCTGATAGCTCCCTGGAATTTTAGGTCCAGACTCAGAGTGGAGGTCTCCAGCTCTGCAGGACCAAGGGCTGCTCCTTTCCATGCAGCAGCTGCTGAAGAAGCTGAGTAAGGGACCAGACTTCCACTGGAGCAGACGGGGCTGATTTGATTGGGACTGGTGCCGGCTCAGTCCCAAAGCCAACCGCCCAAGCAACCTGATCGAGGGGCACCAGCCTCGAATCCACGACATCTTCGCATCGATGGCATCTTCGCCAGAGCATCGTCACTGGCAGCAGCAGCCTGAATGCCAAGGCCATCCCCAGAGGCTCTCCAACCTGCGGCAGCTGTAGGGCCTCCTCAACGAGGAGATGGAGAAGCAGCACCGGCAGCTGGAGGAGGTACAGGGGACCCAGAGAAGCTCCTTGTCCCTCCATTCAAAAGACAGAGTTGCATCGAGGAAGAGGAGGATGACAAAGGCTACACAGGCAACCGAGGTGCCAACATGGGGTCAGCTGAAGAAGCTAACAACTGAGGCCCAGCAGATGGTAAAAAAGCAAGTAGTGGAAGCTACTCCCTCAACTATGTTTCTGGCTATGCTAGCGTTGGTGAGCTGCCAGCTTTCTGTAAAGTCTTGTGCAGCCAAATCTGAGGATATAAACCAGCAGCAAAAGAAACTTTCATTTTGTAGAAATAGTTCTGAAAATGTCAACATGTCTAAAGTTTGGTTTCTTTCTTATTGCTGTGTTGCATTGGAATTGCTTTGTTTTATTCATAGCCAGAGTTTTGTTTTCTCTTGTTACTGTATTACATTAACATTAATGTGTTGGTTGTTTTATTAATAGCCAGATGCTGAATAATTTGATGATGTAAATAGAAGTGTTTAAAAAAAAAAGGGGGGGGGGGGTGATATGTGGAGAGCGGTTACAGTGTTTGGACAGGGTCAAGCCTCAGACTAACGAGAAGGCACAGTCCTCTCCTGGCAAAGCCAAGTGCAAGTCCCAGATTGGAGGGCAAAGCCCCCTCCCAGCAAAATTACAGCCAGAGGCTATAGTTGTAAGCTTGAACCTAGGGTCCAGACACGTAGTCTGAGTGACGTGGGTTTGATAGAATTCAGGTGCATGTAATTGAGTAGATTAGAACATTGTTAACATCTTGACCATGCCCTTACTTTACCTCATGGAATCTGGCTATGAAATAAAGACATGGCTTGCAGGCGCTGTCCTGGGTCTCCATCAGATAAGCAGCATCCCACCAAGACCCAGCTTTCATTCTCTTCTCTATCTTTTCTAAATCCTTCACCGGCCCCCCTCAGGTTCACCCTTGGCCATGCTGGTGTGGCACACTCTCAGATTTGATTTGTTTTCACCTATTTAGGAGAAACTATTAGAATGCCAGGATTGCTGGAGTTTATCTACAAGAAATTGTAGTTAAAGGAATTCTGCTCAGCTAATCTTTAGGTGCTTCTGAAGGGTGATTGTTCTGTAATTTAATTATAATTTTGATTTGAAGAATAATTCTAATATATTTAAGTATAAAAATGGCTCCAGACAACGGTTCTTTTATTTCTGAGGTTTACTTCTCTGGAATCTCAAATTTTTGAAATTCTAATAAATCATTTTAAAAAATAATGAAGCATACATAAATTGAAAATGGCCAAAATTTCCACTTAAAATAGCTATAAAGATATTTAAAGGAATTCTTTTTGTTTACTTACCACTCTTTGGAAACCATTAACACAGGAACATCAGAAAGATTGACACACAAATATGTGGGATAGATGACCATCTACATAATGTATTTTCAAATGCCCTCATGATTCAGAAAGTAATAATAATTCTAAAAATTTAATAGCTAAAGATATCTGTTTCTTAAGTCTAAGGTGTGTATACATACACCTTGTAAATCACAATGGATGGTTTTTAGTTTTGTTTTTTTTTCATTGTAAAAGTATGAGTTAGGTTTTTGTGGAAGAAACTAGATAGAAAATTGTTTGCTGAGTAGAGTGCATGCATTATTCTGCTACTTTTGCCATTGTACACTGAAAATTCTCATATCTGTGTTTGTAGTGTTACGTTCATACCTTTTAGAATATTTTACGTAGCCTATGCATACTTTTTCCTAACCTGGCATCTAGAAAACACTTAATTTTGTTTTTTGCTACAAAGTCTAACCTGACATTCAGGGAGGGCCCCTGACAGTATGTTTCTAATCTATAATTCTATGTTCAACTTTGTTCTTTCAAATATATATAATACATATCCGTCAGTTAAGAGTGCCCTAATGTGTTCAAAATTTCTGAAAGTTGTACTTTTATTAATATGTGTTTTTCCATCTGAGAATCATGCCCTCTTCTAGCTTTTGTATTTTGTACACTTAATTTGTGCCCAGAACCAAGAGGCTGAAGGTCTTGAACTGAGCTAACTGGAACATTTTCTAACTGAAAAATAAAATGCAAGCTCAGGAAATAGTATTGATAATCAGATAGGAAACTACTTACCTATTTTTCTTGTGAAGAAAAAAATAAAAGAAAATGAAAAATAATTAGAAGAAAGATACATAAAGTAAGAAAAGATACTGACAAATCCAAGTTTACAAAACAAAAAAAGCGAAGATGTAAAGGAAAATATATCAAAGCAGACATCTTCAAAACTCTGCCAATGAAGCAGGAAACAGAATAAAAGAGAAGGTCACCTCTGTGTGCAGTCTTGCCCAAAGCTAAGAGAAAAAAACATAACCCATTTTTGAGATTTTAAAGATCAAATCTATAAAATGCAAACTATTACACACTAGAAAAATACCTCTTTTAATTTTCTTTCAATGTCTGTCATCGTAAATTTACTTATATTTGTATTAATGGTCATTATTCAGAACAATTAGTTTTAATATCTGTTAAAGACTGAGAGTACAGAAAAATTAGTTAACTAAAATCTGTTAGTTAAGAGTGATATATTTAATAAATCTTGCAGATTTCTTGTGGCTATGACAATAATAGTAGACTAGTATACTTTTTCAGAAAATGAATATTATATATTTGTCATATAATGTTTTTAATGAAAATCTGTGAATGTAAATGCATTAATTACTTTTTTTCTAGTGTTGTAAGAGAGAGATATCTGTCTCAGTGAAGAGTATAACTAATATTAATTATATAACTATTCCTTCTATTAGAACAAGCTTTAAAAATTTTTTTCTTTATTGATTAAGATATTACATATGTGTCCTTATCCCCCCCCATTGCGCCCCCAACCCCCCTTAGTGTCTGTGTCCATTGGTTAGGCTTATATGCATGCATAAAAGTCCTTTGGTTGATCTCTCCCCCTTTCCCCCACCCTCCCCTGCCTTCCCTCTGAGGTTTGACGGTCTGATCAATGCTTCTCTGTCTCTGGATCTGTTTTTGTTCATTAGTTTAGGTTAACATTTTATTTCTTAACTGATTATATATAGCAAGTTTTAAATTTTTAAATTAAAAATGCACCAAGTAATCATAACATCTTTTTCAAATAAAGTGCATTTTAATTTTGTTAGACTACAACAAAGTGAACCATTTTTTAAAATCTAGTATTTTTATTTCTAGTAAAATAATATTTTGTGCGAAAGGGCATGAGGTTTATATAATAAAATTTTATTAAAGTGAGCTCAAGGAAAGGTAAAGGTTGACCTTAAGAAAATTTGATAGGATTATATAGAAAACTACATATATTTCTAATATTTTATAGACTAAAAGCTTCATTATAACAAAATATATTGATATTTTTGGAACATGTTTATAGAAAAACTCTGGATATTTCAGAATTTGAGAAACATTGTTTGGTATTATGTAATATTCAAAAGCTGATATGATTTAGCAAATGATCACATTTCTTAATTTAGTAACCTTAGAAATATATATTAATAGACACAAAAATCAGCCTAAGAATATTTACATTATCTATGAGATAACTTAAAATTGCCCAAAATTTTGAACACTTTCTAAATCCTGAGAGCTATGGCAAGAATAGTATAACATTACTTAATCATTTTAATGATCCTATTAAAATGTATTATAATTATTTTCCAAATGAAACTGAAGCTTAGATCATCATTTACCTAAAATTTCAAGGTGACAGGCCTGGAATTTAAACCTACATCTATTCAGGTCTAAATTCCTATTTATTGTACTTTACCTTTTATTCATGTACCCTTTGTCATTCTACTGAGGTAAACTCAAATAAATATTTCCTGAGCCACTGCTATGTTTGAGGCACAGTTCAAGGTGACAGAACAGTGAACAAAGCAGAAAAACAAACAAATACACATACAAAAAAACCCCTGCTTTACCAGTAAAACCTGTCAGAAAAAGCTAAGACGAAACTAAAGTAGGGAAGGAGAAGAGGAATTGGAGTATTTATGGTTTTAGGAGATTGGCTAGCAGTCAAGACGTAAGTGAAAAATATATAGCCTCGTAAAGCCTGAATATGATCTGGGAGGAAGCCATGCGGATATTTTTGGGAAAAGAGTTCCAACCAGGAGGGATGATTGGATAAAAAGCTTTGAGGCAGAAACTTGGCCTGAGTTAAATGAACAGCACAGAAGTTGGTCAGAGCAGAGGGTACAAGAGAGGAGCAATAGGTTATTTGTTTGGGACAATTCAGACTTGGAAGAATTCAGACTTCTCATCTTATTCCAACCCTCTTCTCCTACTCCTGTAAGAAATTTTCTCACCTCCACTCATCTCAAATGAACACTTAACCTTACCCATTCCCTCCTAAACCAGACCAGTCCAACCTTAGCTAGGAATTGCTGGCTCTGCCTTTCCCTCCCCTCTTCAATGTATACCACCATCCCTGTACCAATTAAGACATGGAGTCAGGCAAAAATCACTCTAGCTTTTTTTTTTTTTTAAAAAGGTGGGGGGGACTATATTTCTCAAAAAGACAGACATTCTATAGGCCAGGCAAATCAAGCCTCCCTTCTTTTCTGTACTTATATTTTATCTCTTTCTAAGGTAGCTCCTTCCTCCATCCTGGTCACAGGTTCTATCACTCTATGCACCCCACTAGTTGCCCAACCCCCTTTATGCTTTACAAGGTCACAGGGTAATATAACAATAAGCCATCTCCCATCATCAGCTTGCAGCAACACAGTTAACCTAGAACTACAGAATGGCCACTGGTCCCAACAGGTTGACTACCAGGTATCCCCGGAAGCCAGTGGTTATTTCCTATAGCCAGTCGGTTTTACTTCGTACCCAACCATCCAGGCCTGAGGCTTCAACTGCTCCTTTCTTTCCCTTTTGCTTTTCCCTTGGATAACAGCCCATTCTAGCATTCCTTTCCACTTACTCTGCAATAGGTGACTCATCTGTCACTTCTTATCGATAGATCCATGATGACTACTTCTTGGTTTGGAGTGCAGAACCAGGAAAAGGAGCCTCATACCCTTTAGTCCACTTCTTCTCTCTACATCTTTCAAATTGTCTCCATGATCAGAGATTTTTCTTCCTCTGTGAGGAAAACACATCTTCCTCCCAACCAGCTGGACAGGAACCTGTACTCTCATCTATTGCTTACCCAATGTAGATGTAGCCCCCAATAATCAGTCTTTACCAGTCCCAGTAACCATCATATCTGACACAGAAGGGCAGTCCAGATAATCCCTATCCTCATGACCCTCTGCATCACGGCGGGATTGGAACTGGCATAGGGGGCTTAACCACTGCTCTATCATATTTTGAAATCCTGTCTCAGGACCTACAAGAAAACCTAGATGACATTGCCAAAAGTTCAGTTCAAATTAGGGGTCAGATAGACTCACAAGCGGCTGTCACCCTCCAAAATTGGAGAGGACTAGACCTCCCAACTGAGGAGAAGCTTTCTGGAGAAAGAACGCTGTTTTTATGTCAGTCTGGCCTAGTCAGGGATGCCACCCAAAAATTAACATAAAGGACTGGAAAGATTAGAGAATGTCAATCAAATTCATGGCCCTACTGGCTAAAGAATATAAATTGGTATACCTGGCTACTTCCCTTCATAGGACCATTAACATTTCTATTCCTCATCCTTGTTTTTGGTCCATGTATTCTGCACCATTTTTCATCTTTCCTTCAGGACCACTTTTGAGCCTTTACCAACCAGTCTCTTGGGGAAATCATGCTTCTGCAACCCCATGCTCCAACCATGAAGAATCTATATAGTGTTCCAGGTGACTACAATCAAAGTCCATCCCCCTATAATCTTGACTCCTTCCCTCAGCAGAAAGCAACTATGAAAGATATGACCTCTGTCTCTGTTCCATAAAACAAAAAGGCTGGAATGTTAGGTCTGATCAAATAATTGAACCAATTCCCCCTTCCCAGGGAACTGATTTTTAGATCACTTCACAACCAACATTCTTTTTCACTTAGACCACATTCCACTTGCTAAAACCATTATATTTCCCCTCTGGACTTTCCCAGGATCCAGATCTGCCAAACAGTTCCCTGTGGGAAAAGCCCACCTAGAGTTCCCCCGCCCCCTTTTTTAAGTTGATTTTTTAAATTATTTTTTTAATCTTTATTATCCACATTATTATATATGTTCCCCTTTTTCCCCCCATAGCTTCCCTCCACCCAGTTCCCACCCAACCTCAGGCCCTTGCCCCCCACTGCCTTCCACCATAGGTGTAAGCTCTCTATCCAATCTCTTCCCACACCCCCCATACCCTCTTCCCCCCAAGATATGTCAGTCTGCTCCCTTCCCATGCCCCTGATTCTGTTACATTCACCAGTTTATTCTGTTCATCAGATTTTTTGTTCATTTGATTTTTAGATTCTCTTGTTAATAGATATGTTTCTCCCCATATGTGTCTGGGTGTCCCAGAGTCTCACCCGGAACTGGAGTTCAGAGTAAGCCAGAGCTTGTATCTCCCTCTCGATTAAAAAAGCAGCTCACCCGGGTGCCAGCCCGTTCTGCTCCTCCGCACCTCCTACCAGTCTCAATGCACTTTCTTCACCTCTCTGATTGTAGTACTTCCACTCAACCAGCTTTCCCATGGATTTGGATGATAGTTTTTCTGTCTTTTAGTTGTAATTTTGATGTGGTTGTGAGAGGCAGCAAGTATAGGTGTTTACCTATGCCACCATCTTGGTTCTCCCGCCTACAGTCCTTTAAAACCTCTGACTCCTCACCCCTTGCACCATTTGGGGGCTCAGTCCATCTAGTATCCAGATGACCTAATAAATTTATAATTCCTTACCACTTTTGGCCTCATGTTTACCTCTGTTGGCAACCCTAATAGGGTATTGAATGGATATAATGATTTATGATTGATTTGACCATATGTGATAAAGTCATGGGTATAGATGAGATCACCTAAAGAGAAAATATAGAACAAGTTAACCTGATCAAAGGAGGCATTCCAATATTTACTGGCATGGTGCAGATAGGGCTAGGTTGGAGTCATACAGAGAATCAACTTGTCATTGTATTTGCTGTGAAGGCAGTGTTCATCCAGGGAAACAGGGCATCCTAGGAGAATTACATTAACTTTTCCTAATTTAGAGAACAGCTGTCTGTAACATAGTGGGGGGCACAGGCCAGACAAAGAATACAACAATTAAAATTATCCTACCTGCAGAGAATCAAAAGCATTAATGGAATAAGGAATAACTAGGATTACCCAGTGGTTGGGGTTTTCCCTGATACACCAGAAAGTTGAGTTTAGCTATGAAGCTAAAACTATAATGGTAGCTGGCAAGAAAGCCAGGTCAATCATAAAGCTAAATGTAGAAACCTTGCTCCCAGGGCAACCATCTCATTAACACAGAGAATAAACTACCCAGAAATGAAGTTCCTCTGCTGGAACTGCCCAGAGCTATGGTTCCCTTGCTATTAGAGTCATTCTGTTAAATTGCTGTACAGGAAATGTAAATTTATATCAACAAGCCCTCCAGCTTAAGATCAGAGGAGAGTACTAAAGCAACAAGTAGGTAAACAGTGAGGAAGTTTCAACAAGAATATACTATCAGAAATTATTAATATACCAGGGACCCAGTGCACAAATTCAGGCACCTTGAAAAGAACTGTGGGCTGTGAGGCTGTGGTGAACACAGGGGTGGGTCTCGACCCATCCTCTGCGCCCTAGCCCAGCCCCTCCTGCCACAGCCCCCAGTCCCCTGTCTGCCAGCAGCCCCGCTCTCGCTGCCACCACTCCCATCCACTGACAGTACCGGCCCTGTTCACACCCGCTGACAGTGCAGAGCGACTGGGGCCAGGGCTATCAGTGGGTGCAAACGGCTGTTGCTGCCCTGATCACCCCTCAGGAGTAAGGGGAGGTGGAGAAGTCCTCAGGGGTGATCAGGGCCTGCAGCCACCGCTTCCACACACTGATAGCACCTAACGATTGGGACCAGCACCGGACACCGGCAGTGGTTAAAGTGGTGGCTCTAGCACTGGCTGTGGGTGCGAGCAGGGCCAGTGCCGGCAGCAGGTGCAAGTGCCGGGCAGGACCATGACACACGAGAGCAAAGAATTTTCAGTAACCACCAGAGGCTCACCCCGATGACAGTGACCGGCACCCTGCCTTGGTCTACACCCCCCCACACCCCCTCCCCTCGCTCACCTGCTCCACCATCCTGCTGCGGCCAATGCCCTCCATGTTCTGTGCATGCCCCCTGGTGGTCAGTGCACGTCATAGAGACCGGTTGTTCAGTTTGTGTGGTTGTTCTGCAGTTCAGTCTATTTGCATATTAGAGTTTTATATATATAGATGCAAGATGGAGTGAATACATAAAATCAAGACAAAATTTTTAAAAAGTAAAGAAGAAAAAAATTGATAAACATTTTAATCTATAAAAATTCTAGAACATAAAATGAAGTAACATAATCTATAAGCTCTTGTGCAGAATAAGTACAAAAATGCCAGCAATTATTTCTATCCCTGTAACATTACCCTTGTTCTACAACTTTGAGAACGTGCTAAATCTGACTCTGTGCTGGTCTGTGATTAATTTTCTAGTGTGACATCATTCAGGCACTTGAAAAGTGATTGTGCTTAGGGGTTTATTCTTTCTTGGAACCCAGCTGTTCTGTGAAAAATATGGGCTAGCTTGTTGGATATGAGAGCCAAGTGGTCCCTGTAACCCCCTTGCCACAGTCAATGGCCAACCAACTGCTAGTCATGTGAATAAGGCTATCTAACACTAGCCAGGTGAGCAGGGCCAGCCAGATTACCTGAGCATGGCTCAGAACAAAAGAAATGCCTAACAGAATTATGATCTAAATAAATTGTTTTACATCACTAACTTTTGAAGTGATTGATATGAAATAAAAACTAATTGATACAGATATTTATGTTTCAAAAAAGTCATTATGCTAAGTGAAATAAGCCAGTTGGAGAAAGATAAATATCACATGATCTCAATCATTTGTGGAATATAATGAACAACATAAATTGATGAACAAAAATAGATCCAGAGACAGAGAAACACTGAAGGGACCATCCAACCTCAGCAGGAAGTCAGGGGGACGGGGGTGGGGGTGGGGGATGGGGAATGGGTTAAGAGATCAACCGAAGGACTTATACGCATGCATATTAGCATAACCAATAAACATGGACCCTGGGGCAGTGGAGGCTTGTCCTGGGGGGTGGGAGTGGCTGGGAGGGGTCAATGGGGGGAAAAGGAGACATATGTAATACTTTAAACAATAAAAAATAATTTAAAAATGTTCTCTAGCCCTAATGGGTTTGGCTCAGTGGATAGAGCATCGGCCTGCAGACTGAAGGGTCCCAGGTTCAATTCTGGTCAAGGGCATGTACCTTGGTTGTGGGCACATCCTCAGTAGGGGGTATGCAGGAGGCAGCTAATCAATGTTTCTCTCTCATTGATGTTTCTAACTCTCTATCCCTCTCCCTTCCTCTCTGTAAAAAATCAATATAATATATTTTTTAAAATTTTAAAAAGAGCTGTCACTCTAATTAAAAAAACACACACATGCTCTCTAATAAAGGTTTTTGTCCTATGAAGTTTGAAGAATGAATTTGCAGACTAAATGATTTTAAATAAAAATATGGCAGTTTATTAGAAGCATATACAAACTCTCCCTGATAAGGAGTCCCCAAATGGGAAAAATCTGCTCTCTCTAGAAATGGGAAAAGTTTAAATTTTTTCTAAGTCTTTTTGTCTCTGGTTTATATATGCTGGTAGTTCTTTGTCTGAACATGACCCTTTCTAATTGGACCATTCCTTCATTTATGACCCCTGTGCCTTCCTAATCGGTCATTCTTTTGCAGAGTATCAGTTTCAAAGTCCAAAACCCACCTGGTACCAACCCCTCCCTCTCCCATATCTTGTGACATTTCTCTATCCTCTGTAAAAGTAAGATAGGCATTCTGGCATCTTGGTGCTATCTCTGCCCTTCACCTATGCATTCTTCTCCCACGGACCTCCTTTTCCCTAAAATTGCTTGTCCTGTCTCTAAAATTCCTTTCAGTACTATGTAAAACACAAAAGTTTCAAATACTAAAAAATGCATACAGTTAAAATTCTATGTTCCAATCTATGGAATCTACCCTCCTCTGAGGGGTAAGCAGGCTTAATAGTTGTTTGTATGATCTAGAAATATATATATATATATATATATATATATATATATATATATTCCTATAGATATACATATGCATATTTCTATATAAAAATATATATACATTATGTGTTTTTGTATGTATATATGTACATAAAATATAAATTTAGTGATTACTAAAATAATTACCAAGTAACACAAATTCTCTTTAAGTTTAAGCTTATCATTATTAGGCTTTGCTTCAAAAATATTTATGACTTCAAATATACCTAAATGAAACATAAGAAATCTAGCAAAATTTTTTTAATGAAAAAAGGAAATTGAAAACTCTGCCTCACCATAAATATAATTGGGAATTCTGAAATATCCTTGCTATCTTATAAGTATAAAAGAAAATATCTATGTATATCAATGCCACAGAGTTTTCAATAAAAAATAAAAGTCAAGGAGTGATATACAAGTCAATATTCAATATGTTCTTACAGTATTTTTCATCCTTCCTGGAATTTAATTTCTTTGGCATATTCATTTTGGATTTGTTTCATCTCTGTGATTTTACACTGACTTAAAGAGAACTTCCATGAAATAATGTTGATGCTCTGCCATAGAGTATAGGAAAATATCTTTCTAAGATGTATATTATTAATACACCAGAAATAACAACAACAAAAAACATTCCTGTTGGTATTAAAATATTAGCACGTAATTATAAAAGTTTTACTAGAGCTTTATTTTTAAAAAGTGGCCACTGAAAAATTTTTGTTCATTTATTTAAAAGTACATTTGAGAAGTTAAATAGATTATTTAAAAAAAAATCATTCCATTAATAAATTTAATTTTCAGTTTGAAGCCACTAAGATTTCAAATTAAAGCTTCTAAAAATTAAAAAGAAATCAGCTCTGGGCATTGACCTCTGTGTGGACATTCTATAAGCTGTTTACAACATGGGCATTAGAAATCTCATGCTGCTCTAGCTGTTAGAAATTTGGAATTAGTCATATTTTTGCATATATGTAGCAACATCTCTAAAAAAAAAATCTCAGTTTTATGTTAAATAATAAAGCCTAGGTTTTGAGAAATTCAGCTGGTTCTGTGTTATTGTTTTTTCCAATTGATTTTTAGAGAGGATGGAAGGGGAAGGGAGGACGGAGAGAGAGGAAGAGGAGAGAGAGAGAGAGAGAGAGAGAGAGAGAGAGAAAGGGAGAGAGAAAGAGAGAGAGAGAGACTTTGGCCATGGCTGGGGATCGAGCCTGCGACTGAGGTACTGGCCTTTGACCAGGAATTGAACCCAAGATCCTTCAGTGTGTGATAGGACACTCTAACAACTGAGCCCAACCAGCCAGGCTGGTTCTGTTTTATTTATTTATTAATATATCTTTATTTATTTTAGAGTGAGGAAGGGGGAGGGGTAGATAGAAACATAGATGAGAGAGAAACATTGATCATTGCACAGGGGATGTAGCCAGCAACCCAGACATGTGCCCTGACCTGGAATTGAACTGGTGGCCTCCTGCTACATGGGTTGGCGCTCAACCACTGTGCCACAACAGCCCTGCTGGTTCTGTTTTTAAAAGGATCTGTCACTTAATTAGGAGCTTGTCCTTATACATTCATTAGAAAAGTAATCCATGATCAACAGGAAAAATACACTGAAAGACCTTTATATCTTATTTCATAGCTGACCCCACTGAACAGAAAAGGAGATATAGCATCTGTATATTTTGGGCCCACCACCCAGTCAAATCTTCTTCCAACGTGATGTATTTGACCCACTTTACCCTTTACTATGTCCCCATCCTTCTCCCTCTGATAAGCATCATACTATTGTCTCTATCTTTGAGTTTTTGTTTGTTTTTCTTGTTTTTTTCCACTTGTTGCTTTCAGTTTTATATTCTACAAGAGTGAAATCACCTAGTTCTTGATTTTTTTTCTGTCAGACTTATTTCACTTAGCATAATATTCTCAAGATCCATCCATGTTGTCACAAATGGCAGTACTTTATCTTTTCTTATGGCTGCGTAGTAATATATCACATCTTCTTTACCCAATCATCTGTTAAAGAACATTTGGTTGTTTCCATGTCTTGGCCATTGTGACTAATGCTGCAATGAACATGGGGGTACATATATCTTTGTGAATACATGTTTTTAAAATTTTGGGGTAGATAGCCAGAAGAGGGGTCACTGGGTAGATTTAAAACCTATATAATTTTAGTAACCAATGTCACCCCAATAAATTTACTTAAAAATAAAAAAAGAAGTGGTAAGAAGTCACCAGTGATGATTATTCCTTTAAAGGGAAAGATTCACTATTTCCATGCATGCTTTTCCTTCTACATGGATGCTCTTACTCCCTCTTTTGCCAAGCTAATGCTTATTAGGCATTCGTTTCTTTAACCTTCAGTTCTTCATGGAAGTCACACTATTTCTCCTTCCCATCTTACTAGCACTGAAGTACAGGCTCTACTGGATAGACCCAAGTGTCCTCACTTCCTGTCTGACATCACGTACCTCATTATGTCCCTCTCTCACTCCCCACCAGTCACACTGGCCTTGCTGTTCTTCAAATATGGTAGCGTGCTCTTTTGTCAGGGTTATCCCATTGATGCCCCATCACCTGTACACTCTCCTTCATTTGCTGTAAGTTTTTTATTTTTTCGTTTTTATTTCTTTGGTTTTGAAACTTTCATCTGCCGTAAGTTTAGCTCCCTGCCTCATTCAAGTATTGTCTTGTGTCATTTTCTTAGTTTTGTTCTCTCAGGCTATTTATTTAAAATTGAGTCCTCTAATCATGAATCAAACTCCTTTCCTTATTTTTTCTCCATAGCACCCGTCATCATCTGATATACCATTGTGAATCCTCTGCCCTAGACTATAAACTCAAGAAAGCAGGGATTTTTGTCTGTTACATTGATTGCCATATCTGCTCCATGATGGAATAATGTCTGGCTTGTAGTAGGTGCTAAATAAGTATTTTCCAATAAATGAATGTATGCACTTAAAAGACAGCAGGTTTCAACCCATTTTGACATGTGGGAGATTTATGAGTTTTTCCTAAAAATATGATACTCTAAAGGTGTAGTTTAACTATTTTATCACTTTTAGAAAGTTAGCTCCATAATTTATGAGCTTTTCTTAAGAATATACCTTATAGCTAGCCACAAAGAATAGACTATTTCAGGTAGTTATATTTTCTTTCTGGCCCATATGCCCATGAAGCAGAAATTCAACAATAAGTTTGAGCTTAAAATAGTACCACCATCTCTGAAGTCTCCCATTCACCTTTAAACTCAAATGTCTAAAATTAAATACATCATCTTCTCACAGCTCCTCCTCTTCCTTCGCCATCTGGCTGCCCTCTTGAGAGTTCTGCTAAAACAAACCACTTTTTTCTTCCACCTCTTTCTCTAGTTTCTAAATCTCTCTCTCCATTCTGTCACTTTTTTCACTGCAAGAAACTTCTCTCACAGTTTATTTCTTATGTCCTGGCATCTAAAAAATTTCAACAGCTTAAAACTGGTCTCTATAACTTCAGTTGTGCCCTTCTCAATCCCATGCTCACAATGCTGTCAAAATAATCTAATTACAAACCCATTATGTTCGAGACAGTCTACAGTTTAAATTATTTCTTTTCAGCTCCAGGATGAAAGTTAGGTATTCAGCATTGTTATGCATTTCTTCATATTTGGATCTCTATCACCTTACCTAGACCTGCTGTTCTCCATCACATTGTGGTAGTAATAGACGGCCATGAAATCTTTGAACAGAATATGGTAGAAGTGATGCCGTTTAGCTAACATCTAAATGCAGTCCACTCACTTACATAGATTAACCCTAAATCATCTCTATAAGTAAGTGTACTAGTCCCATTCTATAGATAAGGAAATTGAGGCTCAAAGACTTTATAGAGATGACTAGGTTTCAAACCTCAAAATCAGGCTTAAAAGGATCTGCTGCTGCTTTCACCTTTGTTGCTAACATTGATTCTTGGAATCCAGTTTTGAGGAAAACCAAACGGTCATGTGAAGAAGTCCCCATGAAGAAGAACCACAACCCCTAGCTAACAGCGCCAGCTGAGCTCCCAGCCAGTGACCATGTTCAACTGCCAATCATGTGAGTAATGCTCACATCCCTGACAAAATCTGTCCCACCTATAATTATAAACAAGTGATTATTTTATAACTCACACATTGATAGAAAACTAAAATACGCATGCTTAACAATATTGTATGTACAATGTATATGTACACATATACACATACAGTAGGTCCTCACTTAACCTCCAGGATAGGTTCTTGTAAACTGCAACTTAAGCGAAATGATATATAAGGAAACCAATTTTGCCATAGACTAATTGATATAAACAAGAGTTAAGTGCCTATGACATATTTCTGGTCACAAAGACATCAGCAAACTTATAAAACACTTTTAATATTAAACATTGAAATAAAAGTGAGTTATACATACATTACAGAAAAATTAATAAAAACAAATAAGATGATTATTTTTCAACCCTCTTATTTTAGTTCAGGGTCCTGGGTGGCAGCAGCCTATCCTGGCAGCTCAGGATGCCAGGGGGGGCCCTCCTGAACAGGGCGCCCTTCCATTTCAGGGCCAGTCAAACAGCCCCATACTCACTCAGACTGGGACAATGTAGACACCCCAGCTCAGCTAGCATGTAGATCCTTGGGATGTGGGAGGAAACCACAGTACCCATAAAAAAAAAAAAAAAAAAAAAAAAAAAGCACAGACATGGGGGGAGCATGTAAACTCCACCCAGACTGTGACTCCAGCTGGGAATCCATTTTTTTTTAATCATCAATGTTGAAATGAAAGGATGTTGAAATTTATATTTATTTGAATTGCAAAGACACATAGTAGTTTATGTCTTTATTATTTTACTTCTGTCATTATCACTTTCTGAAAGATCTTTCTTAGTTGTTACTCAAACTCATTTTAAAGATAAGCAAAAGCAGAATCTTCCCTAAGATACAGTCTTTGACACTCCATCTCACCCGCTTCCAAAATGCAGGGCTGGGCTTTGTAGCCTCCTTTAGTGCTTCTGTGAGATCTATTAGAATGAAGCTTTCTGAGAACAGATGGGATGCATTATTCACTGTCATTATATTTTCTTATCCGCTCTTCCCCCTAACACTTGTACGTGCCTGGACAAATAGGCATCTATTAAACATTGGAATAATTAAGCTTTCTTATTGTATTAGCTACCTGAACTGTGGACAGATGATCTTTGTAGTAAAATAAATATAGATAGGGAGGAAGGTGATGCAGGAGGAATTTAAATCTAAATGCAATGCACATATTTACATGTATTTAACACATGTGATATTTTTATGAAACATGTGTCCACTCTCTCATTATAGAAATGAAGAAATTGAGTTTAAAGGAATTTACAAAGATGAATGAGATGCATCCTCAAGTATAAGTACATCAAAGTCCTTACCCTTACTACTATCCTGTTGTGCCTTAGATGTCCAACACCTGCAATCCTGTGAAAATATTAAAGTTATAGAATCAGGAAATATTACTTAGCTAGTATATTATGAAAAATTGAACATAGCATAACTCTGATGCCCAGTGTTTCATAGAGCAGTGCTGCAAAAAGCGTGGTCTAGAAAACCATCATCATTGCCTGAAAACTTGTTAGAAATGTAAATTTATGGTTCCCACTCCTGAACTACCAAATCAAATGTCTGGGGTGGGGGCTCAGCAGTCTGTGTTTTTAGAAGCTCTGCAGGTGATCCCAATGCATTCTCAGTTTGAGAACCGCTGCCTTAGAAAAATAGGAGATGCTTTAGCTCCACTTAATATGCTTTCCTCTTTTTTACAGATAAAGAAACTGAGGGGCAGTATGGTTGACCTTTTGGAGTTTTTTAAATTAACCACTAGCAAAGCAAAAACTAAAGTCAGTTCCATTGCCTCTCAGTGAAGTTTTTACTTGTAAGGCATTCCAAATTTTGACTGTCAATGCATAAAAGTTTTGTTTCAAACAAAAGAATCAATACTTATCCAAATATACTAAAATGACAATTGCTCTTGCAGGGTGTGTGCAGAGAATTGAACCTCAGCAGGCTACCAAATCCAGTTGGAGTAGGGCAATAGCAAGTGAGGCTCACAAAAGAAACACCCTAAGGATACATTGAACCAGCATGAATGGATGAGGCATGATTATACAGCTCCGAGGCATAATCACAGCATAAACAGCAGGCTGGAGTACCCAAATTGGAAATGCGAGCAAAGACTTTGCAAGCATCTGCTTTAACCCAACTCAAGATAACTATTCACTTTTTCCCATGGTAAAACAATCTTTTAGTGACACTTAGATGGCAATTTTGAAACATGAGAAGGCAAAGAAAATGCCTGGGTGTGTGTGTGTGTGTGTTCAAATGCATAGAAATACCCAGAAAACAAAACTTCATAAGTTGTGAGTGCTTGGAGATAGTGAGCTTGGGTGAGGGCCTTCCAAGGGAGGAGTCTTGTTTTCCTACAGCTCTTGGCTCTCCTGGATGTGAGCACTGATGATTTTTAAAGTTAAATATATGGGGGCTTGTCTTCCTGGGTCAGGTCCCCCCCGGCTGGGGAGCCTATCGTATGTCTCAGAACCCTAACCCTAACCCTAACGCTTCTCAGCGGTTACCTCCAGAGTTGTGATATCCCTCCCACTGGTGGGTTGCCACACACTGACTGGACCATGTCTTTGCCCCTCCTGCCCATCTCAGAGTAGCTTTCTTTTTTACATCTTTAGTTGCAGAAAACCTGTTCCGCTAATCTGCCATTCATTCTCAGCTCTAGCTATTCTATATGTCATTGTAGATTTTGTGTGTCCACAGAGGAGGTGAGCTCAGGCTCTTTCCACTCTGCTGTCTTGTATTTTATACATCCCTCAGTGTATAAATTATCCTTAAAGTGCCTACTATATATGTAAAAGGCTAAGCGACTGGCAGACCAGCCAACCATCCAATGACTGGTAGGTATGACACACACTGCCCACCAGGGGCAGACGCTCAACACAGGAGCTGCCAAGCGACAGCAACTTTGCAGAGTGCCCTCTTGCATTCCAGAACCCCTCAGGGGATGTTGGACTGCTGGTTTTGGCCCGATCCCCACCGGCCAGGCCAAGGGACCCCACCTGCCAGAGGGACCCCACTCACTCCTCAGATACCCTTCAAGCCCTGGGGCCTCCCCAAGTGCGGCCAGCCAGGGAGGGACCGCAGTAGGTTGGCTCCAGGGTGTGTCCAGCCGTCTCACCCAGTCCCGCCCCACAGACCACGTTCTGATTAATTTCCTTTCAATGTGCACGAATCTATGCACCAAGCCTCTAGAAGCAAATAAACCTTCATTATCCATTCTTTTTTAAAAATATATTTTTATTGATTTCAGAGAGGAACATCAATGATGAGAGAGAATCATTGATTCGCTGCCTCCTGCATGCCCCCTACTGGGGATTGAGCCTGCAACCCGGGCATGTGCACTTGACAGGAATCGAACTTGGGACCCTTCAGTTCGCAGGCCCATGCTCTATGAACTAAGCCAAACCGGCTAGGGCTATCCATTCTTATTTAAACAAAGCGTTTTTAAAAATGTATCCAACAAGTACATAGTCTACTGCTAGAGACAGACACTCATCCTCTTATTCTATGACTTTAGTGTTCCTGCTGCCTATTCTGCTATTGGAAGAGAAACAAGGACTACACATGCCAAATAGCACTAGCTATCTTGTGGGAAAGGAATCACAGGCTAGAGAGATTTTATATAAAAATCTTGGGTTTTGCCTTCTCTTAGGAAAAAGTAAATTGAAAATGACTGTGCTTACCTTCCTGCAAGGCAACAGTTAACTCTTACTTTTCAGTGGCTGCCATCATGCAAAGACAGGGCTCTCCGGTAAGTTTCAAAATTTCTTATCCTTGCTGTGGGACTTAGATGGAAATGAGCAATTCACTTCAGATGACAAGAACTTGCCAGTGATTTAGTTGGAGATTTGTCATTAATTACAACTTAGTGAATTTTACTTTTGCTTAAAGTACTTGATAATCATAGCCATAGGTCAGAATGCAAATACTCACATGACTCTTCTCCTGCATATTCATTTCCATTCTGAATTTAGATGAAAATCATGAAGGAAAGGAACTATTGATAATTTGTAGTCTGAAATGTACATGTAAATTAAAAACCTTTCTGCCTATGCTCTAAGATGATTTAAAAATCATATCATCTCTGTTCTCTGGGAACCTAACTTTCATTAATTAATATTACAGGCAATGTTATTCTCCTCATCTCCACTTTCATGAGGGAATCAGATTGCTATTTGCTTTTATTCTATTTAAACATCTATGAGGAACAGGAATAAAATGATAAATATGCTAAACGTCTTGTTTGAATTGCTATTTAATACAATGCCTATCTTTTATTGTTCAAAGAATATTCCTTTGGCAATAGAATTATTATTCTTTAAAGAGAAATAAGGTGTATTCAGCTTTTCTCTCCTCTGGTTTCTAAGAGCTTCCTTTCTTCTTCCTTCTGGGCATGAAAAGAAGATAAGCCACTCTGACTTTGTACTTCTGCTTATTTTTCCTTCTGGCTCTGTCTGTTCCTGCAGGGAATAGGAAGTGGCAGGAAGCTTAGGAAGCAGTGCATGTGTTATCTGGGTTGGTTTCCCCATTCTCTGCTTGCTCAGTAAGGAACCAGGAATAACTCTTACCCACCTCAGGACAGATAGGGTCCTTTTGGACAAAATAAAACCAGATAAAAGGGAGCATTTAAAAATATGTGTAGCCCTGACCGGTTTGGCTCAGTGGCTAGAGCATTGGCCTGCGGACTGAAGGGTCCTGGGTTCGATTCTGGTCAAGGACATGTACCTTGGTTGCGGGCACATCCCCAGTAGGAGGTGTGCAGGAGGCAGCTAATCAATGTTTCTCTCTCATTGATGTTTCTAACTCTCTATCCCTCTCCCTTCTTCTTTGTAAAAAATCAATAAAATATATTTTAAAAAATAAAAATATATGTAGATAATTTTAAATTCACAGAATCGCAGACATAATATACAGAGTTTCTCTATACATGTCAGGCTAGCTTATGTTTATGTGAACAATTTATATAACCACAGGATAATTATCAAAACTAGTAAATTAACAATGATACAATGCTATTAACTAAAATCTTGAGTTTATGTGAATTGCATTATTTTTCTACTTTTGTGCTTTTTCTCTTCCAGTATCCAATCCAGGATCCCACATTGTATTTTGTTGGCTGACTCCCTAGTTTAACGTGACAGAGTGCCCTAGACTTCCCCTTTCTTTCAAAAACTACATTTTTGAAAAGTACTGGTCAGTTTGAAGAATTACCCTCAATTTTGATTTGCCTTATGTTTTATGTTGATTATGTTGAGGTTATGCTCTCTTAGTCAAAATATCTCAGAGATCACATGCCTTCCTCATTGCATCTTATCAGGGATACATGATATTCATATGTCTTATTATTGGTAATGTTTGTCTTGACCACTTGGCAAAGTGGTGCATGCTAGGACACTGTAAAGTTGCTCTGTACAGCTCCTTTTGCCACCTTCTTAATTACCAAGTACTTTGTAGGTGATACCTTGAGTCTATACAAATATCTCTTTCTGCTTAAACTTTTTTCCACTAATTTCTGCATCCATGACTGGATTGGTGATTTTCCACTTACTGCTTTCTTTCCGCCACTACAGAAATTCTACTATAGGGGATATTTGTCTGTTCTCCTCTAATTTATTTTTATTTATGATATCATATGGATTCATAATTTTTATTTCATTCTTGGACCTAGAATTAAATACCATTGTTATTTATTTTGTTGTCCAAGGTATTCCACCTTTGGCTATTAGGAGCTTGTTTTTCAAGATGGCTTATGTTCCCTTTCTCTCTATAGATATATATTGAAATTATATATTATACTAGAGGCCCAGTGTACAAAAATTTTTGCACTCGGGGGGGGGAGGTCCCTCAGACCGACCTGTGCCCTCTTGCAGTGTGGGACCCCTCAGGGGATGACCACCTGCTGGCTTAGGCCTGCTCCCAGAGAGATTGGGCCTAAGCTGGCAATCAGACATCCCTCTGGCAGCCCGGAAGCCCTCGGGGGATGTCCACTTGCCAGCGGGGAGCAGACCTAAGCTGCAGTTGGACATCCTTAGCACTGCTGAGGAGGCAGGAGAGGCTCCCACCAAGACTGCTGTACTGGGAGCCATCAGCCTGGCTTGTGGCTGAGCAGAGTTCCCCAATGTGGGAGTGCACTGACCACCAGAGGGCAGCTCCTGCATTGAGCGTCTGCCCCCTGGTGGTCAGTGTGGTCATAGTGACTAGTCATTCCCAGTCTTTCTGCTGTTAGGGTCAGTTTGCATATTACCCTTTTACTATATAGGATAGAGGCCTGGTGCACAGGTGGGGACCGGCTGGTTTTCCCTGAAGGGTGTCCCAAATCAGGGTGGGGGTCCCACTTGGGTGCCTGGACAGCCTGGGTGAGGGGCTGATGGCTGTTTTCAGGCTGGCCACACCCCCTTCAGTGTGGGGGTCCCCACTGGGGTGCCTGGCCAGTCTGGGTGAGGAGCTGAGGGCCGTTTTCACGCTGGCCTGTGACTGAAGCTCCCAGCCACTCCTTTTTTTATTTTTTTATTCTGGGATTTATTTACCTTCTATAATTGAAACATTGTTGCCGTCACTGGCACTCCCAGCTCTGAGGCCGCGGCCAGCTGAAAGCAGGTATCTGGGGTTTATTTAGCTCCTATAATTGAAACTTTGTTGCTTCCGGAGCTCAGAGCCGGGCCGCGGCAGGCGGGGAACCTTGGCTTCCTCCATCACTGGAGCAAACAAGCCTCCTGCTTGCTTCAGCTACGTGGCTGCCAGCTGCCATCTTTGTTGGCAGTTAATTTGCATATCACCCTGATTAGCCAATGGGAAGCGTAGTGGAGGTATGGTTAATTACCCTTTTTGTCTTTTATTAGATAGGATATATAATTTTTAGCACTTCCTTATGTTCAGGGTCAGTCATCTTATATTTTCCCTACCTCACTTCTAAGATCATCTATTTTACCAAGGAGCTTTGATTAATTTTCAGGAAGAATTATATTTAGAAACCAAACACTGGGTTATAGTTGTGCCCATTGTTACCAGAGCCTCACTGTTTCTAGCCCCTCTTTAGTAAATAGAGCAAGGGGATAGCTAGATAGATAGATAAATAGAGATATAAAATGTCTACACCAACATTATATTCACTTGTGCATACACACATCTATTTCTCTTTTTGTTTTGTTTTGTTTTTTGTTTGTTAATCCACTCCTGAGGATATTTTTTTCATTGCTTTTCAGAGAGTAGAAGGGAGGGAGGGAGAGAGAGAGAGAGAGCGAGAGATCCACGTGAGAGATACACAAGAACTGGTTGCCTTCCACATGTGCCCTGATCAGGGTCAGAGAAGGAACCTGCAACCAAAGTACACACCTCTACTGGGAATTGGACCTGTGATCCTATGATGCACAGGCCAACACTCTAACCACTGAACAACAGCAGCCAGGGCCACACATCTATTTTTATCTATCAGTCAATTTATTTATGTGTCTATCTATGTATCTTTATATCTATCTATCGATGAGATGAGTTGATTTACTTATGTAAAAATAGTTTATATTGATAAGTCCCATTTTAATCTAGCACCACAAAGTTCATTTTAACATTTTCAATTTCTTTTATCTGTGACAGCTTTCTTGGACAGTGAAAAATCTGTTTCTCATTATCTACAATGTATTTATTTATTGGCTAAGCTATAGTATACAAATAAATAACTTTATCATTCCTAACCAATAGCCTGGACTAAAACAAATTTACCAACTCAACTATAGTGATTATTTATAGTTATTACTATCTTAAGCTGTAAAATAACCATTTCAAATTCATATTTCTAAAGTTATTTATATCAGAAGGGGTATCTATCTACCAAAGCCTAAGTGACTGAATGACCATTTGACCAGTTGCTATGACGTGCACTGACCACCAGGAGGAAGACACTCAACTCAGGAGCTTCCCCCTGGTGATCAGTGTGCTCCCACAGCTGGAGCACCACTCAGCTGACTGACAGTCGCCAGATGCCGGGCTCATGGCTGGTGAGCACGGCTGTGGCGGCACAAGCCTCTCCCACTGCCGCGGCAGCGCACTACTAAGCAGTGGGCGGCAGCAGGCATAGTGGGGCCAGGATGAGTGGGAGTGGTGTGGTGCCCAGCTCTGGCTCAGGCTCCTCCCTGGCCACCTGCTGCTTCGCACACTACTACATTCCTTGGGGCGGTTCTGGCAGTCCAACATCCCCTGAGGGGTCTGGATTGCGAGAGGGCACCGGCCAGGCTGAGGGACTGCACCAGTGCACGAATCCATGCACCAGGCCTCTAGTCCTATATAATAAAAGCATAATATCCAAATTGTCTCCTCAACTAGAGTTCTTCCGGGAGTTTGACCAGGTGGTGGGCCGGCTGAGGGAAGGGGGGAGGCCCTGGCCAGCAGTGGTGGCAGGTGGCTGGGGGAAGGGAAGGCGTACCCAGCCAGTAGCCAGCAGCTACTAGAGACCCTTCCAAGTGCAGGAATTTCATGCACTGGGCCTCTAGTTATTAATAACAACTATGGAAAATTATACACAACCTAAAGCCAGGAATGCAATTGGGCATTAACGGCAGCTAAAACCATAAACTGAACATTTACAAATGTCTTCTTATTTTGCTGTTTCTGAGTAACTACTTTATTTTTCCCATCACCTTTTCTTTACATCCACATCCATTTTCATTTATCTGCCCTGTGCATTTGGAAGCTCTGGAATTTTACATTTTAGACCTCTATTTAGCTTTCTGCTGAAGCCATGAAGAAAACTGATGGTAAAGCTGGTGCTGGACTGGTCTAGTTTTTATTCTCATTGGTGGTCATCATATTCCACTTTATCAGCACAAAAACTGTCTGATATTTTTACATACAAAAATTCTCAACATGTCCCAGTTTATCATGAAATCAGTTTCTCAAAAACCAAAACAAATTTGTTCATCTCTCTCAGAAAAGGTAGCCACCTAATGTCATGTTTAGTTTATAACTCCAGAAACAGTGTCACAGGGACAATGTTCTCCTACTCTACATTCTTTGTGTATTACACAGCTACTGCCTCTAGTCTGTCTTAATCTTGCTGTATTTTGAAACATATGGCCCAAGACAGGTCAGCAAACATTATTCAGCAAAACCAGTTAGTAAATATTTTAGGCTTGAGGGTAGTATGGTCCCTGTTAGAACTACTCAACTCTGCCATTGTAACACAAAAACAGTCATAGGCACCATATAAATGAATAAGCCTGGCTGTGTTCTAATAAACCTTTATTTATGGACATTGAATAGTCACATATAATAGTCACATGCTGCAAAATATTATTTTCAGCTATCAAAATGTAAAAACCATTCTTAGCTCCCAGATGTAAAAAACAGGCAGTAGGGAGGATTCAGACCTCAGGCTACAGTTTGACAATTTCTGGCCATAAGGTTAATTTTAACCATTTTCAAAATACCTGATACACAATTGTGGAGTAAACCAGAATAACAATAATAAGAAATTTCATGCAGGGAAATAGATGCATTGCACCTTGATCCCTGAATAAAAAAATGGCCTCTGAAATGGTAACAATGAATCTCTCAGATGTCCATTGGTTAGCTTGCCTTCCTCAGCAGATTGTTCCCACTGGAAGACTTTTCCTTTAGAGAGAGTCCACCAGGACCAACTGAGAGTGGAACTGAAGGTTTTTTGTTTATTTTTTTTTATTGTGATTTATTCATTCTTTTCAACAAATTTACAACAAAGGTAAGACAGTAAGCATTTTCTACACATGTTCTCACTTAATCCTCCCTCACCATGTAAATAGAGAATCTTCATTGTTTGAAAATATCCATAATATGGAAATAGGCAAAAGATCATTGCATGTCTAGTCAATGTCACACTAGAGCATTATCCAGTGGGACTAGCCAAGAGTTCTGTAATTTTCTAGTTCTATATACATTTTATTGTTATTGATTAAAGACTTAACAACTCTGTAAAGGCAGCTTTATTTGTATAACATTGATAGTGCTGTAAATGCTTCATATCAAATAGCAATGCAAATAAACTTTGAGATGCAAATAGAGAGGTAAACATGTCAATGATTTTACCCCAATGTTTTACTTAATTTTTTTATTACCAGTAGGACATCAATTGGTTCTGTATGCAATTTAGAAATCTTATTTCAGCATACAATTTCTGGCCATAATGATCATTTGAACCATTTTCAAAATACATAATACACAACATGGAATAAACCAGAATAACAACAATAAGAAATTTCATCTAAGGAAAGAGAGGAATTGTGCCTTGGTCCCTGAATAGAAAAGAAATACTTTGAATAGACACATTTTGTTTTTTCTTAAACTTTTAAAAGCAATCTCACTATTATGCTGGTTTCTTATTAAAAAGCTTAGTACATTTTGACACATTTATTCTATACTTCTATGAGAATTGTACTTTTAAGTGTCTGAAAAGTGTATTTTGAAGATTGAAATGAGATTCCCCTGATCATTCCAAGCAATTGGGAGAAATTTTCAAATGGATAAGCTATAACTTAAAGATTCTGGCACTTTTCTTGACCACGAATACTTCTGTGGACCAAAGTTTGGAATGAGTGGGGATTAGAAAGAGGTGAATGGAAGATGCTCAAGGAAGACAGAGAACAGAGGTGGGAAAAGCTTTTATATTGTTCAAGTACTTCATTGCACTTTCTTCTGAAACCTAGCTCAGATCCCATTATTGACTTCCATCAGATAGCTTAGAATCATTATTATAAATAAACTATTTCAGAAGCTAATTTATTTGGTTATTTACCTGTAGTGCAATTAATTGCATGTATGAGAAATTTGAATATTTCAACTTAATAGATCTCAAAATGTGTAGCTGGCTGTGTGTGGGATCCAGGCAAAGATCTTGCACAGGGCCTACCACTCTGCACTGCATGCATTAGAAAGCGTGTTAACAATAGGACAAGTTCACCCGCTATTTTTAATTCAAATGTCCCATTCAAGGTTGCAAACCCTTCAACACAGACAGCGTGAGCGTTAGTACCTGGCAGGGCCTAATCAGGTCGAGCGTTAGGACCATGGGTTCCTTCTGCCAAGTGGCAGCAGAGCTGCTCTGCCGGAAACCTCCGCACCACCGGCAGGTGAGCGAGGGAAAGCCCAGCAGCGAAGGCAAGTGGGGAAAGTCCGAGCTCCAGGGGACCAGCCTCGCCCCACCTTGGCCTCCGGCACCGGGGGTCAGGGGTTCTGACAAAGGCAGCTCCTTCCTGCGGCTCCTCAAACTCCCAGGTCGCTTCCATCGCCCCTCAACGCCCCTCCGCTCAGGGTCGGGAATCGGTGGAGGCCTCCAGGTGTCCATGAATGTAGGGAATTTCCTCTAGCAGCGGGACCCAGTGACCCAGGGCCGGAGGGAGACCTGCACCCTCCCCTGCAGCCAGGAGAACCCTGGAAGACCCCGTCTGCCCATCACCCATGAGCGCACCCGATTGGTTAAGCACCTGACGCTCCTCTGCCGTTGGTCTTTTCCAGCCGCACAGCCCCGCTAAGAGGGTGGGGAACAGCAGAGACCTGAAACCCCTGCGGAGAATGAGTCCTAAGCTTCAGACAGGTACTGTCTCATTCCTACTCTCGGCCTTCCGCCCTGTGCCCTGCACTGACCCAGTCCAAGAGCAGAGGCTTCTAGGTGAAACAGGAATTTTAGGGGTAAAATAGGACAGGTTTAGGAAATTTTGGAAATTAAGGGGACCATGGAGGAAGCACAGGGCTACAGAGCAGCAGAAGGTATCCTATATAATGAAACCCTAATATGCAAATCGACCTAATGGTGGAATGACCGGTTGCTATGACATGCACTGACCACCAGGGGGCAGATATTCAACACAGAAGCTGCCCCCTGGTCAGTGTGCTCCCACAGGAGCCAGAAGCCGGGCTCACGACTGGCTAGAACAGCGGCATTGGCGGGAGCCTCTCCCCCCTCCGCTGCAGGTGGGAGGTAAGGAGTGAAGGGTCCCGGACTGCAAGAGGGATGTCCGCCTAGGGGTCCTGGACTGCAAGAGGGCACAGGCCAGGCTGAGGGATCCCCCGCCACACACACACACCCCTGCAGGGGCCTCTAGTATTTCCATAGAATGGAAGAGCTGGAAAGTTGCAATAGGTACATTTCCGTAGAATGAAGGAGCTGGGAATAGCAAAAGGTCTATATTTACAAAATAAAGAGAAGGAAGCCCTTTGTCCAGAAGGAGAAGAAGAAAGCCCAAAGGGAATAGGAAAACAATAAGGAAGGAGGAGGGGTTTGAACTTCACATGTCCCATGTGAGGTTCAACCTTTGAATCCACGAGTTACTATAGTAACCAGTCTAGGGGAATAGTGACCAATCAGAGGGGATATCAAGGTACCAGGATCTGCAGCCTTTATAAGCCATAGGGAAAAATAACTCAGTCTGACCCTTCCCCCCTCCACTCTCCCACGTGAGAGTCTGTACTTATTCTTAAATAAATTTCCACCGTTACTATATAAAAAAAAAAAATCCTGCACAGTGGGTTGATAGATACAAGTCTTCTTGCTCTTATCTATTTTCTAAAGCACATGCTAGGGAACTACCAGAACTGGAAATTTAAGGTCACTGGTAGAAAACTATCAGGTTACTGACTGGTATATATCAAGTGTCTAATATGTGTGAGCTCTGCTCTAGGAGATTGGAAAATATTAGTGAACTAAACTGAGAAAAATATCTTGCCTTAAAAGACACATATTTTGGTAAAGTTCTTCTTAATGAAATCTTGTCCTCCTTGATATAGCCTACCTGAGAGCAATTAATGTCTCACAATACAAGCCAACCTTTTAAAAGGAAACACTTTTTTGCCTGCCTTAGATATATATGCGAGAGGGGGAGATTACCAGGATCAGGAAAGACCTTTCAGGAAATTTAGTTGGTGGGAGGTGGGGGTGGGGTTTGTAACTCAATACCATTGCTGTGAATCATGGCCATAAGAAAAATGATAATATATCTAAAGATGTAAAAAAAAAAAAAAGATAAAGTCTCCAGGCCTGTTGCTAAGAAAAAGAGCCAAAATAATGGGGGTCCATTTTTAAAGGGCAAAATTTTACAAGATTTCTGGATTTTGGTTACCAGCAATGGAACTCCTACAAATGAGATTGCTAATCAGCAAAGTTTTAGGTATTAAAAAGTTTAAAGTTAATTGATACAGTTCATATTATTTTTGAATAATTGCTATTCTATAGCAGCATCTTGAATTTATTGAAAGCTTTAATTAAAATATGCACATGATTCATATCTTTGAGGAGCTCATAATTAGGCTATGCAAAGCTGTGAGGAAATAAATAATAGTACAGAGTACAGAGAAGGAAAAAGATCCAGAGGGATGAGCAAAACCATAGATATTGCAACTGCCAAAGGCCCAGATTTACTTTAAGCCTGAATCTATACACTTGACATTCAGAGTAAAGCCAAATCCCACTTTAATGAGGTCATTTTATCATTAGCGTCTGCCTTTCCTCATTCAAGTAGCTAGCTGGTAAGAACAGTATGTTAATGATCTACTTTCAAAGCAAACTTTGAAATAAGAAATTGTAAAAAAAAATCACATTATTCATGAATCATTACATTTACTTAGCAGAATATTTTTAAATCATTGTCTATGCTTTCTACTATATTTATGTACTTGTATATAGTACTGCACTATCCTGTGGATAGAAGAAACATAAAATGCATCCAAAAGTAACAATGACAGAGGAATAGACTAAGATAAGGACACCTAATCCATGGATTGTCAGATTTTAGAGCTACAAGAGCATTTAGAGGTTGTTTAAATCAAGTCCCCTAATTTTGAAGATAAGAAAAGCCCAGAGAGGTGAAATGCATACATACTAGAAGAGCCAGGAATAGACATCGATATTTCAATAAAAGTGGAAGCCGAAACCCCAGAAGAGCCACAGATTTTAGTACAATCTTACAGCTAAAGGAGACATGCAAACACTCACACACATAGAGATAAACACACACATAAAGAATCCCACTCTCATGTGTTCTTTGTTCTCATTGTCCTTTAACGCACAAAAACACCAAATTTCACTGATTCAGTAATATGTGTTAAGAATGTACCATACACCAGGTGCTCTGCTGCTATTAGCAAACGCAGTGTCTGCTGAAGTATTTGTTTTCTGAAACAAACAAAACCTGTGTGCCCATTGAAACAAAGGTTATGTTAAAACAGGTTTTACCTATGTCAGGAGGCTATGACTCCCAATTCTCCGTAAATTCTAATTCTGAAGGCATACCTCTTTTCATAAAATTGCAGTGAATGACCTAAATAAATAGCATGCCATGCCTAAAGTTCCTATAGGAAAGAGCAGATTAAGTTACGATTGCCATGGTTAGAATCAGAGAAACTAATAGAGGGATATTAGTCTCCTGCAGGATCAAGCCATCAGTTCCAGAGGAAGACGGATAATTCAAATACCATCCAAGGCAACACCAGTGGCCAAAAATATTATCTGTTAGAAGATAGAAAGTAACACATGTGGAAGGATTTCTAGAAGATAGGCATTTTCCACAACAGCAATTTTCCAAGTTATAGATTTGAAGGTGGATCTGGCTTAATTTAGCAAAATACCAAAAGATGGCAGCAACCATAGCAAAGGTCTTAGAAAGCAGAGAAGTATGTGAGTAAGTCAGGGATTCTAAATAAAATCTGCCTCAGGGCCAGTTCCGAACCTATTAAGGAATTTGACATGGAAATGGAAACCAGTACTCAGGCAGAAAACAATTCCTAGGACATATTGGGCACCTCATAACCTCATAGAATTAATGAATAAATTAACCATTCAGTGGTCATTATTCACCACTGAAACATAGTCAGTAATACATAACATTTGACTCTCTTTGAGCACATGTTGTTTTGGAACCTACAATATTCAAGTATTCTGAAAGATTCTACTGGTGATACAAAGAAAATAAACACAGCTCTGACCTTAAAGAGTACAGAGTTTAGCTAGGGATCTAGGACAGTATACCCATATCTAATTGATAAGGAGGTACAATAAGTGAAAATAGTTGGCAAGTATTACATTTAATGGAAGGAGAATTTACTTGTGGTCGTAAGAAAAGGTGAAAGCTACAATTGGAACCTGAAAAGCTATGAGCAGTAGAGTCAGATTCAAAGTGGCTTTATGATGTTCAGTTTGGCAGTTGTTTGGTGGGTAGATAGAAAAGGAAGAAATGTGATGCCTATAAATCAATATGATGGCTATAACAAAGGTCAAGATTTCAAAACTTTAAAAATTATTACTCTCCATAAATTTCAATGTAGGAGGATGTAATTTTATATAAAATAATACCCTGGTTCATATAAATTGGATTTTTTATAGTAAATTCATAAAAGTCAAATATTGAGTGTTTTAGGCATGTCAGAAATAATAAAAATCAATGCATTATTAGTTATTCTATTTTACATTATAGGAAACTCATAACTACCATAGATGAAATGCTTTGAAAGTTTTTTAAGGAACATTATAATAGAGTTTATAATGAAAAAAAAAAGAAAAGAAGGTCAGTTGCACAGCAAGAGGGGTCTCCATCAAATGATAAGAAAAATTCACAGTTCACTGCTTTTTCTATAGTGCCTCCCTTGCTTCTGTTTCTTGCTTGAGTTTGGGGCCAATAGCAATTGCAGGTGAAGGTGGCAAAGGTCAAGTTGCTTTTGAGGTGATGAACTCAATCATCATATAGCAAAAAAGATAGGAAAAGCATGAGCAGAATTCTCCAGGGAAAGAAATCTTAGAATAAGAACAATTTGCAGTTATCCTACAAAAAACTAAATTTCTATTCTCTTAATCTTGCAATCAATTCCTGATTATGTATACTAATTGGGAAAGCAGTGGCACATTAATCTCACATTCATTTAAATGTGATGACTGACTCAAGGACACTTGATAATACTCACGGCCTGTTGAGGGTCTCTAAAGACCATGTTCCACTGATCTAATACCAGTATTCCAACATAATTTTTTAGGACTTTTGAGTGCCCTTGAGAAAACTGTGAAAAGGAGTGAATAAAATAAGAAAAATGAGTATTCCATTTTATTTTATTAACTATAGAGAACAGGATGGGCATGACAACATCAACTTAAATACAATTCTCACAGGGCTATATCCTGGAATATACTACTTAGGCAAAGTGTACATATAGTTCTCTAATGAAAAAGATGCTCTTCGAAAACTTACATAAAATAAAATAAAATCTAAATCAACATACTGTATGACCTGGATGGCGTGGCGAGGGGATGAGCGTCAATTTATGAACCAGGAGATCAAGGTTCAAATCCCAGTCAGGGTACATGCCAGGGTGGGCTTGATCCTTAGTGTGGGGCATGCAGGAGACAGCTGTTCAATGATTCTCTCTCATCATTGATGTTTCTATCTCTCTCTCCCTCTCCCTTTCTCTCTGAAGTCAATAAAACTAATAAATAAATCAACCTGCTGTGTTATGAAGCACCACATAGCTACAACATTCAAAATCTGACTTCATACACCATCATATTCAGAAGGGAATTAGGCTTGTAGAAAGTAATCTGAAATGAGCAGTTTTGTTCTCCCTCTCTTTCATTCCCTCTCCAAATGTGCATATGTGTATATTATACATAGGTCAATTTACAATTCTGATGAAAGCATATACTCTAATTTCAGAAAAATGTGTGTCAAATAACTTACATACAATTTGAGGATGTTCACCAATCCCCTAAAGCCCTCTCTAGTGAAACAGTGAGGGTTTTTGCCTTAAGTACAAGGCCTTTAATTCTAGCCATTGCTATCCCAGGAGTGAGGGAGGCCTGTGTTAACAAGAGAAAATTGTTATTTAAGCTTGTCTCTCTTCCAGTTGGATAACTAGGAAATGAAAATAATCATTTTCCTACTCATAATTATAAAAACAACCGATACCTAAATCAAGAATTGATGTTTTTATTTAAACTTCTTAATGTAAAACAGCTGCTACTGTTTAAACAACTTCCAGTTGTTTTGTAAATGATGAATAAATAGGAAACTACAAGAATTTTAAAAGCTACTCCATACAAGATTGTAAACTTATTCTTGAATGTTCCATTAGAATATGAAGTTCTTAACAGGGAACACTCATTAGCAAAAGTAGTGCTTTGTCTATGATTACTTCTCCTTTAAAAGCCTTGCACCACTTTCCTTCTGAGTTTAGGCATTTTATCAGTTTTAACCATTGTTTTCATGTATGTGTGACTTTGTAATACACAGGACAAATTTAAGTTATTTTAAGAATATAATTAGCCCTACCGGTGTGGCTCAATGGTTGAGTGTCGACCCATGAACAAGGACATCAGGATTTGATTCCCAATCAGGGCACATTCCCAGGTTGCAGTCTCCAGCACCAGTAGGGGTGTGCAGGAGGCAGCTGATCAATGATTCTCTCTCATCATTGATGTTTCTATTTCTTTTCCTCTTTCAGAAATCAATAAAAACTTATTAAAAAGAAAAAGAAAAAGAAGAGAATCCTAGGGGAATGGTAAAGTGGATATTTCACTTTTAAGGGAAAACCCTCCAGCACCCACAGTGCTGACTTACCCAAGAGACGGTAGAATGATGGAAAACTACAGTCGCCAACACTACTGGAAGACAAGTAGTTCGAAGGGTAGGAACCTTAGTGTGAGAATTGCAAGGGGACTTTTTAGGCTTGGTGGGATCCTCACCCTGATCAGGTGACATCAACAGTAGTTGGACCTGAAGGCCAAGGAGTTCTTCCACCTGGGGCACTGCTATGTGTTCTTTTCCCACACCCATACAGGGAAATTGAAATGTTTGCAACAGAAACATCTACCTGGGGATTTTGGAATCTTTTTCTTAATCTTTGCTATCCTTGTGACAATCTCATTACATATCTATATTAAAATGAATAAAAAAACATGGACATTCTACTCATAGTAATAATATACACAGGTCATTTTAAATATATAAAAGTAGAGGTAACAAAGACAATATTAACTAAAGTGTAGGTGGCATAGAGATATGGTAAAAACTTGATTGCTTTCATTGAACATATCTATACTAATAAAAGGGTAATATGTTAATTAAACCAGATAGACTGGACATCTTCTGGATGTCCTTCCAGACAAAGCCCCAGCTGCAAGGGCCCAGGCAAGCCACCACAGCTGGGAGGGCCCATTGCAGAGCCCAAGCAGGGTGGGCAGGGCATCCTTCTGTGCAGCATTGATTACAGAGCCCTGGCAGGGTGGCAGGGCAGGCAAGGCCTCCCTGTGGGCAGTGATAAATGGTAGAGCCCAGGACAGGTGGGCAGGGCCTCTCTCTGCTCTGCGATTGATCACAAAGCCCCAGCAGGGTGGACAGGGCCTCCCTGTGCGTGGGGATCAATGGTAGAGTCCAGGCCAGGTGGGCAGGGCCTCTCTCTGCTCTGCGATTGATCACAAAGCCCCAGCAGGATGGGCAGGGCCTCCCTCTGTGCAGCATGGATCACAGAGCCTGGGCAGGGTGGGTAGGGCCTCCCTCTGTGCTGCCTGCCATCAATTGCAGAGCCTCAGCATGGTTGGCCTCCCTCTGCAGGGCAGAGATATAGGGGCTCCCAGACTGCAAGAGGGCACAGGCCAGGCTGAGTGACTCCCCCAAGTGCACAAATTTTGTGCACCGGACCTCTAGTCTATAATAATAAAAGCATAATATACTAATTAGACTGGATGTCCTTCCAGGTGACCTTCTGGATGAAGCTGGGACTGCAAGGGAAGCCCAGGTCCCAGGTGCCGGGAGCTGGGGGAAGGAAGGCCTACTCATGCACGAGTTTTGTGCATCGTGCCTCTAGTTAAGTGTTAGGGCATTTTTTTCAACTAAGTTTGCCCTTCTTGTTCATCCCATTACTTATATAACTCATTCTTCTCTTTTCTTGATGTGGCTTCCTTCCTTCAGTTGTCTTTAGCATACTTCTTAAGATTGTGTCTTTGTTCCTGTTCTCATTCTCCCATATGCGGTGCCAAAACAAAATAAAACATAAAACACAAAGAAATGACAACAACAAAAATTCACTCAATTTTCTTTTTGAAAAAGTGAATCAAAACCCTATTTTGCTAACCACTATCCATTAGAAGCATCCGTTACTGCTCACGCAGATCACTGCACTAGTCCTCCACTGATACCTGAAGGTCTACACCTGTCCCTACTCTAGCCATCAAGTGACTGCATAAAAACACTTCAAAATACAGAACAAATTCCAGAGGATATTCCATACCTTCAAATAATTAGGCCTTATCTCCTTTTCTGTTCCTAAACCTTCATTTCCAACACAACTAAAACTTGCTTCTCAAAAGATGCCATGCATTTTCATATCTTTGCTTGTACTTAAGATGTACAATCTTTACTCTATCTGATGCGCCTCACTTTTTTTTCATGACCACTTCCATTAATCTACCCATGATTTCTTAGGTCATAATATTTACTCTTTTCTCAGTCTCCACAGCACTATATTTAATTTTCTACTTGCTTTCATTTATATTAAATCTGCTTAACTTCCCTCCCCTTGCTTTATGAAAAGCCTGCCATTTGAAAAAAAAAAGTAATAATTGTACCATTAAATTAACATTCGCATTTCTCTATCCCTTTATTTACTCCAAACTTACCTGTTTTCATCCTGCTCTTTATTTCTTTTAGTCCCAGAACAATTCAGGACTCACTTACTTGTAAATTTTTTCTTTGCTAATGTTTGAGGGAGGAAAGTGTCATTGTAGTGAGAATGGTCAAATTGCCTTGTGATCTGAGAGAGCTGGGTTTGAATTTTGAGTCCAGTACTACCTAGCTGTGTGGACTTGGTTACTATTCTTGTCATTTTCAGCCAGAATTCCCTCATTTATAAATAGTCTTTATAATACTTACCATTTAGGATTTTTACAAGATAAATGTATTAGTGTAGGTTAAGTGTTCAGCCACTAAGAGGCATTAAGATATGTTACTTCCATCTTCTTGTTTATGTCTCAGCACAATAAAGAAATAGGTACTCTTAATTATAAACCATGCAGAGCAAATTCCCACAGTGGGCCTTAATATTTTTTTTACATTAAAGTAGAAAACTTTTATTGGCACAGTCATTCCTTTCCTTGTTATGAATGCTCTTTTATGACTTATACTTCCCTATGTTAACATCCCAAGTGTCTTGATTATGAGAAGTAACACAGTACAGTGAAAGAGACCTGAGTTCTAATCCCAGATGTGTCACTCCATTATTGTATGCTATAGGCAAGTTAATTAAACTCTTTGAATTTCTATTTACATATCTAAAAAATCAGTGTAATAATGATTACTCAACCAAAGGACTGTTCGAGGGTTAAATAAGATTAATTTGATATACAGTTATATGTGCATGTATAGGTGATGATTCTTGAAGGAAATAGTTTTATGGGTTGGCTGTTTCATGAAGTTGAATAATATATCATCCACAATTGACATGAAATTGTGTAATATAATCAAATCACTAGGTGAATCTAGACAACATTTTCCTCTCTAATGTACTCCTCTAGCCAGAATAAAAAACAAACAAAACATAGCTGAGTCAATATTTTACAATCTTACACACCTTCTTTTGATTTTATTTTTATCCATTCTGTTCTTGTTCCTTATAAATTTGACAGTATATGTGAATATATTTCTTCTTATTCTCTTCTACTATTCCCATGGTTCACAACACAGGCTGCATGTCAACATCATCTGAAGAGCTCTAGAGAAAATGTGAATGCCTAGGTTACACTCTAGATCTATTGAATCGAAATCTCACACTAGTTCTTAAACTCTCCCATGAATCAGAATAATCTGGAGGGCTTCATAAAGGGCAGGATTCTGGACCTTATCCCCAAAGTTTTTTATTTATTTGGTCTATAGTGGAGCTCAACTATTTCCTTTTCTAACAAATTTCAGTGAAGCTAATGCTGCTGGTCCAGGGAACACTTTTGAGAACCACTGCACTAAAGAGAGACTCAGATATCAGAATTTTTATTTAAAAAATTCTCACACAATTCTAATACATACCAAGTACATATTAAATGTTATTGATTGTAACATTTATTGCTGTGCCACTATTTTCAATCTACAATCTGGATCAGCTATCTTTGGTTGTCAAGGTAGTAGCATAGGCACATCATTCATCCACCAATCTGGTCATCCATATATTCATTCATTTATTAATTCAACACTTAACAATTGTGATAAATTCCTTGCCATCAGGTTTCAAGGTCTATTGAGGAAGACTAACAAATGAACAAAAAATCAGTGCAATACAAATGTTTAACTTTGGTGTATAGGGTTGAGGAAAAGGGCTCATGTGGCTTCAGAGAGTGTACATCGTCAGAGTCAAGTCTTGAGTTACCAGTATGAATTCAACAAGTGAGCCAAATAGGGAAGACATTTCTAAAACTCAGTTTTGTTTTGCTTTGTCATTTCTATTTTCTTAGGATGCAAATTATAATTACTTCATTTCTTGGAAGACTCATTTTGTTATAAGATGCCTGTGATCTTATAACAAAGTGATCTAGCCTGATTGTGGGACACTTGGGTGGGATGCAGATGGAGCAAGAACAAATAAATTTGGTCAAGCTATGCTGAAATTCAGTACAAGTTTTAAAGTCAATGTCAGCACAAATCCACATTCTATAACTCAGAATAATCCTTACTTAGCAAAAAGAGTGTAGGACAGAGGTGCAACAATTTTTATCTAAAAATGTATCGCAGTTATTTATCCCGGAGCCCCCGAGTGCCCCCGTTGCACTTGGCATCCGGAGTTACTTATGCTGGTCAGTACCAGCTGAGAAAGGCTATAAATCAGATTCCTTTCCCTGGCCTCTGTTGGTGCCACTGAAAGAATAATTAGCACCTGCAGCACAGGCTCCGATTACAATTTTGTGCCTATTTATGCATCATTCCAAGTAGAAACCAAACTACTTCTGCTGCCCGTTCTGACCACCTGCCACCCTCTTGCTTCATTGTTTCTCTAAATATAACCTTCAGATTAGTCTGAGGTGCAACAGACAACCTAACAGGCTTTTTAGACAGCCACAGTCCACAGGCCTATTCATCCGAATGCTCAGTGCCAGTGATGTGCTTCTTTGTGCTGGTGCCCACCTGCTAAATCGTCGCTGCCAGTTCCCATATTTTTGCTATTAACAATTGCTGGTGTTGCCAAGTTTCCATTTAAATATCTGAGGTGAGTATACAGTTCAAATACACTTGTGACAAACATAAAAATGCTTCATTTGTTCCCCTGACTCCAGCTCAGAAGTAAATAATATCTGCATTGCTCCTGCCTGACACCTGCTGTGAAACATTCCAATCTTTCACCTGTTTCAGTTTCTAATTCCACTTTCCTGAAATATTGAACTTGTCTGTGTTTACCAAGCTGTTTCCATTGATAATCTCAAATTAACCTCCACTAATTCACAATATATGCAAAACAATAATATACACCTTTTTGTAATGCATGCAAGGTGAAAAAAGTATTTTTGGACATGTAGTCAAGAGAAAATGGAATATTTATAAAAGCAGAGATTCATAGAGCTTTAGAAAAGCCTTGGTTAAAATGGTCTTCATTTGCACTTAAAGAAATCAAGTCAAAATGAGGTTATATAACACAGTAGCTTAAGGGAAGAACTAAGATTCCAGATTTTGTGACTTCACAGTCAGAAATATTTTTATTAAACTGAATTTGCAAAGTGTTTCCTAATAAAACTGTCTAATAATGGCAAAGCTAATGTACAGAACTAAAATGGAATTATGTACTATTAAATGAAAATGTCAACTTTTTATATTTTGGAAATTGCACTTGTGCAAAATCAGAAGTCTATCTTTTAGCTGTTGTCTAGGTTCATTTGTTAAATATGCTCTTCTAGGGCCATTGCAATGTGTCCAATTCTGCTTTAATGATGTCATTGTCTACACTTTTAATTTGACAACAGTATTCACTTGTCTCTTCGGAGCATCAGACAGCTGCAGAAGAGAGATCCAACTGCATATTGGCAGGAGACCACAGACATAGAAGGCTGTTTGGGGTACAATTGTGGTTTAATTTAGGCTGATGAGAAAACACACCAGAGCTTGCTTGACAGGAATTCGGTTACATCTTTTGCTGACTATTTATGTACTTCTAAATTTCTACAGTTCTAAAGTAATACAGATTTTTTTGTCTATTAAACATTTTATATATTGAAGAGCTTCCTCATGGCACTCATAAACTTCAGATTCTAAGGTTGTTTAGTCCAAGCAGAAATTTCACTACAAAACAAAAAACAGAGAATTTAAGGAATATTCTTGAAGTCACACAGCTAGCTCACTGCAAAATTAAATTTCAGAATTTCCAATTTATTCTAATTACCACTAAACAAGAGGTTCTTTTTTTTAAATTAGGCGTTATTAAGCAAGTGTCACATTTGAAAATGATAATGTCAACATAATTCCTACCTAAAAGTATGCAATTTACCTCACTTAGATGACTTCGGTGCACTCATAATACTGTGGTTTTCTAAAGCCAGTCAATAATTGTTTTGTGCTTCATTTTGTTTAACTGTAGCTAGATCGCCTTTCTTATCTAAGAATCTTAGAGATAGACTGTGTCTGAGAGTTCACCTTGCACTATCTTCTTTGTATTTTAATAAGCTTATGCATTATTCCACTGTGTAAATTAGCTAACCACTCCTTAGTAGCAGAACACCTTGTGAGGCAACATTTCTTTACTAGTAAGCAGACAAACAGATTAGGTCATTATTTTATTCATTTATTTTCTACATATGAGAAAGATGATGTGAGCAAGCACTAAGACAATAAACAGTAAATAACAATTGGTGACAACCAGAAGACAAAAGCAACACTTCTATACACATAAGCATAATGCAAATTAAAACTAATGAGTTCAAAATAAAGCATGTAGATGAAGTAACAAGGCCTCACATTCGCTGAGTCATTGCTTTATGCTGGACACTGCCCTTGTAAGAGAGATAAGTGCTCAGGGAGGTAGACAGACATCCTTTTTATATTACTCATGAGAAAATCAAAGCTGGGTGAGTCAAATGCTATCTGAAAGCCACACAGATAGATCTGAAATTTTTAAAAAAGTCTCTTTCTCACCAACCTCCCACACTATGATAATTACTAGTCTTAAAGGAAAAAGAGGACTATTAGAGTTAGAATGGGATAAAATGTCTCATGATGAGAAAATAAAGAGGACAAAACCTGACAAAAAGAAATCTTAGTTCCTGAACAACAAAAGTACTTCAGTTTCGAGAAAGACAACTGTGAGGGAATAAGGAAGGAAATCTGGGCAACATCAGATTAGAGAACCTGAGATGTCGGTTTTTGTTAGTTATTGAGGATGTATTGAAATTTTTTGAGCATAAAAAATGTCAATCATTGAAAATTTCAAGGATATTAATTTTGGAGGAGTTTGAGAAAATGGATGAAGCCGGAGATAGAGAGGCAAGTAGGTTCAATGGTAATGAAATAGGAATTTTTAGGGGTGAAATAGACAGGTTTAGGAAATTTTAAAAATTAAGGGTCCATGGAAAAACACAGGGCTACAGAGCAGAGGCTACATTTACATAAGACAAGGGAGAGGCAACAGTTACATTTACATAAGATAAGGGAACTGGGAGTAGCAAAAATGTCTTTTATACCAATTATTACAGAACTCATAGTACCAAGATAAATACAAACATTTGTCCTCAGCCTGTGTTCTGAAACTACTTGCCCTTAAGCAACAAAACAACAACATCAAAAATACTACTTATATTTTGACTTTCATTATCCATATACTGTATATTCATTTTTCACAAGAAAATGGGATAATAATACAACCACCTTGTTAAACAGTTGTTCCACTTTAAATACATTCAAGAGTAATGTTAAAATTGCTAAGAAGGCACACACCATATGAACAATTAATTTCAACTTATTCCACAGATAGACTAATGAATATATGCTAAAATGTAACTACAAGAATGTCTTATTTCCTTGCTTATATTAAAGAAAATTTGATGATTCACTAAATAAATAATACCCTGAGGCTTTAGAAATGATTTTTGTAAATGTAAATTTAATAAATAAGAAAATATTTTAAACTTGTGCACTGGAGGGGGGGTGTCCCTCAGCCCAGCCTGCACCCTCTCCAATCTGGGACATCCCTCTCACAATCTGTGACTGCTGGCTCCTAACCACTTGCTTGCCTGCCTGATTGCCCTTAACCACTCTGCCTACCAGCCTGATCACCCCCTAACCGCTCCCCTGCCAGCCTGATTGACACCTAACTGCTCCCCTGCCAGCCTGATGGGCCCCAACTGCCCTCCCCTGCCAGCCCGGTCACCCCCAACTGCCTTCCCTCCCCTGCAGGCACAGTCGCCCCCAACTGCCCTCCCCTGCTGGCCATTTTGTGGTGACATGGGTGCGGCCATCTTGTGACCACATGGGGGTGGCCATCTTGTGCGAGGGTGTGACTGTCAATTCTCATATTACCTCTTAATTATATAGGATAATTCAAGTGAAAAATCTTGGCTGTAAGATATTAAATAGAGAGTGATAAAATTATATATACATATATATATTTCATATATAAAATATGTTAATACCATCTTTCATTCAGTGGCAGTTTCATAGTTTCTTTTAATGCTTTTTAAAAAAAATATATTTTATTGATTTTTACAAAGAGGAAGGGAGAGGGATAGAGAGTAAGAAACATTGATGAGAGAGAAACATTGATCAGTTGCCTCCTGCACACCCCCTACTGGGGATGTGCCCACAACCAAGGTACATGCCCTTGACTGGAATCCAACCTGGGATCCTTCTGTCCACAGGCTGAAGCTCTATCCACTGAGCCAAACCGGTTAGGACTCTTTTAATGCTTCTATTCATTAAGCAAATTTTCTGCATTAGGGCATACCTTGGAAAGGGTATCTTTTAATGGTTTTTAGGTGAGCTGCAATGAGTCTTTTCGTTCTACATACTTTGATGCTATTCATTTCATTATAGTTTTCTCTAATCATGTTTTTTAAAATATATTGTTATTGATTTCAGGGAGGAAGGGAGAGGGGGAAAGAGATAGGAACATCAAAAGTGAGGAAGAATCATTGATTGCCTGCCTCCTGAATGCCTCCAACTGGAGATTGAGCCCTCAACCTGGACATGTGGCCTGACTGGGAATTGAACCATGACCTCCTGGTTCATAGGTCGACACTCAACCACTGAGCCACACTGGCTGGACTAATCATGTTTTTGATTATGGCTTCTATACCAAATTTTCTGTTTCCATAGCAGCACATATAATTCTCAACTCATATATTTGTTTCTTCCATATGTACCAGCTGCTCACTGATTATTTTCATTCATTCTTAAACAATCTGTAAGAAATACATTTTACCTCCAAACCAGTTATTCAATATTTTTCATGTTAATCATGTTAATACTGCCTGATATTTATACTCTTTTGTGACATTCTTACTTTCTTTTCAGTCATACATCCCACACAAATATCATAGTGTTATTTTTTCATTTCAGTGTATAACCTCTTCATGGTGATACAGAATTTTTGGACTAGCACATACAGTGTTCCTCTGGGCAGGATGGTTCCCCAGATTCTTTGTCTGTCAGACTCATAGAATGAATCCATGGACAGAAGATGGTGTAGAAAATGTGGAGGTTTATTGAAGAATAAGTACAGACTCCCATGTGGAGAAGGGGAAAGAATCTCACAGAACAGACTCCCATGTAGGGAGGAAGAAAGAGTCCCACTGAGTCCTATTACCGTGGTTTATAAAGACTGCAGTTCCTGTATCCTGATATCCCTTCTGATTGGTCAATATTCCCTTTGATTTGGTCACTATAGAAACTCCTGAGCTCAAAGGTCAAACATCACATGGGACAGGTGAGGCCCTCTTCCCTCATTGTTCTCCCATTCCCTATGAGCTTTTTTCCTGCTTCTTTATTTTATAAATATAGACCTTTTGTTACTCCCAGTTCCCTTATCTTGTATAAATGTAACTCTTGCCTCTCCCCTGTCTTATGGAAATGTATCCTCTGCTCTGTAGCCCTGTGTTTTTTCCAATTTTAAAAATTCCCTAAACCTGCCTTTTTCCCCTAAAATTCTATTTTAATGGTGTTTCTCTCTTATGGTAGGTTTCCTGCATATTATTGAGGATGCTAATAGATTTCTGAATAATTACTAAGTCTTTAAACATAACCTGCAGAAAGCTATGTGATCCTACTCCAAGTCTTCAATATTATATATCATTATCAGATATCAATATAGTTTGCTGGTTACTTTGCTATTGCAAAATATATATCTACTAGAGGCCTAGTGGATGAATTTGTGCACAGGTGGGGTCTGGCCGGCCCACCCCGATAGAGGCCGATCAGGGCTGAGCCAGCAGGGGGAAGGGGACACAGGAGGTTGGCCGGCTGGCCCCGGCCCAGATCACAGTGGAGGGGCTGATTGTGGGCAGGGATGGCTGGGGGGATGGTCCACGGGAGGTTGGCTGGCTGACCCACCCCCAATCAGGCCAGTTGGCTGGCTGCAGTGGGTAACATAGCAACTGGTCGTTCTGGTTGTTCCAGTCTTCCTGGTGTTCCAGTCACTGTGTGTTTATATATATATATTCCACTTTGTCTCAGTCATTATTCAGTTAAGTCTTGATCAAGCCTTCCTCACAGACACAGCTTATAAGTAAGTCAAAATGCACAATTCCCAGATTGACCTCTCATGTCTAGTGAATGCTCTTGGACCAAGATTATCCTAATAGTATACTATAATTAACAGTATAGCTTTGAGCCCTAGCTGGTTTGGCTCAGTGGATAGAGTGTCAGCCTGCAAACTGAAGGGTTCTAGGTTGGATTCCAGTCAAGGGCACATGCCCAGGTTGTGTGCTCAATCCTCAGTTGAAGGCGTGCAGGAGGCAGCCAATCAATGGTTATGTCATCATTGATGTTTCTATCTCTCTCTTCCTCTCCCTTCCACTCAGAAATCAATTAAAAAAAAAAAAAGAGTATAGCTTTGAAACCAGACTTGAGTCCCAGGCTCTACTATTTACTAGCTATTTGAACTTGGTAATGCCACCTCCTTTAATGACTCAAATCTTCTCACTTCAAAATAAAACTAATATTAGCATCTACTTTATTGGTTGTGAGGGTTAACTGAGTTAATGTGCATAAACAGTTTAGAATAACACTTGTCACATAGTTTTCCAAAGTGTTGGCTATTATTTGTTTCCTCACTCTCACCATTATCCCTTGACACTATGAAACTTCAATCAGAGAAAGAATAAGAAAACTGTATAATACCACTTTATTTGGACTACTCTGACTTTTGCCCCAACCTATCCTATATAATAAAAGCTTAGGTTAAAAAAAAAAAAGCCTAGGTGGCATCACATGATGCCCTCGCATGACATCATCACAAGATGGCTGCCACAAGATGGCTGGTAAGGGAGGGCAATTGGGGGCGAGATCAGGCCTGCAGGGGAGGGCAGTTGTAGGTGATCAGGCTGGCAGGGGAGGGCAGTTAGGGGCAAGATCAGGCCTACAGAGGAGGGCAGTTGGGGGCGTGATCAGGTCAGCAAGGGAGGGCAGTAGTGAGTGATCAGGCTGGTAGGGAAGGGCAGTTGGGAGTGACCAGGTGGGCAAGGGAGGACAGTTGGGGGCCATCAGGCCAGCAGGGGAGGGCAGTTGGGGGTGACAAGACCTGTAGGCCAGGGCAGTTGGGGGCAATTAGGCTAGCAGTGGAGGGCAGCTGGGGGTGATCGGGCTGGCAGGGGAGGGCAGTTGGTGATCAGGCCAGCAGGGGAGCAGTTAGGCATCAATCAGGCCAGCAGAGGAGTGGCTAGGGGGCGATCAGGCTGACAGGCAGAAGCGGTTAGGGTCAATCAGGCAGCAGGCAGATGAGCAGTTAGGAGCCAGAAGTCCCAGATTGTGAGAGGGTAGTCAGATATCTCGCAAGGGGTTCCAGATTGGAGAGGGTGCAGGCCAGGCTGAGGGACGCCCCCCTGCATGAATTTTGTACACTGGGCCTCTAGTAGCATAATAATTGTGTATACCAAATCTTTGAAGAAGTGACTTACTCCCACATCAACTCATCCAACCCTCCTTCATTCACTGCCCTATGTCTTCTCTAGGTGCATTTTATATTTACCATTTCCTGATGGTTATTTAGAGACTAGAGGCCCGGTGCACAAAAATTGGTGCACTCGGGGGGCAAGGGGAGAGGGGTCCCCCAGCCCGGCCTGTGCCCTCTCGCAGTCCGGGACCCCTCGGGAGATAACGACCTGCTGGCTTAGGCCTGCTCCCGGGTGGCAGAGGGCAGGCCCAAATCCCTAAGTGCAGCCCCTGGTCAAGCTCAGAGCAGGGCCGATTGGGGGGTTGGGGCACCGCCCCCTGTCACTCACAGAGCAGGGCCCATCAGGGAGTTGGGGCGCTGCCCCCTGTCACTCACAGAGCAAGGCCCATCAGGGAGGTTGGGGGTCCGTACCCTGTCACTCACAGAGCAGGGTCAATCAGGGGTTTGGGGAGCTCCCCCCTGTCACTCACAGAGCAGGGCCGATCAAGGGGTTGAGGAGCTCCCCCCTGTCACTCACAGAGTAGCGCTGATAGGGGAGTTGGGGCACCGCCCCCTGTCACACACAGAGCAGGGCAGATCAGGAGTTTGGGGCGCTGCACCCTGTCATACTCAGGGCAGGGCCAGTGGGGAGGTTATGGCTCTACCCTGTCACACACAGAGCAAGGCCCATGGAGGGGGGTTGGGGCGCCACCCTCTATCACCCACAGAGCAGGGCCGATCAGGGGGTTGGGGCGCCACCACTGTCACACTCGGGGCAGGGCCGATGGAGAGGTTATGGCTCTACCCTGTCACATACAGAGCAGGGCCCGTGGGGGGGGGGGGGGGGGTTGGGGCACCACACCCTGTCACACACAGAGCAGGGCCGATCAGGGGGTTGGTGTGCTGCACCCTGTCAAACACAGAGCCGTAGGGCAATCAGGGGATTGGGGAGCTCCTCTCTATCAGGCACAGAGCAGGGCTGATCAGGGGGTTGGTGCGCTGCACCCTGTCAAACACAGAGCCACAGGGCAATCAGGGGTTGGGGAGCTCTCCCCTATCAGGCACAGAGCAAGGCTGATCAGGGGGTTGGGGCGCCTTCCCCTGTCACGAACAGAGCAGGGCAGATAGGGAGGTTGTGGCCCCGCCCCCTGTCACACGCAGAGCCACAGGGCGATCAGGGGGTTTGGCCGCTGCCCCCTGTCACGCTGATCCCGGTGCTGGGAGCCTCGCTGCTCCACTGATCCCAGTGCTGGGAGGCATATTACCCTTTTACTATATAGGATAGAGGCCTGGTGCATGGGTGGGGGCCAGTTGGTTTGCCCTGAAGTGTGTCCTGGATCAGGGTGAGGGTCCCCACTGGGGTGCCTGGCCAGTCTGGGTGAGGGGCTGAGGGCTGTTTTCTGGAAGCGAGTGACTGAAGCTTCCAACCGCTCCTTGTTTTCTTTTTTCTTTTTTTATTCTGGGCCAGCTTTAGCTCTGAGGCCTCGCTGCTGAAAACATCGATACAAAGTTTCAGTCTGCTGGCTTTCAGTCTGGCTGGTTTCTGGGGTTTTGTTTAGCTTCTTATTTGCAACATAGTACATAGTTGCTTAGAGTTGCAGCTGAGAGGCCAGCAAGTGAGGCGGGGAACGTTGGAGTCCGCAGCAAGCAAGCCTCATGCTTGCTTCAGTGCCTGGCTGCCGGCCGCTATCTTGGCTGACAGTTAATTTGCATATACTCACTGATTAGCCAATGAAAAGGGTAGCGGTCATACGTTAATTACCATGTTTCTCTTTTATTAGTGTAGATATCAGTGGGGTTAGTGATGATGGCATGAGGATAAAAGATCCTGGGTCACTCAAAGTACAATATATACACTATTAGAATGTTATCTATTTCTTTTCTTTTTCAGCCAAAGACCAGACATGAAGAGGTACATCCATTTATTATAGTCTTTCAAGTAACAGTAATTCCATTTAATTTGTAAATGTTGTATGCTTATCTCATTGACATTTTTCTTTGGTTACTTATTGATTTTAAAATCCAGATTCATCATAGTTGTCATTAGTAGAAATGTTCCTAAATGTTACTAATAGGTTGGATCTCATATATAGTTTTGGGTTTGATTATGGATTATTAAATGGTTATAGAGATTTTAATGGGAATTTGGAAGAGGCAGTGACAAGTGTTGCTAATTAGGTGCAATTTTAACTAAGGTTTCTTAGAAGATATAGTCTATTATGTAAAGGTTTAGGATCAAGATGTTTTGTTTGTTTTTTCCTAAAAAACAAGAGCAATAGAAGAAAGTGCTAGTAATTTATAGTGAAAAACATTTAGCATTCTTTAGGAAGATAGCAATTCTGAATTTAATTTACTTACTTGTCAAGAGACCATTGATATACCCATTATGAATTCCAGAATGAACTGGATAAAATTTATATAGATGGAAGATTAGACAGATAGATTTCTCTTCAGATGAACCTCAGTTGATTAAATTAGTGACTAAATGAAACAGGTGGCTTAGCAGAGGGAAGGGAGGACTCCTGTGATTCCATTTGAGCTATTGGGAATTCTGTTGCCATCTAATGGGATAACAAATCATAAAGAAGACACAGTTGCTTAGGGATTAATAAAAAATAAAAATTTAGAAATATTAATTTTGATATGCCAATAGGGCATCTTATGGGAATTGGCAATAAGCTACTGGAAAGAAGAAGAATATGCCCATATTAATTCATAAATTATTTAATAAATATTTAATGTTGCATGTAATGTGACTGATACTGAACCAAGATCTGAGATATAACAATGAAAAACATCTACTCTATCTTTCTTTTTAGTGACAAAATGCAGCAGCATGAGTCTGTACAAAATCCACAAGCTGTCACTGGTAAAAATAACAAGTTCAGTTTTCTTAAGTGTTTTTGTTTTGTTTCATGTTTACTGTTGTTTATTACTAAACCAGCACAGAATATACAAGAGGTCATAAAGGGTATATGAGAGAATGTGACCATCAATGTCTCTGTTTCTTATGGAGGTGAGCCCCAAATTCTGTGTGGAATAATGAGTAAGAAACCCTTTAGGCAGAGCAGCCTAGAGACTCACTGTACTTTATACCACTTTAGGCTAAAAGAACAGAGTTAACACCCAAGGGTCTATCTAAGGAAATTATTGCTTCACCATATTACACATCATCCACATTTTATTTCTTAACATGTCAGTGGTTCTAATTGAAGTTTCAAAAGAGCAGGCTGGGTGATTCCTTTAGCAGGTAGGCAATAGACAATGCATCCTAGTAGGGTATATGCTTCTTATAAGACAGAACAGTACACGGGACTGAAATTTAATAATTGAGTGGCTAACCCAATTCAATTGGTTACTGTGACTTCAGGATGTCTCAAAGATCTGAAAAGCGATCATGACTATTTATTCTTCTATCTATTATATCTATCTATCTATCTATCTATCTATCTATCTATCTATCATCTATCTATCATCTATCTATCTATATCATCTAGAAAGTCTAGCTCTGTTTTAAGGCCTTCAAAGTGATTGTCAGACCACACAAATTATCCAAGATAATCTTCCTTACTTAAAGTTAATTGGTTAGGGATTTACTTATATCTGAGAAATCCCTTTACAGCACTACCTAGATTAGTGTTTGATTAAATAATTGAGAACTGTAGCTTAGGCAGGTTTACATTTTAAAAATGTCATAGCTGGTTACCTAAACATTTCCCATATTAATTTCACTCACCTTTTACTGGGAAAAATGTAATTTCATACCCTCATTTTGTTGCAAAGTTGACTAAGAATGGTAGTCTGTAGATGGGCAGTTTTGTACCCAGCTAAAACTCCATTACCTTCATTTATTACAAATTGCATTTAAAACCCATTATAAATTCACATCACTTTGTCTAATAAACATGCATCCCTTATTTTTTTAAATCTATTTGTCTCTTCAATACAATAATCCAGAATTTCTAATATTTCCTATCTAATGTTCTCTCAACTTCTGTTTCTAGTCTTCATTCTTATCACCTTTTCCTTTGCCGCAAAAGGTTTTTTTCTTTACCAGAAATACAAATATTTAGTTTTATTTATAAGATTCATAATAAAATCATTCACATCTGAACTCTTCACCTAATTCCACCCCATCCATCTTTCTCTTATTTAGCATTTCTTAAGCCTCAGATATATAGTTTGCTCCAATATTTTATTCATTCTCTTAGGTTTCCTCTTAAAAGCTTTTATTAAATTTATTTATGTGAGAAAATGGGATTTTTCTGTTTAATGCTAGCAAGATAGCGTAAATAAAAGAAGATTCTCAAGTTTAAGAATATATTGAAGTTTTGCTACAAAAAAAACATTCAATGTTCACATGAAAAAGCTTTGTCTTGTAGATGCTTCATAGCAAAGCTAATTAAGGATTTAAAGCTTCCCCTTAGAATAATAAACCCCATAATCCATGGTGATAACTTGCCCAGAGAATGGAGAAGTGACCATCAGAACACCAGGATTCGTTGGCACCTTTCTCTAAGACAGCGGTTCTCAACCTGTGGGTCGTGACCCCTTTGGAGGTCGAGCGACCCTTTCACAGGGGTCGCCTAAGACCATCAGAAAACACATATATAATTACATATTGTTTTTGTGATTAATCACTATGCTTTAATTTATGTTCAATTTGTAACAATGAAAATACATCCTGCATATCAGATATTTACATTACGATTCATAACAGTAGCAAAATTACAGTTATGAAGTAGCAACGAAAATAATTTTATGGTTGGGGGTCACCGCAACATGAGGAACTGTATTAAAGGGTCATGGCATTAAAAAGGTTGAGAACCACTGCTGTAAGAGATCTGGACCTTTAAGAGGAGGGTAGGAGAAGAGAAAATATTGAGGGCATGATGGTGGAGATAGGGACAAGGAAGGCAGAGACGAGAGGAGAGATCATGAATATAAGGGCTTCTCCAGAAGCCCATCTGAGATTTATTTCATTTGTCCTCATAGAAAACATAATGGAAGAATAATAAAAGGTTTCTGTAATATGTTCTGAACTCTTCTTTATCAGTGGTTGCCTACTTGGAATTTCTTTTTATATTGGTACCTACTAAACTTTGATTAGGTATCAAAGAGATTATATAAAGATACTTCATTTTCCCTAACGAATTATAACCTTCATAAGAATAAGAACTCTTTTTTATTTTAGCACTGCTGCTTGCACTATTTGATTAAATGTTAATAAATGAATTATTCAAGAAATGGACAAAGTTGTGAGTCAAAATTCCACAATGAACCTTGGGCTAATAGTCATTCTTCAGATTATCTGATTCAGTTAAATAAAACACTTCTTTCCTCCATGTGCCTCTTCTGAGCACCATCACAGGGTCAACCATAAAGTATGAAATCCTAGAGGAATTTCTGGCATTTATCTCACATTTTCTCCTCCAATTACAAGGAAAAAAAAATTGTATCTCCTCTCTGCATGAAAACAAACTATTGGAATAAATTGAGGCTCATTTGTCTACATCTTTACTAGGTCATCTAACCTAATAAAAGAGAAACATGCAAATTGACCACACCTCCGCTATGCCCCAAGCCACACCCACCAGCCAATCAGAGCGAATATATGCAAATTAACACAAAAAAAGATGGCAGCCGGCAACCACAGAGCTGGAGCAAGCAGGAGGCTTGGTTGCCTCGGTGATGGAGGAAGCCAAGCTTCCGGCCTGCCCTGGCCGGCTTCGGCCTCCACTCAAGGCAACAAAGTTTCAATTATGGAAGATAAATAAATCCCAGAAACCTGCTTCCAGCCAGCCTCACTGAGAGCTTGGGTGGCTGGGGGCCATGGCCAGCCTGCAAATAGCCCTCAGCCCCTCAACCAGGCTGGCCAGGCACCCCAGTGGGAACACCCATCCTGAAGGGGTTGAGGCCAGCCTGCAAACAGCCATCAGCCCCTCACCCATGCTGGCCACACCCTCATGGGGTGAGGGTCCCCGCTGGAGGGCTTGGCCAACCTGCAAACAGCCATCAGCCCCTCACCCAGGCTGGCCAGGCACCATAGTGGGACCCCCACCCTGATCCGGGACATCCTTCAGGGCAACCAGGTGGCCCCCACCCATGTACCAGGCCTCTATCTACACTAATAAAAGACAAAGATGCTAATTGACCATACCTTCGCTACGCCCACCAGCCAATCAGAAGAGTATGCAAATTAACCCAACAAAGATGGTTGTTAAATTTGCATACTGCAGGTGGGGCAGGCAGCGCCAGAAGCCACTCATGGGATCCGGGCTGCAGATCGGGGACTGGGGAGGCAGGGCGGGCAGTGCCAGATGCCACCCGGGGAGGCGGAGCCAGCGATCGCCCTGGCCAGAAGCCTGAGGCCTGAGCTGGGGAGGAGCCGGTGATCACACGAGGCTGGGGGTCCCCTGCCCAGGACTAACGCCCCGGCCAGAGGCCTGAAGCCTGGGCAGGGGCAGAGTCTGCAACCAGAGCAGGCTGCAGTTCCCCTGCCCAGGCCTAAGGCCCTGGCCAGAAGTCTTAGACCTGGGCAGGTGATTGGAGCTGACTGGGTTCTCCTGCCCAGGCCTAATGCCCCTCTGGCCTGGGCAGGGGCGGAGACTGCTATCTGAGCAGGCTGGGGGTCCCCTGCCTGGGCCTAACACCTTCTGGCCTGGGCAGGGGCAGAGCCTGTGATCAGAGTGGGGTGGGGGTCCCCTGCCCAGGCCTAATGCCCCCGCCAGAGGCCTGAGGCCTGCGCAGGCCCAGAGCCAGAGATCGCCATGGCCAGAGGTCTTAGGCCTGGGCAGGCAATCGGAGCAGACTGGAGGTCCCCTTCCCAGGCCAAATGCCCCTCTGGCCTGGGCAGGGGCAGAGCCTGCAATTGGAGCGGGCTGGGGGTCACCTGCCCAGGCCTCATGCCCCGGCCAGAGGCCTGAGGCCTGGGTAGGGGTGGAGCTGGTGATCTCACAGGGCTGAGGGTCCTCTGCCCAGGCCTAACGCCTGGCCTAAGGCCTTAGGCCAGGGCAGGGGCCCAACTGGGGATTGGTGTGAACTACAGAGGAAACACCTTTTCTGACCGCTCATTGGCTAAGTTCCCTGTATGCCATTGATAATATTCTTAGTAACTTGGGTAATAAGAATTCAAGAAGGTGATGTAGGGTTTTTCCACCACATTCCTGGAGGAAAAAAAAACGAAGGTCTGCTGCTAGAGGGGCTAAGAAATATCATATCCTGCCCTAGCCGGTTTGGCTCAGTAGATAATGCCTCGGCCTGCCTACCACAGGGTCTGGGCTCAATTCTGACCAAGGGCATGTACCTAGGTTGCAGGCTCTTCCCTGGCTGTGGCCCAGGTCAGTGCTCATGCAGGAGGCAACCAATCAAAGTGTTCCTCTCACTTTGATGTTTCTCTCTGTCTTTCCCTTTCTCTTCCACATTCTCTAAATATCAATGGAAACATATCCTCAGGTGAGGATTAAAAAAAAATAATAAAGAAATGTCATATCCTATGAAAGACACATCTTGAAAATGCCTAAAGAAAGTTGTCAGTTTTTCATGGTGAAGGGACTGTAGTCTGTGTTGATGAAAACACCTTGGTGACTGCAGTGACTGTCAGTGGCTGCAGCAGTGGGGTGATGGGGCTGGTGCCTTCCCTTGATCAGCCCGGTTGCCTCCCACAAAGGGAGGCCAGACTGCAGCTTAGGCCCGCTCCCCAAGGGGAGCAGGGAGCAGGCCTAAACGGTCAGTAGGAAATCCCTGAGGGCTCGCAGTATGTGTGAGGAGGCAGGCTGGGCTGAGGGACCACCCCCCCAGTGCATGAATTTTATGCACTGGGCCCCTAGTCCTATATAATAGAAGGGTAATATGCAAATTGACCCTAACAGCAGAATGACTGGGAATGACTGGTCACTATGACACACACTGACTACCAGGGGGAAGACGCTCAATGCAGGAGCTGCCCCCTGGTGGTCAGTGCCAGGGGGAGCTCTGCTCAGCCACAAGCCAGGCTGACGGCTGCCAGTACGGCAGTGGTGGTGGGAGCCTCTCCCGCCTCCTCAGCAGTGCTAAGGATGTCCGACTGCAGCTTAGACCTGCTCCCCGCTGGCAAGTGGACATCCCCCAAGGGCTCCTGGGCTTCCAGAGGGATGTCTGACTGCCAGCTTAGGCCCAATCCCCCGGGGAGCGGGCCTAAGCCAGAAGGTGGACATCCCCCAAGGGGTCCCAGACTGCGAGAGGGCACAGGCCTGGCTGAGGGACCCCCCGAGTGCATAAATTTTTGTGCACCGGGCCTCTAGTCCTTAAATAAAAGTTTATTATATTATTAGGCAAAGTCCAATAATCATGGTGTCATATTTTAATAGTTCAATGAAAAGTAATGCGCCCTAGCCGGTTTTGCTCAGTAGATAGAGTGTAGGTCCCGGGTTCAATTCTGGTCAAGGGTATGTACCTTGATTACAGCCTAGACCCTGGTCAAGGGAGTGCAGGAAGCAACCAATTGATGTGTTTCTCTCAGTGATATTTCTCTCTCTTTCCCTCTCTCTTTCACTCTCTAAAAATCAATAGAAAAATATCCTCAGTTGAGAATTTTTTAAAAAAAAGAAGAAAAGTAATGCATATTTCTGAATTCATTTTCTTCTGTTTCCTCATAAAGGCCTACTCCAGGTTTTTAACTACCCTTTCTCCTCCTCCTCCTTCTCCTCCTCCTCCTCTTCCTTTTTCTTCTTCTTCTTCATCATCATCATCTTCTTCCTTTTTAATATATTTTTATTGATTTTAGAAAGGAAGGGAGAGGGAGAGAGAGATAGAAACATCAATGATGGGAGAGAATCATTGAACGGCTGCCTCCTGTATGTCCCCTACTGGGGATCAAGTCCACAACCTGGGCATGTGCCTTGGCTGAATTGAACCCGGGACCCTTCAGTCTGCAGTCTGTCACTCTATCTGCTGAGACAAACAGGCTAGGGCTCTTCTTTTTTTTATTGAATTTATTGGGGTGAACACACTCTTTGTCTTTCTGAATGGAAGAAAGTGAATTTTCTTCTCTTTCCTGTCCTTCTTTGCAGTTAAGTACCCACATTCTAGTGTCTGATTTCTAATGTCTCTTCCATGAGTAAGTGGATTTTAGTTTAAAAGAAGGAGATCTTACCTATATTTCCAGGAATTAACCCCACTTCCCAGAAAAACATACCAGAGGAGGCCTCCAGTGGGAGAGAAGGGGAATGGCTGCCTGATGATGTGGCCTATCAATTGATATTCTTCAGACATATTGTATTTCACATATTTCATATTAAGATATAATGTTAAATTTATATGGAAACATTAAAGCAGAAGGCTGGATGATTGGGTTAAGAAACTAATTTTCCATCCATGTCACCTACCAGCAAGATATGTACAGAAAGCCTTTGATACAGTTTACAAATTGTCAAAGATAATCCTTATAAATTTTTATCGTCCTTTTAATGATAAAATGTAACATAGCCTATTGTCATATCAGAGAACTCAATTAAAAATTATGCAAAACTGAGGTTATATGTGTTCTTACTGGCATGAGTCAATTATTTAATTTTATTGGTAGCACAAGGACCCTACATTTCTATCAGAATATCGACTACAAAGCTATGTTATGCTACCATTTTTTATTTGTGTACTTATCCCTTTTCTTCTTATCTTTTCGCCTTCCTACCTACAAAAAGGATTCTTTTTATAATCCTTTTCATTTTTCCTTATGTATGCATTCACAGTGAACTGATGGAAACTGCTAAGCCCTGTAGCTGGCTCTTAAGGATAAAGCAGATGTGCACCTAAATTTAGCTTAAATGTGACTGTACTTTCCAATTCTTTACTAGATGATTTTGCATCTCATAAACACTATCTCAGATAGTTTATTATTTGTTTTCCGCTTTATTAAGGCTTCTACTAGGCAATGAAGTGGCTCCCTCTGTCCTCTCAGCACACTTCAATGAGGCTACTTTAGCACCATGCATGAGTTGGCAGCACTTCAAGAGGCCGGTGATGTGGTGGTGTTTTGCTGGGGGATCATCAAGCATGTCCACTGAGACTAAAGAAATCTTCAGAAACATTGAATGGAGAAAATTAGACATGAACTAAGAACCCAGAGGATGCTGTTATTTTAAGGTCCATGCAATTACTTAGAAACTTAATTATAAAAATGGATGAGATGATTCTAGGACAGGAGGTCAACTTTGCCTCTGATTTTTATAGTTATTAACATGGAAAACATTCTTTTATGTGAAATGGAATTTGCTAGGCATATCCATTAAGTTTCTTCTTATATATTTACTAATTAAAAGCCTTTTCTAACCTTTAAATGATGAATTAGCAGTAAATATCTTCATAATATTTACATACCTGGTATAATTTTTTTTAGAGCAAAAGGCAGCCAGCATAGCAGTATTTATTAAGAAGAGAAATTGAGCTCTTTGATAAAGTACTGGGAATTTGTTCCTCTGGCAACACATATTCTAAACACATATCCTTGAAAATTCTCAATTAATAATATGTTGAGATGTATATGTGTCCTATCCGCTAACCACAGGATGAAAACACATTTTTTCAGATTTTTTTTTCATTTTTAATGCTTAATCTCAAAGCTTAAATTTTTCCCTACAGAGAACATCAAAAAACAAATTCCCTTGGTGTCATTTTACAGTTAATTTTAATATCCGTGAACTAAGCACATAAATTCTTCTAGTCCTAGCATATGCAAATGTGTTTCTGCATATCTTTGAAGTAGGTGTTATTAAATGCAGATTCCATCTCTGCTTGGGGCCGAGTGTTAAAATGGTGTTTATAAAATAGCAAAAGATGCTGGATGTTATTTTTCAGGATGGCTTGTCTTATTCAATAAATTTTCTTAGACAAGAAGCACAAAAGTGCTGTAGCTCAAATTCCATAACTTATAATCATGGAATGTGTTTCTAAGTATGAGTAAATGTTTTAGAATAATTAAGGTCAATTTCCTCACTTTAGAGGTTGGGGCTGCAGTTTTCACTCCTCGGGCCACTGGATGGTTGGGAACAACCACCGAGTGCCCTTAGCTGTTCTTCCACAAACTCTAAAACAAAAGGGAAGTAAGGGCATGGAAAATAATGTTTCTTTAATAAAATAAAGATTTCAAAATAACAGCTGCACTTTTTGTTGTTATAGAGAAAAACTAGGGAGATTTTGCAAGTATAATTGTGTTTTTATATTTTGGTTTTAGAAAGCAGTATTTCTTCTACAGCTCACGGCTGAGATTATATAGAAAAAAATCTAGTAAGAGATTTCTAATCTTGGCTGTATGACTACAAATTCTGAAAAATAATATCACTAAAAAGCAACTAAAATAATGGCTAAATATTTTTAAACATGTTTAATTCAAAGATAATAAAGCAAGAGATTACTTACTTTAGAAGGCAAGCTCATTTTATAAAACCAGTTTTATTGAGGTACTAGAGGTATGGTGTACGGTGTTCATGCACTGGTGGGGGGTGTGGCCCGCTGTGGGAGTGGCGCTCATCCTGGCCAGCAGAGCGGTACTCCCACTGTGGGAATGCGCTGACGACCAGGGAGCAGTTCCTGCATTGAGCCTTTTCCCCCTGGTGGTCAGGGCACAACATAGCGACTGGTTACCAGTTGTTCTGGTCATTAGGCTTTTATTATATAGGATAACTGACACTCAATAAACAGTACCTATTTAAAGTGTATGATTTGGTAAATTTTGACAAAATGTATATACTCACCACAGTCAAGATAATGAATTTGTCTATCTACCCAAACGTTTCCCCATGACCTTTTTGTAGTCGCTCCCTTATACCCCTTCCCACACTCCTTCTCATGCAACCACTGATTTGCTTTCTGCCGCTATAAATTAGCTTGCATTTTTTAGAAATTTATATATATGAAAACATACAGAATATATCCTAAGAATCCCAAAACACCAGTCAGAAGGAACATATGTTTCAATTCATGACAACTGAGAAGCGAACACCAATACTAGATTAGATGGGCAAGCGATTTATTTGAAAAAATATAAGAAATGGTTAGAAGGAGATTTCAAGTTGTAGCACAAGTGTGCAACTTGTGAAAAAATACAGCTAGAAGGAAATATTGGGTAGAAAGACTGAAGCATAATCAGGTAGCTGGTTTGTTTTTGGTTGGTATCCTTGATGAATAGGGCACTATCAGGGGTTTAGCATTAGTCTTTGCTGCTGGAAGTTTTCATGTTGTGAGCCAGCAGTAGCTTCTTATTGGCATATGAATTGTCACATAGACGAAGAGAAATGAATAAAGAAGTCAGAGAGAAATTCACATATATGGAAGCAACATATAGTAAGGCAGTATTTATGCTCAGTAGTAAAAAGAAACGCTGTAACACTTTCCTAATAAAGGTGTCTTCCAAGTAAAACAACAACACAAAAAAGGAAAATTGTAACTTTTCTTACAGGTATTTATAATTCCAGATAAATATTGAGCTAAAATGTGAAATGCAAATGCTTATTATCTTCAAAACTATGTAGGAAATATACTCATGATTCTGAGGAAAGAAAATATATTTGTTATGTTTTATAAGTAAGGTAAACAAACTATCCCAAGGAAAGTGATACATTAACTCACAAAAAAAGTCATAACAAATTCTATTATCTTAAGACACTATGAGGAAAGTGAAAAGACAAGCCTCCAACCAGGAAGAGATATTTCAGCATATGTAACAGCAAAGTATTAGTGTACAGAATATATAGAAATTTTTGCAAATCAGTATAATTAAAAAACACTCAATAGGAAACTTAAAAGAAATGAAAATATACTTAATGAAAAGAAAACGTGAATGAGCAATAAGTATAAAGAAGCAACGCTCAACATCATATACTAGAGGGCCGGTGCATGAAATTTGTGCACTGGAGGGGGGGGGGCGGTGTACCTCAGCCCAGCCAGCACCCTCTCCAATCTGGGATCCCTCTCACAATCCAGGACCGCTGGCTGCCAACTGCTTGCCTGCCTGCCTGCCTGATTGTCCCTAACCACTCTGCCTGCCAGTCTGATCGCCACCTAACCACTCCCCTGCTAGCCTGATTGACACCTAACCACTCCCTTGCCTGCCCGATTGCCCCCAACTGCCCTCCCCTGCAGGCCTGATCACCCCTAACTGCCCTCCCCTGCAGGCCTGGTTCCCCCCAACTGCCCTCCCCTGCAGGCCTGGTCCCCCCCCAACTGCCCTCCCCTGCAGGCCTGGTCCCCCCCAACTTCCCTCCCCTGCTGGCCATCTTTGACCACATGGGGGTGGCCATCTTGTGTGTTGGAGTGATGGTCAATTTGTATATTACCTCTTTATTATATAGGATGGGGTGATGAGAGGGAGAGGAAGAATTGAGAGGGGGGGGAGCACAAATGGAGCAAAACATTCAGTGAATCTGGACAAAAGATATATAAGAGCCTCTTGACCTGTTTTTACAAGTTTTTTATAAGTATGCATTTTTTAAAATATATTTATTGATTTTTTTCATAGAGAAAGGGAGAGAGATAGAGAGTTAGAAACATCGATGAGAGAGAAACATCGATTCAGCTGCCTCCTGCACACTCCCTACTGGGGATGTGCCTGCAACCAAGGTACATGCCCTCGACCGGAATCAAACCTGGGACCCTTCAGTCCACAGGCCAATGCTCTATCCACTGAGCCAAACCAGTTAGGGCTATAAGTATGCATTTTTATTAAAATGTGAAAGTTATCTCAAAATGGTATTCTGGTATTAATATATTTTTATAAGAGGAATTCAACAAAAGATAGAATGGCTCTTTCTAAGGAATATTTCTGAAACGAGGCTGAACAACAAGGCTGATTTTCACCATGTTTTAGCATAATAACCTATCCTTGTCCCAGTACCACAATGTATGTGAAAAAATAATGTCACTTGGTCTTTTCTTTATCCCTTGGGTAGCCCTTAGGACACATTTACAGAATTTCAGCATTCCACAGAAGATACCTTAAAAATAATTATCTAAGAGGTGCCCTAATATGTCATGGAAGGGCCTAAGATTATGAATCCTATGGGTAACTTCTTCAGAACAGCAGTTTGTGTCAGCATGAACTTACCAGTAGGGATATGGTGTAGACAGAGGATATGAACCCAGCTTCACCACTTCTCAGTGGTATCATCTTCTCTGAACCTATCTCTCTTCATCTGTAGTATAAGATAATATTTATTATTATGAACATTAAATGATAAATATATTTGTATCTTAGATAGGATTAATCACATGGTAAGCTTCTAATTAAGTTTTTATTAACAATGCAGAAATCAAAATCTATTTTTTTCTTATTCACACCAATAAATCTTATGAGTCGTGTTATTGTATACTAAAACAGTGTGAGAAAGAAAAGTTAAACATCTTCAAATAAGAGCTTCAATCAAATGTAAAATTTCAGGTCATTCCCTACATTTTGAGGCAGCAGTTCTATGAAGAGTCATTCTTACTCTTTATTGGTAAAATTAATGGTTGTATAATTTCCACCCCTGGAGTGCTGGCAGAGACTGTAAATATGATGAGATGTTACTCTAACAATCAGCCTACTATTCAGTTGCTTTTGAGTTAGTCAAAGAGGTATTGCCTGGTTGGGCCTGATGTTACCAGGTGAACCCTTGCTGAAGTCCCAAGATTGGTGGGAGCCATGTGGCATGGGCCTGAAAGCTGACAGCCAGCAAAAGACTAGGGGCATTTATTTGGCCTAGAGCTGCAAACAAATGAATTCTGCCAACAATCATGTGAGCTTGTAAAGGGATCCAAGCTTCAGGAAAGAAAGAGACCCAGTCAACAACTTGATTTGAGTCCTGTGAGACCCTAAGCAGAGAACCCCATGAACCCAAGCCTAGACTCAAGACCACAGAAACTGTGAGATCATACATTTCTGTTCATCACTAATTTTCTGATAATTTATTATGCAAGATAAAATCAATGCAACAATAAACCTAACTAAGAAAGACAACTGACGCTGGTGATCTGGAAGGGTAAGTAGTGGGATATTATTTGCACAAAGAAAGAGTCTGGGCTTCTCTCTCTGGGTTTTATGGGGTGTTCTTTTTCAAGAGGTGTTAGTGTTAAGTACAGTATGTCCATGCAATTGTATAAGTCTTTCAGAAAGTTTCAGATTGCTGTTTCTACCAGCCTTTCATTTCTATGCAATGTCTGCACCCCCTAACATCTACTCACATAGTCAGATCTTGAAGAAAATGAAAGAGCATGCAAAATTCTAAACTAAAAAGAAAAGTTATAGCTTTCAAGTACAAGTAAGACCACAGGAATTAATGATATATTTTTTCTATCACTTTATATCTTAAGAATTTAAAATATTGCATGAATGTAAATTTTCAAGTTCAATGTTTTACTAAGTATAAAATGTACTTCCTAATGCTTTCTCCCCTATAAAATGATTATCTTTCTCACAGAACTAATGGTTTACTTCAGTCTGGAAAGAGTAAGCATTTCAAAGGATCCATGTTGTGCACTGCATGGTAGGCGGTACATGAAACCCAGATACTCAGAAGACACAGGTGTTTTTTTTAATGTTTGTGGAAAACAAATAATTTTAATACACCCCATAGTAATGCCAATGGGATTTTTATTATTATTATTAAAATTATCACACTCTCAACGACCTTTGTTTCTTTACAAATATTGCGTCTAATTCTTGCCTTTGTGTGTGTGTGTATGTGTGTGTGTATGTGTGTGTGTGTGTGTGTGTGTGTGTGTGTGTGTGTTAGTCCTTTGGTTGAGATATGAAGCAAATCTGCTTTTTTCTATCCTCCTCATCTATCAGAAAGTTTCAGATTGCTGTTTCTACCAACCTTTTATTTCTATGCAATGTCTGCTTCCCCTAACATCTACTCACATAGTCAGATCTTGAAGAAAATGAAAGAGCATGCAAAATTCTAAACTAAAAAGAATGATAATATTTACAGATACTATTTCTGGTAGTTAAGAAATATCACTATTGAACTCTTCATGTTATCTTCGTCGAAACCAAATATGGATATATTAGGCTAAAAGACAGTGTTGGAAACTACTTTTCCATGAAAATTTATAGACTATCCTTGCCCCCATAAATGATTATATTGTTGCATGTTTATACTATTTTTAGTAAATATTAAAGTAAATATCTGCCAATGACTGGAGACACAAAGTATTGCCAATTCACCTGGAGGAAGTTTTTACTAGTTTAAACTCCCTCCGTGGCTATCAGAATAGAAGTGGGCCACTTTTCAAATTATAATAAAGCTGCTCATTATCATGTTAAAAACAATTTTCTAGTTTGTCAAGCAACACATCATATCTTAAAATATTTTCAATTTTGTATTTATTATTAGTAAAGGTATTAGCTATTTTTTCATATATCTATTGGTTGTTTATTGTTTCTCCTGCCCTGAACAGATTCATATTTTTACTCATTCATAAAACACTTGCTTTTAATTAATACCATGTAGCTTCAGAAAAGAGTCTCCATGGGTTGTTCAAACATGTACCACTTTGTTTCTCTAAACAGATAATTTATAAAAAAAATTTTTTTTGGCTTTCTCAGTAGAACCCATATTAGTAGATCTAAAATAATAAAATGTTTTTTAATGTTTGTATTATTAACTAAAAACTGTTCATTATGGCAATTGCCAATAGGCAGGAGTTCATAATTTGTTTCTTTTAAAAATATATTCATTAAATGGTATTATTCAAAAGATAGAACATGTATTTAACCTTAGTAGAAAGAATTGCTACATAATTTTTGTGATGTTAGAATTCAGTATCATAAGATATTTTCCTATTCTATCTCTTACAATGAATATTGGCCTTATCAGCACAAATTATTTTATTTTAGGTTTTAATGTTTACTAATATATGATAATTGCTATATTTTATATTTAAGAAATTCACTATATTTATATAATTATTTCTATCACAGTTTTTTCTTATATTTCCCTTCAATTCAGGCATGTTTACAGTTTAAAAATTGTAACAAAGTAGACATATTTTTAAAAAGCTATTTGACTTCACTTACTAAATTTAGCATACCTAGATAATTCTAATCTCTGAGATGATAAATAAAAATAGTTGCATATTTCAAAGCCATTAAAAGTAAATTTTGTACAGTGGGTTCTAAAAAAACTATTATGTGCTCCATCTCACATGCAAAAAAAAATCTTGTTTTATGGAATACTTCTAGCATTCAAGTAACTAAAATTTCAAATAACACTTGAAAATTGTTCTACTCATAACGTGCCAAAACAGATTACAAATGTTTTGATAACTTATATACATATTTTGGCATATATATTAAAAATAACTATACTTATAGATGTTTACCTTAAATTACTTAAAATTTCATATAAATAAATAATTCATTTTTATAAAATGAGAAATATATTAGTTTTCTATTCCTGCCATAACAAATTACTACAAATTGGTGGATTAAAAACACACAAATGTATTATCTTAGTAGTTCTGGAGGTTTGAAGTTCAAAAGGAGTATTACAGGGCTAAAATCAAGAGGTTTGTAGGGCATTTCCTCCTAGATGTCCAGGAGAGAGTCTGTTCCTTGCCTAGTGCCCGTTCCTTGAGGCTGTGGGCCTTCCTTGTTTTGTGGTCACATCACTCCAGCATCTGCTTCTCTGTCACATCCCTTTCTGCTTTCCATGACTACCTGCCTTCCTTTCATAAGGATTCTTGTGACTAATTGGACAAACCCAAATAATCCAGGGTAATCTCCTCATATCAAAATACTTAACCTAGCTCCTTTACCATATATGTTAATACTAGGGGCCCAGCACACGAATTCGTGTATGTTGAAAGGAACTGTGGGCTGTGAGGCCATGGCCCCCTGTCCCGTCTGCCAGCAGCCCCGCTCCCACTGCTGCTGCTCTCACTCGCTGACAACACTGGCCCTGCTCACACCCGCTGACAGCATGGAGTGATTGGGGCCAGCACCAGCAGCAGGTGCCAGCGGGGCCAGCACTGTCAGCTGATACGAGCGGTGGCTGCTGCCCCGATTGCCCCTCAGGAGCAGGGGGAGGCGGAGAAGCCCTCAGGAGCGATAGGGGCCAGCAGCCACCCCTAGCACCCACTGATGGCACCAAGCAATCGAGACTGGCGCCGGGCGCCAGCAGTGGGTGAGAGCAGTGGCTCCGGCACTGGCTATGGGATCAAGTGGAATCAGCACTGGCAGCAAGTGCAAGCACTGGGCAAGACCGTGGTGCATGGGAGCAAAGAATTTTCAGTAACCAAGAGAGGTTCACCCCAATGACAGTGACTGGTGCCCTGCCCTGGTCTGGCGCCCTCGCTGACCTGCTCCACCATCCCACTGTGGCCGACGTCCGCCATGTTCCGCTCGCACATCCTGGTGGCCAGCACTGTTGTAGTAACCGGTTGTTCAGTTGTTTGCTTGTTCCATCATTTGGTCTATTTGCATATTAGAGTTTTATATATAGAGATATTCTGGGGATTAGGACATGGACCATTTGGGGGATGGCATTATCCCACCTACCACAGAAGCATCTATTTATCTTTTAAAATGAGAACATATGATTGAATACTGCTATCTAGAAATCAGTAAAGCTTTACCTTCTCTTTGGAAGAAGACTGTATTTTTCCCACAATAAACCCACGTGAACTGTACATCACATCAGGTAGAAATTGGTAACAATAGCTTTTACTCATGAGCACAACTGTTAAAGTACTGTTTGTATTCTGAGACATGTTTGATAGATTTATAATTTATCTATTTTTGTTTCATGATTTTTCACTAAATATGTATTATTCTGCCCTGTACATCCAAATATACAGAAAAATAAGTATAAGAAGTTTCAATAAGCCATTGAAGGAAACGCACCCTCAGCTCATAATACATACTGATTTTCAGCTTGAAGGCTATCTTTACTACCAGAAGGACTGTAAAATACACTTTAAAAAGGTAGCTTATAGTTTATAGAAATTCATCAAATGTGTGGAAAATAACTTAATATACCATCCAGGGATTTTCTATCTTCATGGATTTTCTTGGTCTTTGCTTATCACTCCAGTTGGTTTTGAATGAAAATTATCAGCAAGCTTTTTAAAGAGCAGGAAATATTTCAAATAAGTAAATACATGTTTATATGAAAATACTCTTAGGCCAATTGGTTTTCCTGTCCTGCTATTTAATCCTCTAATTTGCATTATTCTACTCTGCCTCAGCTTCTGTTCTGAGCCTAGAAAATAAATACAATTAGTCACATTTCACAGAACACAGTCCCAATTTTAACTCAGTGACATGTATATTTTTGGTCTTAATTAATTGTTAACATTTGCTGTCTCTTAATATTACTATTTAACTTCATAGCTGTAAAAGTTCATGTACTAAAGTAGAGAAAAACATTTTATTTTCTTAGATATGTTTAAGTTGGCAATACAAATAAATAAATGTTGAAAAGTGAAATATATTTTTCAATTCAAAAAAGGTTCAGAATTTTAAAGCATACATGTTTTTAAAATAATAGATGATGCCCTAACTGGTTTGGCTCAGTGGATAGAGCATCAGCCTGTGGACTCAAGGGTCCCAGGTTCGATTCTGGTCAAGGGCATGTACCTTGATTGCGGGCACATCCCCAGTAAGGTGTGTGCAGGAGGTAGCTGATCGATGTTTCTCTCTCATCGTTGTTTCTAACTCTCTATCCCTCTCCCTTCCTCTCTGTAAAAAATAAATAAAATATATTAAAATAATAGATGATCAGATATGTATAAATTAAATTACACACTCAAGCATCTACATATAAGCATATGTTTACTCAACCATATTCAGGAATTATCTGCCAACTAAATACTTAATTATAATAACTACTATTTTCATCCTATTTAGGAAATATTAATTAATCACCTACTGGGCATAGAGCTGTAAATGTAAAATCATATCCTTGCCTACAAGTGCTGTGCTGGAGCTGGCTAGCATGGCTGATGAAGGCTGATTGTCCCAGCCTCAGTGGCATCACACTGATAGCTTCCAATCAACATGAAGGAAGTATTGACAGCACAAAGTATTATTGTGTGAATTTAGGTATGTTGGGTAGATGTAGAGATGGGAGTTTATGGACTTTCTATCCTGATTGCTTTTACATTTATTTTCTCAGAAAAGTAGGAAATAGGGTCATGGACTGAGATGAGGATAGAAAATAGTTGAGCTGATTTGAGAAGATAAGAAAAGTAAGAACTAATTGTACAGGAGAAAAATATTGACAGATAATCTTAAGGATCTTTTTCTGTTACAAATGAATCACCTGAAGTAGGATAATTCAGAGAATTAATACACAATCAGATTATTTACAGAATGTAGGTATAAGTGTAGGGAAACCATAATGATTAGGGCAATAAGTCAGGGCTGTTATCTATTAGGCATTCACTGATAGTCTGAAAGAGACAGAAGCTATTAGAAATGGAAAGAAAAGAAGAAATTCTGTAGAGTGCACTGCCTTGAAAGTATTAATGACACTCTCTCTTTCCCTCCAGTTACTTCCAGGGGGTTCTCACTGGCCATATCCAAACAGAAGTTAAAAGGTGCAAGGGGGGCTGTTGATAAGGTACATGGTCTCCTAATGCAAAGTTTGGAAAGTTAGAGTAGACCCAAGGACAACAGGAAAATATCTTTTAAAGCCCTACTAAGATTAGGAATAATAATTTTACAGGTTATATAAATCAATATTTTCTCTAATTGTTTATATTCGAGCACAGAGTAGCAAAAAGTTGGATTTCAGTGGGACTGCAAATTTTGTCAAAGTGAGACAACCAAAAGAATCATACATACAATAGAATGATTCTTATTAAAGAGTGATCATGGTTGTTACCTTTCATTATGGTTGAACCTTGTTGTTATGGTTGTTACCTTTTTTTAAAAAACTCTTAAGGAGAGAAAAGACATAAGAGAATGAGGGAGAGTAGAGAATAGTTTATAGAACTTAGTGGGGTTGAAGGATTATGAGAACTGAAGACTAAAGGGATTAAAGGTTCAAAGTAAAGAGAAAGGCCAGAGAATAAGATTGTAAATGTTAATGACATCTATGTATATAACAGCCTAAGCAACTGTTCAACTGTTTAAGCATTCAACCATTCAACCGGTTGACCAGTAGCTATGACGTGCACTAACCACCAAGGGGCAGATGCTCAATGCACAGGCATAGAAACATGGGACAGACTAACAAATCTCAGAGGGGAGGGGATAGAAGGGAGGGCGGGAAGAGATTAACCAAAGATCTTATATGCATACTAGAGGCCCAGTGCATGGATTCGTACACTGATGGGGTCCCTTGGCCTGGCCTGCGGGTTTTGGGCTGAAACTAGCAGTCCAACATCCCCCAAGGGTCTCAGACTGCGATAGGGCCTCTAGTCTAAAAATAAACCTCACAGTAACTTCTATGCTAATGTTTGACCAAATAGCCATAGTCTAGCTAAATTGACACATAAAATCATCACAGCCAGGGACTAAAATCTCTAAGGAATGAAGAGACTAATCCCATGGAGGTAGAAGACTGAATAAAAAAGGGTAGCAGGTGAGAGGTCTGTAACAGGACTTTACAATTTGTGTTCTGAGAGATCCTATATTCATATTTCTAAGTGAAAGTGGACAATATGAAAAACCTACAGACTGTACAATTCCAGTTATGTGACATTCTGGGAAAGGCAGAACTATGGAGACAACAAAAAGGTCAGTGGTTCCCATGGCAGGGAGCAGGGGGAGATGAGAAGAAATGCTTTTTAAATATACATACCCTGTCATTTGGGAGAGAGAGGGCACAGAGAACTTTTAGGATAGTGAAAATACTCTGTATGATAGTATAATGATAGACATATGTCATCATACTTTTATCCAAACCCATAGAATTTTCAAGACCAAGATTGAACCCTGAAGTAAACTATATGTTTTGGGGTGATTATGATGTGGCAAAGCAAGTTAAACCTTGGAAAAAATGTACCTCTCTGGTGAACGATATTAATAGTGGGGGAATCTATGGGTGTGAGGGGGCAGGCACTATATGAAAAACCTTTGTACATTTTTGTCATTTTTTTTCATAAACTTAAAACTTCTCTAAGAAAATAAAGTCTTAAAAACAAGTAAACAAAAAGCTGGGTACCCAGCCTCCAGAACTCTGAGAAATAAATGTTGTTTAATAATAAAAATAACGTTGGGTGCCTTTGGAGAGGGGCAAGTGAGCAGTATTTAGATCTAGAAGCAGAAGCAAGAAGTAAGTATGTCAGCGAGTTGAATCATACACCACAGTTTAGAACATGCTTTCAAATGTATTAACCCTTTCAATTTAATTACCTTAACACTCCTAAAAGCTAGGTAAGTCACTCGTGACTCATTTACATAACACATTTACTGAGTGACTGTCATCTGTCAATTGGGAGATACAGAGTTTGCCTTCTTGAAGATTTTTGAGGAACAAACGGATATATTGAGAAATGAGATGACAGTTAAAGGTTCTTCTACAATTAAAAAGTCTGTTTCCACCCTTAAGTGCTTTTATTCGTCATCATATTATATTGTACTATGTATTTTTGAGCCTTTTTTTCTGGATAAAGAACTGAGTAGTACAGATTTTCACATTATAGACAACCATTTTCAATTTATCAATCACTTTTCAATTTTATCCTCATAGCCATGCTGTGAGAGGATTTAAAATTTGATGGAGAATATTGCCTTAGGGATTATAATAAAGCATGAAGAATTAGAATGTGTTGTGATTATGGCATATTGAGAATAATTTAATGGATAATACAAATGATACAATCATGGTCCAAGGAATTTTAACATTTAATTTTATGTCTGTAAATTTAGGATTATGACACCAGAGGTTTTACATTAGCAAAAATGTTAACAAGTTATTTTAAAATATACATACCCTGTCATTTGGGAGAAAGAGAGGTAATCCAAGAGATCTTGGTGCCCACTTTATCATTTTAAGGATTTATAAGAAGCATAATTGAATTGCTTCTACTTTGTACTCAAGGGAAGAAAAATAATTTCTTCAGAATTACACTGAAACTTTCTCAAATCTGGATATTATTCTTCATTCTCAATTTTTTTCTTTGTGTAGAGAAGTGTGAGGAATAAACTGACAGTAACAAATTAATGCCACCATAACTAGCTGAATATTTAAAATTCAATATGTTTAGTTGAATCTTAAACAAAATGATAAAACTAATTTTGGAACAAATATTTGTTTTTTGTTGTTGTTATTATTGTTTTCCTGTTACTTGAAGAACTGATGTTAGTACTAAACATATCTCTCTGTAATTCGGATCATGAAATTTCTATTGTTTGTTTTATAGTTCACAAATTCTTTCTTCTGTACCCTCCATTTTACTGTTGAGCCCATCCATCAAGTTTTCAGTTAGTGAGTTTTATTTATGTTGTAAATTTGTTTATCCTTTATATATTCTATTTCTTTGCTGAGATTTTCTTTTTTTAATGAATCTTTCTGTTTTTCAAGCATGTTCATAATTGCTGTTAAACCACTTTTATCATGGCTTCTTTCTTCACTTATTTTTTAGAAAATTCTAATATCTGTCATCTAAGTATTAGCAACTTACTGTCTTTTTTAATTCAGTTTGAAGTCTCTGTTTTTTGATAGATGATTTTCAGTTGGAACTTGGACATTTTCATATTAGTTATGAGACTCTAGGTCAGTGATAGCGAATCTTTTGAGCTCAGCGTGTCAGCATTTTGAAAAACCCTAACTTAACTCTGGTGCCATGTCACATATAGAATTTTTTTGATATTTGCAACCATAGTAAAACAAAGATTTATAATTTTTATATTTATTTTATATATTTAAATGCCATATAAAAAAGAAAAATCAACCCAAAAAAATGAGTTCGCGTGTCACCTCTGACACATGTGTCATAGGTTCGCCGTCACTGCTCAAGGTCTTATTAAAGCATTTTGTTTTAACTGGATTTTTCTGACACCAGGCCAGCCAAAGAGAGTGTCTACCTTCTCATGTGAGAACATATTGGCACATGGCAGCCCCTCGGTACATGTGTGATTTGAATGAATGAATGAATAGCAAACTATCCAGATATTAGGAGCGTTCAGATGATTAAAGCAAAATGTCAGGTGAAGGTAGAAGTACAGTTTCCATATCTGCCCTCCCAGTGTCACCCTCTAGTAGGGGGCAGGCTGGCACTCCTCACAACTGTTAACCTATAATGGTAAAGAAAACATGAAATAAGCATATTTCTATGACATAAAGCAAAAATTATTTTTATATTTCAAATAAAATAGTAATTAAATGATTTATAAAAGTCCTCAATGAAGAACTCCAAAATGTTTTCAGAGAGAAACTTATTAGCAGCATGTGAGTTTGGGGAAAACATATTTAAAACCAGTCGCCTAGATCAGTGGTCAGCAAACCGCGGCTCGTGAGCCACATGTGGCTCTTTGGCCCCTTGACTATGGCTCTTCCACAAAATGCCACGTGCAGGCGAGCACGTACAGTGCGATTGAAACTTCGTGGCCCATGTGCAGAAGTCGGTTTTTGGAAATGAGATAGACGAAACAAGTATACAAGACAAGTGTGGATGGGAGAGTTGGAAGGGGTCGACCTCAGCGAACGTACCTCAATCAGATTGAGGACGTTTTTAGCAAAGGCCAGCTTAGGAGTACCCTAATTAAGTTAATAACAATGTACCGACCTATATAGTTTAAGTTTAAAAAATTTGGCTCTCATGCCAGCACCGGTTTGGCTCAGTGGATAGAGCGTAGGCCTGCGGACTGGAGGGTCCCGGGTTCGATTCCAGTCAAGGGCATGTACCTTGGTTGCGAGCACATCCCCAGTGGGGGGTGTGCAGGAGGCAGCTGATCAATGTTTCTCTCTCATCGATGTTTCTAACTCTCTATTCCTCTCCCTTCCTCTCTATAAAAAATCAATAAAATATATTAACAAAAAATTTGGCTCTCAAAAGAAATTTCAATCGTTGTACTGTTGATATTTGGCTCTGTTGACTAATGAGTTTGCCGACCACAGGCCTAGATAATAGATTCTCAAGTCATTAATATAGAGTATATTTGCACATACAAACAGCTATTTGCCTTTACTCACAAATGGCAAGATATGGTTTTACGGAGCCACTTACAATGTTTGCCCAAATGTAATAGTTTCATGTTTGGATAAGCCATTATGCATCTGGGTTAGACTCTCACTTAAATATCTTATATATTGTAAATAACTTTTAGTAAAGTTTTTCTGAATGTCAGATTACAAAATCGTTTTGATATATATTCAGGATAAAATATTGTCTCTTAGTAACCTGAAAGTATCAAAGCAAAAATAGTCACAGAAAGAGACTAAAGCTGTTTTGTTTTATTTTCTGCTAAATACAAAACATAAGCATACATCCAAGAACTTATAATCAGGAGAAAGTGGTTTTAATGCTAGTTTGTCACTGGATTGAGACACTTAGCTACTCTGAGTCCTTTTTACATTTGTAAAATAATTTTCATGGTGTATGTCTTGTGAATTGCATTAGTTGTTTTCTGTACGTCTCAAAGATCCATTGGGGAATCAAATAAATTTATTTTATTCATTCAACCATAAATATTATTTGCCTCTTACATGACAGATACTGGGGAATCAGAAACAAGGTAAGCACAATCTGGTGATCTCAGGTATTAGAGATAATGGTGTCAAGTGATCAGTACAGCTTCTTAGGAGGGTGGCACCTCAATCTAGCAATAATTATATCAAGAAGATGAACTTCTGTATGAGAGTAGATGTGGGGGCAATGATGATGGCCCATATTAAGGCAGTAATAAGTAGGAGTGGAAAGGAAGAAATGGACTTCAGAAAAATCTATAATAATAAAAGTGCAATATGCTAATTAGACCAGACAACAGAACAACCTTCTGGACATCATTCTGGTTGTCCTTCCAGACCACCTTCCGGACTAAGCCATGGGGGTGAGAGCCAAGGCAGAGGCGGCAGCCATGATGGGTGCGGCCGAGGCAGAGGTGATTAGGGGTAATCAGGCAGGCAAGCAGGCAAGCAGTTAGGGCAATCAGGCAGGCAGGCAGAGTGGTTAGGGGCAATCAGGCAGGCAGGTGAGCAGTTAGGGGCAATCAGACAGGCAGGCCAGCGTTTAGGGGTGATCAGGCAGGCAGGCGAGTGGTTAGGGGCAATGAGGCAGGCAGGAAGGCAAGCGGTTAGGAGCCAGCGGGCCTGCATTGCAAGAGGGATGTCTGATTGCCAGTTTAGGCATGATCCCATGATCGGGCTGCCTCTGAGGGGTCTCGGATTGCAAGAGGGTGCAGGCTGAGCTGAGGGACAACCCTCCCCCCCACCATGCACGAATTTTGTGCACTGGGCCTCTAGTGTAGAATAAAGATGATCAAAAGTTTATATGATTGAATAAAAGAAATCCTATGAAATCTATTAAAATCTGCATAAAAGTTAAACTTCCATACCTAGCAACATGAAAAAATAGAGATACACCATTTTAGAATGATTTCTGTAGACAACGCAGCCTAGAAAAAGTTATGGTTTTATTAAGAGGTGGAATCATAGGCAGGAAAGACAATAATGAGAGAAGTGGTTGGAGAAAAGCAGATAGCTACAAAATGATGAGTCACTGAGCTGGACCCAGTTCTCAGAGAAACATTGCTGGTAGCTCTGTCACATGGGATGTGGGGAAACACTCTGCCACTGAACCCCCTGGGAGTGGGGAGCAGGGGAGAAAGCACAGGGGCTTACTTTATCTTTCCCATGTTCTGGTTCTCATTGCACAAAGCTTTCCCAAAGAAGTATCGCCTTCCCAAATGCTTCCAAGAGGTCTTATCTGGCTCACTTAGTTGCTGGAGACTTCAGATCCCCTATCCAGATGAAGGCACTTGGTGGAAGCCTGGAAGTGATGGGAGAAGTCAGTTTCTGAGAGGGCAGGCCTGGGTGTTAGACTTACAGGAGTTCCAACCAACCAGGCATGACTGGCCTCTGAGACAGCCAATAGGCTTAGAAAACATAGCAAATTGGCTCACATGGGTGGGAGCAAACTGAAGTAGCAGAGCCACTTCATATGCTACCTAAGTTTCATACCACAGCATGAGTAGAAAAAGAAAGGAGAAATTGCGGTGCTTCAGTGTAGAAGCCAGCTACAGACTCCTAAAAAAGATGTAACTATTGCAAATCAAACAACTGTCTCCACATTTGAATCTGATTTTCTATCTGGCTTTAAATTTCCGTTGCCCTGAAAGAATTTTGACCAGAATTTAGCCTATTTCTGTTTTCCTTCCAGTCCCCTCTCTTCCCTCCACTCCCCTCCACTTGCTCTCTTCTCCCTTCCTTCCCCATCCCCTCTTTTCTTCATGAACCCTCTTTATTCCTACCTAACGCTTTCTCTATTCTCTCATTTTTCTCCTTCTTCCTCTTTTCTTCTCTGATATTCCCAATGGAAAATCGAGTAAGTCAAGTTAAGTATCACTATTTTACTGAATGTTAACTAACAAAGAAATATAGACACAATCCCTCCCCTTTTAAGAACAATCTATACGTCTCTTGCTGGTGTGGCTAAGTGGTTAGAGCATGGGTCTGTGCACCAAAGGGTAGCAAGTCTAGGGTTTGATTCCTGGTCAGGAGGCGTGTCAGGGGTGTGTCAGGGGGCATGTTAGGGGGTCCTGCAAATCTCTCTCATGTCAATGTTTGGTTTTTTTTACCTCTCTCTCTCCCCCTCCTTCTAACTCTCTCTTCAAATCAATGGGAAAATATCCTCAGGTGAGGATAACAAAACAACAAAAAACCCCACTCACAACAATTTATAATATTTATTTACATAACTTTCTTTCCTTTTGACCTAACTTTTATTTTAATTCTTAAGAATTCAACAAAGTGGATATATTCCATACAATTTCTCGCCTCTTTGACTTTGGCATTTTCACTCTCAAGGTTTAATTATTTGGAGAAAACAATTTTATTTAATCTAAAATGTGAAGAAAAATAGATGTCTAGCTATACAGGGGGGTGGGGATGGCAGGAGGCAGTGTATTTGTTTTTAATTCCCAAAGTGTAGGAAAATAAAATAATAATGGGTACCAGTATAGGTAAACTAGAGGGTATTTGGAAACTGGTTAACTTGAAATTCATGAAGAAGAAAGAGAAAAAAAACAACAACACATATCTTACAACAACAAATATTTTGAATTTATGGGAGCCAATAAGACAACCTAGAGAGCAGCATTAAACTTAGAAAATCACAGGTTGAAATAGATTAGCAAGCTCCCTATTAGCATTAAAATTTATATCTTTATGGAAGACACTCAAATAAGTTCAAAAAGAAGTCACTGTTTGCGTATTTATTCATGATATGGTGTCAGTTGTCTCAGGGACATAAAGGATTTAAGTTCTTAACATTATGGTTACTTATTTCCCTTTGTTTTAATTATTGATCTATTCATTTGTTCTCTGCCTCCTAAAATTGATTAACTGTAAAGTTTTGTTTTTATAACTAAGTGTCACTATCAACTCTGTGGTTTTTATAGTAAGAAAATAAATATATACCATGCCTTTAGGCTAGCTTGTTGGGCAGGGATTCAATTTGTATCATTGTGAATGTCCTCCATGAGCTGGAAATCTATAAGGTGACATCTCAATTTGCCAGGTAGTCCCTTAAACCATAAATAGCTTCATGCCTATTGTTCTGTCATAATTATTAATAGTGTATCCACTCACTCTCAAGCATGTCCTTGTTTGGGTGATAAATAAAAAAATACTCAGAAAATGAGGGCAAGAAGATTGCTATCAGGAAGTTAAAGTACAAAATTAATAGAATGGATAAAATCAGAGACAGGCAGGTACATCCTAAAGTTACAGTAAGAAGTCATTAGAAGGTAATGGTATATCTAAAGAAATACAATTTCAATCAGAAAAGATTTTGTGAGCGAGAGAAGCTATGAAAAATCATTGTAACAGATTCTGCTCATGTAAGCATGACCCAGGTGAGACGATGCCTTGGACCAGGACATTTCTTTAGCATTTCAAGCACACAGAAGTCCTCACCTTGTTATGAAGATGGATGTATATGACATTTACAACATGATGACATTAATCATTTGGAGTCTAAAACTATCTTCTCTTGCTCTGATACTGTGTTTATCAAGTAGCCTTCTGATTATCTTTTGACTTTTCATGTACAGCTGTAATTTTACTGAGAGGTTGGATCCTAGGTCATTCTTTTATTTAGTACCTACCATGTGTCCAGAATTGTGATGGATACTTAGAATACTAGCATGGATCCTGCTCTCAGAATGTTCTCAGCCATTTTGGGAGAGAGAATAGGAGAGAGAGAGAAAAAGTGGGAAGGAAGGAGGGAGATATAGGGAAAGACAGGGAGAGAGAGATAAAATCCACAATCTGAGACTACATTACACTTCTCTCCATAAATGAAAGCATGCAGATCCAAGGACTCAACTTTCCATTCTCCTTCTCCACCTTATCATGTGGGCAACCAATACATCTGGATACTATTTTGGTGAGAATTAAGGAGGTGCAGAGAAATTCTTAAAGTCAGAGTATTTGTCTGAGAGAGACTTTTCAAACTGGAAAAAACTAAGATATCATTAATTGGCAATTTTAAAAAATCACCCAGCTAATAAAAAAACAAATACCCAATTATTGTCAGGATAAGAGTAAGAAAGTAAAGCAGTTATAGTATTTGCTTTTCAAATAAAGGAAGTAATGAATTAAATTTTTGTATATGTGCCCTCGTGGGTGTGGCTCAGTTGTTACCATGCATGGAGAGGTTGACAGTTCTATTTCCAGTGGGGACATATGCCCAGGTTGTAGGCTACAATCCCTTTAGGAGACTTGCAGGAAGCAGTCGATCTATGGTTGTCTTTTATTGATGTTTCTCTCTCCTTCTCCCTCCCTTTCTCTCAAATCAATAAAAACATCGTATTTTTTAAAAAATATATATATATAGGTATATGTAGTAAAATGGAGAATTTGCTAAATATTTATATATTTATTTATTTTATTTATTTATTTTTCTCCTTTCCCAAATGGAGAGTACAGGGCATTAAGGAGATAAAATAGAATATATAAGCAAGTTATATAAATGTATTAGCAATAGTAATTAATTGGAAAATGAATTAGGTTTCAATTATTAATATCATAAAGAACACCCAATAATCATCTATACTAATAAAAGCCTAGGTGGTCCTCGCGTGTGACGTGATCACAAGATGGCTGCCACAATATTGCTGCCACAAGATGGCCACCACAAGATTGCTGCCACAAGATGGCCGCGTGTACAGCAGAGGCCCGTGGCCTCTGCACGGTGAGGCCTGAGGGTTCCGTGGCTCCGCGCAGCGCAGAGGAGGCTGGTCCCAGTGTCTCCACCACCTCACGTGGAGAAGGCTGATCGGGCTGGCAGGGGAGGGCAGTTGGGGGCGATCAGGCAGGCAGGGAGGTGAGCAGTTAGGAGCCAGCGGTCCAGGATTGTGACAGGGATGTCTGACTGCTGGTTTAGGCCCAGTCCCATAGGGATCAGCAGTCGGACTTGCCCTGAGGGGTCCCAGATTGGAGAGGGTGCAGGCCAGGTTGAGGGACACACACCACCCCCCCATGCACGAATTTTATGCACTGGGCCTCTAGTTATAAGAATAAAAAAAAAAGGAAGAAAAAAGGAAGTTAGTAACACTGGAATATGGGAGAGTAATGTTACCCCATGTGGACTTAACTCATGCTCTGGGGTGTAACTCATGGCACTGTAGGAAAATTACTTTAAATTATTTTAATAACTGTAATAATTGTAAATTCCAATAATTGTAAATAATTGTGTGTTACATTAGTTTGTGGATATACTAATAGGTTGCTATGAGAACTGGTTGAAGAATGCTGGTTTAAAATGAGCTGGGTCTCATAAATAAAAAACAACAAATGATACAGATTTATTTAAAAATATAGAATCTTTACAGTAAACTCTTTAGAAAATGAATATTTGAATGGTGAAGTATTTACTATAAATAATTTATATATATGCATGATATTTTTATTCTTCTGATATAATATATATTTTAAATCAATTGATATATAATCTCTATTAAAAATTAAGAGGAAATTAAATCTTAATTTTGAATACAGTATATGTTAAAAGAGACTACAAAAGACATGGAGATTATAATAGAGAATTTTTTTGAATGATTACACTTTTCTCAAGCTTAATATTTATTTATTGGCTTTGAATGACATCATTTTGTATATCTCTACAGTGAATTAAGTGCAGGAAAAAGTAGGATTGCTGATGCTCAAAACTGATTTTCTTTATCTTTTATAAATATCTGAATATATTTAGGCACATAATTTGATCAAACTTGAACCAAAAATATCAACTCAGAGAACAAGTAATCCTGAGTCCATGTACTCCCTACATTTATGATACACAATTTTCTGCATGTTTTCTTATTTGTGTATTGCTTTTTTCAATATCTTTAACCACAATGTCAGAAGTATTTGTAATTCACAAAATTATGAGCACTGCATAAGTGAAGCAAAATGGAAGAGCTAAGAGTGTGAAGCAAAGTTGAAATGCATTGTTGGTTAATATTTAGCTCATATCCCACCACTTGCCCTGCTGGGCTTTTCTCATTTCTCTTTTCCATATCAACTTATTTCTTTGATTAGGTGTGAACTATTGATATCTCAGGCCTGTTTCCTAAAATATCTTTGTGAAGGTATCTGTCAAGTTTTAGGATGAATAACAGATTACATTTATAGATGCAATTGTGAGAAAAGCCTTTGCATTATATAAAGTTCATTTTAAAAATGGTATTTTGAGGATATCTACTAATTAGCAATGGATATTGCTATTGTCTACTGATAGACTCGAGGAACTAAAAAACCAAGAGTTTCAAAAACATCTGATTTCCCAAAGTTAAATACTTGCCTGTCTTAGAATTGTTCATTTGAAAAATATTTCTTAAAACTCGCTGCAGGTTAACTATTACTCTTACTGAAAAACAAATCTAACCTAATAAAAGAGAAACATGCAAATTGACCATACCTTCGCTACACCCCAAGCCACACCCAGCAGCCAATCAGAGTGACTATATGCAAATTAACCCAACCAAGATGGCAACCGACAGCCATGGAGCTGGAGCAAGCAGGAGGTTTGGTTGCCCCGGCGATGGAGGAAGCCAAGCTTCCCGCCTGCCCTGTATGGCTGTGGCCTCCGCTAAAGGCAATAAAGTTTCAATTATAGAAGATAAATAAATCCCAGATACCTGCTTCCATCCAGCCTCCACTGGGAGCTTGGGTGGCTGGGGGCTGTGGCCAGCCTGCAAACAGCCATCAGCCCCTCACCCAGACTGGCCAGGCACCCCAGTGGGGACCCCCACCCTGAAGGGGCTGTGGCCAGCCTGCAAACAGCCATCAGCCCCTCACCCAGGCTGACCACACCCTCATGGGGTGAGGATCCCTGCTGGGGGACTTGACCAGACTGCAAACAGCCATCAGCCACTCACCCAGGCTGGCCAGGCACCCCAGTGGGACCCCCATTCTGATCTGGGACACCCTTCAGGGCAAACCAGCCAGCTCCCACCCATGCACCAGGCATATAATAAAAGAATAATATGCAAATTGACCCTAACAGCAGAATGACTGGGAATGACTGGTCACTATAACACACACTGACCACCAGGGGGCAGATGCTCAATACAGGAGCTGTCCTCTGGTGGTCAGTGTGCTCCTACATGGGGGAGCCTTGCTTAGCCACAAGCCAGGCTGATGGCTGCCAGCATAGCAGTAATGGCAGGAGCCTGTCCCACCTCCTCAGCAGCGCTAAGGATGTCCGCATGCAGCTTAGGCCTGGTCCCCGCTGGCAAGTGGACATCCCCTGAGGGCTCCTGGGCTGCCAGAGGGATGTCTGAGTGCCAGCTTAGGCCCAATCCCCCAGGGAGGGGGCCTAAGCCAGCAGGTGGACATCCTCCGAGGGGTCCCAAACTGCGAGATGGCACAGGCCGAGCTGAAGGACCCCCCGAGTGCACAAATTTTTGTGCACCAGGCCTCTAGTAAGTAAATAAATATACAGAAGATTAGATCAGCATTGAAAGGTAACAATAACACAAAGAATTAACAACAGGGACAAAAAATATCTTTCTAACTCATCACTTATACACATATTTTAAGTATATATCTATAATCATTTTCTTGGTTGCTTTACTTTATTTTTCCTATAGTTGACTTTCCAACTCTGTACTAAAATTTTGTGTTATAGAAAATAACTTCTCACTCTTTATGTTGATTTGAAGGTCACATTGTTTTCTTATTATCACAAGATAGAATCCATAGCAGGGAAGAACAATTTACAAACTCAGGAACAGTTTCTACTTTCTTAAAATTAATTATTTTAAGCATAAGGTTTTATCTTTACTACAGACCATTTAGTGATTGAAACTGTATATTCACACCAGAGAGGTCAGATTAAATTCACAGTAACATCTCATATTAAGAAACAGACATCAACTGAAGAAAGAATTAACCTGGAAAATAGAAATTTACACAAAACACAGCTTGTGATTCTTTTTTCCTCTTAGGTGACCTTAGGGCTTAAAAAAAAATAGCTGAACACACACACAAACACTCTTCCAAGTCATCACTCCACAGCTCTGCATCACACACACACACACACACACACACACACACACACACCCTACTGATTTCCCCAGGGCCTCTCTGATATAAAAGCAATTTTCTTCCTTTTTCCTCATGAAGTCTGTATTTTCAATCTGCTGTGAAACCATGCATTTAGTATAGCTCTTCACTTCTTTTTCAATTACCGAGAAGAAATATCCATCTTATAAGTGCATTTAGGAATGTTTCATCAGAGTTCTAATTGGATAGCCATTCTTATATTGACTCTACTTCTTATGCTCATGGTTGTAATTGACAAGCCAATATATTTACATTGAAATAACATTTCCAAACATTGGAAGTTCCGTACTTAAGGTGATTTTACTTATCTTTATTTTGGAATGTCATTTGTTTATGCTCAGCTTCCATCAGCAACCTTAATGTAGTACTTACATATCACTTCTTAGGTGATAACATTTTGTCAATAAATCCTCCTTTTAATCACACTAAGTGCACTAACATATACTATAATTAATAATATTTACTAGACAATTTACATTTGCTGTATAAGAAAATACTCTAGGTATTTTTATGTTTATAAAGAAAAACACTTTAATTAATTACATTGAGAGTTCATATATTATTTTATTTAAATATTTACATATCCTGTACATTCTGTTCTTAGATCATGATTCCAAGGCAAGTGTCATTAGTTTAAAAACAACATGTAATTTTGCTCATACAATTGGAAGTTGGACATTGACTGGAAATAAGGCCTAACTTGTAGAGCAGTGGTTCCCAACCTTTTTTTTGGCCATGCCCCACCTAAGCCTCTTTAAAATCCTGATGCCTCCCCTGTGACATATAATTCTTATTATTCAAAAAGTGAACTCCTATTCACATGGAGAAAGCCTAAAAGGCCATTAACTTGGCCTAAACTAGCTTCCAAAGAAGATGGCATCCATGAAAGAGAAAAATGAAAGAATGAAAGGACAGTTGAGGTATTGAGGAAGAAATCACTAACAAATTGTTAAAATAATAATAATAATATAAAGTGATATAAAAATATCAAATAAAGTTTTAAAACATATAATAGAGAACTGAAATGCATAAATATGTCACAATATATACTTATATACTGTATATGAGGCCCCTAGAACCATAAGAAATGCAAAGAATTCACTATTAATAACTCATTCTCAAATTGCCCCTCTTAAAAATCAAATTGCCCCCTTGTGGGGCATGTGCCCCACATTGGGAACCACTGATGTAGAGAGTAATGCTAACATACTGATGTTTAATTTATTACTTTTGCTTTTTTAAGTCAAGTGGCTTGAAATCTGTCACAAAAAATATGCATTTTTTCTGAAAAGAAAAAGTCAGCAACTCTTTACTAACATGATAATCATAGCTAGTATCCTGTGCATTAACTATATTCACTGTTATATAAGGACTCCACATACATTGTATGATTTAATTATTTTTAAAAATGTGTTTTATTTGTCATTATATAGGTGAGGAAAATTAGACATGGGATGGTTAAATAATTTGATTAAAGGCAGACCACAATGAAACCAAGATTAGACCCAGGCTGCCAGCTATCACAAAATATGTTCTTAACCACAGATCTATAGAAAATCCAATCAGTCTTTCTCACAACACATATTTGAATGCTCTATTCTATGCCAAGTTTTAAAAGAAAATATCTAAATATATGCTGGCAAAAAAAGCATTTGGCAAGTTCATGCTAAAATATATGTTAAAACATTAAAAATATTTGCTTGTGCTACATACAATTTTTAATAATTGATTTTCTCAACTTTTATGTTTATAATTTTAGCTCAAGATCACCTATATACAAATAATCTTATGTGAATTATACTCAGTGCATGTTTCATAGGAAATTTTAACAATATTGATAGAGCTTAAAATATTGGTCAAATTAATGCAACAGATCTGTCATCTACAAATGAAAATGGCAAATACAATAGATCTGGAATCTACAAATGAAAATGGAAAATATGAAGAAGGTTAAGAAAGGTTTCCCACAGATGAGGTTTAGTTTTCTGCCTGTACTTTTTTGTTGTTATTTTGTTTTATTTGTTTGTTTTGTTTATTTTAGTTTTCTATTTAATTTATTGGGTGACATCCTATATAATAAAAGCCTAATATGCTAAGTGTCTGACCATTCAACCATTCCACCTGTCACACTTACCCCCAGGGGGCAGATGCTCTGACCGGTAGGTTAGCTTGCTACAGGGGTCCAGTTGATCAGAACTGGGGGAGACAGGCCAAACACTCTAGAGCCCCCCTGCGGTACCTCCCTGGCCCCAATTTTACACTGGTGGTGTCCCTCAGCGTGGCCTGTGCCCTCTCGCAATCCGGGACCCCTCAGAGGATGTTGGAGAACCAGTTTCAACCTGATCCCCGCAGGCCAGGCTGAGGGAGCCCACCAATGCATGAATCTTTGCACCAGGCCTCTAGTTGGTTAATAAAATTATATAGGTTTCAGGTATCCAATTCTATACTACATCATCTGTATATTGGATTATGTGTTCACCATCCAAGTTTCCTTACATCACCATTTATCCTCCCTGTACCATCATTTACCTATATGCTCTCACTGCTCTTTCCCCTCAACATATTGTTGTCCGTGTCTATGAGTTTTGTTTTGTTTTGTTTGCTTAATCCCTTCACCTTTTTCACCCAGCCCTGTAACCCTCCTCCCCTTTGACAGCTGTCAGAGTGTTCTCTATCTATGAGTCTGTTTCTATTTTGTTTATTAGTTTATTTTGTTCATTTAGATTCCACATATGAGTGGAATCATATGATACTTGTCTTTCTCTCACTGGCTTATTTCACTTAGCATAAGGCTCTCCAGGTCCATCTAGGTTGACACAAAGGGTACGATTTCCATTTTTTATGGCCTTGTAGTATTCAATTGTGTAAATGTACCATTGCTTTTGGATCAACTCAACTACTGATGAACATTTAGGCTGCTTCCAAATCTTGCGTATCCTATATAATAAAACCCTAATATACAAATTGACCAAACGGCAGAATGACCGGCTGAGCAAATGGTCACTATGACATGCACTGACCACCAGGGAGGCAGAGGGAGGTGACCGGTGGCAAGGCGAGAGCAGGGCCAGCCAGTGGGCAGCACCAGGCCGCCAGCCAAGGTGGGTGCCAGCAGGGCCCCTCGATTGCCCCACCCACAAGTCACCTCACAGATGGCCCTGATCACCAGCCAGGCCTAGGGACCCTACCCTATATATTGGGAATAGTCTCTTAGATTTAAAAATTAAAACCTGGCACGCCTACTCTAACACTGAAAAAACAGGATGATGCGGCGATGACATGCATGGACTCTGGCTTGCACATTTTGTGGTCAGCCCTGATTCCGACACTTAACTGTGTGACAAAGCCAATTAGTTAACTTCTCTCTGCTTCAGTTTTTCCACCCATAAGATGGGGAAAATGGTACTACTGCCTCAGAAGGATCATGTTATGTACTACTTTTTATAATCAGGGCAAAAAATGTAGCTGCCCATACAACAGCAAGATGCCTTTCACCAGTATGAAAAGTATGGTCACTGGTGCATGCAGTCTGAGTGCTTGTTTAGGCCTGACATCCCCCGAGGGGTCCCGATTTGCGAGAGGATGCAGACCGGACTGAGGGACGCCACCCCCACCCCCATGCATGAATTTCGTGCACCAGGCCTCTAGTTGTAAATAAGGCTACAATGAGCATGTATTCTTTCAAATTAGTGTTTCAGGTTTCTTCAGATATATTCCCAGAAGTGGGATCACAGGACCATAAGGCAGTTTCATTTTTAATTTTTTTGAGGTGACTCCATACTGCTTTTCACAGTGGCTGTACCAGTCTGCATTCCCATCAACAGTGCATGAGGGTTCACTTTTCTCCACATCCTTGCCAACACTTGTTATTTTTTATTTGTTGATGGTAGCCATTTTGACAGACATGAGATGATATGTCACTGTGGCTTTAATTTGCATTTCTATGATAATTAGTGATGTTGAGCATCTTTTCATATGTCAATTGGCCATCTGTATGCTCTCTTTCAAGAGTGTTTACTCAGATCCTTTGTCCATTTTCTAATTTGAATGTTTTATTTGGTGTTGAGTTATATAAGTTCTATAAATTTTGGATATTAAAATCTTATCAGGTATATCATTAGCGAATATGTTCTCTCATTCAGTTAGTTGTCTTTTCATCTTGTTGATGGTTTCCTTTGCTCTGCAAAGACTTTTTAGTTTGATGTAGTCCCATTTGTTTATATTTTCTTTTATTTCCCTTGCTCAAGGCAATAGGTCAGAAAAAATATTGCTATGAGAAATGTCCAAGATTTTACAGCCTATGGTTTCTGCTAGGATTTTTATTGTTTCAAGTCTAACTTTTAAGTCTTTATTTCATTTTGTGTTTATTCTTGTTGTATGGTATAAAAAGCTGGTAATTTTACTTTTTGTATGTACCTGTCCAATGTTTCCAACACTATTTCTTGAACAGACTATCTTTACCCTCTTCTATGTTTTTTCTACTTTTGTCAAATATTAATCGATTATAAAGGTGTGGGTTTATTTCTGGGATCTTTATTTTGTTCCATTGGTCTATATACCTGTTTTTCTGCTAGTACCCTGCTGTATTGTTTACTGTAGTGTTGTAGTATAGTTTGATATCAGGTAGCATAATTTATCCAACTCTGTTCTTCTCATGATTGCTGTGGCTATTCAGGGTCTCTGTGGTTCTATATAATTTTTGGAATATTTTTTCTAGTTCTGTGAAATACACCATTGGTGTCTTGATAGGAATTTTGTTAGCTCTATAGATTGCTTTGGGTTGTATGGAAACTTTAATGATGTTAATTCTTCCTATCCATGAACACAGCATATGTATCTTCTTTAATTTCTTTTTCAGTGTCATAATTTTCTAAGAATTGGTCTTTTACACTTTTGGTTAAACTTATTCCTAGGTATTTTATTTTTTTGAAGCAATTGTGAATGGAATTGTTTTCTTAGTTTCCCTGTCTGATAGCTCTGTATTGGTGTATAAAAATACAACTGATTTCTGGATATTTATTTTGTATCTAGTTACTTTACTGACTTCATTTAGTGACTAATTTATTGCGCAGTGCAGGTTTATAGCATTTCCGTCATCATAGAGATTTAGTTGTATTGGACAGTGCTGGTACATAGTAATAGATTCAAGCATTTGTAAGTAGAATGGCAACCTGCATTTGCTAGATATGTCATTCTAGTTTAAAGGTAAGCTTCCAAAAGACAATTTTGTGGAGAGCAACAACTCTTAATACAGATAAAACTAAAAGTTAGACTTTCAAAACTTATGACTAGATCTTGGGCTATAATGAAACGTCAAGGGCTGTGGGAACACACAGTCATCTTTCCTTACTGGTAACTCTCCCTAAAACTCCAGCAGATATGAGTGCATTTCTGTGACTTATTCTTGAATTAATTAATTAATTCATTCACTCACTCATTGCACAAAACCTTGAGCTCAATAAACATTTGTTGCACACTGTGGTAGGAAACAGAAATACAAAGAAAGTAGAGCTACTTCTTGTTCCTACAAGAATCTACAGCTTGAAAGTAGAAATGTGCATATAAGATGCCAGTACATTATGTCAATAGTGTTATAATGGAAGCAGTTCTAGCTGATTTAAAAAAGTTTATTCTATCAGAATTGTTAAAGTTATTTAAGAGAAGATGAGACTAGGGAAAAGAAAACAAGTTAGTGTACCAAGTCTGAAATAAAGCATTAGTAAAGGTAGTAGAAATTAGATTAAATTAAAAAATACTCAGGAAGACAGTTTACTGTAGCTCCTGAGGATAGGGATTAACAAATTTAGTGTATTATCTAAAGTATATTCACATCATTAAATAATCACTTGTGGAACAAAAAAATTCTCAGGAAGGGATGTTAATACTATATATATATATATAGCAAATTAGGCCAGGATGCCGTAATGGTCATGACCAGCTCAGGAGGAGGGGCCAAGTGCGTGCCCAGTGCCAGAGAGAACAACACACAGGGAGGCCCACACTTGGCCCTGGAGCTGGAAAGAACAACACACAGGGGGGCCAGTGTGGAGACACAAACCCGCAGGGGGACCTGGCCCCCAGAGCTCTGCGGCCATGGTGCTCCAGCAGTCCTGCCTCTGCTCAGGAGCTGTAGAGGAAACACCTTTTCTGACCGCTCATTGGTTAAGCTTGCGGTATGCCACTTGCTTGGGTAATAAGAATCCAAGAAGGTGATCTAGGGTTTTTCCACCTCGCTCCTGGAGGAAAAAATGAAGGTCTGCTGCTGGAGAGGCTAAGAAATGTCATATCCTGCCCTAGCCGGTTTGGCTCAGTGGACAGAACCTCGGCCTGCAGATTGCAGGGTCTGGGTTTGATTCTGATCAAAAGCATGTACCTAGGTTGCGGACTCCTCGCTGGCCAGGGCCCAGGTCAGGGCTCATGCAGGAGACAACCAATTGAAGTGTGCCTCTCACATTGATGTCTCTCTGTCTTTCAATCTCTCTTCCACGCTCTCTAAAAATCAATGGAAAAATATCCTCAAATGAGGATAAAAAAAAAAAGAAAGAAAGAAATGTCATATCCTATGAAAGAGACGTCTTGAAAAGGCCTAAAGAAAGTTGTCATTATTTCATGGTGAAGGGACTGGAGTCCATGTTGATGAAAACACCTTGGCTGCAGCGGCAGCCAGCAGTGGCAGCAATAGCGGGGTGATGGGGTGGTGCCTTCCCCTGATCAGTCTGGTCACCTCCTGCAGAGGTGCCCTGTAATCAGTAGGACATCCCCTAATGGTTCCTGTATTGTGAGAGGGGGCAGGCTGGGCTGAGGGACGCCCGCCCCAATGCATGAATTTCATGCACCCAGCCTCTAGTTAATAATAATTGAGTATACAGGTGATGGAGAATGAGATGTAAAAGATAATTCTCACAACTTTGTTGCAGCCTATGTTTGCTTTTCTTTTAAAAAAAATGTTTATTGATTTTTAGAGAGAGAGGAAGGGAGAGGGGTAAGAGAGAGAAACACCAACATGGTAGAGTACATCAATCATAGGTTGCCTCCTGAAAGCCCCCTACTGGGGATTGGTCCAGCAACCCAGGCATGTGACCTTGACCAGGAATTGAACTGGCAACCTCCTGGTGCATGTGAAGATACCCACCCAATTGAGCCACACTGGCCAGGGCTCTCTTTTCTATTTGTAATACATAATTCTCCATGTTGTTGCCCAAACCAGAAATCTGGGAGTCATCTTTGATTCCTACCTTATCTTCTCTCCACAAGCAATTGAATCTTATATCTTATGGTGCAACTTAAAGTTGTTCAAATTTCTTCATTCCCATTGCTATTGATTTAGTTTTTGTTATATTTTCTTTTCTTTGTGCTCTTTTGCTTTTCTTTATAGGGACTAAATAAAAGCCACTTACTCATTTTTATTTTTCTTATTTTTTTTAAGACTCTACTCTAGGTTCCCCTCAAATCAATTCTCTGCCACTCAGATGCATTTTTTTCTAAAATATAAAGATAATTAAATTATCCCATTAATATATCAATGACTGCATATTTCCTAATGGATATGTAGGAACTCCTCAGAATAGCGTTACTTTATGATCTTTCCTTTCTTCCCCCATATATACTCACAATCTCAAATGTAACTTTTGGATCCCATTTAAGCTTTCACAGTTCTATGAATAAGGTGTGCTCTTGTTCCTCTTTTCTGTCTTTAGACTTATCCCTCTACTGGCAACGCTCCCAGTTCAATTCCTGGTCAAGGTCACATGCCTGGGTTGCTGGACCAACCCCCATACTCTGCCAGATTATTTATGGGTTGAATCAGGTAGTTTATGTACAATCTGCTGAGGAGGCTTTCCCCAGTCATGTTTACTGGCCCCCAACTGGATTCGGCGGCCCTCCTCACAAGATCATAAAAGTCTATGCATGCCTATAAGATCACTTTTCACAAAGGATTTCAATCTGCTTATTGTAATATATTTGATTCTGTTTTCAGCATCTAGTAGAGTGCTTAGAAATAACTTTAAAAAGGAAATGGTGAGAATTTGAGGTAAATCTGTAGATGCTCACTGGGTGACATAGAGGTGTCTGGCAATGAGATAAGTGTTCTAGACTCAACATAGATGTGGGAGTCACTGAAATGTAGTTAGTAATTTAAGCAAGGAGATTGTATGAAACTAGAGGCCCGGTGCACAAAAATTTGTGCACGGGGGGGGTTGGGGGTGGAGTCCCCCAGCCCGGCCTGTGCCCTCTCGCAGTCTGGGACCCCTCGGGAGATAACGACCTGCTGGCTTAGGCCTGCTCCTGGGTGGCAGAGGGCAGGCCCAATCCCTAGGTGCAGCCCCTGGTCAGGCTCAGAGCAGGGCCGATTGGGGAGTTGAGGCGCCACCCCGTCATGCACAGAGCAGGGTGGATTGGGAGGTTGCGATGCCACCCTCAGTCACGCTTAGGGAAGGGCCGATTGGGGGGTTGGGGCACCGCCCCCTGTCACACTCAAGGCAGGGTCGATGGGGAGGTTGCGGCGCCACCCCCTGTCACTCACAGAGCAGGGCCGATCAGGAGGTTGGGGCGCTGCCCCCTGTCACTCACAGAGCAGGGCCCATCAGGGGGGTTGGGGCTCCGTACCCTGTCACACACAGAGCAGGGTCGATAAGGGGGTTGGGGAGCTCCCCCTTGTCACTCACAGAGTAGGGCCGATAGGGGAGCTGGGGCACCGCCCCCTGTCACACACAGAGCAGGGCGGATCAGGGGGTTGGGGCGCTGCACCCTGTCACACTCAGGGCAGGGCCAATGGGGAGGTTATGGCTCTACCCTGTCACACACAGAGCAAGGCCCATGGAGGGGGGTTGGGGTGCCACCCTCTATCACCCACAGAGCAGGGCCGATCAGGGGGTTGGGGCGCCGCCACTGTCACACTCAGGGCAGGGCCGATGGAGAGGTTATGGCTCTACCCTGTCACACACAGAGCAGGGCTGATCAGGGGGTTGGTGTGCTGCACCCTGTCAAACACAGCACCGCAGGGCAATCAGGGGATTGGGGAGCTCCCCCCTATCAGGCACAGAGCAGGGCTGATCAGGGGCTTGGGGCACCTTCCCCTGTCATGAACAGAGCAGGGTGGATAGGGAGGTTGTGGCCCCGCCCCCTGTCACACACAGAGCCACGGGGCGATCAGGGGGTTGGGGCGCTGCCCCCTGTCACGCTGATCCAGTGCCTGGAGGCCTCGCGGCTCCGCTGATCCCGGTCCAGGAGGGCATATTACCCTTTTACTATATAGGATAGAGGCCTGGGTCCGGCTGGTTTGCCCTGAAGGGTGTCCTGGATCAGGGTGGGGGTCCCCACTGGGGTGCCTGGCCATCCTGGATGAGGGGATGATGGCTGTTTGCAGCTGGTCACACACCCTTCACGGTGGGGGTCCCCACTGGGGTGCCTGGCCAGTCTGGGTGAGGGGCTGAGGGCTGCTTTCAGGCTGGTGGTTGTTGACTGAAGCTCCCAACTGCTCCTTTTTTTTCTCTTTTTTTTATTTTATTCTGGGCCAGCTTTAGCTCTGGCTCTAGCTCTGAGGCTTCCGCTGCTGAGCGTTCTATAATTGAAACAATGTATAGCTCCAGCTCTGAGATTCCGGCGTTTGTTTAGCTTCTATATTTGTTAGAATGTTTCAAACTGCCCGCTCAGAGGCCGGCAAGTCAGGCGGGGAATGTTGGAGTCCGCAGTCACTGAAGCAAGCAAGCCTCATGTTCGCTTCCAGCTGCCTGGCTGCCGGCCGCCATCTTGGCTGACAGTTAATTTGCATATACTCACTGATTAGCCAATGAAAAGGGTAGCGGTCGTACGCTAATTACCATGTTTCTCTTTTATTAGTGTAGATGTCCAGGGAGAAGAGTACATTGAGAAACCCACGATTTCTCCTTCAGTCCAAAGTTTAACATTAAAAGCTAAAAAAAATGTTTACTTATACTGGTAACCATTTTTCCTCCTATTTTTCTATCTGATCATGTTACCAGCTTAATAATATCAGTGAAATTTTTCTTATATTTACTTGATATGATTTATTGTGATTTATTTAATTTTCAACTTGACTCTCCTAATACCTCATTCTCACCAGATCACCAGCACAGCCTTCTCTGCCACCTCCAGCCAATGGAGTTTTAACTATTATTTAGTGGTTTGTTATTTTCCTGCGATGCCACTGTTCATTTTCTTCCAACAAATATTTATTGAAAAATATAAACGAACTTTTTCCACAGAAACAAAACAAATTATGTGAAGGGCAATGGGACATTGCTTCTCAGCTGTCTATTGAATAATCAAGGATTTTTTTCCTAATTAGACATAAGAAGTAAGGCTTCAAATATATATATATAATCTCCATGCATTTTCAACTTTTTTTTAAAGGTGATAGGCTCATGAATGCCCCTAATGGTTATTTGGGTATTCTGGAAACACAACTGTCAAAATTCTCATTGAAAACTCAAATTTGATCACATAACTCCCTAATAAAAATCATTTAGTGCCTCTGACTGCACTAACAATACTGAATTCATTAGATGAGCATTGAGGTCTCTAAGGAGTCAGTTTGTGGTTAAATACCAATCTTACTTTCAAGTCATACTTTTTCTCACTCACTGTTTTTGGGCTATACCAACATTGCTAACACATGTGACAAATAAGATTTACTTCAGAAAGGATTAAATGATAAATTAAAAAAAAAACAACATTAAGCATGACATTGTAGAGAAAAACCCATAAAACATAATATGCACTTGAAACTATCATAAATAAATGATGTATATCAGTTTTTTTCTGTAACCACTATGATCACAGAACATTTTTAAATTCTATTTTCATACTTCTCCTACTGACATTTAATTAACTTTTAAGCTAATTTACTTATATTTTTCAGGCTATCCTATATAATAAAAGGATAATATGCAAATCGACCTAATGGCAGAATGACTGGTCGCTATGATGTGCACTGACCACCAGGGGGCAGACACTCAACGCAGGAGCTGCCCACTGGTGGTCAGTGCACTTCCACAGCTGGAGCTCCACTCAACCAGAAGCCAGACTCATGGCTGGTGAGCACAGCTGTGGTGGTAGGAGCCTCTCCCGCCTCTGCGGCAGTGCTAAGGAGCAGCGAGCCAAGCGGTAAAAAGCGAGCAGGAGCAAGGAGTCCCAGATTATGAGAGGGCACAGGCCGGGCTGAGGGCCTCCCCTGCACAAATTTCGTGTATTGGGCCTCTAGTAAAATATAAATTAAAATTACATCTCAAAGAAAAAAAAATTGTAGGACAAAAAATTGTGCTCTAGTATGTGAAAGACACTGTGCTAAATTTGGAAGACTTTAAAAGGAGATCTTAATACATTTCTACCTGTGACCTAGACCATGAAAAAGTAGCAGAAAATTCTGATAGGGGGAGAAGAGCATTAAAACCTTTCAGGCACAGTAAGTTTAGGATATAAAATATTCATGGTAACATTATTATTCAGTTATTTGAAACAGAGAGCATATGGGTGCAATCATGGAAATGGCTAAAAAGACAGTCTGGAATCAGTTTATGTACAGTTCAAAATATTTCTCAATGGCGTGGCAAAACACTACTATTTGTATCAAAGGTAACTTAGAAAAAACAATGAAAGACTATTTTGCTTCTTTGCAGCAAGCTGATTTATCACGTTCTATTATTTGGAGTGTGAGGGGTGCATTAAAAATGAAAACATTGAAAACAGGAAAATTAGAAAGTGTTTGCATTTAAAGAGTAAAAGATAATGACTGTATGGCCTCTGTACAGGCATAGGCAAATAATCCAAAATATTTGAGGGCATTTACTTATTTATTTCTGTGCCTCCTTCAAAGTCTGTCCCTGGGGACAAACTATAGCTCATATATATTTTTGTAACTTGAGGTTCAGCACAGTCTTTGAGACATAGGTGAAAATCTAGAAAAATACTGGTGGGAAAGAAAATAATTTGGGTGGAGATAATGATGTAAGCAGCAATCTCAAAAGACTGAGGTAAAGTGAGTAATGTCAGGTAGATTGGAAACATTCCCCTTAAAGTCAGAAAAAGACAAGGATGTTGGCCACTGCCTATTATTTTCAACACTGTATTAGAGATCATAGATAGCTCCATAAGACAAGAAGAAACTTAGAAATGAAAGACCGGAAGCCGAAATAAGACATTAATTATTTGCATATCATGTGACTATTTACATAGAAAATCCAAAATAATCTAGAGACAAATATGTAGAAATTAAAGAAGAGTTTAGCAAGGTTTATATGTATATATAGTATATATAAAATATATATATAATTTATGTGCATATATAATATATGTGCATATATTATATATATGTACACACATTCTTATATACAAACAACAAACAGCATAAAAATGACATTTTTAAATAGACATCATTTACAATAGCTACAAAAAATATAAATTACCTAGGAATAAGTGAAACAAATATGTGTGTGAGAACTATGTACAAAAATTGTAAGGGACCAAAGACAAGTACGTGTTTATGGGTAAGAAGATAAGATCAAAGAAATACAAAAATTCTTTTCAAATTTCTACAAAGATTTGATTCATTCTTATTAAAGTTTCAGCAGTTATATGTATGTTTTTGGTAGCATGAATGGTTGTTTCTGAAATCTAGGTGGTATAACAAGATACTTCTGAAGAGAAAAAATAAGAAAGGATGAAATATAAAACCCAGAAACAGACCTAGGCATACAGGGAATCCTAATGTGTTTCAGACAAAGCATAGCGGATCACTGAGAGGAGATACTGTTCAACCAATTAAATGAGGGAAACATGGCTATTCAGTTAGGAGGCAAAAGTTATGCACATATTTAAATTAAACTAAAATTAAAAAGTAAAACAAATTTTTAGAAACAACATGTAGATGAATGTCATTCTGTTATCATTTAAAGAAGTATTATTTAAACAGGGTACCAAAAATTCTAATAATAAAATAATAGAATGATAAATTTGGGAACATTAAGATTAGCAACCTCTGTTCATCAAACAGACTTTAAAGTGAAAAAATACATAGGTAACATATGGGATGGGTATGTTTGCAGCAAATAAAACCAAATAACAGATTGGATAACAACAACAATAGAAATCATTTAAAAAAACACACAATAGAGACTGTGTTAAAAGACCAGAATAGACATTTCAAAGAATATGAAACAAATAGAAGATGAATAGCACTAGTCAACAAGGAAACACAAAACAAGACCACAGTGGCATTTGACACATTTGATAAGCAAGTTAAAACAAAAAGACAAGGAGTTGGAGAGGCAATGGATTATCAGTTTATCTTACATATTGATGATTAAGGAACTGATTGGCACAATGACTTTGGCAGTGTTGTAGAGCAGAACTTGGCCATACCCCAAGGCTCAGAGTATGTATACCCCCCTCCACATTTTAATGCATTATACCATATATATCTGCTAGCAGAATGCATTAGTTAAAAAGAAAAAAAGTATAATAGCCACTGACTAGAGAACACATAAACAAATTATAGTAGTTACAGTCAATAAGTATTATACAGCAGTGAAGAACAATGAATAAGAGTTAGCAGAGAAAGCACACACAAATCTTCCCAACATAATTTTAAGTTAAAAAAGTCAGAAGACATCCTAGATTATTATACTTATTCTCTCTGTGTATACCTCTGCTGTGGAAATTCTCATTTCCACTGTGTATTGTCTGAAGGTAGAGGGGAGGAAGGATATAATGAAACTAGAAAAACTTGAAATGATAAGGACAAAAGGTAAAATAATAATAAATGAGGTGGAAACATGGAATTAGGAAAAGAGAAAACAGGAGCTTTTGTTCAGAGGCAGTAATTTCAGAGTCTGATACCTGGATGTGAGGGCTCATTCCTATGGCACTGGAGGCAAGGGTGTGGCTAGACATGCATGTTACTATAATGGACTTGGAGCAAAAGAGGCTCAGTATAGACAGAGTAAAAGACTGTTATTTTCCATTGACCTTATTTCGTAGTCTGAGAGCTTGTCTATGAACTCTTAAGACTACTCTATGGGTGTGTTTACTTTGTCAGTGGACTAAGCAGTGGGAGTTGCATGTTCTGTGGCAAGCTGAGCACTCCAGTCTTCAGTAGGGAACTGCCAAAAAGTCACATGGGCCATCTGCATACCTTTAAACTAGTGTGAAATCTTGCTTGGGCAGTAGAAATTGGTCTATCACCCTAAAACCCCACCTGGACACAACCTTTGTAGCAGGTGCCTGCTTTCCCTTTCTAATCTCATGGATTTCTACATAGAGATCAGGAATGACATCCATGGGTGCTCACATGAATGGCACCACACACGGCCAAGACTTCTTCAATCATATTAGACTCACTGAGTGAGCCACCTATGATACAGGATGGCAAGGTCCAAATAATGTCTGTGTAACTCAGTGTAATGGTGAGACCATTAAGATAAGAACCCTCCTCTGCTTATATTTAGCTAATGAAAGTTCCAGAAATTAAGTACCAACATGGGGCAGTGTTCCAAGAAACATGACACTGATGTCAGCTTGACTGCCAATGTCAGTTATGTCCCAAGATCCTAGCAGATGCTTTTCCCAGGCATTCTTCAAATTTACAATGTAAATATCAATTTTTTTTCTGTTGTCCAAGTTGTTATAACTTAATCATATTCCTGAAGCAAGGAATTTGAGGACATCCTCATTTTCCATCTTTAGGATATTAAGGGCTGTAGACATTAACCTAAGATGAGGCTCTGTGGACCCCTCTCTGGGTAACATGGAAAAACTATAAAGTCTTATTTTTCTGGCCATGTACGTATTCACTATCCCTCACAAACATACCCTCCTTACTCAACAATTAAAGTTTAGAGTAGTCAAGGGTTTCTCCTAGACCCACATCTCTTTTTATTGAGGCAATCTTGTTTACATTCACTACTTCAATTAATATTTCTATGATGAATATACTCCAGAGTCGAATTCTAACTCACACATGTGTAATCAACTGCTTAAAAAGAAATGTCCACTTGGATGTTTTACAGATATCTCCAGCTGTGTCAAAAACAAAACCAAATGCACTGCCCAGCTGGTAGGCTCAGTGATTGAGTGTCTGCTAATGAGCCAGGAGGTCACCAATTGATTCCAGGTCAGGGCATATACCCAGGTTGCAGGCTAAATCCCCAGTGTGGGGCATGCAGGATGTAGATGATCAATGAGTCTCTCTCATCATTGACGTTTCTATCTCTCTCTCCCTCTCCCTTCTCTGAAATCAAAATATATTTTTAAAAAAACAACAACTAAATGCATTAACTTTCTCATAATTCTAAAATTTTCTTCCATTTTCTTCTATTTTCTATTTGAATTGATGACATCAGTTGTGGGTGCCATATACCGCCCCCTCCCCCCAGATTTGCATAGCACTCCTATTTTGCACAAAACCAGTTTTTGTTTCCTTCCAGCCTGCAACCCCCTGACTTGTAGCCCCTGGCAGTGGATCAGGAACATGTGCCTAGCTCCTGTCAAAAGTCCCTGAATGTGACACAGGAGAAGGTCTCACAAGGACACTTAAAGAGGGAGGCAATTCAAGACCCTTAAAGAGACATTTAAAAAATCCCATAACAACATTTTGATGACTAAGAAATAAACCTTCACTTTGATAAGCCACTGAGATATTGTTGTTTGTGACTATGACCAAATATAGTGTCCAAGAACATCGGAATTATTCTAACTTTGATACCTGTAAGACTTTAAAAATTTACTCAAGTTATGTTCTCAATAGTTTCCTTGCTTATAAAATAGGGATAATATTAGCCCTGGCTTTATAGGGTTTCTCAGAGATTATTCCATAACTTATAATAAAGTACTAATTATAATTTATGGCATAACAATAGTGAGTAATCTGTGTATTTATTATTGAATTCACCACAAAATTATGAAAAATTTTGCCTATTAAAAACATTTTGAAAATGTCTCTTTCTCTTCATTTTCACTGCTACTGATGGAGTTTAATCTAAACTAATATACTATGTTACCCAGGTTACTTACGGAGTTGGCCTCTTCACTAACCTCCCTACATCCACTCTGGTGCCTATTTAAATCATGCTCCAGACTGAAGCCTGAGTAGTCTTACAAAAGCAGATCTTATCTAACAATCTCGCTTCTGCTTAAGAGATTTAAATGGTTTGCCTTGCCTTTTTGGATAAATATCAAATCATTAAGGTCACTTGCACTTCCTTGCTAAGATCTGGCTCTGAGCTACTATTGTGAAAGCATCTCCGTTATATATCTCTATGCCTTTTTGTGCTCCATCAACACTAATTGTCAGTTCCTCCAATACACACCATGCTCCCTCCTATAACACAGTCTTGTGAAACTTTCTCTCCTTTCTGAGTATCTGCTTCTCAGCACTCATATTTCAGTGCAATCATCGCTTCCTCAGGGAAATTTACTCCACTCCTTTAGTTTAAATAAGGTTCCTTTGTTATAAACTCTCATAAAATGCTATTCCTTTACTTCCCATCACTGTGTGAGAGAGACTCAGGTGCATTTGTTTTTAGTAAACTTTTGAACAAGAGTTAAATATCTGAGATTTGGCTACTTGAGCCCAATTCATTTTATTTATTTTTTTCCCATCATCATTTATCCCCTCTATAGCCTCTATTCAACAAGCATTCTCTCAGTGTTCCAGAGTCCATTGTTAGGTCACTGCTTACTTCTACCATGAAAAAAAAGCAAAAAATTAAAAATGGAGCATGGGTGGTATCTTTTCTTATACTTTTGTGAAGACAAAGAGGAAAAAAATTAACACAAATTGGAATAGTACAGGTAAAAGAAGAACTTAGGTATGGTTATGGTGTCATATTTGCATATAATGGAAAATTTGCTACTGTAAATAATAGGATGGCAGTAATGAACTAACATATAGTTTACATCTCAGTTTATATTCTCAAAACCCAAAAGAATCCTACCCTGTGCCAAGAGTTGAAGCTAACAGGAGTTGTGTGTTCCTGGAAGGAAGACACAAACAATAATATAGGCATACTTCGAAGATAATGTGGGTTTGGTTCTGATCACTGCAATAAAGTGGATATTGCAATAAAATGAGTCACAAAATTTTTGACTTCCCAGTGCATATAAGAGTTATGTTTATTTATACTCTACAGTCTATTAAGTATGCAATAGCATTATGTCTAAAAAGCTTATGTACATAGCTTAATTTAAAAATACTTTACTTCTAAAAATGCTAACCATTATCAGAGCCTTAAGGGAGTTGTAATCATTTTGCTGCTGCTGATGGCTTGATGTCTTTTTATGGCTGGATGAAAATGGTACTGGCTGGTGGTTGTTGAAGATTGCAGTAGCTGTGAAATTACTTAAAATAAGACAATGAAGTTTGCTGCACCAATTGACTATTTCTTTCATGCACTTTCTCTGTAGCATGAGATGCTGATTGATAGCACTTTACCGACAGTAAAACCTCCTTCAAAATTATCAAATCCTGCCATTGATCAACTAGTTTACCTAGTATTCTAACTTATTTCTTTTTTTCTCTTTTTTTTTTTGTCATTTCAATAATCTTCACAGCATCTTCATGGTGTATATTTCAACTCAAGAAAACACCAAAGAAGCATTCCTCTTCTGTTAAAGTTTTACCATGAGCTTGTAGCATTTTGGTCACATCTTCATGCTCCACTTCTAATTCTGGTTCCCTGATGATTTCCATCACACATTTCCACACTATTTCCAAGACTGCAGTTACTTCCTCCACTGAAGTCTTGAATCCCTCGAAGTCATCCATGAGGTTTGGAAGCCACTTCTTCCAAACTCCTGCTAATATTGATTTCCTGACCTCTTCCCATGAATTACAAATGTTGTTAATGGTGAATCCTTTCCAGATAGTTTTCAATTTACCTTGCCCAGATCCATCAGAGGAATCTTGGGCAGCGATAGCCTTATGAAATTTATTTCTTAAATAATAAGACTTGAAAGTCAAATTTAAGCTTTGACCCATGGGCTGCAGAATGGATGTTGTATTTTCAGGCATGAAAACAACATTAATCTTATTGTACATCTTTATCAGAGCTCTTGGGTGACCAGGAACATTGTCAATGAGCAGCCACAGTTTGAAAGGAATCTTTTTTTCTGAGCAGTAGGTCTCAACAGTGGATTTAAAATATTCAGTAAATCATGTTGTAAACAGATGTGCTGTCACCCAGGTTGTGTTTCACCATTTATAGAGCACAGGCAGAGTAGGTTTTGCATAATGTTTGAGGGCCCTGGAATTTCCAGAATGGTAAATGAGCTTTGGCTTCAACTTAACTTCACCCAAAACGTTAGCGTTAACAGAAGAGGCGGCCTGTCATCTGAAGCTTTGAAGCCAGGCATTGACTTCTTTTTAGCTATGAAAGTCCTAGTTGGCATCTTCTTCTAATAAAAAGCTGTTTCGTCTACATTGAAAATCGATTGCTTGGTGTAGCCACTTCATTAATTACATTAGCCAGATCTGGATAACTTGCTGCAGCTTCTCCATCAGCACTTGCTGCTTCACCTTGCATTTTTATGTTATGGAAACTGTTTCTTTTCTTAAACCTCATGAACCAACCTCTGCTATATTCCAACTCTTCTTCAGCTTCCTCACCTCTCTCAGCCTTTGTGGAATTGAGGGGAGGTAGGGACTTGTTCTAGATTAGGTTTTGGCTTAAAGGAATTTTGTGGCTCATTTGATCTTCTGCCCAGACCACTAAAACTTTCTCGATCATCAATAGGCTTTTCGCTTTCTGTCATTCATGTGTTCACTGGCATAGCACTTTTGATTTCCTTCATGAACTTGGCTAACTTTTTGGTGGTAGAGGCCTAGCTTTCAGTCTAGCTCAGGTTTCAACATGCCTTCCTCACTAAGCTTAATCATAGCTAGGCTTATTCAAAGTAAGAGATGTGTGAAGAGCTTTTACTTGAACACTTAGAGGTCATTATAGGGTTACTAATTGGCCCAATTTTAATATCATTTGTCTCAGAGCATAGGGAAGCCTGAGGAGAGGGAGAGAGAGAGGGGAGTGGCTGGTCATTGGAGGAGTCAGAACCTTTATTAAGTTTACTGTCTTGTATGGGAGCAGTTTGTAGAAACTAGAAACAATTACAACAGTAATAGCAAAGATCATTGTTCACAGATCACCATAAAATATAATTTTAAAAAAGTTTGAAATATTTCAATTACCAAAATGTGACTCAGAAACAGGAAGTGAGGAAGTGCTATTGGAGAAATAATACTGACTGACTTGCTCAACGCAGGGTTGTCACAGAACTTCAGTTTGTAAAAATGTGTTTGCGAAGCGCAAGAAAGCAAAGCACAGTGAAATAAGGTACGCCTGTCTCGTTATACTAGTAAATGTTTCTCTGTGCATATTTTATGAATATAATCAAATTTCTATATTTTCAACCATTAGACTGTACTGCTTGAGATCTAGTGAGTAAAGTCTCATCAGTCATCAGAATATAACAAAAAGGAGTACTTTTCAGGACAGCACTTTTCAGTTTGTATTTATGTGTTTAGCATATTTGATTAAGGTAGCCACCTCTTCTAGACTCTGAACTATCACAGCAAGCAATGTCTCCTTTTGCATACCCAGTATCTAGCACAAAGCATGGTTCATAATGTAGGTTCAAAGATTTTTTTTATATATAAACAAATGGGTGCAAACTTAATTAAAGATGGCAGGGCACAGAGTAACAGGCCGATTCTAACCAAGGTGTCCAAGTTTTTAAAGAATGAGAAAGAATATATAGGGAATCCAAATGGTGGTTTAAAAATATGTATCTTTATCTATAATGAAATAAAGGTGTTCTGCAGAGCAAATACTAGTAAATTGTCAACTGTTTCCACTTTTGTTGTTTCAAGACAGTGTCATAAAGGAAAATCCAAGTTTCCATTAGGAAAATAGATAAGAGAAATCAATAAGATATGAAAGAATCTGTTTAAAAAAAAAGAAAATGTCAGTGGTAGATGGCGCATGAGTGATAAATGAGCAATGTAGGGGGTTAACAAATAGACTCATAGATTCAGAGAACAAATGGATGGTTGCCAGGGGGTGAGGAGTCAGGGGAGGAGGGTGGGAAGTGAAAATGGTGAAGAGCAATAGAGGTATAAACCTCCAGTTACCAAAAAAAAAATAAGTCATGGGGATGTGATATAAAACATAGGAAAATAGGCAATATTATCATAATAACTTTGTATGGTTACAGACGGTTACTACATTTACCGTGATCACAATGCAAGGAATATAAATGTAGAATCAATATGTTGTACATCTGAAATATAATGCATGTTAACTGTACTTTAATTTAAAAGAATAAAAATAGGGGAACAGAACAAGGTAGGATTTAGTGTGCTGGGTGAGAGACAGAAAAATACCAGTATGACAGAAATTGCAATTTGTTTCCTGATATTTGTTTATACATTTCCCATGGTAATAGAACCCCTGCCTTCCTTCTGACATATGGCTCTCCAAAGTAAGGTCTATATTTCCTATCCTACATTTTTTTTTCTTTCCTTTTGTCCTTCCTGTTGGCAGAAAAGTTGTGAACACGATAGCTGGAGTTATAGCAGCTATCCTGAACCATATGAAAACATTAGGGTAGAAGCTGAGATATAAAGGTAATGCTAAAAAATACTTTAAAATATTATAGAAGGAACATATGTGTAGTATGTTCTTTATTTCCCCATTTAACTTATGAATTTTGACTAAGGTGATTGGAGTATATAAATTTAAATTGCTCATTGTATTTATGACTGTTAGATATTTAAATCTACAGATTGACCTTAGGGTTAACTAAGGCAATTGAGAGTATTATATTTTTGAAATATCCTATAATAGAAATCTCTAGTGGAAATGTAGGAAATCAGCAAATATATCCCTGTAAAAAGGTAGAGATAAATTTGTTTATTTTTTTAAAATTACATTTATAATAAATGTAAAATGAAGGGAAAATGTAAGACAATACATTAAAGAGGATTCTTAAAATCTTCCAGTTCATCATAGTCCACTAAGAAAATGTTCCTTGTATATACTAGAACACATGCTTCGTGAGCTTTATAAAATAGAAATTGGAATGTTTTGAACTAGACTAGAGCTTACCCCTTAGGGCAGCGGTTCTCAATCTGTGGGTTGTGACCCCTTTGGGGGTCGAACGACCCTTTCACAGGGGTCGCCTAAGACCATCGGAAAACACATATACAATTACATATTGTTTTTGTGATTAATCACTATGCTTTAATTATGTTCAATTTGTACAATGAAATTGGGGGTCACCACAACATGAGGAACTGTATTAAAGGGTTGCAGCATTAGGAAGGTTGATAACCACTGCCTTAGGGTATAAATTACTTGGCTTCCAAATTTAGTATTATTTGACAAATACTAAAATAGAAATATTCCTCTTTTCATAGATATTCTTGGGTCCCATTTTGTGAAATTAATTTTTAATGTGAAAGTATACCCTTGACATATAGAGTTAGAAAAATTATTTGGTAAGAAGAAAAATTTGGCAATATTAAATTCTTAGAAATTACAAGAGCAAGGTCTGTTCTGTCTCCACTTTATTTGAACCATAGTAGTTTTAGTTTTATTTGCTTTCAGTACATTTTCTTTAAAGAAAGGGTTCTTGTTCCAGATAAGAGTAAGAATAAAATGCATGTATCAAATTTGCTTCCTACTCAATTAAAATTACAGTAGAGTGTTTTTTTTTAATGTAAAAAATGCCAAGTATAAGGCAAACAAGAGAGGTGAAAATTTCAACAAAATTTCTGTTAGGAGAAATTATATGAACAAATGATAGTTAACTAACCAGACTGGAAAAAAATAGAATCCCTACTGAACAGTGTGAAAAGCTGAGAACTAACCAGATTACTTATATCACAAAATCCTCAAAGGGACAGGAACCAGCTGAGCCATGTACATTCATAATTAGCAGTGCAGGATGGAAAATACTAGGAGGGCTTATTAAACAGAGTTTGAAAACAGTTGCTCCCTATGTTCTCCTTCCTCTTCTTTACACCTGGGAGCCTGTTCTGCACCAACTCAGCAAAATGGTCGGAAAGAATTCTCAAAAAAAGAAACAAAACAAAACAAAAACTCCAGACTAGAGGATGTCACGTCCAATGAAAGACTAAGTACTAAACTTAAAACAGGGTGATTAAGTGACCTTAGTTATTCTGAATACAGATTGCATTGATCTCAAGATCTCTTAATCTATGATTACCACAACATTGGCAGTCAGGGCCTTAATCTACAGGCGAGAAATTTAAAAGTATATATCAGGAGAATATAAAAGGCCCAAGAGAAAAAATCCAAAGATGAAGATATTTTGAAGGAATTCATCAACAAATAGCCCATCTAGATAAATCTATAATAAACCTCATATTAGATAGTCTCCCCCTACTCTGCTGTGTACATACAGGTTTCAAATCAGATTTTCATCCCCCTTTTTTATTCATTAACAGGATGCTAATAATTAATGAACATATGAAGAAAATCTCTAATATGAAAGATAAAAATATAAACAAGCAAACAAAAAATTGCAATTGGGAGGAAACTGAGGTCATTTAAGAAAGAAAGGAAAGTTATAAGATTATTATTAACTAGAGGCCGGTGCATGAAAATTCATGCACTGGAGGAGGGGCCCCTCAGCCTGGCCTGTGCCCTCTCACAGTCCAGGAGTCCTCAGGGGCAGGAGGTGACCTGGCAATCAGGGGAAGGTAATGCCCCATCACACCTCTGCTGCTGACACTGCCAGCAGCGCAAGCCTCAGCCGGCCCTCGTTACCTGTGCCTGGGCCAGCCCTGGTCAGCTTGGGAGGCTGAGGGGACTGGGGAACTCTAGAGGCAGGCACACGGTCTTGCTGCATGCCTACCACCCCAGTGGGGTGGAGGGGATTGGGCACCACCATCTTGTGGCTATGGGTGCCACCATCTTTGAGGGTGGGGCAGTCTATTAGCATATTCCCTCCTTATTGGCTGTGGGCGCCTCCAACTTTGCAATGGTGTGAGGGTCAATTAGCATATTCTCTCTTTATTAGATAGGATGACTTCAGGAATGTAAGAGAAGATATTGTAGCTATAAAACTAGATATCATAGAAATTTAAACAATCAACAGAAATGGAAAATTCAGTATAATATCTGAAAGATAAAAATTACATAAATGAGAAATAGGGAAACAAAGGTTAATAAATTTAGATTCAACAGTTCAGAACTTCCAATGTTAAGAGTAGCTTTTAGAGTAAGTAGAGAAAAGGAAATCATCAAAGAAATAGTTTAGAAAGTTTACTCCAAATTGAAGGACAACATTAGCCAAATTTAAAAACTCAGCTAGTACCCAGCACAATGGATGAAAGTAGATCAATGCTTAACATTGGGCTGTTTCAGGATGCTGGGAAAAAAATAGATCAAACAAATCTAAGAAAGAGAAAAACAACACAAAAATAACTTTCATAAAAATAATCAGGGATCTGAATTACTTTAGGTTTATCCACAGAAGGCTGGAAGTATGAGAGCAAATCTTTAAAATTATCAAAGAAAATGATTTTCAACCTAGCATTCTATACCCAGAAAAACTAATAATTTTTTATGACAGCAGAATAAAGTGTTGTTAAACTGAAGAAATACATATAAATCATTAGTGTTTAGTACATAAATTCATTCAATTATAAAAAAAACTTATTTTTAAAATATGATGTTCAAAATATTTGAGATATTATAACTAATAAACTATACTTATGAATTTTTTATATTTGTAAAATAGAATATATCCCTTTAGTAATTAGTAATTTAGTAATATATTCCCATACTGGTCATAGTAATTTAGTTGTAAATATGTGAATATCTCTCCTAGATATTCTCATAGCTGTTAGGGTCACTTAGCTGGTTAGGGTTTTCTAGTTTGGGTATATGTGAATATATCTCTCTAGTGTTCCATTCTAATTAGAGTTATTTGTGGGATATGATTACCCACTGATTACCTGGAGTCATCAGGTTATATTGTTGACTAGAACAATTGTTCTCTCCTTTCTTTCTTATAATTTGAGTGTTACACTACAGAGTAATGTTTACTCCGATATACTATCTTCCTAGAGAGAGGAGACTTTTTTTTCATTGATTGAAATTATTTTGAAAGTAATCTAGATTTTATTAAGAATAGTATCTCATGTATGTATAATCACTAGTGAGTAGGTCAATATCTGTTTTGGCAATAATATAGAAACCTTTTAGGAAATGGATAAAATTAAATACTATACATTGTTTATATATTTAAAATTATCTTTATAGTTAAAATATAGCAGGTTTATTAAACTTTTCAATTTTTTAAATTTAATACTTCAAATGATTGCCAAATTTTACCAAAAATCTAATTATTTCCTACTTAAAAATAATTGTCATTTCCTGACATTGAAATTGTTCAATATAATAAATAATTAAAACTAAAAAAGTGCTTTAAAACCTGATTAGTATCTGATTGATAAAAAGCTTAATATTCTCCAAAATCTGAACTTTTATGAAATTTTATTTTATGTTATTTACCACTAAAAATACAATGCTGAGATTTTTAACAGTGAATTGTGTAACTCTCTAAAACTAAATTTTGGGAAAAATTATTATCGAAATATAAATTTTAATTTAAAATGCCCCTAACACTAGAAATTTTGAAAACGCTTAGACATTTCATTTCTAATTTATTTAGATATTAGCAATTTGGTTTGCAACTTTTTTTGAGTTTAAAAAATACATCACAGAATTTTCTTTTGGTCAGGTGCTCTAGTTATAGTGGATATTTTAGTAAACCATATGTTATAACTTGTGATTTAAATATAAGAGGTTTGTTAAGATGATAACATCTAGACCACACACACATTATTACTAATTGTCGAAATCGAGCCTATCATGTCCTCTCCCTTTGCTGAACTATATTGATTTATCCATGCACAAGGAGGTCTTAAATTGGACATCAGTACAACTTCTAATATAATATCAGTAATCATTATACAGCCCCACCTAACCTATAAACATAGTCACTAACCATTCATAAAAGAGGTAAGGTGAATTACTGTTGCCTCTAGAACTTCTATTTTTCTCATTTAAATACTATCCTAAGCCTAACAATTACATCCTAAATCTCATCATCCAACCTTTACTCTTCTTCCCTCCAGGTAGTTGGGATGCGGCCATCCTTGAAGACCTAGAAAGATTCAGGAAGTATACTTCTCTCAATGCAATGAAGATATTGTGCATTCATTTATATGTACAAAAGAAAAATGAAAGTCAAAGCTGAACGTAAAATGGACATAATTTTAATGATTTTTTTTAAATTTTGTGCATTGGATTCAAACAGCAAACTGTGTGCACTCAACTGTTATCACAATGTTGTCAAGAAGTCTGTGTCTTTTACCATTTTACACACAATTGTTCATTACAGTATGTTATCAGCCTCATGGAAACCAGGGGTGTGGCATGGTAAGCAGTGGTGGTAGTGCACCTAACTTTTATATTATCTAACTTGAAAATATTTCTCTTCTATGATTCCTTTTTTTTCTTGATAAAAATAGTTTTCACCAAACGTTGGTGGTGCACACGCACTACCATTCATGCTTGACATCACACCCCTGACAGGAACACGTGTTCTTATTTTGTTGATAAAAAGTATTACAAAAATTTCCATACAAAAACTATTTTCATAGAAATCTTGCATTTCCACAAATAAACCTGAACATTTTTTGGAAAAAAAACTGCTCAAGAATTTTGTTCATTTAACACTGTGACTGTATTGATAAATGCAGTCCACTTCAAAGTTCTCTGCACATACGTTTCTACAGATGACCAGTCCCCTTTTTCCTTTCACCGAGGTCTGCCCAGGCTCCATCAGTTCATTTATAGCAGAAACTAGGGTTTGGATGAAATATCTGAATGTTAAAATGGAAGCTTCATCTTCCACATAACTATCAATACCCAGCCCTCTTTTATAACGTAAGACAAAGATTGCAAAATATTATTCTTTTCAATTCAGAATCTCTGAACCAACTGTTGCTTTTTATTCTTGGTGTGAAGTTGGGTGGGGTGGGGATAGGTAGATAGATAGGGATCCGGTAGAGTTACATGTTAAATCACCTGCAGGTGACTTTAAGGAAAAACATTATTGCCTTGGTAATTGACATTTCTATCTCAATCAGTGACACAGACTGTTAAAAAAGAAAGAAAAACACTGATGAAGATATGTTTTATATTCCATTTGCCATGAAATTCAGATTTGTTTTGTGTTACATTTTTTCACACATCCTATAAACACATATTGTCTATTCAGATGATCATTGTACTGAGTTGTTGGGGGCTAATAACATCACCACCTCTATTATCTGAATGTTCAGAAGACCATCCTGTTTCTTGTAATGCTACAGGTTGTTGTTGTGGTTTTTTTATCCGATTCCAAGTATATTTATTCTTACTGACAGTTTTACTGGTTACCTTTGGGGCATTGACATTCCATCTCCTGGCAACAGTTGGGCTTCAAAAAGAACCTGTAATTTCCTACTGGACTGCATTTGGAACCAGTCACAAAATGCGCGTGTAACATTCACTCAGAAGAAGGGAGGAACCCATGATAAACAGTATAACCCCGTGTAACTTGGTTGGTCCATGATGCTTGTAAATCAAGTCTGATCATTGCAACTGCTTAGATCACAGAGTCTCTAGTTCATAGACACAGCGGCATGAGGTAACTCATTTTTATTTTGCACAGGTTGCATATTTCCACAGGAAACATTCTCGCTAAATTGTTTGGAAAAAAGACGACAGTTTGTGCTTGGGTGTTTGGCCTCCCAGCTTTATGCCATGGTTTCTTTACCTGGCAACCTTCTGTCGTTAAATGTGTGCATGTTGATGACTTCTTCTGTTTTCACAATAACGGGGGCCTGTGGCTTGTGTTTTAACCGTCGCTGGCACTTCAGGGACATCCTCAGCTCTTCGACCATGGCGCTACAGAAGGACCTCTACAGAGCAACACAGAAAATGAAATATTACCAAACCGATAAACTCACTGTCCAGAGACACACTAAGATAATTCTCAACAGACTTTCAACATAACCAGCCTTGAAGGTTTGAAATAGTTCAATATAAAGGTTAGAACAATTGTCACACTTTTAATAGACAACACAGATAATTAATAATATTTTCTAAAAGTGGACTAGTTTAAAGAAAATCTCCACCTGATAGTGAAAGGAACTACCAACTGGAATGCATATAAAGCAGATGTAAAGCTTTATAGATGTAAAATTAATTAGGATCAAAATATATCTATATATCTATATCTATAGACATAGATATAGATATATATATATATATCCACCTTAAAATTTAAATATAAATACATATACACAAATAACCAGAAATCCATTCTTGATATTTAAAAATAGAAGAAATGTACTACTTTTTAGATCACAACATGAGATAATGAAAATTTTCTTTAAACAGATTTTTCATTGTGCATCTCAAAACAGAACAAAAATATAACACTGACAAAGACATAAAAATATGGAAAATAACTTCTGGTGTTTATTATACATTTTTGGGATTAGGCCTATAAAACTATTGATGATGATTACAAACAAATATATGAAATAACAAATTGTAGCACATTAAAAATCCATGAAAATATATTAACTTTTTTTTTGTCATCATCAGCTTGATAACTGAGAGTCGATAAATAATTTATCCCATGCAGAAAAAAGTGACCCTATAAATAGTTTTAAATTCTCATCCCATTAGCAATAGATTTGCTATAAAAATAGTATATATGGGGCTCATTATTACAAGCTCCTCAAAATTCCTATTACAAACTCATATCTGTGCAACAAAATTTTATTAGTCTCCCTCCCCATCTAATTGAGATACACATGTTAGTTACATATAAATAAGATTCATAAAGCAGTTATATATTGTAGCTGAAATTCAGATGGGATGAGACTGAGCTTCTTTCTGTGTGAAAACTAAAAATGTGGAAAACAATAAAAAATGTGAACAAGTATGAAAAATTAACACAATTCCAGAAAGTGATATGAAAACATAACAAAACAAGCCTGATCAAATATGCATATGATGACTTGTTTGTTTGTTTGTTTTTTACTTGTTTTGTTTCTTTGCCGTTTATCAACTTAGGCTAATTCCAAAAGAATAGAGAATAAAAATATTTAATACTACATATGTTTCTTAGGTTTAAAATATTTTGCACACATAATCTTTTGTGACAAACTAACGTTTTAATTAGAGTAGGCCTCTATCTAGCAGAGAAAATTGATTCAGAGAGAGGAAAGTCACTTTCTGCCGCTTACAATGGAAACTCTAGCAAGGTATCCTGATAACCAATTTTGTAACTTTTGATTCTGGTACCTTCTTGTCCATTCCTGTCTATATCCTCACTTTTCTTTTATGGGTTCCTGATTAGCTTCCTTAGTAGTCTTCCCAGCTCTTTAGCCGATTCCTTCCCCAAAGGCTCACAATTACTAGAATAATCTATTTTTCAAACATCAGTTATTAATAGCATCTTCTCATCCAAGGAACAGGTAGAATCCAAAGTTCCTATTTTTAGCATCATGAAGTCTGTGATTCAGCTTTCCTTCTTTCTGCTCCCTCCCCCATTTCTTTTTTCTCTACACACAACCTCTCTGCTTGGACTTGCAAAGTTTTTCTCCTTTCCTCTTCTTTGCTCTGGTACCTTGCCATGTTCTTTTATCCTTCACATCAATCCGATTTTATCCCTTACTCAAATTTTCACTTATCAGGGAATCATTTTCCAATTGACCAGGCTCATTATTTTCACTCATTTTAGTTTTGTCCCTTTACTATTTTTAACTCATTATAATGTTTTCCCATCTGGCCTCTAAGTCTTCTCTGTATCCCTCTCAGTGAATGGTAAAGAGAAGAGAGATCAAGTTCTTATGGTACTGATTGTACACACATATTCTTTAAATGTTGACTGAATTAAGAATAGCTACATATGATCCTAATACTTTCTTATTTAAATAATGTTTCTAATTAAATTGCTTAAAAAAACATTTTTAGAAGCTTAGTGAAATGTAATGTATATAAGCTATTTAATCAGGTAAAATTTTGGTATTTGTTTAATAACATTAAATTAGTAAAAGTATTAATTTATTAGTACTCACAATGGATGATGTTGCTAAACATGAATTCCCCACTAACTAATAGAGTTACTGCCATGCTCTTTTATCAAGTTAAATTATGCACTTCTGAAATCCATAAATTATATTTCTATTAAAAAGATTTAGGGCATCTGACAGCCATTATATGGACAGAGTGTTTCTTGTTGCTTTATACCTACGATTAGATGTACTTATTAAGAACATGGTGACAATGATGATGAAGATAGTGATGATGACAACACTGTAGAAATGGAAAAATCTGACTCCAAAAGGGGAAGGAATACAAAGTCTTGAGGTAACTTAATCTTGGTTCTCTGTTGAAACATTTAACAGAAGAATTGATTAGATAATATAACAAGGTCAGAACTTAATGCCAATGACACTTAAAAATACTATAGGATGTGAATAACTTTGAATTGTTTAAAATAAGGCTTCATTTGAAAGTAATAAATGTCCCGAATGTTACATAATTGATAACACCCTCTTCTTGGCAAACTTGGCTTTTAGGCAGTTTGATTACATTAGTTTCAAAAATATAGAGAGTAGATATATTAATTAATTTTTGTCCATACAAAGAGAGTGATCTCAACAATTTATTTTCTTAGAAAAAAAACCTTATAAATGTAAACACTCATTCAACCATGGAATTTCACATATTTTTCTAGTAAGTTAAGAAATAAAATGTATTAGCACCCTATATGTAATGTCAGGCCACAAATAAAGACATAAAGTTATTTAAAATAAATTTTATGTAATATAATATTTATGATGTTAAATAATATAAAATGTAGGTAAAAAGCCTGGCCCAAAGTTAGAACCTTTTATCTTTTATAATTTAAAAGATAAAAGAAAATTTCATCATTTATCATTTAAAATGACCTTAAGTAATTTATAGTTACAAATTTAGAAACTCTGAAAATTGTAAATTTGTAACTTGACCATGACCATTTTTAGGCTTTACCTATTTACAAAGGCATCAGAAAGTAAAAATGTTAATCAATCAGTCAATAGACTTGATTATATGTTATTTTACCAGTTTTATGAATTTTTCTGTTAATCAGCTGAATTTTGCCAGCACTTTTTAAAATGTATTAATGTAACTCTATGTAAAAATAGTTTTATCTTAGGTTACTAATAAAGTCACGTGATACAATAGGTGTTCTTCTCACTGATAGACTATTTCTAATCCTTCACAAAAACCATAAAAACCTTTACATTTAAGCAAGAGTTTGGAATCAATATAGTGAATTAAATAGTATCATAAAGTCCTGTTTACTTGTGGCACTAGGGCAAACACATATTTTCTTTTTTTAAAGCTTTAGAATACAAATTCCATTATCTTGATTTATATAAAAATCTAAAGTTGAGATTGTAGAGATGATTGTGACATATATATATTTCCTTGTGCTGTATGTTCAAAAAAATTACTATTTCTGATTTTTAGAGTTCTAATGTCATTTAATAGAGACAAACTGTCTTTTCTACTTCATATAATAATTGGAACTTTTAAATGTATTTTTATTAAACTATGAAATAGTTTTTAAAAAACCCAAGAGCACTTGGGCTATAGTAAACAAGAAGAAAGAAGGAGAAAAGGAGAAAAAACAGAAGCAGAGGAAGCAGGAGAAAGGGAAGAAGAAAGCATAAGGGGGGTGGAGAGGATGAGAAAGAAAACTATTTTGCTTTTCAAATCACTTCTTAGGGATGGAAACACACAAATTGTGTCATTAAATAAGTAACATTCTTAGGGTGAAAACAACAACAAAAATGTTTCTCCACATTAATATAACAGACTACAAAAAGAAAAAAGAAAGGCACAAGGATACTAACCATTATTAAAAACCTCTTTTAGTAAGTTTCAAAATTTACTAAACAGTGTCTGGATGGTAGGGTGGCACTAACCAAATAGAAGATTCCTGAAAATGAAAATTTACATCTTTGAGCTGTTAGCAGGTAATCGCAATTAAATTAGTAAAAGTCATTTTAAAATTCTCTGTAATTAATGAGGCAACCTGTATTTACACATCTCTCATTCTTAAAACAACGAAGGTCTGGAAACCTTAAAAGTTTTGATTTGACTATATTTGCATTTCTTCTTTTGACAGCTGTCTAGTTTTATTTTGGGTATAATAAGAGAACAAATACCCTGCAGATAACTGTTCTAAATAATGTCATTATTGGTGTTCTAGAATAATTTATTCGTAATAACTTAACTATATAATTTATAGATATGCTTAAATGGTAACAGATGTGACAGCATTTAGAGAAGCACATCATTGTTGTTTTTTTAAAAAAATATATTTTATTGATTTTTTACAGAGAGGAAGGGAGAGGGATAGAGAGCCAGAAACATCAATGAGAGAGAAATATTGATCAGCTGCCTCCTGCACGCCCCCCACTGGGGATGTGCCTGCAACCAAGGCACATGCTCTTGACCGGAATAGAACCCGGGACCCTTGAGTCCGCAGGCCGACTCTCTGTCCACTGAGCCAAACCGGTTCTGGCAGCACATCATTGTTTAAATATTAGAAATGTAATTGTAAATATGCCCCACATTGAACACTGACCTAAACTACATTTTTTAAGCTAAGGTCTTTATATTTAGGAATGTCTTTTTGAAGAACAGCCACTGATGGAAAGCAACCAGTTTGATTTTTTAAACTTAAACTCATCACTTTCATGTTGAATATATGTAGTCACTAATCACCCAAATTAGAAATAACCATAAAATATTATAAACTACTATCAAATCTATATTTATATTTTTAAGACAGAAACTCTATTTTATGTTTTACTATCGTATATTTTGATAGTTTGAAATTAACTACATGGTATTTTAATTTAGAAAAACATTACCCATTTTTGCATACAGTTCCTACTTAAAGCTCTATCAAGACATCTTCAAGCTGCTTCTTTTAGACTGTGCAGCTCAGTGTTTGAACATCAACCAGCATATATCAACCAAACTGGTTTTGTCTTTGTTGTTTGAATTATATGCTAATGACCGGTCAGCTTGGCTCAGTGGTTGAGCGTTGACCTATGAACCAGGAGGTCACTGTTCAATTCCAGGTCAGGGCATGTGCCAGGGTTGCCAGGTGATTCCCAGTGGGGGACACGCAGGAGGCAGCTGATCAATGATTATCTCTCATCTTTGATGTTTCTATCTCTCTCTCCCTCTCCCTTCTGCTCTGAAATCAATAAAATATATTAAAATACATATATATAAATTATATGTTACTGATTATAGATATCTAACCCATTTTTAGACACTTTTCCAATTAATTTCTGATGCTGTAGGCCATGTGCCCAAGAAGTCCATATCACATGTAGTAAAGACAACTCAAAATTCTGCATAAAATGATCTCACATTATATAATAACTAAACCCATGAAAATGAGATGAAAAGTATATATAATGTAATATGCAATATTTTATATAATATTGGTGTATTAAATGAATAAAATAAATGTAATTTAATGTGACTCTTGCTTTCGACTTATACTTTTTAATTGACAGTCTTTTAAGAATATCAAATAACTAATGCTATACATCAGAATAACGAATGGACCTAGGGCTGTATAAATGCAATAGTGAAGCAATGAGAGATGAAAAATGACTAGTTAAAGCATTCATGTCGAAAAATTATATATATATATAGCAACTTTGATCTCGATATTCAGTTTTATAGCAGCCATCTTTCTGAAAAACTTGTATTATATAGATAAGCTGTGCAGCAGTCAGACAAGACTTTACATGTAGGTTCCTTAATGATTCTGTTGCTTAATCACTAGAACTTTACAGGTAGAGAAACTAAAACTCAAGAAGTCAAGTTATCTATCTAAGGTTATGCACATAACTGATATCAAAGCTAAATGAGGAGCGCCGTTCTCTTGGCTTCCACTCTATGAATGCTTCATTATATTAGTCTGCCTCATTAACAGTGAACTGAATTTTAGCTGAGCCTTTTACCTGGAGTCTGTTCTTAATAACTTTAATGTTTTGAATGCTAAATAATAAGTCAGAGAAAAAATCATGGGGCAAAAAGAAATATGTGGTTTCCCACCCCCCATTAATAAAGTGCTAAAGCATCTATGCTTTTGCCTGGATTATTTTACAATGATAAACATAACTAAAGATTAAAATATTCTCAGAAACCTTGACTCTTACAGAAACAGTTACCAAATATCTTTATATGCTTTTTGCAAATATAATGAGACAGGGAAAAATGAAGCATCATTATACATTTGTACATGTCCCCTACTTAAGCTGGAAAAATCAATAAATAAGTTCAGACAAGTTTCAACACCACTTTAGTCAATACAGCTATGAAATGCATTTTAAGAAAAAGCAATGCTAATCATCACATTTTTGCTGGTAGTCATGACAAAATTTTTCAATAATATATATATATATATATATATATATATATATATGGCATCCAATTTAACTAATGCTTGTAGGAGAGCTCTCTTTTTGAAGGCCCAGCAAGCTAAATGTATCAGTTTTGTAAATAATAATAAATATAACAATATCTGTCAGACACTTGCAAAAAAACTCCACCTATATAAATTGTTTATCTTAATTATTAAAACATTTTATTTATGGTATATTTATAATCTATTTATTTATTTATTTTAAAAGACATATAGAGAAGTTAAGTAATTTTATCCAAGGTTACATAAAGTTAAGAAGTGATTCCAAGTCTTTTTCATTTTAAAATTCATCCTTAAGAATAAGAAAATGAAATAACTATGCTTATGACTAAAGCCCACAATCTGTTTATCTAAATCAAAATCAAACTCCACACATTTTATCAATGCAACTTTAGAAAGGAAAACTATTAAGAGAAATAGTTAAGTATTCATTCTTGATTTTGTGAGTATGATACAGTATAAATAGTGTTAGATGAGGCATCTTTGACCTTGGGAAATATTCTTCACCCCTGAGATACTTATCCTTATCTGAACAGTATGGATATTTACACAGTTGTCATGATCACTTCATACCCAAGAAAATATTATACTTTAAAAGTTCTAAAGTGGTTTATAAAAATAAGGAAGTAAAATTATTACCTGTCAAGCTTCAATTTTAATTTTAACACATCATTTATAGTCATTTGAAGAAATGTCTTAAATATCTTTTTGCCCGCATAAAGTAGTTTATAGAGTAAAACAAAGATTGGCATCTCATTTTAAAGTGTGATTTTATATTTACATGTAAAAACATTTTTAAAAGCCATCTACTTATCCCTCATATGGGTCATTAATGGAAACTGAGAGATGATCTGCTTGCAGAGAAAGGCAATAACATAAAAGAATACAAAATGGACTATTTATCCAAAGTTTATTTACATCTTTTAACATCTGAATAGCAACATGCTCTATAGATAAATTTTACACTATTGAAAATTTATTTGGCACTTTATAATTCTTTACAATGATTTATAGCAGTGTTTGTATTCCTATATCTTATTCAATAAATGACTTTTTTAAAAAAAACACATTGTTCCTGTTAGAACTAATATTTCAACTTTCTGAAAGCAATTTGTGTATAAGCATCAGTGAACAATCTGTTTTCATTCTTCTGGTTCCATGAAATATAAATTCAGCCAACTTTGAAAAATGTTTCCCTTGTGAATTAACTTTCACCCAGGAACCAGGTTTAAACTAAACCATTCTAATTTATCCTTAAAATTCCAAAATTGCGTTGTTTCATTCACTTGTTCTTCTATGCCTTTTACATTTGTTATTCAATTATAGACTGAAGAACATTCTATGTGCCCTCAAAAATGTTTTTGAACTTTCAGTGACTGGAAAAATACCATTATTTAGAGATACCTTGGATTTGTTTTACCAGTGTTCTATAATAAAAATAACTATATTGACTAAAATGGACTATATACTGATAAACATAAATTTTAGTAGTTCTTAAAATCCACATAAATCATTTTAGAAGAAAATTAGAATAAATATATGTGTCCAATACAGGACACATAAGTTACAAATTCAATATCTGAGCAATAATTCATATTTTTATTTCTCAGACATACTCACTATACTTTGTTTAAATGTAAGTAATAAAAAAATGAATATTTTTGTTAAATTTTAGTTCATGTCAAGAAACTCAGAGATTTGTGTTTAATGTGTTCAACGGAAACTATTTGCATAGGCGAATCTATTTTCAGTTACATGGGAAAATATTTCTGTATACAAATCAGACAAAAACAAAAAGTTAAAATGTATGTTATATTACTGTTATTGCTGAAAATCAAAAGAAGGCAGAATTATGTATACCTTTTTTAAAAGGACACATTCAAATATTTAAGAAAGTAATTTTAAGCAAATTAATAAACCATGGTATGTCATAAAATATTTTTATAAAAATTCAAATTATAACAATTACTTCTAATTCATGCTTACAAAGCCAGTATATTTTCATAAATAATACCAGAGAAAACATAGGTTTGCATATTTGGCCGCTTTCATCAGTTAGAAGGGAGAAGCAGGACCTGCAAACAAATGCAACTTGAAATGGACTGATAACTGCTTCAGATGTACATCAGGTTCTTGGATGGCTTACTGAATGAACCTTAACTAGTAATGTTTTTAAAATCAGCAAAAAAGTAAGGAAAAAAGACAATCAATAAAAAATGCACATGTCAGACACTTCAGAAAAGGAAGACTTTTTGAGTATCTTTCCAAATGGTCAATTGACACTTTAGAAAAATTAGAAAAATAAATATGTATTTATTGAAAAAGTTTGAATAAATAAAAATCAAGTTATCACTGTGGCATTAATATCTGCATCAAAATAAAAACCCTTAATTACTATAAAAATTGGAAGACACCATCTTGTGGTTATCTGAAAGGAATGCAATTTAGAGTTTTTGAAATTTTTAAGGACTATCTCTTTCAGCATACAATTTCTATATTCAGTTTTAACCTGTCCTCATTTTAAAACGATGTATTCATATACTATTCTTAATGATCACACAACTTAAAATATAAAAAGTTATGGTCATCAACTTCCATAATGTTCATATTCAACTAGACTCTGTGTATATTATATCTGCCAACTTACTTAGATCAAAACATTTTATTTGTTCTTTTAAAAAGTACTAGAATATTATAGACTGAAGAAAAAAGAAAGAAAAGGGAGAATGAGAAGAGAAAATAGATAGCAAAACACTTTGGAGCTAAATGGTGAATCCTTTCTTACTTTAAATATGCAAAGCATAATTCATTGCATGCTTGGCTCTCAATAAATATTTATTAGAGCAAAGTAATAATTCCACAAATGTTTACCATATTTTTTAATTTAAAAAGTTAGGTTTTAGGCACAGTTGTAAGTGTAAATAAAATGTGAATTTCTATATGCCATCAGCATAACTTATAATAAAATATAGGAATATTTTTTGACTAACTGATAAATTAAGTAAGATATTAAACTCTATAGCCCAAATGAATAATTTTTTTCAAGAAAGATGAAGAAAATTGAGTCCAAGAACCTAATTTATCACAATAAAAATATGGGTCACTCTAATAAGCCCATAATTATTTATTTGCTAAGCTTAATTCTTTTGAATTATATAAAAACAGTTCATTTTTTTAAAATATGTCATTGGATTCAGCTTGATTATTAATTCAAGTCAATAGAAAGAAAGATTAGTTAGATGATAGATGGATAGATAGATAGATAGATAGATAGACAGATAAATAGACAGACGGATAGACAGACAGATAGATATAGATTTTATGCTGACAGGCACTACTTGATACCTTGGAGTACAAACCAAAAAATTAGGTCATTGTCTTACAGGAACTAAGAGTCCATTTGGGAGAGAGGCACTCACATACAGAAACCAACAAATATGACATGCAATAAAATAACATGCTAAGGGAAAATGGAGTTATGCATAGGCCTCACAGAGATAAGGTGTCTAGGCTTATTGATGGATGTGGTTTGAAATGTCAGAAATACCTTCCCAACTTTTTTCAAAGGGGAGAATATGTTTTTGGAATGATGATAGTACCTGAAATCAGCTAGGTATAAAAATACATTGGATTTGCTCAAGTCAAATGGAAGAGGTTTTGAAAAACTAGATGACTTTGGAAAATGGAAAGTATGTTAGTGCAGCTAGAAAAGAAAATGCCAACTGGGGGGAAGCAAAAGGTAAAACTACAATGTTGGACAGAGACAGATCCTGAAGTGTCTGCTAAGCTAGGGGGTTTGACTTTCAATATGGAAGCCATGAGGAGACAATGTGTGAAAGCATTGGGGAATATGATACATAATGCTTATGTATTATCAAAACAGTTGTTTCTTTTGTTTTATTTCTTTTCAATGTAATGCTTTATCTGGTTCAGTAAAAAAAAGTACATTCCTTTTACTAATTTTTAATAAGGCCATACAAGTGCATAGAAATTCACGAAAACTGGTTGATATGTTAAAATTCAACCAAATTCATTATTTCTAACTAGAGGCCCAGCGCACAAATTTGTGCACCAATGTGGTGGTCCCTTGGCCTGGCCTGTGGGATTGGGCCAAAACCAGCTCTCACACATCCCCTGAGGGGTCCTGGATTGCAAAAAGGCACAGGCCAGGCTGAGGGACCCCCCCACTGGTGCACGATTGGGGCTGGGGTGGGATGTGGGAGATTGGCCAGCTGGTGAGGGGTTATGGGAGGGCTCCAGGGTATGCTCGGCCAGTCTCACTCAGTCCCAATTGGCCGGACCTCAGCAGCAAGCTAACCTACTGGTCGGAGCGTCTGCCCCCTGTTGGTCAGTGCATGTCATAGTGAGCAGTTGAGGGTCCTTAGCATATCATTAGCATATTATGCTTTGATTGGTTGGATGGCTGACTGGACACTGAGCATACTAGGCTTTTATTATATAGGATAATAATGAAAAAGGTATTTTACAGAATTAAATCTCTACACCCTATGTTTTCTGTTTTTAAGCAGACTATGCATAAAATAATTGTGCATAATGACATGATTTAGGTAAATCATAAGTATAGGACACGAGACAAAGACAATAGAACACCACATATTATCAAGAGATTAATTCCTTTGTTTTATTTTAATACTGAGCTATTAGAGAAAGAAAATCATGATGTATGGATAATTTAAGGTTCCAACTAGAAAATCCAAATTTCTTCTATTATTTTGGACTTACTTTAAGCATTAACTAATCAAATATCATATCTATTGACAAATTATGATATAAATCAAAATTGATGAGTTAACCTATTTGTCTTTGATTAGTTTTTGAATTTGACTTGACACCGCAAAAAATATCATAAAATACAATGTGTAGTTAGATCTTATTGTCAGTCACACTAGAGCAACAAATATTTAATTTAGCCAAGTCAGCACATAGCCATCCTAAATTCTGTGAAAAAATAAGTTGTGCTATTTTTAATTTTTTAAAAAATTTGAACTGGTTACCCATCAAAATACTCATTTATAAAAAACATTGTTTCTAAGAATTAAGTACTATAGTCAAGTGAAAATGTAGAAATGCTGTATCAAAATTTTTTTATTTTAGAAAGGATAAGTAACTGCAACATAAATTATTAAAGGCAAAGCAAAGTAAGAAAATGTTTTTCTTTTTCAAAAATAGGTTTAAGGATGTAAGTGCTTCAAAGAATATTAGGAGAATATATTTGCCTTTATTCACGTATGATGTTTTTAAATATCATGTTTCTACTCCTCATATTTATTTAAAAAGTTCATACACTTTGCAAATATTAAATAAAATATAGTCTCACTCTGATGCAGGGTTAACTAGTTAAGCCCCCAAAATGTTTTTTTTTATTAAAAATAAGAGATATTTAGATACAAAAAGTATAAAATAAAGTGCAGAAAATTTTAAAATGTTAAAGCATTGTTACATGTCCAGAACTATACATTTACATATAAAAATTGTCTTGTACCATCTAAAAGAGAGATTTTTTTAAAAAAAAAATAAACATTCTTCCTTGTATTTATAGAACTAAAGAAATTATAGCACTGGAAGTACATAATCTGAATGATGTTTGCAAACTATTCAAGATTAGCATATAAAGATATTTTTACATTAAAAAAACCAAATGTATTAAAATGCCAAGAAAAGGTGCAATAATCTCAATATTTTTTAGGTGTATATATATTCTTAAAAAGACACTGCAAGGAAATAAAGGGCTCATTAAGAATAACATTAAATGCCAAAAAAGTCCCACAATATTTTTACACAGTCATTAATTTTAAAAAGTTAATTGTAATTTCCACATGCGAATTAAGAGTTTTTTCAATTAAAAATTTGCAGGACTAAAAATATTCAAATAAATATTTCATTTACTCTCTGTCTTGAAACTGTATAATCAGCAATGCATCTTACAACACGTTTTATTTGAAGAGAAGTATTTTTCCTTCATCATTATAGTTTCTGATTTTTGCCTCTATCCTTAATTATATTCATCCACTAATCTAACTGCAATGAACTTCAAGCAGCTCTTTTTTTCAGGCTTCAGTAGAGAACTAGTCACTTGCCCCGAAGCTGGCTCAATTAAACAAACTGCATTTAAATTAAAAATCACGAAGGTGATCATGCATTCTCTCTGGGAACCTTTGTAATAAATGAATGGCAGAAGACAATTCAGTGTTACACTTCTAAGCACTACCCTTGGTTGGAAAGATCAAAAATAGTTTCTTTTATTATAACGATCATCGTTTTAAATTGTAAAAAGGTGACATTTACCTTTTCCAATTGAGCGTTTTTTTTGGATTTGTATAAAAACTCTCCCACGGCCACAAAAACCGAGAGCACCAAGCCAGCGGCCAGCACAATGAAGATGCCACCAATGTTCTGCACCCCCAGGGCACTGGCCTCTTTGCTCTCCTCCTCCGGACAGCCATTGCCCCTCCACCACTTCTCCTTCATCATGTGCAGCTTGCCTTCCTCTTGCAGCTGAAGAATTGCAATGGTGATCTTGTCTCTATAGGGAGAACCTGAAAAAGAGAGGGCTTGTTAACCATTTCAAGGAGGCCAGCATTTCGTAATTAAAGGCTAACATGATGAGAGGAGGAGAGAGCTTTTTCCAAATGCTCCAAAGTGTGCCAGTGCTTATTTCCAGTAGAGAAAAACAACTGAAAAACCACAGAGACTAGAAGTTTAATAAGATAAATATGGCCTGTGGCCTTTCTGATTTTAAAGGGAAAAATGAATTTTGTTTTATGTAAGAAAATATCTCCTTATAAAAGGCAGACTCTATTCAGAGCACTGGAAAAGAAATAAAACAGTAAGTAGTCATTTACAACAGGAAATGGAAAGTACAAAGATATTTGGTTAATGTTTAAAAATAATTTCACACTGAAAACAGAGTATTGATAAAATGGTAACCTCTATTTTTAGAGAAGTTATGGAAAAAATAATATTTCTCTTTAGTGAGTGAAATAATTTAAGGCAATTATGAATAAGGTATACTCAGGGGTAGCTAATACTTTGCAGATAATTTATTTTCTTATTTGACATAAATAACAAAAATAACAGGTTTCTACAGATTTGGATCATTCAAATATCATGGAAATCAATGCATTGTCAGAATTTTAAGGTTATTTGTTCACTTATCGTTTTATGCTTTGGGAGGAAATGTTCATTTCAGTGGAGGCAATATAAGTTTAGCATTTATGCTGATGGGGATAGATATTTACCTGTATTAGCTATTATGTGATACGTAATAACTTTTCTAATTGGTTGCCCAGAATCATAGAATAATATTGAAATATATATATATTGATTTTTGATTTTTACAGAGAAGAAGGGAGAGGGATAATTAGAAACATCGATGACAAAGAAACATTGATCAGCTGCCTTCTGAACGCCCCCTACTGGGGATCGAGCCTGCAACCAAGGTACAACATGCCCTTGACCGAAATTGAACCTGGGACCCTTCAGTTCCCAGGCCAACCATCTATACACGAGCCAAACCAGCTAGGGCTACATACATCTTTTAATATCTTTCCCAAGGGATTGGTCTTAGTGCTTTCTCCCTCCCACCCCCACCCCAGCAATAGCCTATTTCTAAAGTTTAATCTGTTTTCCTAAAACAGTACAGACATACTCCATTTTTCTCTACAAATTCATTTATGAGTGTTTTTCTGCCTACAGAAAAATACTAATATCAATTTGCAGTCAATGTTGCTGTGATTTTGATTTGATTTAAATATACCTACAACTATACCTAAAGCTTTATTTCTGCTAAGAACAATCACAAACCAGGTCAGGAAACTTTTCTGCCTTATAAGGAATACCACTATGTACATTGTTTTTGTTTTTACTTGATTAATGTAATAGACTAATTCAGCATTATTCATTTAGCAAGAATAGGCAAAGGTAAAAGTAGAAAGACAAGGAGAATCATAGGAAGTAGGTAGCCTGTTAAAAAAATTGAAGTAAAAATCTACCAAATCCAGCCTGACAGGTATAAAGAAATAGCTATTAATAAAAACATAATTCTTAACCTATTCAGAAGAAATGTTTAAGTACATGGTTTCTATATAACACTTTTCACAGCTTTCCTAAAAAAGGTGCATTATTCTTTCCTATGATTAGAACTCAAATATTTCAGTTATAGCAGGGGAAGTCCTGCTTCTCTCTCTGTGCTCTTTCCTGTGCTCTCTTTCAAACACTACTCTGATGGGAATGCTCAGTTTAAATTCTACCCCTCAGTCACTTCAAATATCAAGGGATTGCTACCCCAGCCTGTAGTATTTTCTATGTTGATCACTCACTGGGCACTCAGCTTAGGTCACCTAGTATTATTACTATCTACCTTTCAAAATGTGACTATTTTCCTAAGGAGATTACAACTCTTTGGAATAGAGAATCTATCTATCTATCTATCTATCTATCTATCTATCTATCTACCATCTATCTGACATCTGTATAATCTATCTTAATTCTCAATCTTTTCTCACATCATAGGCTCTCAACAAATGTTTCCTATGATAAGAAGTACAATATGATTGAGGGACTACTAACATAAGAGTGACAACCTGGAGCTATTGGTCTCTCTCACATGTATTTAAAAACCATGAATTACAGCCATCTTGTTTAGATATCTAGTTTTCATTAATTCACTAATTCTAGTCTAGCACCAGCTTTAAGATCACATTACACTAAATTATCATACTTATTAACCATGTATATTTCTTGAAAAGTAAATATCTGACTGAGGGGGGAAATCCATTCTAAGCAGAATTGTAGTTTATCAAATATATCTTTCAATTTGCAATATAGCATCTCAAACAAGTTTTGTGCTGATGGTATTAGCAAAAAGGGCCACACATGGTGAGTGTAAAATGTGGCTTCTTTTCTGGAAGTACAATTATAAAGCAACATTTTGGTGGATAATGATTTGAAAAGTAAACTTTCAAATATGAAAAATTATTGATCCAGCTAAGTAATGTTTTAAGCCAGCATATTTCTAATCCTGAGAGATACTGGAAGAATATTGTTTTATTACCAACTCACCATATACACTGAACTGCACTGGGATGTTTATTCTAATGTCTTCAAATACAATATTCCTCACTGAATTCTCAAAATAAGGCACAGATAAACAAAAGCAACCAATTTTTTAAGAATGGTGGGTAAATTTTGCTCTTTCTAGCTGACCTTCTTATTTCCAGTACTTATTGAATGTATAAACATTTCCCATTCCTGGTAAACCTTGCCACACCTATTTCCCAGTGTAAATGTAAAAATGGGGAAATGGCATTTCATTTTAATCAAAGCTACAATGTTAATATACCTCATTTTGAGGTTTTTATCAGGATGGCATATATAAGGCATACAATCAATAACAGTAAAGTATTGTCATGTTTTGTGATTCTGTTGTTTAGTTTAAGTGACTATTTTTATTTTTTTATTCATCTTTATTGTTGAAAGTATTACAGATGTCACCTTTTTTCCCCATTGACCCCTCCACCTGGCACCTGCCGCCGCCCCCCCCCCCTCCAGGCCTTAAAAAGAAACAAGAATTCAACAATGAATTATTAATTCTTTGGTATATTATTTGTTGTTCTTTGGTACATTATTGGATGTTCTTTGAAAGGCATTTCTATATAGATCAGTGGTTCTCAACCTGGGGGTCGCGACCCCTTTGGCGGTTGAATGACCCTTTCACTGGGGTCGCCTAAGACCATCCTGCATATCAGATATTTACATTACAATACATAACAGTAGCAACATTACAATTATGAAGTAGCAACGAAAATAATTTTACGGTTGGGTCACAACATGAGGAGCTGTATTTAAAGGGCCAGAAGGTTGAGAACCACTGATATAGATACTAGTTGGAGTCAAACATGGACTGAAATCTCATGTAGTTGAAAAATATCAAGGACATATTGAGATCAAAGACAAAAGCATCTTTCATCATCCTTGTGACATGAACAGCCATGCACTTAGCTCTAATGAAGTGAACAGCCATTAGTTAGACAGATAGAGCTTATGTGTTTCACCCAAGTCACAACTCAGCCTCAGTCCAGATGCTGGCTAGCACAGAACTGAGGCAGCGCTAACTGGCAACTGAGAGAAGCTGGGGTTTCACATGGTAAGGCTGCCTCCAGGGGAGGTTTGCGTTTTTGCAAGTTTGACTAGAAAACTACCAAGAAAATTCTAAATATGCCCATCATAACATGTATCATACACCAAGCAGTCAATTCACAAATGCTAAGGGGGCAGACAGATCGCCATGACTGCATGAAGAAGGAGGTTAGGCAAAAATATCTGGAATATTGCAACAATCAATGTAGAAAGGTAACTTTCAGTTCCAGTTTTATTAAAACTCTGCAAGAGTTTTAATTGTCAGGTATTTTAATGTTTTTGTGAGATCACATGAAATATATTGTCTAAAATTCTCTCATTAAATGTTGATGGGTAAATCATTTTAAAAAAATCATCATACAGGATAAACCAAACACCCCTCATAGCTAAATCTAGCCCTTCAATTTTTCACTATGCAGTCTCTTAATTTTGGTTCTTTTATAGTCTCAATTGCAATGAGACTTTCTTTGGTTATTTAAACATATGATTTATACTGACAGTAGGAACTATTATGGTTTTAAAATGGCCTTTTTACGAGTTGGCAAAAGATCCCATTTACCAGATAAAAAAAGGTTCTAGCTTACAAAAAAAGGGAGGGAGGGGAGAATGGAAGGAGAGACAGAGGGGAGGAGAGAAAGGGGGGGAGAGGGGGGGAGAGAGAGAGAGAGAGAGACAAACATATGATTACTACATAGTGAAGCCCCTTGACATGTCAGATGCATATAACCTGAGGCTCAAAATGAGAACTCAAAGGGGGCATAGAGGCAGTTAGTTTAAGTGATAAACAGTAACAGTATATATGCAAGCATCAAAACTACAAATGCACCAATTTGCAATTCCCTCAGTAATTACTATCTCTGAATGTCCTTAATGTTATATTTTGATAAAATATTTTACATAAAATTTTAATTTTTTAGAATCCCTCAAAAGATAGATTAAAAGCTCCTTAGAAAAATAAACTGTGATTATTTTACACAATTAATACAAATCTCACCAAATATTTCAGAGCCTTCTTTTCCCCCTCCCTTCCATGTCTCCTCTCCTATCCCCCTCACTCTCCCTTCCCTTCATTTCTACCATTCTAAAGTTCTTACTTGTGGACTAGAAGGCCCATGTTATTATGCATTCTTTTTAAAAATATATATAGTTTTATTGATTTTAGAGAGGAAGGGAGAGGAGAGACAGAAACATCAATGATGAGAAAGAATCACTGATCAGCTGCCTCCTGTACACCCCCCCCCCTCCCCCATTGGGGATTCTGCCCGAAACCCGGGCATTTGCCCTTGACCAAAATCGAACTCGAGACCCTTCAGTCCACATGCCAATGCTCTATCCACTGAGCAAAACCAGCTAGGGCTATTATGCATTCTAGGTTCTAGGAGTAAGTCTACTAAACACAATACATTGATATGCTTATTTGATTATCTTTTTCATATCTTTTCAAACTAACAATTTTAAGTATATACCAACATTTTTGCCCTATTTCCATACATCTAGATAATACAGAAATTACAAAGTAAATGAGGTCAGCATTACATTTAATTCTTGGGAAGTCTTATTGATTGATTAAAAGCTTTTCTTTAAAGGTTGCACAGCAAGTGGTCTAGTACTTATCATGCTTTAGTGAATTATGCTAAAATCACATATACTGGCAATCTCCCATCCATCCTGTCAAAAATTTCTTTAAAATCAGGCTTCTGCATGCTTTAACCCATTGCAAAGATAAGAAACAAAATCATTCTTGCTTTCTATAAATATATTTTTTCTAAAACCCATTATACCAGTATTTCTAAAACTGGGTTTCCCCCACACTCTTCTCTTTGTGGGAAATGTATATCGGTATCTCATTTTTAAAGGATTCCCTGATCAGATAAGATTGAAGACTACTCTATATCAAATACATCTCTTGAAAATTCACATTATACACTACCAAAATAAAGACTTCCAAATCTCCATAAAGGAATAAAAGAAAAAATACTTGTTTAAAATGCTTAAATTTATTTTTAGGGGAATAATTGTTTCCTTCACGTATATTAAAGTTTCCATCAATTACTTGATTTTAACCTTGATTTGAAAAGCACTGCCTTTGATAACGATAATTAGTACAGTTACTACATCAGTTCTCTCGGGGGGGAAAAAAAACAGTTCCTTTTTAGATATTTCTGCTGGTCCCTGCCTAGACATCTTCCTCCGTGACTTTGAATTTAAACATTATTAAAGATCATTAAGTTAAAATTTTATATGTTCTTCATCCTCTATAGCTCCATATGCTTCATGAAACATTAGCTCATAAGAATTCACATCACACTGATTGCCTTAAAACAGGTCATCACACCTGGCTTTGAAGTCTCTTTTAAAGATACTTTTGGAAGGCAAGAGTTATAAAAATTACTTAAATATATTTGTATACCAAAATTGCTGAAACCAATTTTAAAAATTTTAAAAAATGCACAACACTTTATTCCTTCTAATAGCACCCACATCCTTTAAACATATTGTTAAAATTTTATGTAAGTATTGCTGTTTTTCATAATCCTCTCTGTCCACCTTCTAAAGAACTTTAGTTTTATTTGCTTTATATTTCATAGTTATTCAAATCATTGTAATGATAGCACATTCTGTGTATAACACAGAATTAGTTGCTCTCTTTGGGCTTGGGAAAATATTACTATGAAAGAGACTACTCATAATTTTAGGTTTCTGCTAGTTCCTCATACTTCAAGATATTATGAACTTTCTGAAATATGGTAATTTACATGTCTTGTGGGTATGAGACTATACCATATTCACTAAGGATATACTATCGGAAAGACTGCCCTCAAAAACTTTAATAATTTCTTAATTATTTATCTTCTCTCAAAAGATCTAGTCTGATAAATGTTTCTAAAACATTTACTTAAAACTTGAAGCCCTTAAGACTAGGCTACATGTCAGTTATAGGTAATCAATCATCCATTATTCACATAATTTCATCCAGTATCTAACATGTTGCCTATCACGCATTAAGCATTCAACAAATGCTTCTTGAATGAGATATTGAATCAAGTATAATATATTAATTATGATATAGCCAAAATATGTCAAGGTAGAACTTCTGATATTGGACATTTTCTCATGTTATTAAATTGAATAAAATAAGAAGAGTCCATAAGCAGATTTAGTTGACACATCTAGTATTGACCATCTACTAGTATAATAAATTAGATGGTCAAATACATTTACAAATTATTTGTATTTATATTGACAGTCCGTGATTTCCTTTGGTCAGTGCCTTCATATGTAAAAGACCTGCTAGCACAAAACACCTGAGTATGTCTGCTGGAATCATCATCTTCAATTCTTACATTATTATATTATTATGTAATATTACATCATTCTATTCCATTACTACTGTGTTCTGGCAATGTTACATTTTATAAAATGGCTCCCTGGTTTTTTTATGTTGAGATGAGTTCTGGGTTACCTAAATGCATAGCAAATTTGGGTGCTTTTAGAGCTTTATCTTTTTTTACCATCCTTTTCATGATACAATCTTCTAATAAAGTTGGAGCCAGACTAAATTTTCTTGGAGCCTTTTCCATTGCAGAAGATGGGATTTATTATCTCTCAGGGCACTTTCTCTCCCATATTTGTTTTTGGGAAATGCTAAGAAAAATTTTATATTTACATTTCAAATTCAATTTTATTTCTCTATATTTCCAGTTTTATGTTTTATTCAGTCAATAATGCTGTTATACAATAACATAGCATCATTGCTCTATTCCTCCAGATAACTTAATAAGTAACTAAAAAACAATTTCTGTAATTACTTGATTAATGCTTATGTACCCTAAGAGAATGCAAATTCCTTAAGGGCAGGGGCTATATCTTCTTTCTTAGTATAACACTTGTCACAGAGTATGAAAATATTTGTTGAATGAATACATGGATAAAATAAAATATTTTTAAGTTCTAAATAATTGGTCATGCATATTTGCAATTTTATCTTCAGTCATTTCTTATGAATCCAAACCATATCTAGATCTTTATTTCATCTTTATCTAATAATTATAATATATTTATTTCAAATGAAGCATTTAATATGTGTAGCAACTACTCACTTCCTGAGGCCCATTTCTGACTCCCTGTTAGATAATAACTAAACTAGTGTGGAGTGGTTGTCATCACTCCTTGTATTTTCTTTTGAAGGCACTCATTGAAAACCCTCAATCTGACAGTCTAAAAAATTCATGACAATCCTAAGAGTAAAACAAGAGTAGTTTTATTTTGAAAACAACTTATCAACTCATAACATTTTAATCACAGAATGGTAAATGACAGATAAAAGTGATCCAATCTCCATGATACCTAGTAATCTTTCCACATTGGAAATCTATGAACATCATTTCCTCGCTTAAAATTTTTCAGAATAAAAAACTGATTCCTAAATATGTCAAGCAATTCATTTCTTCAACCTCTCAGAGGGTTGTTCTCTGATTTTATGCTTTTCCTCTTATTTACCTAACCTGACAGCAATACAAATTAGTTGTATTTTCCATTGCCTACCAGTGGTCTGCAAACTCATTAGTCAACAGAGCCAAATATCAACAGTACAACGATTAAAATTTCTTTTGAGAGCCACATTTTTTAAACTTAAACTATATAGGTAGGTACACTGTTATTAACTTAATTAGGGTACTCCTAAGGCTTAGGAAGAGCCACACTCAAGGGGCCAAAGAGCCGCATGTGGCTCGAGAGCCGCAGTTTGCCGACCACCGGACAGCTTTGCTTTCGTACTTCCTCCAATTATCTAGTTGAACTTCTCCTCTTCCAGGTAAACTTCTGCTAATTTGCATATTGATCCGTGACTGTCGCAGAGACATACAGCATCCCACTTCTTTGGTGCCATATCACATTGTCAATATTCTAGTACAGCATTTGGTTAATCATATTCCAATGTTTTTCTATATCTCTTTCCGTACTAGATGATGATATGAGGCTCCTGAGGGCATGGACCATGTCTGAATCATGTGTTGCTGTTTTTTATTATTAATTATTGCATGCACAAATATTACTTAGCACAGATGCTAGATGCTAGGCATATAATGGCAAATGTCGTTACATGAGCCCTGCCTTTCTAGAGTTTTCACTGCAACAACAAAAATTGAACCACTTTTTGAAAATATGAGGACCGTTGTAATAATAAAGAACACAATATTATAGAAACCATGTAACAGAAGAAATTATCTTAGTCTGCTGAGTAGATCCACAAAAAAGCTTGCATTACTTTAAAAATAACGGTAGGGACGATAATTCTTTTTTTTCCTTGGCCACCTTTTGCCTCCTTCCCCCCGTTTTTTCTCTATATATGAATTCCTGTTTTAGGAAGTTATATACAGGAAAGGAAAATAATAATGAGAGCATCCCTAACTCACTTCTTTCATTTCTTCTAGATATAAAGAATAGAACTAGATATATTAGAGTCACAGTGAAATAAAGTCAAATATAAATGTCACCGTTAATGTGGAAATGAGAGAAAAGAGAAAAAAACCAAACACTCACAAAGTGGGTACTATACAGTTTAGGGAGCTGATAGATAGATAGATATAGATATAGATATAGATATAGATATAGATATAGATATAGATATAGATATAGATAGATATAGATATCAAGTCATGTACCACTAAGGACATTGTAGAGAGAGTAAATTTTAAATTTAAGTAACTATATTCAAAATAAAAAACTGGTTTTAAATTAGACAGAGGTTGTGTTTTTTCTTCTGTTGTAGGCCTCAAAATGCAATGTCTTTGTGACTTCAAGGAAAAGTAATGTACATACATTCTAATGCAAGGACCAGTTGCACAATTCTCAGGAGAATATTCAAGTATTTAAGATCACAAAGGGAGATGCTTAGATGAGGCATGCAAATGTATCAATAAAAATAATCAAATTATAGAGTGTTTATCCAGTTGCCTTTTATTCATATTCTGAATACCCCTTAACTTACATGAAAAACAGAATAGGAAGGGTGAATGTTATCAGCATATAATGAAAAAGTAAACTGTGCTCACTGGTTTTGACCTATTTCATATGTACTAGTATTAGTTATCCATGGTATTAGTTAAAAGTGGCTGGTGACGTAGATTTGTAGTCACATTTCTTCCCTGGATATTCTCTGATGCTAAGTATGAAAACAGAAATAGTTTTATCCTGGAAACCCTTCCTTCCTTACAATTTTTCATTTGCAGAGTAATCATTTGACTAGTAGTAAGTATGGAAATGTCAGGAATACTTCTCTAACTATACTATTTTCATTTCAAATCCAATATTAAACTTTAATAAATGAATTATAAAAGTTGAATGATTTTAAATAAAATCATTATCATAGTTAATCATAAAGAACCCCCCAAAGTGAGAGAGCAGATAACTTTTTAAAGAGAGTAAAGTACCCATCCTTTAAGGTAGAACTCAAGTGCTTTTTTAAAATTTGGTCTGACGGCTTTGGTCATCAATGAACTCTACCAATCTGCGACCATGTATTATATAACAGGGTGCTTGTTTATGTTGTATTTCCCCTGTTTTATGCTACATTTGTTTCTCAAGAAAGGGAATGATGTGTACCTATATTTTGCATTCATTATTTTACAGAGCTAAGCAGGTTGAAGAATCATAAAGTTTCTTATAGATTGACCAAATACAAAGGAAGTGTTTATGTCTCCAAAGATAACCTTCTATGATACCTCTTAGACTCTGTTTAGTAAACACTCAGGAAACTTTTAAAGAAGGAAAAACTGCACTTTACTTATTTAGATATTGCCCTACAATAGGACTTGTCTTATATTTGTAAAGTGGATAATCATTTCCCCCTAAATTATGGTTAACTAACTACAATATATCTATTGGCTGATGGTAAAACCCTAGTTAGGTTACAAAGGAAAAGACTTCTAACTGGTTAGGAATGGGTGATATTAGCAGTCCACTTTATCTACAATATATTCAATATTTCTGAATATATAAAAATAGAAAGCAAAAAGAGTAAGATACAAATAACTTAAAACCACAAATACATCTTTTCAATTATTATAAAACATTTCTTCAGGCCCTAGCTGGTTTGGCTCAGTGGATAGAGTGTCAGCCTACAAACTGAAGTGTCCTGGGTCCCACTCTGGTCAAGGGCACATTCCTGGGTTGTGGGCTCTATCCCCAGTAGCGAGCTTGCAGAAGGCAGCCAATCAATGATTCTCTCTCACCATTGATGTTTCTCTCTCCCTCTCTCTTCCTCTCTGAGATCAATAAAAATATATTTAAAAAATAAAAATAAAACAGTTCTTCAAGTCAGTCTTTTGGAATTCTTGGTGACACATATGTTCTGATCCAAATACTCTAAGTATAATATGTTTAATTCTTAGCACATTTCAATTATAGAGACATAATTCTACCAATTTACAGATGAGGACTCTGAATCTAAGGGAGGATCAGTAACTGTACCCAGGACATCTGGGACACAGAAATAGAAGTAGTATCCTATATAATAAAAGGCTAATATGCAAATTGTCTCCTTGGGAGTTCAACTGCTCACTATGATGTGCATTGACCACCAGGGGTCAGCGCAGAATGAAGGCCCCAATCGGCAGCTGGCAGCTGGCAGCTGGGGGAAGCAAGGCCTCGGCCGGCAGCTGGAAGGCCCCGATAGACCCTCTTCGCCAGCCAGGCCTAGGGACCCCTGGTGAATTTCATGCACCAGGCTTCTAGTTTATACATAAGTCATCTGACTTCAAAGGCCACAGAGTCTATGAGAAAATTCCTTTCACATGAGTGCCAGCAGATGCAAGGCATTTGTCTTTGTAATTACAAAATTTACCTCTACGCTTTGACTCATTTTTTCTAACAAGTGTTACTTATTGATCTTACTTAGTCCTGCTAACTAAAGGATGACAGTCTGACATGGTCAATCTGGCTAGCTCATCTATAATAGAATTTGAACCCATAACCTTGGACTAATCAACATAAGATGCTTACTAAATAAATTCAATAATTGAATGTTTGTATATAAAATCTGTCTGAATTGTTTTCATGAAAATTATCTCTATGCATTATTTGCATACCATTTGGTCAGCATACAGTGGTTCTCAACCTTCTGGCCCTTTAAATATAGTTCCTCATGTTGTGACCCAACCATAAAATTATTTTCGTTGCTACTTCATAACTGTAATGTTGCTACTGTTATGAATTGTAATGTAAATATCTGATATGCAGGATGTTCTTAGGCGACCCCTGTGAAAGGGTCGTTCGACTGCCAAAGGGGTTGCGACCCACAGGTTGAGTACCGCTGATTTACAATATTAATGAAGGCTGCTTACACTGATGCTCACAATTCATCAAATTCCCACTGGAAGCTCTCTAGATTCTAACAAAGTCAGTTCATGATTCATGATGTCTGTTGAGTAGGCATAGCTTACTGAGGCTCATCTGTTTTCAGTGACTTGAAATGTAGACTTTAACAACTATGGAAGGAATGTACAGCTTCTACAGGTGTAACTTGACTTTTTTGTTGTTTAATTCAGGCTCTGAGAATTATTAGATCTTGATTTAGCCTTCAAAATCACATCATCAACATTAAAATTGTGCTACTTGTGCAATGAAAAAATAGAATGCATTTTAATGGAAGGTTTGACCTGCAGAAAAATGAATAATTCGCATCAATTTTTGTGCATTATGTCCAACTAATGAAGATAAATGTATTCATTCACTTTAGTAAAGCTGAAGAACTGAAGGCTGGCAATTTTATGCATCTATAATGATGAGTATTATAGTACTTATTATATGATGAATTGGGAATTCTAGAAATGGATGGTGAGCAAAATGGGAAAAACATGCTTCTCATGCTGATTTCTATTGTTACAAACACTGGCATATGCTTTAAACAAACAACATGAGCTGGTAGGAAAGCAGCAGTCTAGAAAAAAATCCATTAGGGTCATGACTCCCCTAGTACTATTTCTACATCTTTTACTTCATCAAATAATGAGAAAAAAGAATCAGTGAGATCCTATGCATTTAACATCAGAAAATAAAAGTAAAGAAACATTTCAAATTGTTTCTGTGTCAAAGTGGTATACTTCTACCGTAAAGAGTCAATGATATAACCTATTGTGACTTTTTTTTTTTAATTTAGGTTGATTATGTGTAAGGGCATTATAATGAGATGGAAATTATTTGAGGATCATTAATAGGACTACTGGTATTCTGTATTTCTTAAAATAAAATGTTATAAAACAGTTTATATAGGTAACATTAAAATCTAATTATGAAATAAGAATGTATCTTCCTATTTATAATTAAATAGTAAAGTGATAGAAATAAAGTATATATAACAATTTTGTGTGTGATAAGTTGTCTTTAAAATTCAATCTTAGCATTTAAAGGCATTATAAATATATTTAATTTACATTCATGTTTACATTCTTCATGATTACATGTATTTCAGTAGTTCTATGACTGTGATATGATTAAATTAATTTGGATTTTGTTCACTGAAATAATTACTCACCAACTGTTTGAAACATCCTATTAATTTAACCCCACAAGTAAAATGGGAACAAATGCGATCATAGAAAACTTAGCATCACTGACAATATAGAGAAACATGAATACAATTCTCTCAATCCCCTTCTCTGCTGACACATAATTCACTTATGTTATTAAAGTTGTGAGGAACTAAAATAGAATGAAGGGTGCTGCTAGCTTATTGTTAAAGTAAAACAGCTTTAATGAGACCCTTCAGTTGCTTTACAATATTTCTACCAAAGTGAGCACAACAAAGCAAAATTACACAAACTGGCCCTAATGGATTTTTTCCTAGACTGCTGCTTTCCCACCAGCTCAAGGACTGCTGAGTCTGCCTAGTCCTCAAAGTGCAATATGCACTCACCATTCGAAAGAGAGAAGCCAAAAAGGCTTTTAGTATGGGCAGTCAGAAGGGAGGCAATGTAGTCGAAAATGCTATTAAAGTAGAAATGCTCCCTGTTTGGGTAAGGAGATTATCACCTACGGTGAATTAAGAGGCAAGATTGCAACTGCGCACACATTTTAAATAGCCCTTAATGAAAACTGCTGTGATTTTCTGTTTTTGGCTTTACCCCATCCAGTGTTGTTGTTGTTGTTTTCTTAATTATTTTTAAATCCTCACTCGAGGATATGTTTTTATTGATTTAAGGGGGTGGGGGGAAGAGACAGAGAGAGAGAGAGAGAAAGAGAGTTTGCAACATCTATCAGCTGCCTCCCATACATGCTCAACTGGGAAAATCTAATCTGTAACCTTTTCGTGTGGGGGACTATGATCTAACCAACTGAACCACCAGGCCTGGGCTTCTCTTTATTCTTTTGAATGAAATAGGAAGTTCAAATAACTTATGAGTAAGAACACCTACAACTTCAAAAATCTACCTCCGGTAAATACCACATTAAAATAACATTGCCATAGTCAGGAAAATTACGAAAGAGATTTAATGTCACCCAAGCTTAATTAAAGCAGTGTATGCTTATTTAGCGTTTATCTTCACGTTATTGTTGATAGCTCTGCTAAGGTGTTTTTGGGTATAGAGAGCTTCCCTAATTAAATAGCTTATGTCTGAGTCATTCAGCAATTTCACAACACACTGGTCAGTAATCATCACACTCAGAGTGATGAATGGTGGTGGTGGGCTTCTAAAGATGAATCACACAGGGGGAGGCTTAGCACACCAAAAAGATGCATGTGTCCTTATCCCCGCATTACTCCCCATTCCCCCCCAATCATGCCCTCACTCCCCTGTTGTCTGTATGTAATAACTTAATAGATAAAAAAATTTTAAAAAAAGAAGATGCATGGAATTTTAGGAGAAAAAAATATGTATAATTTTTGAAATATTTATGATTTCTCACAGCAAAAGACATAGTATTTTCTATTTTAACCTCTTGTGCTTAACTACAGGTGCCTCTATGACATTTGAAAATTTGAGCTATCCACAAAGGGAGTTCCTCTCTTTGATCACATTTATAATATTAGTAGAGCTAAAATTTTCATTATGGATTATGGCTCCTGCAGATATAAGCACAAACTCTTGGGGAATTTCTGGTATTGATTTAAATTTCTAGAGATTGATCCCATATTACCATATTACCCTTTGAATATATTTATCTCATTAACTCTTGCAGCAAATGATCGAGATCATCCAATAAAAATTTGTTCACATCTAAATGCATTATTTTATTTTGTTTTTTTTTCCTTATGATTAACAAAAATTTAAAACTAAATAAATATAACATATTATAAATAATCACCAATATACTTGAACAATGATGACATAAAAGATAAATGCTAATTAACTAGTTGAGAAATGCAGACTACGATGTTAGTTGAAAGTTTTGGTAAATCAGAATCTCATTCAAGTACTAGCATTGTATGTCATTATGTTTATTAGTGACTAAATAAATATAAGTAACTCATGAAGCCATATATCTATCAGTGGTATGACATAGCAAATCATAAATTAGTGCTTAACATCTTTTTCTCAGAAGTAATGTATTTGGGGAAATAAAATGTGAAATTCTGTTTCCCCAAATAAAATTATTTGATGTATTGAGTTAAAATAATTTTATTTTATGTTAATTAATTTTTAAAATAATTTTATTGACTTTTCAGAAAGGGAGGAAGAAGAGAGAGTGGGAGAGAGAGAGAGAGAGAGAGAGAGAGAGAAACATTGATTGGTTGTCTCCTGTATGCTCCCCAATTGGGAATGAACCTGTAACCTAGGTACCTGACCTAAAGTAGAAATGCTCCCATTAAATTCTGGTGCACAGGATGACGCTCCAACCAACTGAGCCAGAACCCAAAATAATTTTGGATTTATGTCATATTATGAATGAATGAAGTATAATTCACTAACATTAAGAACTTAATGCTATCAGGTAAAAGAGAAGAAATGTTATCTGAACTAGAGAAATAAAAAGTATATTGTGATACCTACAGGAGAGTGATTTGAATATTCATTCCTTTAAAATTATATTATAGTGTTCAATTTTTATCTCATTCATAGTCTAAAAACAAAATATATGTTAAATGCATTAAATAACCTTTTAGTAATAATGTGACATTAAAAAAATTTAAGGTCAATGTTATTTGGCAATGAATATAAAGTAGAATGCTCTATAATATTATTCCTCACCTACATATTTGCTAAGTCACAGTGTTATTCAGACTTTTTAAATTTTTATTTATATGTGCTGATAAACTCACATTAAAATGACAAGATCCTTATAAAAGTTAGAAATTTATCATGTGCTGTTGCCTAATTTTTTAAAAGTTATTTTAATTAAAACACCAAGATATTACACTATTACACTAATCTACAAACTACAAAAAAATAATTCCACTCAGATATATAAACCAACTTGATTTTTATGTTTCTTATGAAAGTGACCTTGCTAATATCAATAAACATTTTCCAAAATAACTCAGCTTTCTTCAGAAGTCAATAATTGATCTATTAGCCAAGTTGAACAGATAAAAGAAAAAAAATCTACATCCTAAGACTTATAGTTTGTTTTGTTCTGATCATATCTGTAAGTTTAATAGAGAAAATAGAAATTTCAAGTGCTGTCCCTAGTATTTTCCTCAATTTAAAGTTACATTAAAATAAACTTTATATGTATTACTTTGAATTGATTTATATTTTCTTGATAAGTCAATAACTTTTACTAAACAGGACTAAGGATAAGGAGAGATCAAAGTTTGTTCTATATATGGTTGCAATAAACTCTAACAGAGAGCTTTCTTACAACTAATTCAACTATTATTTTTCTTTTTAAAATAGTCCTCATATCTGAAACATCTCAGTTGGATTTTGAGATTTTTATAATATACTATTTTGATTTATCTTTACCAAACATTTCCTCAAAGCAAGATAGTACACTGGTACATTGTATTTATAAAACAAATAAGCAAATAAAGAAACTCCAGTTTAAAGTTTTATATTAAGTATAGGTCAAAATTACTTATTTTAGAAATTTGGAAATTATGAGTTCTATTCTGTAACTATTCCTGAAAAATATATGTGCTATACTTCAAAGTCCTTTTACATCCTCCCCAAATCTTACTCAATTCTCACTACTCTGCATTACTCAAGTTAGTTTAATGAGGTCATCACACTTAATAATATAAGATGGCTACCTCTAAAAGATATTTTTTCTGTTTATAAATCTTGATATTCCATCATATGTATTGATGTAGAATTCATTTGTTCAACAAATAATAACTTAGGTCCCAATGACTGCAGGCCCTGTTATATTTCATATAGAAAATAGTACAATAACTAATAATTTATAATACCAGAATAAACTCTGTTTTGTGTACTTACAACCATAAACATACTTTTGCCTCTCCCTTTCTCTCTATACATATCTTTATATATATGTATATGGATATAAAGTTCAATAAAACAAAATTTAGTTTTTGTCTTTTCTGGCAATTTATTTTATTTCATTTCATAATTATTATTAAAAATAATTTTGTCATATGGAAGAAATGGGGATATTAAAAATAATTAATCCTGCATGTCAAATATTCTAACTATGTTACAGGAATAGTTTACTATATGTATCTTCTCTTAAACAAAACAAATAAATATTCAACTAAACCACTTGTTGCTCATTCTTTTCATTAACTTTCTAACTCAAATACCACACACATAAGCCACAAATTTGAAAAAAAAAATTAAAGTTACGAAAGCTTCATTTCATCTGTAAAACATTTTTTTAAATGTCAGATTCAAAAGAACTTTTAGGGGGATGCTGTAGAATTTTTTCAACATTGATTCAGTAAAAATGTCTACTGACCATTTTGGTAGAAATAAAATTTTCTTTTGTTACTTATCCATTCAGAAGCAGATGTCTAAATTGTTTCCCTGATTTTCCACAGTAACAGAATGTAGCAAGATGCATTCATTAAAAACAAAATTCATAATGTCCTATGGAGGCACCATTTTTATCCCCTTCTCACAGCAACTGAGATTAATGAGCAAAGAACAAGTGGCTGACATAAAACATACCCATGGGGGTGCCAACGCCATAACCTTTGGAGTCTATAAGGCCACCAATCTGTGTCAGGTTGCAATTCCGCTGGGTAACAAATTCAATGGTTGTTGACTCCATTAGGAAAGCATAATCAGAGGTGAGGACTCGCTGGATTCCTTCTTCATTACTTTTGACGAGCACTGACTGCCTCCTGCTACTCATAAAGGCCCACATTTTGTCATATGTGGAGATTTTTGATTTCTGGGAGAAGATAAAACACATAAGAAAGACAATCCTTAGTTTCCATGTGATCCTACAATATTAAGATGGACTGACTATATTTACTTTACTCATACTACCTTTAATTGTATTATTAATAATAGTAACATCTAAACAGAAAATCAAAATCTGTATAAAATTTTTCTCATAGCAATTCCTCATATATTTCCAGGAATAGTACCGATTTATTCAACAAATATTCCAACTGTGTCCCAATGCACAAAAATGCACAAGTAGAAAATCACAGAAGGTAATAAAAAGGAAAGTAAACAAGATTAATAAGGAGGGTCTTTTGTGCTTATATCTCACATGAGTGCCTCATGTGTATAATTTTGTCTTTCAACATTACAGTAACATTAATTTGATAGAGACAGACAATGGACACCGATTGACACTGCAAAACTTCAAGAGGTTATTTTTCCCAATTTGGTTGACTATAAGACAGATGTCATGTCAACCCCCAAGGATACTCAAAGATACAGGTCAAAGAGATGAGAGTAATTCATTACAAATAAGGATGTTACAAATAAGAATGACTACATTTCCACTGAGAAACAGCCTGCCTCTGGACAACAGAAAATCTATCATTTAGGTGCGTTAACAAACTAAAGATATCTGGACCAATAAAAATTGAATAGTTTTTATATGCAACTGCAAATTCTCAGTGGGCTTTACTAGGATTTCATTACTAAGGGAAAGAAATGGGCTTTATTCAGAAGGAACTGGTACAACATAAACATGAAAAAGGTTAGTATCTTCTTATGGAAAGCTCTTCTGTCAATCCCTTACCATAGTTTAATTCTTATATATTACAATATTGAAGTTATAAATATAAGATATTCATCATACTGGTTGCACTGTTATTAAAAGCTAAAACAGCCAAATGATTTTCAAATAAATATATATGCAATTTTTTTATAGCATAAGCATGCTTTTAATTCTATATGGGCCAGGCCATACATGTGATATTACCATGACTTCTACTAAAAGGCAGGTGTAGCCCGTCCAGTGTGGTTGAGTGGTTTAGCATCGACCCAGGAACCAAAAGATCGTGGTTAGACTCCTGGTAAGGGCACATGCCCGGGCTGTGGGCTTGATCACCAGAAGGGGGCATGTGGGATGCAACCAATACATGATGTTTCTCTCTCATCTATTTTTCTATCTTTCTATTCCTCTCTCTTCATCCCTTTCTCTAAACATTAATAAAAACATAAAAAGGCATGTGCACAACAATGTTTATAAAAATTCTTTCACTGTTTCAATGATAAAATGGGAAGAGAAATCCTAACTTTACTGGAGGAAAAAAGTAAAGGCAAGTGAGTGCTATATAAAAGCAAGTATAGCATTAGGGCTAAGAGAGGTAAGAAATGCAAACCTTTGCTCTCCAGGGAAACAGAAACATGCTAACAGGACAATGGCTCAAACTCTAAAAGAGAGCAGCTGAAACACCTCGAACAGCAGCCCAAACTTGTAATCCTAATAATCAGTAACATAATAGTTAGAACAAGTTCATTTCCTTTCAAAGGTAAGAAAAATTTTCCCTAATATTTGCATTAAGTGAGGATTAAATACAAAAAAGTCAAAATTATAGTGTACCTGCAGATTACAATTATTTAGGTAAACAAAAATAAAATTGGATGCAGTTTTTGGTTTAGTAAACTTGTGACTGAAAAGAGGTAAACACAATTCAATAAAGGATGACACTAAAAATGTTTGTGATGAAAAATGTACACACATCAACTGAAAATTTAAAATGTAACATCTTTAGTGGGAGTGATAATACAGATCAGAACATGGGTGGCCAAAACCAAGCAGAGAATGAGAAAGTGAACAAAAAGTTATTTTCACCTGTATAAGTCATACATTGCCTAAATTAGCTGCTTTGCTTTAGCTATAAAAACATTAGCAATCAATGTCTTCTATGCCTATTTAAATTTATCCAGTGCAACTTATGCTTTGACAGGGCCAAGGCACTTTTTTATTTAAATTATGTTTATTGAATTACTCTGATATAATGTCTGACATATGCTGGAAACAATTCTAGATATTGTCCAGATTCCAGGTGTTGCAAAAATATAACATGCAAGGAGATCATGGATATTTGCCTTTCTTATAGGAGCAGTGAGAAGCGGAAGCAGGTATGAAGCAGATTTGGGATACAATCACATTCGCATTGTGAGACCACTGAGGCTGCTATATGGAGATCAGCAGTAGCAAAGTTAGATGTAAGAAGGTAATTAGGGGTACATAGCAATAGTCTATGTTAGAAACAGTATATGTATTAGGAGAGTATATGGGAAATAGAAAGAAATGTAAGTATCCAAGATTGTGTGTGTGTGTGTATAATGGATAACACTTGGTAATTATTGGAATATAGGAAGTAAAGAAGAGATTTAGGTTAATGCCTTGCTTTCTGATTAAACTTGAGTCATGGAGAGGGAGAGAGAGAGAGAGGGAGAGAGAGAGAGAGAGAGAGAGAGAGAGAGAGAGAGAGAGAGAAAGAGAAACAACCAGAAAGAAGGTTAAGTATTTGGGAGGAAAGATAACATATTAAGTTAGAGATACCTAAGGAACATCTTCTAAATGGGTCAGTTATGTGAAGTTAGATATGTAAGTTTGAGGTTCAGTGGAAAATTTAAGACAAAATATATAGATCTTGGAGTCTTCCTGGATACAGAAGACAAAGTAGCAGATGGAGGAGAAAATGGTAATAGAGGAAGGGGAGTTCTAGGGTCAAGCTTTCCACAATGGCTGGCAGAGAAGACTGAGCCTGCAGGTGAGACATAAAAAGAGTAAAAGAGAAGGATCTCTTACCCATTGAGACAGCATGGAAGGACCTGGACAGTGTTATGCTAAGTGAAATAAGCCAGTCAGAGAAAGGCAAGTATCACGTGATCTCACTCATATGTGGACTCTAATGAATTAAATAAACTGATGAACAAAATAGATCCAGAGACATCAAAGCAGGAATAGACTGACGAAGAATCTCAGAGGAAAGGGGAGTGGGGAGCAGGAAGAGATTAACCAAAGAACTTATATGCACATATACATAACCCATGGACACAGAGAATAGTGCAGTGAAGGCCTGTGGGGGAGGCTGAAGTGAGGGTCAATAGGGGAAAAAAGAGGACATCTGTAATATTTTCAACATTAAATATAAATTTAAAAAAAGAATTATCAAGTTTAGATTAAGGAATAGAATCTGCAAACTGTGGTGCTGCAGAGATCAAGGCAAGAGAATATTCATTGAGGAAGTTGTCACCTGTAGTGATTTGCTAAAAAAAAAAATGCATACAATGAGAATAGAATAATATCTTTGGATTTGGCAACAGAGTTCCTTGGTTATTTTAGCAAAAGTTACTTTAATGGTGTGAAGCACTTAGAAATAACATTGAAATAGATTAAAGAATGGGAAAGTAAAATGAAACCAGTAACTGCCAAAAAGAAAACAAAAATCAGAAAGTAGGTCACTGAAGAGGAGATATAGGGCAGGGCATATAATATTTTGGTTTAAGTAAGATTTTCAGGATTGAAGAGATTTGAACATGTTTAAACAACAATGGGGGATTTTCAGTTAAAAAAAAAAGATTTAACATGCCTGAGAAAGAAAGAACAATCAATGTTTCTCCTAAGGTGAGTCACAAGTAGAATAAAAGAAAATTTAAAATACTGTAATTTGGCTTGACTTCTGAATTCAAAATATTTATATTAAACTCATGTAGAATTATATTTATAGACTAATCTATTGTGTAAGGAAATGAGAAATTAAGAAACCTCAGATTTCTTTTTAATAAAACAGAAAACTGTTGAATGTCTTCATAGTAAAATAAACTGTAGGATCTCAAAGATAATGGAACTGCACAAGTTAAAGATTAGGAATCAAAATGCATTTAATGTCAGGAAAGAGATAAATAAAAATATAATTAGTCAAATATAAATATGTTGAGTATGAATATTATATGTAAACTTAGAAGAAAGGACATATCAAGTTGCAATGTGAACAAAAGTTTGTTGGTGGAAGATAGGACATGTTGAGAGAAACACATGTACTATGTTGTGCTCAATCTCTTATTATTATGGTTAATTTCATTCAATGAAATAGCACTGATCACTGTTAAAGGGTATGATAAAACCATTGGCAGAAACTAAGCTGCTGAGCTAAAATATGCAAAGTGAGGACCGAGGCAGAACACCAGCAATGACTCAGAATTTGGGATATATAGCTTGGCCCTGTGCATTGTGCTGCCAAATTTATTACAAAGTCTTTCCAGAAGAAACGTATTATTTAAGAGAAATATGAAAAATCAAAGTTAGGTAATAAGCTAAACATCAAGTGACCGGCCGACCAGCTGCTATGACACACACTGGCCACCAGGGGGCAGACGCTCAATGCAGAATCTGCCCCCTGGTGTTCAGTGCGCTCCCACAGTGGGAGCCCTGCTCAGCTGACTGGGATGAGCGGGGCTGGGATGAGTGGGAGCAGCTCCTTCCTGGATTCCCGCAGGCTATGCCAAGGGACCCCAACAGTGCACAAACTTGTGCACCAGGCCTCTAGTGAAATAATATAATTCTCTGTAAAGAGAGAAATGAGATAATGACAAATTAGAGCATAACAGAGAAGGTGCTCACATAGAGTCGTCAAGTAAAAGAAATATTAAATTAGTGCAAATTAAATTAAAGAGCATCTTGTTTTACTCCTTAATTTCACAGATGAGAAATTTCACTGGTAAGAAAAAAATTACCAGTGTAGATAGATTTATAAAGAGAAAAATGATGATAGGATTTGTGACATCATGGCTTTATAGAAGAATGTTACTTATATAATAAAATTACTTTTTTGGCAAAAAAATGTAAAGCCTTTCTAAATATCATCCTTAGAGTTATGCCATACATAGTAATTTATACAGGTAATGTAAAGGAAATACATTAAATGACATCTCAGAAACATTGCTTGGAATGCATATGGAAGGAAGTCAAAGCACTACAGAGGAATAGCATATTTAAAATGTTCTAAATAAAATCATCTTATTTCCTCATGCAACTGAATCCCATCACACTGAATACTCAAAACAATTTCTTTTCCTTTTTCTTTTTCTTCTTTTTTCTGTTGTGCCCACATTAAAGACAATTTTCTTTCTGTGTTACAGCGAATGGATTTAGGATGTCAATGTTTAGCACTGTTTATTGTATCAAAATGCTGAGGCTTGTAAGCTGATTTGATTTTTGCTAGATCAGCACAAAACAAATAAAACCAGTTCATAAGGCAATGTATTTTTATAATAGCATTTTTCCTGGACTATGTAACATCAACAAAATAATGAAAAAAGAAAGATTCTTCTCAAGAATTTACAAAGAATAAGAAATGTAATGCTTTTTAAAATTCACAGATGCTAAATGATTTTGTGCTTTAAAAAGAACATTTAGTATAAATACCTTAATATTTAAAACATATAGCTAATGATTTAAAACTTCAGGATAGCCCTGGTTGCTGAGGCTCAGTTGGTTGAGTATCGTCCTGTGCACTGAAAGGTCTCTGGTTTGGTTCCCTGTCAGGGCACATACCTAGGTTGTGGGTACGATCTCTGGTTGGAATACTCCTGGGAGGCAAGCAATTTATATTTCTCTCTATTCCACTTCCTTCTCCTCTCTCCCTAAAATCAATAAAAATATTTTTTCAAAATAAAAAGACTTTTTCCCTTAACTCTAAATAAAGTTTGCAACCTGAAATTATTCAGTTCTTTGCAGATCTCACATAAGTAATGGTTTTAGGCAACATTTTTTTCCAGAGCATTTAAGAGAGATTTAGAACTTCTAAGATGTTATAAGAAGAGTGTTTTGAAATTTTGTTTCTATCCCCTTTGAGAAGTTTATGAGATTTAATAAAACAAAGGTTTACTAGTACTCTGCTTGCATAGATCTTTTCACCTATCTGGAGCAACATATTTTATAAATACAATGTCATATTCTTTTTTTAAAAAAATACCTTTGGCTTAAATTTCTTGAGTACACAAATACATTCTTCACCTCAATTCATTTTGATGCTGTCAAGTATAAATTAAACTTCAGAAACCATCTTGTGCTCATTGGACCTGTTTTTATAAATCTGTCAGAAAGCCAAAAATATGATAGGAAAAGAACAAATTTGTCTGACCTCTGGAAGTAAGAATTTAAAATTAATATTTTAAATATATTCTAGAGGAAACTTTATTTCCATGAATGAGACAGAAAATCTTCAACATATATACTGCTTAAAATATCATAACCACAAACATCAATAGCACAAATAATTATTTTGTAATATGGTTTATTATCTACTTATATAAAAACCCTGGGTGTAACATCACTTCCAGAAGCTCGACCAAGCGGAAGAAAGTCAGTCCTGCAGGGGCTGTCTTGGAAACGGCTGTGCCCTCTCCCAACTGTTTCCTCGGAGGGCGAGGTTTTAGGCAGGAACCTGCCCTCAGGGTGAGGTTTCAGGCAGGAACCCGCCCTTGGAGCAGAGCGTGGAAGTACTGAGTCCAGCCTTCAAACCAGACCCTGACAGTAGGGAGGAGGCAGCCCCATTCCTCACAGAACCTGCTGTTGGGTAGCTTGCTGTCAGTGGCCTGCCAGCCAGAAACTCCATTCACCTGCACCCCGGACCCTGACAGGAATCCACAGGTGGCCAGCTTGCTGTCAGGGGCCTGCCAGCTAGGAATCCTATTCACCTGCATATCTGTATAAAGTTTTAATACATTATATTAGAAGTCATGGTGGTACTATTTTACCCACAGCGTCTATAGGAATTGCTGCAAATATACTTCTCGGTGGAAGCACCTTTCATTCCCAATATAAATTACTGATTCCATTAAATGAAACTTCAATTTCTAGACTCAATATAAACAGTGAAGTTTCTAAAACTATTAAAAAGGCCCAACTTCTCATTATTGATGAATGCACCATGGCATCCAGTCATGCTATAAACGCCATAGACAGATTACTAAGAGAAATTTGAATGCTGTATTTGGTGGGAAAGTTCTCCTTCTTGGAAGGGATTTTCGACAATGTCTCAGTATTGTACCTCATGCTATATGATTGGCCATAGTACAAACGAGTTTAAAGTACTGTAATGTTTGGGGATGTTTCAGAAAGTTGTCTCTTACAACAAATATGAGATCAGAGGATTCTGCTTCTAGTGGATGGTTAGTAAAACTTGGAGATGGCAAACTTGATAGCAAATTTCATTTAGGAATGGATATTATTGAAATCCCTTGTGAAATGATTTGTAATGGATCTATTATTGAAGCTACCTTTGGAAATAGTATATCTATAGATAATATTAAAAATATATCTAAACATGCAAATTTTGTCCAAAAATGAGCATGTTCGAAATTAAATGAAGAAATTTTAGATATACTTGGAGATTTTCACACATATTTGAATGATTCCATAGATGATGTTGAAAAGGAAAATTTTCCCATCGAATTTCTTAATAGTATTACTCCTTCAGAAATGCCATGTCATAAATTAAAATTGAAAGTGGGTGCAGTCATCATGCTATTGAGAAATCTCAATAGTAAATGGGGTCTTTGTAATGGTACCAGATTTATTATCAAAAGATTACAACCTAACATTATCGAAGCTGAAGTATTAACAGGATCTGCCGAGGGAGATGTTGTTCTGATTCCAAGAATTAATTTGTCCCCATCTGACACTGGCCTACCATTTAAATGGATTCGATGACAGTTTCCTGTGATGCCAGCATTTGTGATGACTATTAATAAATTACAAGGACAAACTCTAGACAGAGTAGGAATATTCCTACCTGAACCCGTTTTCGCACATGGTCAGTTATATGTTGCTTTCTCTTGAGTTTGAAGAGCATGTGACATTACAGTTAAAGTTCTAAATACTTCATCACAAGGGAAATTAGTCAAGCACTCTGAAAGTGTTTTCGCTCTTAATGTGGTGTACAGGGAGATATTAGAATAAGTTTAATCACTTTATCAGTCATTGTTTGCATCACTGTTGTTTTTATATCATGTTTTTGTTGTTTTCACATCATGTTTTTGTTTTTTTCATATCATGTTTTTGTCATTTTTATATCATGCCTCTGTTGTTGTTATATCCTTTTGTTACTGTTTATTTATTAATAAATTTATATATTATTTTCATATACATTTTACTAATTTCCTTTCATCTCTCACACTTCTATTATAGAGAAAGGGCAAATAGCAATATTAAAATATCTCTGCTAATGAATTCCCTTTTTAAAAAAAACATATTTTACTGATTTTTACAGAGAGGAAGGCAGAGGGATAGAGAGTTAGAAACATTGATGAGAGAGAAATATCAATCAGCTGCCTCCTGCACACTCCCCATTGGGGATGTGCCTGCAACCAAGGTACATGCCCTTGACCAGAATTGAACCTGGGACCCTTGAGTCTGCAGGCCGATGCTCTATCCACTGAGCCAAACTGGTTAGGGCAATTAATTCCCTTTTAATGTGCACGAATTTCATGCACCAGGCTACTAGTCCTATATAATAAAAGCCTAGGTGGTATCACATGGCGTTGTCACAAGATGGCTGCTGTGATATCATCACAAGATGGCAGCCACTAGATGGCCACCACAAGATGGCCACCCTCACATCATTACAAGATGGTCACCACTAGGTGACTGGCAGGGGAGGGCAGTTGGGAGCGATCGGGCAGGCAGGGGAGGGCAGTTGCGGGTGATCAGGCCAGCAGGGGAGCAGTTAGGCATCAATCAGGCCAGCAGGGGAGCGGTTAGGGAGTGATCAGGCTGGCAGGCAGAAGCAGTTATGGGCAATCAGGCAGGCAGTTAGGCAAGCGGTTAGAAGCCACCAGTCCCAGATTGTGAGGAGTCCCAGATTGAGGATGGTGCAGGCCCGGGCTGAGGGACATCCCTGCCTCGTGCATGAATTTTATGCACCAGGCCTCTAGTATATAATATTATCTTGACTGCAACTCAGATTCTTTAATAAAGTTAAGGCAGGTTGTACAATACCCAAAGCATCTTGAAGAAACCTAAAAAGTACTTTATATTAGAAACTCACTTCTTTTTATCTAAAACTATTAATGAAAAAAATGTTTCAGCTCCCAGACCATAATGTCTGGTAAAATTAGTTAAAATTTGGTGAAAGAATAAATATGGTGAAATATCTTTAAAAAGCAAGTACTTTTTTATTATTTTTCATATTTGGTACTTACTCAAATTATTCATTTTCAATGAATTCCACATGTCCAATTTTATTTCTAACGTTAACTTCAATATTTTGTTAAAATGCCATAATAATCTTCCTTATTTTGTTATGAAAAAGTCACAGGTAATATTTCCTAATATGTGGTTTGAAAAAAAGCCCATACCAAGGTCTCTGTTGATAAAGGAGAATTTGGCTGAGATTTGCATTTTAATATTTTATTACAGTAAATAAATTACCAACAATACTGGAACATATGTGCTAGGTAAGAACAGCTGAGCCCTATCTGGACTCATCTGACCTTGGTCATTAGGAAATTAGAGTTAATTCAGGAAAACAGGACTGAAGCCATATGTGGTTCATAGCAAAGGTGGAGCTGAGGCTAGTGCAGTGATCTGTAAACATTTGGTTGTTAGCAAACCTGTCAGTCCTTGGAATAATTCTGGCAGTTTTATCTGAAAGCATCTGCAAACTCTTAAAACAGGATATCTGAAGGGAAGGGCAATGGAACAGAGGGAATTAGTCTTCTTGGTGTTACTGAGAGTTAGACAAGGAATAAGAGAGAGGCACGAAATAAATGAACATAATATGATGGGAAGCAAGTTTAAAAACAGTTACCCTTTTTTGGTGCAGTTAAAAAGCAGTTACCCTTTTTGGGGAGTTGAACCAGTATTAGATAGTTCATCCTGCACTCTATGAAATCACTGACAGTCTCCAGTCCCTACATTTAATTCCTTAAATGAGATATCTTGAATGTTTTGTGTCAGTTGTTGTTTGTTGTTTTCTGTTACAAATAATAGTAATCAGCAATATATTTTATTGTCATTTTGCCAAATTTAAATAAAATTAGAAAACCTGATCTCATTTGGTCAATGGAGAACCTTGAATATGCCACAATTTCTTGGCCCTATCAAATAAAAAGTTTTCCTGCCAATTGCAGGGGAATGTTATGAGGAATAAATGAGAAAATTCATAAATTGATTTTAACAAACAGATTTTACTTATATTGCAAGTTTATGTAATCAATCAATGGCGAAACATAGTAACTCTATGCTAGGACTGCCACATAAGTCACTGCATTCCTATATCTATGCCTTTATTTTTTGTATTATTTATAACTTTTGGGAATATGGAAACATCCTACCTCTCCTCCCCTACCTCCCTGTAACCTGACCTAATAACCCTACTGAGCCAGGTTCGCAAAAGTATCTTGAGCCCTTGCTGAAAGAGCATCATTAACCTGCATGGATTATCACCTGAGACCTTTCCACAAAGGGGGGCTCAGGGGCAGGGAAGTCTTATTTTAAGTCTCAGCTCATCCTATGGATGCTTCACTTGCTTACTCATTTACTCACTCATTATTTCATCCCCATATTGACGGAGCACCAGCGTGGTGTAATGACCATGTCTGACACTGAACAGGCAGAAATGAACCAAAAACGAATCATGCCCCTGTCCTAACAAAGCTTAAAGTCTCCTAATGCGTGACAAGTAAACTAAGAATTATAAAATGGTGTGACAGCTGAGGCGTAACCTAATTGATGAGAGGTGGGATGACAGAAAATCAGAGGAAGTAGTTCTCATTCCTTTAAGATTCAAATCAGTCACAGTGTTGCTGGTCAAATTATCGGAACAAATTATTGTCTGTCACCTTGCCAGAACCTGTTCTAGGTTTTCTAAACTTTATTGAGAGATGATGCAAACCTCAGGATATGACTTACAGCTGGTCTTGCCTTTGTTTCACAGAAAAAAAAAAAAAATTAAAACATGTATGGGAACAAAGTCAAAGACCAATCCAAAGCCTTATAGCAAAACTCTTTTTATATTGTAATCTCTTCTCTTCCCTTTCCGTCTGGTACCCTTTATCCCATAGAGAGTCCTTTATTTTATGGTTTGGATTCCACCACATACTTTTTTCCCCCCTCAAAACTCCCTTTACCTGACAACATTTAAGCATATTTAAGTCTTTTAGATCTTAACTTCCTTTCCTCTAGTTAACTTTCTTTCACCCAAAATGGTCTTTCTAAATCTCAAACCGGGCCATTTCAAACCATACTTAATTAACTGACGTATATAGCTCACTGTTACTCCTAAGATGAAAGGGGATTAATAACACAGGTTACAAAACTTTAACAGGCAAAGTTCAGTTGTCTATGTCTTCCTTATTCTTCTTTAACAAACTTCTTTCTAACAGGATATACATTCCTATCCTCCCCTTCATAGCAATTTGGCCAGTTAACCCAATTGTATCTCCATTGATATAATTAGGAAACATTAATGGAGCTTTGATGAATTCTTCTTGATAAGGCAGACTCAGTTGGCATGTTATCTGTGCTTCCCTAGACAGGTTCAATGTCCTCATAGTATATATACCCAATCTTGGCAGTTTTTAATTATGCATTCTATTGGTTCATTTCTGTATTCTTTATGACTCTTGTTGAGTCATAGTGTTAGATATATCTTTGTCCCTAGTACGAGTATTGGCAGAAAGGCACTCTGTAAATGTTTCAACAGATGAGCAGAGTACATTAATGAAATTATAAAAGGCAATTAGCTATGAAACACCAGGTTATTATCAAAACTTTTTAGCTGAAGATTCATCCCAAGAAAATGAAATAATATATTTATTATTAATTCTGAGATGTATTAACTATACATAAAGAGTTATTATAGAACTAGAGGCTGATGTATGAAGACACATGCAAGAAGGGGCCTTCTTTCCCCTGGCTGCCAGCACCACCTTTGCTCCGGCCCGGAGCCGCCTTTCCGCCTTCCCATGCTGCCCAGAGGACCGGAGTAGCTGGGGCGGTGCCATGGCAACAATGCAGGCAACCCGCCCCACCCCCGGCCGCTTGGCGCCTGCATATGCAAATTAGCCCTCTATCTTTGTTGGGTTAATTTGCATACTCACGCCTGGTTGGCTGGTGGGCATCACAAAGGTACAGTCAATTTGCATCTTTCTCTTTTATTAGTGTAGATAGCTGAAGGAAATATTCAGATCAATCATGAAAATGTATTAAATCTCATTTTTATGCAGCTATGTTTACATAATGGGATAATTTCCACTAACATTGTAATTTATTAAAGGAAGACTTGGGTCAATATTGCTACTGATAATAGAAATAACACATATTCTTAGAAGCTTTTAAAGAACTACTGTTGACTGAGAACTTATTATGTGCAAAATGCTGTGTTAAGCACTTTAAGTACATAGTGTTATTTAAACTCTTATATCCCTGATGGATAGGTTAGGTGAAATCCATCAAAAAGGTGAGAAAAGTGAGATTTTAGGGTAATTAAACATCTCAATACAAGGTTTAAGGCAGACTGTTAATTTATATGCTAAAGCAAGTTGCTGTGACTTATAACAGTATACACAATTTTGCTAAAATTGTTTTTCTGTAGTTAGTCTTTTGTGTTATTTAAGACAGTGATTTAGTTATAAACCAAAATATATTTTCTAAAGTAAGTACTATACAATGAAACAAAATAGATGCAAGACAATAGATTCTGGCTCACTAATTAAACAATAATAAATTTAAGAGGAAACACCCAAAATACTTCCACAGAAGAATAATATATGTAATGAAACCCAAAGAACAACAACAAAATCCAATAGAAATACAAAAAAAGAGAAAAAACAGAATGCTGTGCATAGTATGATTGATTTAAATAGTTTTCAAGAACCATCCTTTGAAGTTGATTTCCAAAAATGATCATTTCAAGCATGTGTTAAGTGATTCCTCAATAAAGCTAAATTTAATCTTATGAGTGTGATAAGAATAGTTTGAGTATATGAGTACATGTGTGATATGCTGATAACCTGTTAATCTCCCACTTAAACCCATGAGGAAATATAGGAAGAATATTTTAAACACATAGAGGCTAAAAATGATCCAAATCCCAGGCCAACATACACAAACATAAATAAGTATCTACCATTTGGCAGCATGGGGTTCCCTCCAGGTGGCAGTGCTAATAAGAATAGATAAGACAGTGATATGATTTTATTACTGTGTACTGTCCTCCATCAAAGGCAGTGGGAGAAACAACCTGCATGTATTGTAGCCTTAACACTTATGTATTTAACTAAAATTACTTTCCACATGACCTCATCTTTTATTTGACACAAAACTCTACTAGAAGCTTCTGTATATACTTAGAGTAGAAATAGCAAAGTCATATGTAGCTATCCCTCTGATTAGTATTCATCACTTCCTAGTATGTAATAATCATTACAATTTAGTATAGACGTTTGAGTTATCTTTTATGTACTGTCTCAATCATATTGGTAATTAATTTTCTTCTCTTCTATCAAGGTAGTCAATTTGGTACCTAACTATTTTATTTTTTTATAACTCCCATCTTTGAGTTAGAGCCCCACATTGGGTGGATAAAGGGTCTGATTGTCTCATTCCATTTTATGTCTGCTTGCAGAAGCTTAAGCTTTACTTTTGTTCAGTACGTTCCGTAATAGGGATGCCGGTGCCAGACCTCTTTCTCCACAGACAAGGTCACTCAGGAAGAGTAGATTAAGTCTATCAAGCTTTTTATACGAGAGACCTATGTTGTTTTCTAAATAGGTCAATCCTCCAACTCTCTTTAATCACAAATAACCTTCTATATAATCCATAGAACTTTCAACTTCTATTTCAGATAGTTGCTCATATTTTTAGAGTGGATTACCGAATACACAGCAGTATATTTAAAAATTTTAAAAAAGCAAATGAATAAACCAGACTTCCAAAGTATAGTTACAGAAAATATATATGTGCATGTGAGTGTGAGTGTATTTTTCTATTTAACCAGCCAGTGTTATCAAATTTTAGAATAAGGAACAACTATTAAACTGAAAAACCTATCTATCTTCCTTCTAGTTTACTGAACAAAGTGCATACTTTGCTTTATGGAGTTTATTTTGGAATGTTACCTAGCTAATTACATAAGTGATTTGTCAAATTATAGTAAAAGGACTCATTTAAAATGAAAATAAAATACAGTTAATTATAAAAACTAAAAAGGAAAAGTATTCTGTGAGGTATTATCTATAAATTATACATAAAGTTATTATGGAATTGCTGAAGGAAATATTCAAGCTTGAATGTATATTTATGTCATATAATATCAACAAACTTAAAAACAATGTAGATTACTTGGATAAATATTTAAATCTATTTATACTTATAAAAACCAAGAACATTTTCTGATATATTTATATCCATAGCTTTTAATCTTTAAATGTGTTGGCATCAGCCTGGCCATATTGTGGTTGAAACAAATGAAGAAAACAAAAACTGGTCCTAGCCAGTTTTTGCTCAGTGGATAGAGCATCAATTCCAGTTCAGAGCACATGCTTGGGTTGCAGACTCAATCCCTAGTAAGGGGACAAGCAGGAGGCAGCTAATCAATGATTCTCTCTCATCATTGATGTTTCTATCTCTCCCTCTCCCTTCCTCTCTGAAATCAATAAAAATATATTAAAAACAAAACAAAACAAAAAACACACAAACTGACTCATACTCACAAAAGCAACTTTTTAAAATTGGAAATCCTTTTTGGATTGAGTTGAAGTTTCAAGGTCACTTTAAAAATTACAACCATAATTCAACCTTCTCAATACATAAGCATGGTAACTCATCTGCAACTAAAAATGCATGAAATTAGATATGGATGAATTTAGTTTAATAAAAGAGACAGCAACTGAAAATATGGTGCAAAATGAAAATATTAAACCTAACACAGAAATGTGAATGAAAATGTCAAGAAATCTCTAAAAAGACAAAAGAGTAAAATTCATCACTTCCATTTTCATTAATGAGTATTAAAAATATAAACTAGCAATTAAATAAATGAAAGTTGATTAATAGCATTAGTGAAATTTGAAGTATAAATAATATAAAATATCTGAAGAGAAACAAAGTTCAGTAAACATAACTTTTTATATATAATACTAGAGGCCTGGTGCATAAAAATTTGCGCACTCGGGTGGGTCCCTCAGCCCGGCCTGTGCCCTCTCGCAATCTGGGGCCCCTTGGGGGCCGCTTCCCCTGGCTGCTGGCACCAGTTTTCCTCTGGCACCCGGAACCCAGGCCTTCACTCTTCGCCGGGAGGGGCCCGCGTGGTGGGCGAGGGACTTAGCTCTTTTAAAAATACTTCTGAATGTTTGGTAAATAACCCTGTAGGAATCTACTTTCTGAAACATGCTGGTTGTTAAGGGCTGATTTGGGTAATCAACAAAATGTATGTTAAAATCCTAATCCCCAGAACCTCAGAATGTACCTGTATATGGAGATAAGATCTTTAAAGAGAGGATTACATTAAATTGAGGCAGTTCCAGTGTGACTCTTAGCCCATCTCACTGAAGTCCTTTTAAGAAGAGGAATGTTGGGGTCCAGCTCCAGCAGGTCCAGAGGTTCCCAAAGGGGTGGACAGAGTCGGCGAAGAAGGAATGACACAGAGGCAGCGTTCAGGTGTTCATCATAGCCAGGTTCTCTTTTTATTGTCCTGTTACATCTATATTTATACTATTTGATCCTATAAGCATGCCTCTATAAGCTTTTTTTCTTTTTCCAAGGAGAGCATGGGGTCCGTTTATTGGGGGGTCAGTCAAAGGGGGAGCTGGCTAGGGTGGGGTAGGGCAACAGCTTGTCTGGCCCCCAAGAAACTCAACTTGAGTCCAGAGCCTCGACCACTTTGAAGCCAAAGTCTTCCTCCACCTTTATCTGCACGGGGGCCAGCTCCAGAGTCAGCAGGACTCCCGCCCTGCACCCTTCCCGTGGCACTCGCCGCCTCTTCCAACCACTGGGCCCCTCACCAGGGGCCGGGCTGCTGGCTTCTGCAGGTGCTGGTGTCCTCCTGGGCGGGGACAGCCCCTCTTTCTCCTGTGGCTCATTCTCAGCATTGCCTCGGGTGGGGGCATCTGTGCCCTAGCTGCCCTCGTCCTCCAGTAAGATGGTGAACTGGCTGGCCTAGTAGTCGTCACCATAGGAGTCCAGCACCCTCATGAGGAACCTCCATTCCTGCTGGAGTCTCCGTGTTATCCTCTATATCTGATGGAGCCTGTTCAGGACCCGCTCGTTCACCTGTTCGATCTCTCTCATCATTGCCGACCCAGCACCTAGTACTTCCTGTGATTGAGTTCTGGCACCGCGGCCACTGGCCTTGGGCTGCCTCCTCCTCTTCGCCTCGCTCCTGGAGGCTGGAGCTACCCAGACCCCTAGACACAAACTCCACTTCGGTCTCAAGCTCGCTCTCCAGGATGTAACCACCGAACAGCAGAGGCAGCGCCAGCTCTGAGCAGGGAGGTGCTAAGAACTCCTCAAAGCCCACGGCTGCCATGGACCCCTCTCTCTGCTCCAGCTCCATTTCTCCCTGGCTCCCGGCAAAACTTCCAACTTTGCAAGCCTCTTACAGTGCAAAAGGACTCGCCCGATCCAATTTCATGGCCAGGCACACAGGCTCCGGCCGCTAAGCCTCCTGGGAGTTGTAGTTCTCTATTTCCCACTAGCTTTCCTTGTCCCACCCCCACCCTGAGTCCCCGCTGAAAGGCCCTGCTTGCCGCTGGCCAGGCATCTGAGTCACCTCCATCTTTATTCCTTTCCTGACAACACCCAGTCTGACCATGGAGACTCTCTGCTTGGGAGGCCCCTGGGTCTCCTTCTGGGGCCTGGCTGCGTCACCCCTGGGACCGGATCGCGTGTCCCAGCGGCGACACAGCCCTGGCCCCTGGGTCTCCTTCTGGGGCCTGGCTGTGTCGCCCAGGGACCAGATCACATCCCCAGGCAGGGATGCAGCCTGGCCTCTGGCCCCGCCTCTGGGTGTTCTCTGATCACTGGTGATTTGTGATCTGAGAAGCCTGGAGGGGCAGGGAAGAGGCGGACATCCCCTCTTCCCTGCCCCACCCGGCTTCTCCGATTACTGGCCCAGGGCCAGCAAAGGCGGCCTGGCTTCTCCGATCACAAAGGCAGCCCAGTTCTCCGGCTCTTGGCTGCCACCTGGGTTCCGACACCAGCAGGCAGCTTCTTCCATCCTTCCCCTTTCATCTCCTATCATTGTGCCTACAAATGCAAATTAACCGCCATCTTTGTTGGCGGTTAACCACCATCTTTCTTGGCAGTTAATTTGCATATCACCTTGATTAGCCAATGGGAAGTGTATCGGAGGTACAGTTAGTTACCATGTTTGTCTATTATTAGATAGGATATACATAATTATTCAACTTTTGAGAGAATCATTTCATCTATTTAATTACTATCAGAGAAAGTAAAAATAAGGCTCTAATTTACCTTCAGTATTTATATGTAATAATAATTTTGCATTTAAGTATTCTAGGAAAACAAAGTACTTTACTTTGAAACTTAGTACCTATGGAAGTAATAATAACCAAAAATATCTAAGATACAATGCAATATTATTTGAACTTTTACTGTTTAGTCATTATTTTTACAGCTAGATTTTCTATCCTGCCAAAAAAAGAGGTTTTTCATAAAAAGCATTAGTCTTCTTCTCTAGAATGTATTTGTTAAATTTTTACTTCCCATAAAACTGATTGTGACCATTTCCAGAAGGCACATAGTACTCTATAAAGAGAAAATGAACAATATCTTCTTTTTATATGGACAGTGTCAAATCAATACATCCAAATGTCTGTTGCACCTCTCATTAGTCACTTAATTTAAAATTTGCTTGCATTTTAAATGTTTTTAAGAGTTGCCTTCAGATGTTACACTATATCTTTTTAAAATTAATAATAATTGGTTTAGAATATTAGTTATATTAGTTTCAGGTATATAGTATAGTGATTTAATATTTTCACACCTTCCAATGTGATCACCCAACTAATTCTACTAATCCTCTCTCACCATGCAAACTTATCCCATTATTGACTATAATATATCCTTTTATTTTACTTACTTGAAATATGTTTTTATTTATTTCAGAAGAGGAAGGTGGGGAAGAGAGAAAGAGAGAGAAATATTAATGAGATAGAAACATGGATCGGGTACCTCGTGCACCTCTCCTACTGGGGAGGAAGGCTGCAACCCTGGCATGTGCCCTGGCCAGGCATCTAACCAGCGACCTCTTGGTGCATACCGGCCACACTGGCTGGGCTATACTATATCTTTTTAAATACTCTCATTATTAATTCTTTTATGTCCTATTAGGGAAAATTTGCATTTGAAATTAAATCAAAGTATTTGGAGTAAAAAATGTATGTTTAAGCCATACACTATTATTGTTGTTGTTGTAAAGGCAGAGATAGCTATAAAGGAGCTGGTTGATATTTGTGCATGTAAGTGTGTTCTAAAATTATTTCCACAATCAAAGCTCTGTGAATATTTTTTAGCAATCACATTATCAAAGGTGGTGTCCTGAGGCATTCCCTTTGTGGAATGTCATTCATGCTGGATATAATCTATATTATTAGTACACATAGTCTTTTTTAACTTTAGAGGTTTTTTATTTATTCTGTTTCCATTTATTTTATAGACAAATAGTAAACTAAATCTGTCTGCAATCTTTTTAACACCTGTGTTGTAACATGAAGTGAAATTGGATGTTTCAGTTGAGGTACCAAGAAAAAAGTGATATAAAACACTGAATAAAGTGTGAAAAACACAACCATGAAGACATTTCATAATAGATCTAGAAGCAATTAAATGATTTAAAAAGACAATGAAGAATAATAACAATGAACAGTTTGAGGATAATTTAGGAGAGAGCTATGCACTGGTTTAGGTGGGAGTATGTGTGGCATATACCTCACATTCATTCCCAAACTGGTTGACAGATAACAACTACCGCAGTTGACACAGAGAACCAGTGCCCCTCACACAGTTAGGAAAGCCGAAGAATAAATGCTTATATGAGATGTGACAGCATCCATTTCCAGGGTGGCACAGAGGTGTCTGAGTCCCCAGGATGAAATGCAGGCTCTGAGTAAGAATGTTAGTGCTTGCCCAAAAAGAGCAGTTGCCACAGGAAGAGGCAGCAGTCTTTCCAGTTAGCATCAGCCCAGCATTTGCTGAGGTGGACGTCACACTACTTCACCAGGAGCCTGTTGCTGATCCTAATGAATTTGCAGATGTTGAGGAATGCTACCTTTGCTGATGGAGAGTTTCCTGTTCCACCATCCATCAAAAAGATGCCAAGAAGGCATCAAACCAGATGGTAAAGACAAGTTTCTAGATAGCAGTTTGACTGACTTCAGCCCTAAATTTTGGCTGATAACATCTTTTTGACTTGATAAAGGTATCAGACCTGCTAGTACAACCAACTAATTTGCCTAAGCAAATGCCACCAGTTAAATATCTATGTGAATGAAGCCACGGCAAAATTAATTACATGCCTTAAAAAGTTGAGGCATATAGCACACTGAAAACTATTCCTTAAAATAATTTTACAGGAAAGAAACCCACAATGTTTGAACATTTATTTCAAAGGAAATAAAATGCCATTAGAATGCCTCATAGAATTTTTAAAGTATTGGTAGTTACTTTTAGAATACACGTTCCATTATTACTAAAATAATTAATTAAAAATTAACTTTTCTTTCAAATATTTCCTAGTACATTGCCATTTAAAAAATATATATAGCTTAACTTACAATAAAGCTATAGCTACTTATTGCACACAAGTGAAGTAATCAAATATGCACACATGTCTGCTCTTACATTTCATAATTTCCAAAGTATCCTAAATAAAATAATGATTTTTAGTAAATTTTCCTATGCCTATTTAACTAGGTATCTGATACACAGTCATACAATTTCCTACCTAAAATCATATACAGTGTTCTTGAATGTGTACATGTAACCCATACACGGCAGACACTTGGAAGTTATACAGAAAAATTCAGAGAAGTAAAGTAGAGATTTATGAATTTTTCTCAATAAGATGCTTTAGGTAGTAATTAATCTGAAGTCATTGCCTTCCACTGAAAGGCCTGAAGTCTATATCAATCTCTTTATTGCTGCCAGTAGGAAAAGAGAATTTTCTCCTCTTTTTTAAAATATTTTTTAATTGGTTTTAGAAAGAGAGGAAGGGAGAAGGATAGAAACACATCAATGAGAGAGAAACATCAATCAGCTGCCTCCCGCACGCCCCCTACTGGGGATCAGGACTGCAACTTAGGCATGTGCCCTGACCAGAGACATCATGGGTCGATGCTCAATCATGGAAGTTTCTGCTCTTTAACAGTGTCTGTTGAAGGCATTTCAAAGAGAGTGAAGTGTAGATGAATGAAGAGCTTTATTTTTTTTAAAATCACATCGATCTAAGCTAGAAACAGCAATAGTATACAATTATAGAACTACAGTTTCTGAAGATGTACACAATCTTTTATATACAAACAAATGCAAGCAGAGACCAAATAAACTTAAGAGTGCATATACAAGCTCTGCCAGAAATAACCATTATAATGAAGTGGGGCACTGATCATAAAAGGGTAAACAAAAGTAAGCCCATGGTACTGAAATACTTTTTAAAAAAATGGTTTGTTAGTTCCATCTCCCAATTCTTTATCATTTTCTAAAATTTATCTTCATTGTTGAATGTATTACAGATGTCCCTTTGTGTCCCCCTCCATCCCTGCCACCCCTCTCCTAGGTCTTCATCACACTATTGCCTTTGACCATGTGTTATGCATATATACTTATGAATTCCCCAGTCAATTTTCCCCCATCTACCTCATTTTTTGTGTTAAGAGAACATGGAGTAAATATCTACGTGACCAAAAAATTTCAAAAACAAAAACTGATGTAATACCTGATTAGATGTACATTTTTCAAAATAACTTTCTAGGCTAATTTATTTCAATCAATTTAAACAAATAATCCTTTGTGGAATTAGTTTTAAACTAGAGTCCCAATGCACGAAATTCGTGCAAGAGTAGGTCTTCCTTCTCCCGGCTGCCAGCACCAGCTTCCCTCCAGCACCCGGGACTCAGGCTTCCCTTGCAGATGGAGGCCCCACCCACCTACTACAGTCTGCCTGTTGGTGGTCTGGGCCTACCTCTGCAGGCAATCATGGGTTGATGGCCAGGCCCCCCACCAATTACATCTCACCCGCCTTGGCTGGCCTGGCGCCAGTGGGTGTCAGCATGGTCCTGGATGGTTGTCCAGATGGTCATTCCACTGTTTGGCCGTTTGGTCTATTTGCATATTATGATTTTATTATATAGGATTATATAGGATAATATCATCTAAACCTTCTCTTCTGTAATTTATAGTAGGAATTAGTTCTTGTGAATTATTTAGTTATAACTATATACATAAGTATAATTCACACGTGCATGTATATAAAAATGCTAATATAAAAATATTATGTATAATGCAATACTTCATAATAATTATTTTATATTACATCTAGAGGCCTGGTGCACAAAATTTTTGAACTCAGGGAGGTCCCTCAGCCTGGCCTGCACCCTCTCACAGTCTGGGAGTCCTCAGGGGATATCTGACGGCTTAGGCCCACTCCCCCTGGGGGAGTGCACTGACCACCAGGGAGCAGCTCCTGCATTGAGTGTCTGCCACCTGGTGGTCAGTGGGCATCATAGCGACTGGTCGTTCTGCCATTTGGTCAATTTGCATATTAGTCTTTTATTATATAGGACTAGAGTCCCGGTGCACAAAAATTTATGTACTGGGGGGCGGTCCCCCAGCCTGGCCTGTGCCCTCTCGCAGTCTGGGACCCCTCAGGAGATACCTGCTGGCTTAGGCCTGCTCCCGGGTGGCAGAGGGCAGGCCCAATCCCTAGGTGCAGCCCCTGGTCAGGCTCAGAGCAGGGCCGATTGGGGAGTTGGGGCGCCGCCCCGTAATGCACAGAGCAGGGCAGATTGGGAGGTTGTGATGCCACCCTCAGTCATGCTCAGGGTAGGGCTGATTGAGGGGTTGGGGCACCACCCCCTGTCACACTCAAGGCAGGGTCGATGGGGAGGTTGCGGCACCACCCCCTGTCACACACAGAGCAGGGCCGATCAGGGGGTTGGGGCGCTGCCCCTTGTCACTCACAGAGCAGGGCTGATCAGGGGGTTGGGGCGCTGCCCCTTGTCACTCACAGAGCAGGGCCCATCAGGGGGGTTGGGGTTCCGTACCCTGTCACACACAGAGCAGGGTCGATCAGGGGGTTGGGGAGCTCCCCCCTGTCACTCACAGCGTAGGGCCGATAGGGGAGCTGGGGCACCGCCCCCTGTCACACACAGAGCAGGGCGGATCAGGGGGTTGGGGCGCTGCACCCTGTAACACTCAGGGCAGGGCCAATGGGGAGGTTATGGCTCTACCCTGTCACACACAGAGCAAGGCCCATGGAGGGGGGTTGGGGCGCCACCCTCTATCACCCACAGAGCAGGGCCGATCAGGGGGTTGGGGCGCTGCCACTGTCACACTCAGGGCAGGACCGATAGAGAGGTTATGGCTCTACCCTGTCACACACAGAGCAGGGCCCGTGGAGGGGAGGGGTTGGGGCGCTGCACCCTGTCACACACAGAGCTGCAGGGCAATCAGGGGGTTGGGGAGCTCTCCCCTATCAGGCAGAGAGCAGGGCCGATCAGGGGGTTGGGGCACCTTCCCCAGTCACGAACAGAGCAGGGCGGATAGAGAGGTTGTGGCCCCGCCCCCTGTCACACACAGAGCCGCAGGGCGATCAGGGGGTTGGGGATCTCCCCCCGTCACACACAGAAACGCAGGGCAATAAGGGGATTGGGGAGCTTCCCCCTATCAGGCACAGAGCAGGGCTGATCAGGGGGTTTGAGCGCTGCCCCCTGTCACTCTGATCCCGGTGCCGGGAGGCATATTACCCTTTTACTATATAGGATAGAGGCCTGGTGCATGGGTAGGGGCTGGCTGGTTTGCCCTAAAGGGTGTCCTGGATCAGGGTGGGGGTCCCCACTGGGGTGCCTGGCCAGTCTGGGTGAGGGGCTGAGGGCTGTTTTCCGGAAGCGGGTGACTGAAGCTCCCAACCGCTCCTTTTTTTCTTTTTATTTTTTTTATTCTGGGCCAGCTTTAGCTCTGAGGCCTCGCTGCTGAAAACATTGATACAATGTTGCGGTCCGGCTGGCTGAAGCCTGGCTGACTAACGCAGGTTTCTGGGGTTTTGTTTAGCTTCTATATTTGCAACATAGTTGCTTAGAGTTGCAGCTGAGAGGCCGGCAGCGGCAGGCGGGGAACGTTGGAGTCCACAGTCACTGGAGCAAGCAAGCCTCCCTGCTCGCTTCAGTGCATGGCTGCCAGCCGCCATCTTGACTGACAGTTAATTTGCATAAGGATATGCTGATTAGCCAATGGGAAGGGTAGCGGTCGTACACTAATTACCATGTTTCTCTTTTATTAGTGTAGATAGTGATGGTCCTGTATATACATGGTTCTAGAGTAGCCTATTATTTTTCAAAGTCCTGATGCACTCACCACTTTCAGTAAGGTTCACTATAATTCATTAAGAGTCTACCCTGAATTCATTACAACACATAAAATCATTTTGAACAGATAGGTACCTTTAGAAAATTTTACAGTTGGAGAAGTCAAAGGAACATTATGTAAGCTATGTAATATTTATGTATACTGTATTCTTTATTTTAGAGGCAAATCTACTTTTGGAATTCAAATCCTCTCACTAGTCTCCTTTGTTGCTTATCATTTTTGTCGACCTCATTATGTCCCTAGAAAACATTTCCTATTCTACACAATCATGGAAACCTATCATTACTTGTTCTGTAGTCAGCCTTGCCTCCACCCTTACTGAAGCCTTGTTGGTTCCCTCAAATTCCTTATATATTATCAGAACTGCTCCCTCCTGTATTAACTCCTTTATGTTGTTGCTTGATCATCTATTCTGCTTGTGCACAAGTCTTCATTCCAAAAAGTATGCTATCTCCTCCTCGTCTTTTCCATCTCTGATTTTCAAATTACTTATAGATAACTGTAACAAAATCTATGTAAGACCTAGACACTGAAACTAAAAAGCATTCCTGAGACAAACTAAATACATTAATAATGGAGATATATACTGTATTTATCAAAAGTCTTGATATCCTAAGATGTAAATTCCCCACATTCCTTAACCAAATGATATATAAATTCAATGCAATTCCCAGAAATTTTCAGTTGGCATTTTTATAGACTTTGACATGCTGATTCTAAAATTAACATGGAAATGTGAGAACCTAAAATAGTTAAAATAGCTTTTTAAAAAGGAGAGTTGTTTGGTTAGTTTTCTTTTAGATGTTTGGTTTTTTACATAGTTAAAAGAATGAAACTGCTAATAATTTAAGCATGCTGTAAAAATTTCTGTAGAATAATATATAAAAGAAAGCACAACTAGCTACCCTTAATTACCTGTTAAAGGAGCTAAATATGAGAAAAACAGAAATATATCTGAAAGTCATTTTTTCAATAGAGTTAAATCCCAGGCTTAAATATAATTCAAGATATTTGAAAAATTGGGAACTTTTACCTTTGGCAACACGTATCAAAAATAGACCAATGATGGAGGAAACTGAGTTTCTTAGTAGTGATTCAGCACTACAAATCCGTGTCCAAGCCTCAGTGAGTAAGTACAAGGGGCACAGATCTGTGGAGAAGCATATCCAAGGAACCAAGATAACACTAAAGCCAACTAAACAAGTCTATCCCTCTGTGTCTGCTTTCCAAAGCAAGGACTTTTTGATGAGGGCATAGCATATGCAAATTCTGATGCTTAATTTTGAGCAATTATAACCTCTTTCTTATCTCTAGTGAGGTTCTGTTTTATATTGGCAATTACAAAAAATAACACTGTAAAATTAATACTCAGAGCACATGAAAAAGAGCTTCGTGCACATCCTGCACATGAAGAATGTCCTGCTGAAAGATTTTAGTGAAAGTTACATTTTTTGGCTACCTACAAAATTATTAGTGAATAGTTGAGCCATAATGATCAAATATAATAAAAATGAAGTAAAGCTGATTGCAGTAGCCATAAAAAATATTTTTCATCATCTGAAATATTCTGCCTCACTCACTATGTTGTCAAGCATTTCCCTTAAACTGTAATGACTTCTCTGGATAGAAAATCTAATGTAATGAAAATCAGAGAATGAGATAAAAATTTTAAAATAACTTTTACCAAACTTTTTACTGTGTCCATTACACTGAGTTTTCTAAATGGACTTCAGCACAGTGAAGAATATACACTAATTTTAAGAACACAACTAATCAAGGAGGATTACAGTATTACATATGGTAGAATCTCCAATAACAGTTGAAGGAATCAAAGCTGTAAAATTGTATTCAAATAGCTCACTATTGATTTTCACTTCAGTCACATTAAGTGAAGTGATGCTGCATGGATCTATGTTTCTTATATTCTCTTTGAAATATTTCCAGTTTTAACATACAATAAACTTATTTATATAGATGTATACTTTTTTCATCAAATTAGTTATTTGGAATGATATAAAATAGTTATATTAGTGTCTTGTTCCAAACCAGACTTACTTAAATGATTTTTTAAATAGACATGTTGATAGATTTTCCGTTCCTTTCCTGTGCTTTTCATAATAGGATTGTCAGAAGCAATTTTCTCCACGTTCTTTGGTAGGCTCATGTGCCCTTTACACACATACTCATATACATTCACACACACACACACACACACACACACAATCTGATATCTCACATATATATTATGTACATAATTTGGGCTTGATAAATCTGAACAGATCTTAACCTTTGTCAAATCTTCACATATTTAGAAATAACATTTTTAAGATAACTGCTTTGAAAGCTATTGAGAAGCATTAAAGCAGTCTGTTATTTGCTGTAGAACAGTAACTATAATTACAGATTTCTAAACAGCATAGATTTTTGAAACTGGACAAAAGGGTCAAGATTATTAATGTTGAGAGTTCATTTCTGTAGATAAATCCATGAACTACAAAAGAAAATGAGCATCTGTCAAAATACACTCAGCTTTCAGATGACCAGTTTTAAAGTTATCTGATCCAAAAAAAACTTGAAAAATGCTAGTTTGGTGGTCAGTTATTATTAATTTATAGAAGAAACACAGCCTAATTTCCATTTTGTGTTCTTCTAATCAAACTTGTATTTTGCTTGAATAGAAGGAGCCTGTCTTACTCAATCTGACTCAGTTGTTAACAAAACAAGAGAGTAGTTTCTCCATCACAGCTGCTGGCTTGCACGTCAAACTTGACTAGTACAGATCTATTATGGTTCTATTTTTATGTATTTTAACATCTTAAAATTGTTTAGACAATTTTTAGAAATGCTCATCTATTATTCAGTAGTTTCAAATAATATCTACACTAATAAAACAGAAACATGCAAATTAACCGTCACTTTGTCACTCCTCTACACCCACCAGCCCATCAGAGCCACTATGCAAATTAACCCAACAAAGATGGCAGCTAATTTGCATACGCAGGCTTGAAGCAAAGACTGAAGATGACTGAAGATGGTGGCGGCCATGAAGCAGGAGTGAGCAGGAGGTTGGGTTGCTCCCAGTGACAGAGGAAGCCAAGCTTTCCGCTGGCCCTGTACTCCGCTCAAGGAGTGGCTGGGGGCCTGGGTCGCTGGGGGCAACCCAGGCTTCTAGCCAGCCCTAGCCTCCACTCAAGGAGCTGGAAAAAAAAGGAGGGGCTGGGAGCAGCCGGAGCAGAGAAGCCAAGCCTTGTTGCTATGGCCAGACCAAAGGCCTAGGTCCCGGGTGCCAGAGGAAAACCGGTGCTGGCAGCCAGGGGAAGGAAGGCCTATTGTGCGAATCTTCATGCAACAGGCCACTAGTATAAATAGTTAGGAATTATATCAAAGTAATAATAAATATTTACATGGTAAGCATTCTATCCCATGACTTATTTAAAAGAGGAAATTGTTAGATCATTTTAATTTATAGAAGAAACACAGCCTAATGCTGTGTGGTCATAAGTTAATATGATCTGAATGACAATGGCATAAAAACAACATCTTTGATATATTTTATATTTTTTTTCTTATTTCTCACTGTGAGCTACAGTTATGATGACCTTATAATTTATTGACACTACTGAGAGTGAAAGAGAGCACAATTAATGATCAATCCAGGATACCAGGCATTAAAGTGAGACTTTTCTGGAAAAATTGGGACATATGTTCACCCTAGCTTTCATAGAAAAAGATGAAGGATTTGTGGTCAGGAGTTCTGCGATCCATTACTAGTTAATCATTTACTGGGGGAGGAATTTTGGGGAAAGCCCTTTATCTATCATAAAGTTTCCCCTCTATAAATTAGAATACTTAGTCATAATGTGCCTAATTTTCAAAAGTTCTGTGAGGATTTTGTACACTACGAAGTCCTTCCTATGTTCCAAGAAATACAAAATATATTTAAATATTATTTTATTTTATAATAATTTTGTATAATTCTGTAACAAGAGAAAAATGGATCTTTCATTAACATTATTTGAAAACTCTAGATATTCATAAAGTAGAGTAAGGCATCTTTTTATTCTTTATGAATTACTTCACTTAATAAATACTGCCATATAAAGCATTATGCACTAAAAATATAAAAGCAAATAACTGAGGCTAGAAATGTGGCTAAGGTCCTATCATGTGGAAATCTCAAAAGCTGGATTGTGAACCTGAGATTGCTGAGAAGTTAGGGATGACTATGGACAGAAAGTCCAATAGAAGACTACAAAAACCCTGGATGTTTGTGTGGACTAATTGGTGGCATTGTGAATATAAAGACTGCAACATTAGCTTACTAGAATAAAACAATAAATAAATATATAATAGTGCCTACAATTATTCAAGCACATGACATTATCAATAAATCCAATTAGATTTATTTTCAAGAAATACTATGTATGAATATATAGATAAATATGTTCACAGTCTAAAGAAGAAGGACAAGGGCCTCTAAGGGTTATTTCAGCACAGAACTATGGCTTTAACCCTTAAGTAGCCATTTGTATAGGTATGATTTTATTCTAGATGCCAATATTGTCCAAATTCATGATTACTTATAAAAAGCCATATTAGAATGTAAAACCCATGAAGCAAAGACCATATACATTTTATAATCTTTGAGCCCTCACTAGTCTTTGGAAGATACCTTGCCAAGTAAACTTCCAGTAAACAACCAAATTAAATAATAGTAAATATATCTGAAAAGAAATCCTGAGAAAAATAAAACTTGTTTAATACTTGAGCAAGAGAATTGACAAGTAACTATTTTGTATTATACACAAGATTTTGTGTTCCTGTTTCTATTCTCCTCCTCCTCCTCCTCCTCCTCCTCCTCCTCCTCCTCCTCCTCCTCTTCTTCCTCCTCCTTCTCCTCCTCCTCCTTCTCCTCCTCCTTCTCTTCTTCCTCCTCCTCTTTCTCCTCCTCTTCCTCTTCCTCCTCCTTCTTTTACTGCTCCTTGTCTTCCTCCTTGTTTTTTATTTTGTGTAGAGTGTGAATGGTTTGATGAAATTGATGGAATTTGAAAAGACTTCATTGCCTCTCAGAATTTCTCAAAAGGGTTTAGTAAGCTCAGGGCATAGCATTTACAGAAATATTTTAAAAGCCTTATAAATATGAAAAGTATCTATATTTTATTATGTAAATTATCTTATAAATACTTACTTTAAATTATATATGCACACATATATGCATATTGCTCATCTGTGATAATTATGCTGAATAAAACCTGTACAGATTTTAAATCCCTTTTTAGAAGAAACTACTTTAATAATCCAAAGTAGTGGCATTACCTCAATAAAAGCAATGTATAATGTCATATAATCTTTGGAATATTACACCTTTTTTTTTCTGTTGATTAAAGAAAAAAGTTTAGTTTGTCTGGATGGTTTAAATGTGAGTGACTCTCTTAAAAAGCTCTGCTGAGAAGTCATTAAAACTTGCCCACTGTGCTTTTAAAAACTGAATCTGATTTTGTGACCTTATGTTTCACTTTTTAAATTCCAATCTGTCGGAAATCACTAGCTTAGTTTTTCCTTCTGCCTTTACCAAAATCCTCTCTATTGACATCAGCTGCTTTGACCCTCACTCACATACAGTATGATTAATGCCAAAGAGGAGCTGCATTAAGCTTTTGCTTTGAAAGGCTCATTATCTTGCCTCTTGGTTATTTTTCTTTGAGTCCTTTTTAATATGTATGAATTCGGTGGAAACTGACAAGAGGCTTATGGTGATCTTATGCCCTGCTAAATAAGCTCTTATCTAACTTTAAATGGTACAGCAATATTAGAATGTATCACCCTTTTACTTTGAGAACAAAGAACAATCTATTCAAAAAATCAAATAATAAGGAAGAAACTAATCTGAGGTCATGTAACTGTGCCTTTTCTTGGGAACAACATCCTGAATCTCTGTGGGAAAGCTGTTTACAGCTGATTCTGTAGCTGACTGATTGGCTCCTTTATATTTATCTCTCAATTAACATGGATATTAGCACTATTGACTATAAGAACACCTGCAAAAATATGATATTTTCCAGTTATTGTTACTACTATGAATATCATATACAATAATCCAACTCCAAATGACTTTACTGAGAAAAATTTAACCACTTCTACAAATTCAAAACAGCATAACTTCTGTTAATTAAAACAAAATAATGTTAAAATTAAATAAATATACTTTCCTTAGATAGAATATCCTATCTAATAAAGAGGGGATATCCAAATTGACCGTCACTCTGTCACAAAGATGGCGATGCCCATAGCCACAAGATGGCAGCGCCCAGTCCCCTCAGCCTTGCTGGAACTCCCCAGTCCTTTCAGCCCTGCAAGGGAGTGGCAGGCGCGTGGTGCGGCCGGATCCACCCTCAGCTCCCCAGGTGTCCAGGGCCGCCCGAGCCTCAGGTAACCAGGGCCAGCTGAGGCTTGCACTGCTGGCAGTGGCAGCAGCAGAGGTGTGAAGGAGCATCGCCTTCCCCTGATTGCCGGTCGCCTCCCACCCCTGAGGGCTCCCGGATTGTGAGAGGGGGCAGACTGGGCTGAGGGTCCCCCCCTCTAGTGCATGAATTTTCATGCACTGGGCCTCTACTATATTATATGTTATGTATAATACTGCTATGTATTATGTTTTACATATACATATGTACTGTAATATATACATCATCTTTTTCTTCATTATATACTTGGCATGGATCCCATGCATAAATATTCCCCACAAATTAGATTCTAATAGTAACTAAACTAGATGAACTCTCTCAAATATGATATAACTTGGCATTGCTTATACCCTAAGTGCATAGTCAATAGTGCTAATATTTGTTATAAATATTATGACATCAACCAGGTTTCTGAGTCTTATATGTTACCTCCAGCAACAATGACAGAATCAGACATACAATGTTTTGTTTTATTCTTACTAATTCAAGTGCCAAAATCTAATTTCAAATATAATTTTTTTTGGATTTCTATTTCACAGAAATTAGACTTGATATTAAATAGAACACCTTGATTAATTAGGGAAACATTTTCTATAATTTTCTGAATTTCCTTATCTTTTTTTTTTTTTTTTTTTTTTTTTTTTTTTTTTTTTTTTGCCCATCCTCCCAAGCACCCTCCCATCTGGCAACTAACAAAAAGTTCTCTGTATCTTGAGTCTGTTTCTGTTCTGCTTGTTCATTTTGTTTGTAGGTTCAATTGTTTTTTTTTTTTTTTTTTTTTTTTTTTCCTCTTAAAGTATTACAAAGGGTATTACATAAGTATCCTTCCCCCCCCCCCCCGCCCTTGACAAACCACTACCCTCCCTTACCCCCCAGTGTCTTATGTCCATTAGTTATGCTTATATGCATGCATACAAGTCCTTCGGTTGATCTCTTACTCCCCTCCCTCCTGCCCCCCAACTCTCTCTGGCCTTCCCACTGCAGTTTGACAATCAGTTTGAGGCAGCTCTGCCTCTGTATCTATTATTGTTCAAAAGTTTGTAATCGTCTTTATTATCCATGAATGAGTGAGATCATGTGGTATTTTTCCTTCATTGACTGGCTTGTTTCACTTAGCATAATGCTCTCCAGTTCCATCCATGATGTTGCAAATGGTAGGAGTTCCTTCTATTTAACAGCAGCATAGTATTCCATCGTGTAGATGTACCACAGTTTTCTAATCCATTCATCTACTGATGGGCACTTAGGCTGTTTCCAGATCTTAGCTATGGTGAATTGTGCTGCTATGAACATCTGGGTGCATATATCCTTTCTGATAGGTGTTTCTGGTTTCTTGGGATATATTCCTAGTAGTGGGATCACAGGGTCAAATGGGAGTTCCATTTCCAATTTTTTGAGGAACCTCCATACTGCCTTCCATAGTGGCTGCACCAGTCTGCATTCCCACCAGCAGTGCACAAGTGTTCCTTTTTCTCCACATCCTCTCCAGCACTTGTCGTTTGTTGATTTGTTGATGATGGCCATTCTGACAGGTGTGAGATGGTACCTCATTGTTGTTTTGATTTGCATCTCTCGGATGATTAGTGACTTTGAGCATGTTTTCATATGTCTCTTGGCTTTCTGAATGTCCTCTTTTGAAAGGTGTCTATTTAGATCCTTTGCCCATTTTTTGATTGGATTGTTTATCTTCTTTTTGTTAAGTTGTATGAGTTCCCTATAAATTTTGGAGATTAAGCCCTTATCAGATATGACGTTGGCAAATATGTTTTCCCACGAGGTGGGTTTTCTTGTTGTTTTGTTGATGGTTTCTTTTGCTGTGCAGAAGCTTTTTATTTTGATGTAGTCCCATTTGTTCAGTTTCTCTTTAGTTTCAACTGCCCTAGGAGCTGTATCAGTGAAGAAATTGTTTTGGCATATGTCTGAGATTTTGTTGCCTTTGAATTCTTCTAGAATTTTTATGGTTTCCTGTCGTACATTTAAGTCCTTTATCCATTTTGAGTTTATTCTTGTGTATGGTGTTAGTTGGTGGTCTAGTTTCATTTTCTTGCATATGTCTGTCCAATTTTCCCAACACCATTTATTGAAGAGACTATCTTGGCTCCATTGTATGTTCATGCCTCCTTTGTCAAAAATTAATTGAGCATATTGGTTCGGGCTAATTTCTGGACTCTCTATTCTATTCCACTGATCTATATGTCTGTTCTTGTGCCAGTACCAGGCAGTTTTGAGAACAGTGGCTTTGTAATACAGCTTGATATCTGGCATTGAGATCCCACCTACTTTGTTCTTTCTCAGGATCGTTGCAGCTATTCGGGGTCTTTTTTTATTCCAGATGAATTTTTGGAGAGTTCGTTCTAGATCTTTGAAGAAGGCCATTGGTATTTTAATGGGAAGTGCGTTGAATGTATAGATTGCTTTGGGTAGTATGGACATTTTAATGATGTTGATTCTACCAATCCAAGAACATGGTATGTTCTTCCATCTGTTTATGTCTTCCTCTATCTCTTTTTTCAACGTCCTGTAGTTTTCTGAGTAGAGGTCTTTAACCTCTTTAGTTAAGTTTATTCCTAGGTATCTTAATTTTTTTGGTGCGATGGTAAATGGGATTGTTTTTCTGATCTCCCTTTCTGAAAGTTCACTGTTGGTGTATAGAAATGCCTCAGATTTCTTGGGGTTAATTTTGTATCCTGCTACATTGCCAAATTCATGTATTAAGTCTAGTAGCTTTTTGATGGAGTCTCTAGGGTTTTGTATGTATAATATCATGTCATCTGCAAATAAGGACAGTTTTACTTCCTCTTTTCCAATTTGGATGCCTTTTATTCCTTCTTCTTGCCTAATTGCAATGGCTAATACTTCCAGTACTATGTTGAACAGGAGTGGTGAGAGTGGGCATCCCTGTCTTGTTCCTGTTCTTAGGGGAAATGGTGTTAGTTTTTGTCCATTGAGTATGATGTTGGCTGTGGGCCTGTCATATATGGCTTTTATTATGTTGAGGTATGATCCTTCTATTCCCACCTTTCTGAGAGTTTTTATCAAAAATGGGTGTTGGATTTTGTCGAATGCTTTTTCTGCATCAATTGATATGACCATGTGGTTTTTTTCTTTCAATTTGTTTATGTGATGTATCACATTTATTGATTTACGGATGTTGTACCATCCTTGCATCTCTGGGATGAATCCTACTTGGTCATGGTGTATGATCCTTCTGATGTACTGCTGGATCCGATTTGCTAAGATTTTGTTGAGGATTTTGGCATCTATGTTCATGAGGGATATTGGCCTGTAATTCTCTTTCATTGTGATGTCTTTACCTGGTTTTGGTATTAGGGTGATGCTGGCTTCATAGAATGAGCTTGGAAGCGTTCCTTCCTCTTGAATTTTTTGTAGTAGTCTGAGGAGGGTAGGTTTTAGTTCTTCCTTGAATGTTTGGTAGAACTCCCCTGTGAAGCCGTCTGGCCCTGGGCTTTTGTTTGCTGGAAGCTTTCTGATGACTGCTTCAATTTCTTCCATAGTTATTGGCCTATTGAGGTTTTTAGATTCTTCCTGATTGAGTTTTGGAATGTTGTATTTTTCTAGGAATTTGTCCATTTCCTCCAGGTTGTCCAGTTTGTTGGAGTAGAGTTGCTCGTAGTATTGTTTAACAATCATTTGTATTTCTGTGGGGTCTGTTGTTATTTCGCCTCTATCATTTCTGATTTGGTTTATTTGGGACCTCTCTCTTTGCTTCTTGGTGAGCCTGGCTAGGGGTTTGTCAATCTTGTTTATCCTTTCAAAGAACCAGCTCTTGGTTTCATTGATTTTCTGTATTGTTTTTTTGGTCTCTATTTCATTGATTTCTGCTCTAATCTTTATTATCTCCTTCCTTCTGCTCACTCTGGGGTTTTCTTGTTGCTCTCTTTCTAATTCTTTGAGTTGTAGAGTTAGATGATTGACTACCATTTTTTCTTGTTTTTTGAGATAGGCCTGTAGAGCTATAAACTTCCCTCTCAGGACTGCTTTCATTGTGTCCCAGAGGTTTTGGATTGTTGTGTTTTCATTGTCATTAGTGTCCAGGATGTTTTTAATTTCTTCTTTGATGTCATCGGTAACCCAATCAATATTTAATAACATGCTATTCAGCTTCCAAGTGTTTGAGTATTTTGGGTTGTTTTTATTGTAGTTTATTTCTAACATTATGCCATCGTGGTCTGTGAAGAAGCTTTTTATGATTTCAATCTTCTTGAATTTGTGGAGACTTTGCTTGTGACCCAATATGTGGTCTATTTTTGAATATGTCCCATGAGCACCTGAGAGGAATGTATATTCCGCAGCTGTGGGGTGAAGTGTTCTGAAGATGTCAATTAAGTCCATCTGATCTAGTGAGTCATTTAGGATTGCTGTTTCTTTGCTGAGTTTTTGTCTAGCGGATTTATCCAGTGATGTCAGTGGTGTATTAAAGTCCCCTACTATGATTGTATTGTTGTCGATCTCTCCCCTGATATCTTCCAGAAGTTTTCTTATGTATGTGGGTGCTCCTGCATTGGGTGCATATATGTTTACCAGGGTTATATCTTCTTGTTGTATTGATCCCTTTAGTATTATGAAGTGGCCTTCCTTATCTCTGGTTATGGCCTTCACTTTGAGATGTACTTTGTCAGATATAAGTATTGCTACCCCAGCTTTCTTTTCCTTTCCATTTGCGTGAAAGATATTTTTCCATCCCTTCACTTTCAGTCTGTGTGAGTCCCTTCTAATGAGGTGGGTCTCTTGTAGACAGCAGATGTATGGGTCATGTTTTTTTATCCATTCAGCCACTCGATGTCTTTTAGTTGGAGCATTTAGTCCATTTACATTTAAAGTTATTATTGAAAGGTATTTGTTTGTAGCCATTTCTTTTTGTGTGTGTGTGTGTGGCTGTTTTCTTTCTGAGCTTGATATTTCTTCTTTTTACACCAGTCCCTTTAGCATTTCTTGCATGGCTGGCTTGGTGGTGATAAACTCCCTTAGCCCTTTTTTGTCTGTGAAGCTTCTTATTTCCCCTTCAATTTTGAATGATAGCCTTGCTGGATAGAGTATTCTTGGATTCAGTCCTTTGCTTTGCATCACTTTGTAGATTTCCGTCCATTCTTTTCTGGCCTGATGTGTTTCTGTTGAGAAATCATTTGATAATCTAATGGGAGATCCCTTGTATGTTACTTTCCGTCTCTCTCTTGCAGCCTGTAAGATTCTCTCTTTATCCTGAACATTTGCCATGGTAATTATGATGTGTCTTGGTGTGGGTCTTTTCGGGTTCACCTTGTTTGGGACTCTCTGGGCTTGTGTGACTTTTTTCTTCCCCACCTCAGGGAAGTTTTCTGATATTATTTCTTCGAATAGGTTTTCTAATCCATGTTCATCTTTCTGTTGTTCTGGCACCCCTATTATTCGTATGTTGTTTCGTTTCATGTTGTCCCAAAGCTCCCTTAGGCTCTCCTCCTGTCTTTTAATTTTTTTCTCCATTTGCCGTACAGTTTGAGTGTGTTTTGCTTCCTTGTCTTCTAATTCACTAATTCGGTCCTCGGCTTCTCCCAGTCTACTGTTGATACTTTCAATGGAGTTTTTTATTGAAGCTATGTCACTCTTCATTTCTTCTTGGGACTTACTTAAGTTGTTGATTTTTTCATCTGTTTCTTCTAGCTTCTTGCATAAGTAGTTGAGTTTTTCATCTGTTTCTTCTTGCTTCTTGAACATGTGGTGCATGTACTCTAGGAACCTTATTCTGAATTCTTTTTCCGTCATGTTGCATACCTCTGTCTCACTTAGCTGCTTTTCTGGCGAGTCCTCCTTTTCTTTCCTTTGGGGGTTTCTTTGCCTACCCATGTTTGATCTCGCTGACATATGTAGATGTTGAGGTGTTCAGTGGCTGCTCCCTGGGTGGCAGGGGCTCCTTGGGTTGTGGTTGCTGCTCAGACGGTTGCGGTAGCAGCTGCTTTCCAGTTGGCAGCAGCTCCTCTGGTGGGTGTTGTTCACAGCTGTGTTGGCTCTTCTGGCTGGTGGGGGGAGGCTTCACGTACAGTTGCTGTTCCACAGACAGAGGGTGTGGTGATCAGGAGGCTGTGGTGATCAGGAGGCTGCGGTGATCAGGGGGCTGCTGTTGCTTGGATCTGCGGTCTGGGAAACGCTCCTCTTACCAGCACTGCATGGTCTGGGAAACGCTCCTCTCTTATGGGCACTGCACGGTCTGATCAGTTCCTCAGGATGCCCCCTTTAGTCTCAGTTCTCCGCAATCACAAAATCCAAATCTCAAATCTCCTGGCGCCAGCAAACCCGCGGAACTCCTTACCCTGGTCAGGGTCTGTGTCTGTCCCAAGAGACGCGGCTGTCTGCCATGCGGTCTCCCTCCGACCCTCTGGGCTCAGGTCTGGCAAACTTTCCTGCCCAGATCCCTGGTTTTTAACCTTTCCAGGGGATGTCTGCCCTTCCAGGCTGCAAGCCGTCTCACCAGCTGAGTAAATTTGCCAATTCGGGGTGGGTGTTATTAGTTTCAGCTGCTTACTCCGTTTGCTCCGGGACAAGACCTGGGACGCGTCTGCCTATATCGCCGCCATCTTGCTTCCCTGAATTTCCTTATCTTTTAAATGTGTTAATTTCCTATTGACACATTTAAAAGATAACATAAATATATCATCCCTTTAAATAGGTATTTTATTTTGCTTATATAGAAGCCTGCACTCATAAACAGCTATACATCAAACTCCTCTAATATTGTCATGAAATGTTTCATATTTCTTCTAAGTATTACTCTTTATAAAATAAAATAGTAATGGGTTGCAAGCTGTAGGAAAACACAGCAAATAAGGTATTTGGTTTTGAAGCCAGATATCCCAACTTCACACTATGTACTTGCTTGTCACTGGGAAAGTTACTAAACTTCTCCAAGATACAGTTTCCTCATCTATGGAATGGAAATGAAGAACTAAGTAAGATACTTTATGTGTAAATTTTTATCATAGTGTCTGGTACACAGGAAAGACTCGATAAAGAGTGCTATTATTAATCACTGTCTAATTGAGATTCATTATCATTAGGGGCTAGGATGTAACTTCACCCAAAAGAAAAGTACCAGTCAATATTGTTATATTTGACAATATTATTCTAGCGTGTAACAATAAGAGCAGTCTGTGGAATGGTGGTTTACACATTTTAGCATGTGTATCTTATAGCTGTAGGATCTTTCAACAAAACAGTTTATTATACGCAGGAATTGTTTGTCATTAATTTATGATTACTCATCACAAGGCATTTAGTATATACATTTACTATCAAAACAAACATTGTGGTTTTAAAACATTTACCATTAGAATGAAAGATCATTGATGTTTTAGACTCCATTGCCTAAGGTAAATCTAGGAAATAACTAAGAATTTATTGACAATAAAATATGTCCTCATGGTGAGCCCATTAACCTATTATTTATTTATATCCATCTGTCATTTTCAATATTAATTAACTTAACTTAGGTCTGAAGAAGAGAAATGAAAATATCAAAATATGATACTAAAACTCCACTTAAAAATTGGATTAGACTTAAAAATCCTGTCTTTAATAGATCTTTACTCAAATTAGAATAAAGTTTTAAAGGAATTTCTTTCATGAAGCTGTCTGAAATGATATACATTTTCATACTTGTTCTCTCAATGTGGTCATTTTCCATTTCCTGCAAAGTTCAAAGTGTTTTTAGAAGCAATTTGTTGTAGCTACAAATGATCAAACTCATTGATTATTTTCAGAGAACATAAACTATTCAATGGAAATTTGAGTTAGAAAATGAACAGATATAGAACATAGTAGTTTAGACTGGTGGCTGTGAAATAAGACCTGAGTTCAAATCTTGGCTCTTATAACTGTATTTTATAACTGAGTGATATTTGGCAAGTCCTTAAATTCTATAAGCTTTCATTTTTAATTTCCTTACTTTTATATGTGAATAACAGGAGTGACCAGGATTGGTTGTACAGATTGCATGACGAACTGAATGAAAAGTGCCAAACACCATGCCTCATGAATTATTAGAGTAGCAGAAATAAGTCATTCCTCCAAATAAGGGGGAATTCACATGTTGGTGACCCCATATAATTAAAAATATTGCAATTATTTAATGTATTATCACATTTAAATGAAATGCAGTAGTTTTCCATTATATCAACATATATAACAAATAAAGAGAAGAACAAATATCTAAATATTTAGGAGAATGCTCTTGGAAGATGCCTATTTTTTTTTTTTTTATTAAGCCTCGCGAATCCTCTCATAACTCAGGAGGATTCATGAAGCATACTCTAAGATTGTAATAAATGCTCTTTCAGCTGTAATCATATTTAGTAAATGTCTGCCTTTTATCATGAAAATGTCCAAAAATAACAAAAATGCTTTTAAAACGTCATGTTAAAAAAACACACTAAAATATTCCAAGGAGGCACTTGACCTCTGTTAAGTATGTTTTATGATTGTCAGATATAAAGAATTCTGCAAAGTAAAATTTCATAGCCCCATGTTGTATTGAGAAAACTGAAGTTCAGGTGAAGAAATTTTTCAAGGTAGCACTAGTGATAAATAATGACTTGCCAGTTTTTATAAACAACAACAAAACCAATAGCTGTCAGAGGGGAGGGAGGTGGGGGAAGCTCAACTAAAGAAGGTGAAGAGATTAGCCATATATGCATAACCCACAGACACAGACAATAGTGTGGTGATGGCCACAGGGAAGTGGGTGCAGGAGCTGGTTAGAGGTAGGCAGAAGGTTGGGGGGAATGGGGACATCTGTAATAGTGTCAACAATAAAAATAAAGATTAAAAAAACAAGTTACTTAAGGTATTTGCATTTTCTTATTTGGATAAAACAATTGATAATCTCAAACTTGCTAACTAGCAACTCAGTTTTCAACTCAAAATTCATTTGCTTGCTTCTCCCAGATGAGTTGACTGGAAAATGCAATATCAAATAACGAATGCCCTAAGTGATATGACTTAAAATCTAATGCTCTGTTCAAGTATGCATGCCTCAAACCATAACGTAGATAACACACTCTAAGACTCTAATTAATAAATGTCTTTGATAAAGTCAGAACCTGAAAACATCAAAAGCATTGTGAAGTAGTTATGTGCATAAAGCTTTGAGGTATGCAATAGAAGTGGACTGTTTGCGAGGACATCTAAAAATAATTAAGCTCCTTAAGGTTCTTTTATAAAAATATATAAATTTAATATACTTTGACATTAAAATTGTGGCTGAAAAATAAATGCATGGTATTTATGTAGCCCAGTAACTGAGTTTATTGACACTAAAACACAGGTTACTAATTTATATATGTAAATTAAATTTCTCTTCAGATCATCAATTAATTACCATAAGTTTTAATTAAAGTTTAAGATCAATGCTTCTCAAGTTAGTTGGTTCGATCTATAACATACATTAGTCATATGTTCTAGGTACTTGTAAGAATTAACTCATAATAACTCTATGAAGTGGGTGGCTTTATTCCCATTTCGTAGAGGTCTCAAAGCATTCAGTAGCTTGCCCAATATCAAACAACTAGTGTGTGGTGAAACTGGGATTCAAATTTAGGCATTGCAGCCATAGAACCTACCTTGTTTTGTCATTTCTTTTGCAATCTGCAAAATTTCAACCTGCCATTTCTCATAGAACAGATCAGAGTTAAAACAACCCTAAATGTCCATCTAATACAAACTATTATAATATTGTGTGTATCTCACTGGTGAAATACTATGTACTACAGATTCAGAAGTTAAAATACTACTAAAAAAGGAAATAACCCCGGAATCCAGTTCTTAGTCAGATGGGTAGACCCTCAATATAATAGTGGTGCAAAGTAATGCACAAGGTAATTTTGATTAAATTTTATTAATCATTCACAAAAGATAAACATGCACACATACACATATACACAGAGTAAACACCAGAATAGACCCTGAGCTTATCAGTTTCTGCATCACTGAGTTTTTGAAGCAGTAGATGAAGCAGAAAAAAGGTAGTTTTATGATATGACAAAAAAAAAAAAAAAAAAAAACAGTAAAAAGAAAACGTTCTTTAAATGCAGGGTGTCCCGTAAAAATATAAACGCACTTTAACAGTTGATAGCTCAATTTAAAAAATGAAATGTATTTTAATAAACACTGCCTTTATAATTATTCAAAGTGTGTGTATACATTTTGGGAGGGGGCACCCTAAGTTTCCAAGGTAACTGACTATAAACTTAAAATCTATAAATAGGGGTACAGAAACTTAAGCCCATGAAGAAAGTAGAATTTATGCTACCATTTCATAAAAATGAATGCAAATCAAATGAACAGAGAGATTAGGCCTATAGAAAAGGGAAAAAAGTTACAGAAGATGCATTTATGTTGATTATATATGGACAACATTATATACTTCAGAAATCTAAACTTATTAGAATTTTGAAAAATGAGTATATTAAAATGTAAATCTTAAGTACTTGAATATAAATATATTCATAAAACTGTATATATAATTACTTATAATTTTATTATGCTATTATTTAATATACATATAATTAATTATAATACAGGATGTTAATGGTGATTAATAGGAATTAATAGTATTTTGGGTATATTTAATTAATCCTGCCTGTCTTATATTAAGTATGATAAACCTATAGGAATATGCAATTAGATTTTTATTATGCTTATACACAAGGTAAAATTACTATTATAAATGTCGAAAGTTCCATCCATCTGTCTTAGGCTGAAAATTTAGATATGATAAAATGACTAAAGCAAATTATGTAAATACTTATGAAATTAATAAAATAATTACCACCTATATTTTTGTCTTGTTTGCTTTGATTCTTAAAAGGCAACCTAGAATGTAGCCACTCTGAATATAGCCAGATATATATAATGTCCCCAATTTAACAGCTAATAGCTCAATTTTAAAAATGAAATGTATTTTAATAAACACTGCTGTTATAATTATTTTAAGTGTACATATACCAGTATATATTCCAAAAATTAATATAAAATACCTCTCATGTAATAATATGTAGTCTATGGATCTTAAGATAAGAATGGCTTTTATATTTTTTCATATATGTAATATATTTTTGACAGCTTCACTCATTCAACAATAAGTGCTAAGTACTATTTTAGCCTGGAATTATAATAGAACAATTATTTGCTAATGGTCTGGTACAATATCATAATTAGGTCTAGACATAATATTCTGCCACAGCCTCACCAGCTCACATAGAGAAGTGAAGTACTAATGCATCAAAACTAGAAAATACTAACATCTATGCTCAAGCATGACTAATAGAAAAACAAATAAACCTCCAAATCTTTCATGTGACATCATTTAAAACACCTATCTCCTTATGACTATCAGGGCTGGTGCAACAACAGAAAAGGAGCTATCATGGTCTAACTGCCAGAAGAAAATCTAAAAACTCATTAATGCACGGTTAGCTTGGGTAAAGTGTATAGTCAGACGCACCAACACTTTCACCAATTGCTGTCACTCTTCTCATTGTGAGTATGAGGCATAAGTCTCACACATATATTACAATATAATGAATTTAAATTTAAAAGAATAATTAAGGAAAATATCCATTATTCTGAATTCTGAGTTCTCTATTCTTTTGTCACTGGAAGATATGAAAAGTAAATTTTCATTTTTTAACTCATAACTGTAGTGCACTAAAATAATCATAGTTATATGTGTTCTGAAAAAGAATCAAATTGCATTTAAATCATATCAAAAGTGCATTTAGTTCAATTTAATAGCTAATTTTCAAGAGATTGAAATCCAGACATTGAGATAAAAGTGCATTTAATTTATATTCAAATGGAGTTCCTCATAGAATAAAATGAATACGGCATAAATTTTGCAAGAGAGATGTCCTCTCGATATGAGTATTAAATAAGCAATAGGTTTTATATTACATCTTCTCTGTTTTTTATATAAAAAATTCAATGAGGGAAAACTATTACACATACCACACAATGTGATATAAATTAAATTCCAAACATACGTACACCTTATCATTGCCTTTCCTTTCCTTCTCCATTCCCTCTACTTCATCACCAATTTTTTTCCCCTCTCTTTGACGCTCTTCTATTACAATGTATGATCTCCACAAGGATCTAAAGAACTTTCATAACCATCCTGGGCTATTACTTCACATTTTATACCACCCAATGGTTAACTTTTGGCTTTGTTTATTAAAGGCCTAGGTTATTAAACATATTTATTGTCCTGAGTTTGTCCAGTAGAGATTGGCTTCATTCACTAACAACTTGTGCTCCACTAAATACAGGTAATGTTCACGTGTTCAGAACAAGGTAAAAAACATGCAGATATATATCAGAAGGCAAATGATCTCCGAAACCCACTGGACACTTCATGCTGTGTATTCAGAAAGTATGCCGAAAGCTACAACATCACTGAGAGAAATGTAGAAGCACTTCTCTACATTGCTAGACGGAGTTAGAGCCTTATCATATTACTGGACCTGAAATATTAAAAAGCATGATGACTTTTTTGATGTTTAGTTACAATGAAGGAATAAAAGTTATTCTAACAATATGACAATGCCTAGTTTAGAATATATCACTGAACACCCCTTAAAAGCAGTATACAGTTTATATTTGCAGTTCTTTGACCTGTAAAAGTTTGCATTCAGTTTGAATGCTTTACCAGATGGTATGGAGTCTCAAATTCATTTCAATCCTACCAATACTGATTGTCCAGGACTAGCACAAGTGATTTCACTTGCTTATTATGTGACCATTCACTAGTTTGGTCACCTCTATTTCATAGTAATAAATTTTCCACTGTCCTCTTTAGTTGACTTGGATATAATGGAGAATTCCGTGTATTTTCCTGACAGGAAGACAAGGTGTGTACTAGTATGTGGGTATCATAGAACATTGAAGAGCTCAACTTCCATATATTTTATATATTAGATATTTATGTATTACTTTATTTGAAGGAATAAAATTGTTTCATTAAAAAAAATGTTATAAAATCACTGCTCTAAAAATTTAGTATCATTTCATTACTGGGATCTGATTTATGGATCACCTTACTGGTGCACAAAAATGTGTGTACTTGGGGGGGTCCCTCAACCCAGCCTGCACCCTCTCACAGACCAGAAGCCCTTGGGGGATATCTGCCTAAGCTGCAATCTGGCGTCCCTCTATGGGAGGTGACCGGCAGGCTAATAGGGGGATGGCGCCAGTTGGCAAGCGGCTGGCCCCACCCCCAATCACACCACAGCTACAGGTGGCCACCCTCTGTGGGAGGTGACCGGTGGGGCGATCAGGGGAGGGCTCCAGCTGGTGAGCAGCTGGCTCTGCCTCCCGATTGCCCCTCTGCCACCACTGGTCGCCACTGTCCCGATTGCTGTCCCCTCCCTCTGTACGCTGGCACCAACCTTGGCTGGCCTGGTGCCACCCACTCGCTGGCACCACCCCTGCCAACCAGTTGTTCTGCCATTCGGTCGATTTGCATATTAGGTTTTATTATATAGGATATATCTATTATATAAAAAGCCTGTGGTCATCACGCCATCACGCCGTAATGACCGATAAGCAGGAGCCTGTGTGCGGGGTGGGCTGGGCTGCAGTGCACAGCAAGTCGCACACAGGTGGGCAGGGACTTGACTCTGGAAGACTTGACCAGAGGCACAGGTGGGTTTCTGGGTCCCGCCAGGGCAGTGGGCAGGTTTCTGGGTCCCGCCTCCCATGGTGGTGGGGGCAGTGGTAGCCACAGAACTCTTTCTTGGTCCTACCTCCCATGGTGGTGGTGGTGGCGACGGTCACGGGACTCTTTCTGGGTCCCATCAAGCTGTGGGACTCCAGATCCTGGGTCTAGTGCTATTTTGTGCGCTGGGTCCCTAATATATATATATATATATATATATATATATATATATATATATCTCACAAATATATCTTTGATGTGATTCTACTAGGGTAACTGTTTTAATTTAATTATTTTTATTTTACTATATTTTTAAATAACTATATTTTTATTTTTGGTTAATCCTCACCCAAGGATATTTTTCCACTGATTTTTAGAGATAGTGAAAGGGAGAGACAGGGAGAGAGAAACATTGATATCAGAGAGACACATCTTTTTGTTGTTTCCCGCATGTGTCCCAACCTAGGCTGGAAATTGAGCCTGCAACTGAGGTATGCCTTTGATCGGAATTGAACCAATGACCCTTCAGTCCATGGGCCAACCTTCTATCCACTGAGCCAAACTGGATAGGGCATAATTTAATTATTTTTAAAATTTCTGGATGGTATGTAAGAACAGGAAGTATCCTTGAAGATACACTGAGGCCCAGAGAAAATAAAATTAGGTTCCAATGTTCCAATCAGGGAATACTAGCTACTAAAGATACATTTTATGTGGGACAATTCTTTGTTGGCCATACACTACTCCACACACAAGTACGGGGAGTTTAACAAACATATTTGTGTAACAATGACAGCCAACAACAACAACAACAACAACACACACACACACACACACACACACACACAGACCATAACAACCTAATTTGACACATTTTCAAATGACTTTTCTCCTGGGGATAATGAATTTTCCAGATGAGAATAATAAATTCTCATTTAAAATTGAATATGAGCCAAACTTCTCTGTTCCCAGTTCTGTTCTTTCCCTATTACATAAATACCTACCAATTAATTAATAACTTTAAATATTTTGAGAGTTTTAGTAATTTTACCTATTCAACATTTGAATTTTCAATCTAATTTAGAAAGGGTTACATTTATGTAACTGTACTATACAATTTTTAATTTTTTGGTGAAAATATCTAATTTGCTCTTATTTTTCTCTGAACAAATGAAAAAAGATAACTATGTTATAAGCAATGTGGCAAACATGTTTTCCAAATTTTCAAAGGTATGGTGATTCTCAAGCTCACCTTCTGAAAAATAAAACCTGGATATAGATTTCAAGAATTTGAAACCTAATTTAAAAAAAAAAAAAATCAAGAAACCTAGTTTAAGGGATTGTAAGTAAATGATCACTACACATTCTTGAAACAGACCAATCAAACATAAGATATTACATATGAAATTAGAGAAAATTATAGGGTACTTTAAGATGTCTATTTTAAACATACTTTACATGAAAAGAAAGAGTGGTTTCAAATAAATTTCCCATTAAGCAAAATATTTTGAGCATTAAACCAATAATTACATTAATATACTAGATAATAGTTTAAGATAATGTGTCACACAGAACTAGAAATTCAATGAGATTTTGACAGCATACCTATTGATACACAATTGTGTTATGCAATAATGGGAAACCCTAGATTTACACTTGCATTATTGATTCTCTGTGGATGCCCTAAAAGATGATGGCAAAAAACAGCAGTTTGAGACATAGCACCAATGCTGTCCTTTCATCTCACAATAATCTGTCTACCCATGACCAATACAGCAAGCTTGAAATATAAACACCTAAACTAATGTGCAAAATTAACCATTATTTTATTTAGCTAAATTCATGTTGTTCTGGATTTTGAGTTTCCAATGATAGTGGGGTATGCAGGAAATTTGGGAGAAGAAATAGAAAAACAACCAAAAACCAATTGCTGATAAACTGGCCAAGTTTACCATCTTTCAGGTTAAAACTAACAATTTAGTATACATATTAAACTAATTAATAGTTTAGGTCCCCTGTTAGAAATGTGGCCATGATAATGGTACAGTTTTGAGAATCAAGAGAGGGAACTAAAATAACTGAAAGGACTAAACTGATTTAAACGGGTGAAAACCAGGACCATCCTAAGAACTGGTATTTGAACTCTACCTGTTAGGGTTTTTCTTCTCTCTCAGGAAAATTATCTTTTTCTTCTTTTTCCAAATTCAACATCTTAGTATAGAAAGAAACAGAGGGTGTCCCCAAAAATGTATTCACATACTTGAATAATTATGAAGTCAGTGTTCATTAAAATACATTTCATTTTCAATATTGAGCTATCAACTGTTACAGTGTATACATTTTATTGGGACACCCTGTAGCTTTATCTTTTTAAAAATGGAGTTAGGGGTCTGGTTCTTACGCTACCCCTGGGTTTTTAAAGGCCACTACTGAGATGCCAATCATCTTATAAAGTCATTGACACCCTGAAAGTATGTATAAATGGTGCCATTTGGATTTTTTTTAATGGTGCCATTTTTGGATTTTCCTGTAGTCTGCAACTTTTGTCTAATCTATGTACCTTTTATTGCTCTTGTGGCACTGAAAGTGTTCTGGATTCCTGTTTGCCACACATGGGGTGATAGTAGTAGTTAATGACAGAAAACAGCCATGGCTTTTCCATTTTTTCTTTCCCTTTTATTTTTAAGCATCACTTCACAGAACCAGAATGGCTTTCCTCCTTTCTGCCTTAACTTAAATCTATAATTTACATGGGAATTAAGAAAAGCCACTCTTTAGCTTGTCTTCCTTCACCTTTAGATTAAACGATGACCATTCAGTCGACCACACAGATTAAAACTGAGTAAGTTTACTACCATATGTGTATGGTGAAGTGACCATAAGTGCAAATATCATGTAATATAGCTTAACTGCACATGTTCCATTCCAACCAGAAAACTCTGTATCTGACGTGACCATTCAGGAAATAGAGTAATTAGAGAAAGGCACAAGTGATTGACACGAGAAGGAATTGTTTTCCTGCTAAGAGGAAGAGACTAGGGTTAATATAGTGAATTGTCAGTGCTAAGGATGATAAAGACCACTCACCAATTCTCTTTGCTGAAATGTGATGACAAATTAATATAAATAGATTTTTCTAATTCAATACAAATTCTAAGATTTCAATCCCCTTTTACTCCATCAATTTGGCTTAAAATAGTGGATGTGAAAATATGCTGTTTGGCATAGACTAAGAATTTATAACAGTTTGTTTCAATATTTTCTAATTCTTTTCTTCCATATAACCATCTACATATGTATCTGCACAACTATCCCTACTCCATTCTCACTAGACATGCAGCTCTACCTCCCACCTGCTCATCTAAGAAAACCAAGGCGATCTCAGTAAATTCTGCTTTCTTATTTCCATTTCAAAATGCCTTTTAAACTCCATTTTACTGCTCCATGCCCATTTCATCTTACAGGAAGAAGAAAGCATTTTTTTTTTCAATTATTCTTCCCTTGAAACTCTTCTCCCTTCAGGCATTGTTCAAATGATAATTTCTCTATAAATCTACTATCATCTCCTTTCTGTTTTTATGTTCAATGTTAGAATTAACCACTATTTTGTTGAATTCCTAGATAACTCTGAGTGTATTATCATTATAGTAACTTTCTTTTTTCCTCATAGTATGGTAACACCTCTTCTAAACTGTAAAATTTTTGAAGTCAAGAATCCTTTACCTCGTCAAATTGATATTAGTGTCTAGTAAACTTTGAGCCTTAAAGATATTCAGCCGATGATTTTTGAGCTGAATGATGTTGCTGATGTAGACAATTTACCATGTGATATTTTAACCTTCCATATCCTCGCACCTCCAAACAAATTCCTGGACTAGTGTTTCCCAGATATCTAAAATGTTGAACTTTAGTTAACCTGTCTCATATCATATATATTTTTAGATTAATTCATAAGTTAAGAAATATATCAGGATTTTCTGTTAAAGATGGTACTACAAAAAGAGAAAAATTTAAGTCCATTATGCTAAGAATAGATAAACATATTTATAAGCTTAAAACATACAATATAAAACAATACAAAGTAGAAAGGATTGGTGGGATGATGCCAGCAGACTGCTTGGTTCTGCACAGGTAATCAGACAGGGATGGCTGAGATTTCGGCCTATGTTATAAATGGAACACATGGGTTTCAAGCAGGTGGCAGAATGGAGCCTGGCCTACTGTTTGGTGATAGATTGAGGCAGAATTCTATTGCCTGAGGATATGGTTTAAAAAAATTGGTCTGAAGAGGGACCCAGAAAGATGCAGGTATTATTGACTCACCAAAACCTAAGCCAAGCTATCTGGTCTGAAAATAAAATAAAAGGGTCATGGTTAATTTGCTGCTTCTAATCATCTGCTTTTTCAAAGATGATTATTTTTTAAAATTTATTTGTGCCCCTTCAAAATTCATATATTGAAGCCCAAACCCCCAAAGGGTTGGTATTTGGAAGTAAAGACGTTTGAGAGGCAATTAGGTTTAAATAAGGCCATGATGGTGGGGCTTCCACCATGGAGCCCCTTAGAAGGAGAGGAAGAGTCATCATAGTTCATACACTCTTTCTCCTCTGTGAGAGGACACGGTGATCAGGTGGCCATCTGCAAGCCAGGAAGGGACTCTCACCAGGAACTGAATTGGCCAGCCACTTGATCTTGGACTTCCCAGCCTCCAGAAATGTGAGAAATAAACATCTGTTGTTTAAGCCACCCATGTTACAGTATTTTGTCATATTAGTCCAAGCAAACTAAAGCACACTGCTTGTTTACTTTCTTACAAGTAATGCAAATCTCCTAAGGAAATTATAATTATTTCAGAAACAAAAACAAACAAAAAAAGCAAACCGTAAACTGTTTCAGAGTCATGAAAGATCTATATACTTAGAAAACCAAATGAGGTAAATTCAGAAATCCAGATATTATATAAGCATATAATATCATATCATTCCTAGCAATGTCATATCCTTACAAAAGTGATATTGATCAAAGCAATATGCACATTTTGATGGCACATAGAAAGGAATTGGTAAGTATTGCTGATATACTAATTGCTTAAAGCTTGTTTACCTAAAAGCCTATTATAAAAACTAGATAAAATGTTTTTTAAAAGGCTTTGAGTAAGCCATACTATTGCTCTTACATTCCTTTCCTGCTCTTCAAATTCTTCTGCTATTAACATAAGAAATTCCTTTAGAACTATAGTATTCTTCAGTTCTACTTAGGAACCTCTAAGACACTACTTCACTCAGAAAGGACTCTTCCCTTTTCTTCAGATTCAAGAAAAGCAGTCAGAGAACATGTGAACAATGGTAAAACATTCTTCCAGCATCCTCCTGAAACTAATCATTTGTACCTTATGAAGTTCTCTTGAAAGGTTTTAGAAGTCATTTGCTCTTTTTGAAAATCTCAGAATCTGTGTGTAATAGGGATTATATGAGATTTAATGGGAAGTAGAGGGGAATTACGTAGAATGCATAAAAAAACACCATGCCTAGGGCTGCCTCAGTTTCTTACCTGGATTTCTTTCTGCCTGACATATTTGACCTCCTCACCATCATCCTTTTATATATATACTAGAGGCCCGGTGCATAAAAATTTGTGCACTGGGGGGGGGGGGGGCGGTGTGTCCCTCAGCCCGGCCTGTGCCCTCTCGCAGTCTGGGACCCCTCGGGGGATGACCACCTGCTGGCTTAGGCCTGTTCCCCAGGGGCTTGGGCATAAGCTGGCCATCAAACATCCATCTGGCAGCCCGGGAGCCCTCAGGGGATGTCCACTTGCCAGCAGGGAGCAGGCCTAAGCTCCAGTCTGACATCTTTAGTGCTGCTGAGGAGGCAGGAGAGGCTCCCACCACCACCGCTGTACTGTCAGCCGTCAGCTTGGCTTATAGCTGAGCAGAGCTCCCCCTGTGGGAGCACACTGACCACCAGGGGGCAGCTCCTGCATTAAGTGTCTGCCCCCTGGTGGTCAGTGTGTATCATAGTGACCAGTCATTCCCAGTCGTTCTGCTGTTAGGGTCAGTTTGCATATTACCCTTTTATTATATAGGATAGAGGCCTGGTGCATGGGTGGGGGCCGGCTGGTTTGCCCTGAAGGGTGTCCCGGATCAGGGTGGGGGTCCCACTTGGGTGCCTGGCAAGCCTGGGTGAGGGGCTGATGAGTGTTTTCAGGCTGGTCACACCCCCATCAGGTTGGAGGCCCCCACTGGGGTGCCTGGCCAGCCTGGGTGAGGGGCTGATGGCTGTTTTCAGGCTGGCCACACCCCCTTTAGGGTAGGGGGTCCCCACTGGGGTGCCTGGCCAGTCTGGGTGAGGGGCTGAGGGCCGTTTTCAGGCTGGCCAAGCCCCCAGGCATTGAAAGCTCCCAGACTCTCCTTTTTTCTTTTTCATTCTGGGATTTATTTACCTTCTATAATTGAAACTCTGTAGCCTTCAGTGGAGCTCAGAGCCAGCCAGGGTGGGTCGGGAAGCTTGGCTTCCTCCATTACCAGGGGCAACTCAAGCCTCCTGCTCGATCCAGCTCTGTGGCCATGGCCGGCTGAAAGCAGGTATCTGGGGCTTATTTATCTTCTATAATCAAAACTTTGTTGCCTTCAGTGGCGCTCAGAGCTGGCCACAGCAGGCAGGAAGCTTGGCTTCCTCCATCACTGGAGCAACCAAGCCTCCTGCTCGCTCCAGCTCAGTAGCTGCTGGCTGCCATCTTGGTTGGGTTAATTTGCATATAGTTTCTCTGATTGGCTGGTGGGCATGGATTAAGGCATAGCGAAAGTGTGGTCAATTTGCATGTTTGTCTTTTATTAGTGTAGATATATATTTTTATTTCAGAGAGGAAGGGAGAGGAAGAAAGAGAAACATCAATGATGAGAGAGAATCATGGATCAGCTGCCTCCTGCACTCTCCCTATCGGGGATTGAGCCAATAATCCGGGCATGTGCCCTGACCAAGAATCAAACCATGACCTGCTGGTTCATGGGTTAATGCTCAATCACTGAGACACAACAGCCAGGCCAAAAAAAAAATAATAATAATAATTAAATGTCACTTCTTCAAATAAGGCCCTCTGACAACAAAAAATGAAATCTAGATTCTCAGTTATATGTTTTTCTGCAGAATGTAGTTTTCCTACATGGAAATTTTCATAGCTTTAATTGGTCATTATTTGTGAAATGACTGACATTGTCTTTCCTATGTTCTTGGCTGCAGGTTGGAGACTAAGTGCTTGCTACAGTACCTGACATGTAGGAAACATTAAATGGATATTTACTGAGTAAATAATGAGAGGACAAAATATTCAGGGGCTAAGATATATAGATTATCTAACTTTAAAAAAGGGATACCTTTTAGGGTCCCTCTATCATCCAGCTGAAGAGGAGCCCGCATACTAGAAGTAAGAACCAGCTTCACCAGAACATTTACCAAGGCAGAGCCCTTGCACGGAGCATAAACCCATCCCTTCCCACAGAGATCACATGTGAACCCTGCCCAAGCTCATGTCCATCAAGAAGAACAAAGAGGGAACCACTTCACCCTACCCATTTCTTCTTGCACACCGACACTCACACATCTTCCAATGTGCCCTCTGGCATTAAGCAAATGCCCTTCCATGCTCCTCCTCAATTTCCATGTTTCAACAAGTGGATATTCATGTGAAAACAACTGAATTTTGATCTTTACCTTGCACTATATACACAGAAGTTAGCTTAAAATGGTTCATAGATAGTTCCTAATAAGGTCACTAATCCTTTGATTAACTCTGATTAAGGAACTACATTTGTAATCCAGACACTATACTGGTACAGCATTTAAAATAAGAATATATCAAAAGGCTTTTCAAAGAGTGCAAGCTCAGAGTCAACAGAATAAATTTAAATTTAAACTTTACTAAACCTCATAATTCCCATACGGTAGTCAGGAGAAGCAAAATTTTGCTCACACTTACTGAATTGGGGAGAGTATAACTGTTTGAATTTGTGACAGCATTCCTGTTTGGTATTTTTACTATGCAAACATCTGCTTACATGACAACTAGATACAACTAATTATTTGACAATGTGATATGTTATCCAAAACTGACTATGGAATATGAAATATTGTAACCCATCTATAATAATAAAAGCATATTATGCTAATTAGATCAGACTTCCTTCCAGATGTCCTTCTGTCTTTCTGGATGAAGCTGGGGCTGCGAGGCAAGTCCAGGTCCTGGGTGCCTGCTGGTGGCCAGAGTGAGAAAAGCCCAGGTCTCGGGTGCCAGAGGGAAGCCAGTGCTGGCAGCTGGGGGAAGGAAGGCCTACTCTTGCATGAATTTTGTACATCAGGCCTCTAGTCCTATATAATAAAAACCTAATATGCTAAGTGTCCGGTCGTCTGGTCGGCCATTCAAACAATCAAAGCGTAATATGCTAATGATATGCTAAAGGAGCTCAACTGTTCACTATGATGTCACTGACCACCAGGGGGCAGATGCTCCAACTGGTAGGTTAGCTACTGGGATCCGGCCAATCGGGACTGAACGAGGCGGGCTGGACTTGCCCTGGAGCCCTCCCATAGTCCTTCCCCAGCTGGTGAACCTCCCGCATCCCTTCCCGGCCCTGATTGTGCACTAGTGGGGTCTCTCAGGCTGGCCTGTGCCCTCTTGCAATCTGGGACCCTTGGGGGATTTCAGAGAGCCGGTTTTGGCCCAATCTCGCAGGCCAGGCCGAGGGACCCCCACTGGTGCACAAATTTGTGCACCGGGCCTCTAGTAATTAATATAATAGATAGAAGTAAGAACAAGATAGGACCTTATTGCTAAAGAAATATCCATAGTAATACCATTGAGTAGTATAAAAATCTAGAGGAGAGGATTTAGATTGAGCAGCTAATGCTGCAAAATAATTGGCAGCTACTTATTAATAGTAAATAAAGAGTTTTCTAGTAAATAGAAAACTGGTCATTAGCAAATTATTCTAAAATTTATGCACATACTTTCTATACAAGTGAACTGATTAATTATTAATATTACCAGAGGCTAGGTGCATGAATTCGTGCATGAGTTGGGTCCAGCCGGCCTGCCCCAATGTGGGCCGATTGGGGCTGGGCTGGCGGGTAGGAGGGGATGCAGGAGGTTGGCCGACCGGCACCGCCCCCGATTGGAGTGGGGGGGCCAATCAGGGGCAGGGCCAGCTGGGGGGAGGGGCCACAGGCAGTTGTGGGGGGGCCAAGGGCCCCAATTGGGCTGGTTGGTTGCCACAGTGAGTGTCATAGTGACCGGTTGTTCTGGTCATTCCAGTCATTTGGTTGTTCTGGTCACTTGTCTTTTATATATAGAGATGCCCCATTGGCATAGTTTAATCCACATATTCTATCATAATGTTTATATCTTTGTAAAAGCATCAGCAATAGTACCAGAAAAAAATACGAAAAGTTCTCTTTTCTATTTTAACTTCTTTTTGTCAAAAACTGCCAGATTGTTTCAAATCTATGACATAAAGATATTGAAGACATTATGGGCTTAAAGTGAACCACATTTAAAGAGAAAAGGTAAGAAGAATGTAAGTACCTAACAGCTGCCAATCAGAATTAAAGACCATGAGGTTACTATCTGACAGTCAAAAAAAAAAAAAAAGACACATCAACAGCAATGTATAACTCTATAGTCAATCATTTAAAAAAATCCTTTTTTTAAGATCCAGGTAGTTCATGGCAAAGATGTGGACATACTTTTCTTAAACTCCTCATAATGAGGGGTGAAAACATATGAGTACATACATCTGATTAGAAGACCCCCAGCCCCCTCACACATTGATCCTGAAATACCTGTGATATGCAGAATGTTAATCTATCAGATTTGATCCTTAACATGCTGACATTTAAGCCATACTCTGCATGAAGATAAGTAGTTAACTAGTAGTTAAGCAGTTAAGTAGTACCTAAGCTTATGGACTTAAATCTCTGAAGATACAAATATTTGAGACTCAGAAAAATCTTACATTAGCTGGAATGCAAGTGTCATGTTTTTTTAAAAAGATGTTTACCTCCAGAAAGAAATTAAAATCACTTTCTCCTAGAAGCAACCAAATACATCATTGCACTGAACTCAAGAATAACTCTGACTCATTTCAAGTACGTTTATCATGTAGCCCATCTCCAGGAAAGTTTATATAGCCCACCTCCAATAAAGGATCTTCCTTTAGCAGATGTTGTTTTTTCTAAATAGGGTATTTCTGGAGAAGACAGTTAAACCACACAAAATAAGTACAATGAGGAAAGACTTAAAAGATTGGCAGGTTTGTGCATGAGCAGTGAGATGCCTGAGAGGACAAAGTATACAGGTCATAGAGGTCTTCGCTCAGATCTCAGTTCAAGAAAACTCACTGCAGTAGCAGAGTTGGCGGACAGCCTCCAGCTACTGCACCTTTGAATCCACCATGACTTTTCATACCAAAGCCACACTTCCTATGCTCTGCTCGCAATGCCTGAGCATCGTGAGCTTTCTATAAGCCTCCGCCATGCCTGCCTGATGTGGACTGTTCCAATGAGCAGCGTTTGCTTGGGGACTCCCATCGTCCTTGATGTGACTTTTGCAGAATGGCTATGGGATCTTGTGTTCTTCCCACCCAATCCTCCTTCTTTCCTTATGTCCTTTCACAGGTCTTGGCCTGAATTGCTGTCTGAGGCTCTCCTTGCCCACTCTTGCTCCCTCTCCTTTTCCTTTATTCCTCTCAGCATTTTCAAACAAACTTTGCCACCTCTAATTCCATCTTGGGGCCTTCCCAGAGTACTCAAACTCATAGACTAATAAACAGGCATAAATTACACTCTACTTACTTCCCATTATACCCCCTCTTGTAAAAAGTCCCTTTCCTATTTAGTTCACATCATATGCCTTTATAAGTTCCGATGTCACCTCATTACTGTCACTACTAATTTCTGGTCACTCTCTCACTTATTTAAGGTGTTAGAACCTGTGCCAGATTGTTCTCGTCCCAATTCTTGATGTGATACTGGCAATTTTATGTCATTGAGGACAACTGGTTGAAGTCCTAACTTTTTTGTGTCCTGTAAAAATTTCCTTCACGATTCCATAGAGACTCCACTCCTTTTGCATGTCATTTCACTGCACAACTACAAAGATGCATACGTCCTGCTCAGTTTATTCCACTGCACTTTTTTGGAGGGGATGCAGTCTGTCCACTAGCCTTTCTTTCCCCACTCTGCAACCCCTCTATCTTCTAATGTAACTTATCTCTATTTCAAGTTCAGATTCCACAGACCATTTTGGAACCACTAATTTTTTGAGAGGAGCCTACACTTCTCTGCTTCATTTTCCTTTCATCACATTCACCTTAAGAACCCTGCATAAATCCAACCCTTTATTCCTGGACTGCATGCAGGCCACTTTATTTCACTGGGAAAAATACCACAGAACAGGAGAAGCTAGACATCTTTCATGTCACCATCTCCACCGTGTTCAAAATTGCCTAGTGCTTTTACTGTTATTCAATTCTTCACAGTTAAACTTTAAAACAGTTTCCTTTTTATTGAAATCTCTAAACTCTCCTTTGACCTCTTTTTCTTTTTCTCCTTTCAATACACTGAGAGAACCCAGAAACTCTATCCATCCAAAGCTAAATAATTTCTCTTCTGTATATCATCCTCTTCAGCTTTTCCGGTGATGTTATGCTATCTAATATTCCATGTCTCTAGACTTTCAATCTCATTTCTACTTTCTCTTTCATAAATCAACTCAAAAAATAAATTGTATAGATAGAAAAATAATTAGAATGAAATGAACAAATAACTACATGACACTGCTTATCTCTCTTTCATTTCATCTCGGCACTATCTTTTTTTCATTCTCTGACAGTTAATTAACTTATTTCTCCACACATGCCGTCTCCATTCCCTCAGTTTCAGTTTTTCTTCACTCACCTCCAAATGGCCTTCAGAAATCTACTCTGTCACAAAATACATTGGATTCCTCCCTATCCTTATCTTGTTTGACCTCTATGCAGTGTTTAATATTGTTGATCTCTTCTTTCTCTGGATAAACCCTTTTTTTGGTTTCCCATATATCATACATTCCACATTATCTTCCGACCTCTTGGAATGGTCTCTTTCTCACAGTTTCATTTGTTGAGTCATTGTGCTGTAAAATAGTAATTTATAAAGTGCCACAGGTAATTGCCTGAATATCCATCTCTTCACCCTACACTTCCCTAGGTGATATTGCATTTCTAAGATTTTAATTACATGAGTTAATAACTATCAAATGTGGGCCCTCAAGATCCATATTGATATCTCCTTACTATCCATCTTCATGTGGATGTGTCATTTCAAAGTTAAGAGACCCAAAACTTACGATTTTTCTCTACTCTGTTTCTTCTGTGATCCCATAACTTAGTGTATCAAACCAATAAATCATCCTTGACTCTTTCCTTTTGATACACTTCTTTTTAAAAAAAAATACTAGAGGCCCAGTGCATGAAATTAGTGCATTGTGGGGGGTAAGGTGGGGAGAGGCTCAGCTCAGCCTGCACTTTCTTGCAATCTGGGACCCCATGTGGGATTCTGACTGCCGGTTTAGGCCCAATCCCTCTAGATTAGGCCTAAACCAGCAGTCAGACATCCCTCTCGCAATCCAGGACTGCTGGCTCCTAACCGCTGGCCTGCCTGACTGCCTCATCACCCCTAACCACTCTGCCTGCCTGCCTGATCACCCCTAACTGCTCTCTTGCCTCCCTGATTGCCCCTAACCACTCGCCTGCCTGCCTGATCACCCCTAACCACTCTGCCTGCCTGCCTGACTGCCCCTAACTGCCTCTGCCTCAGCCCCGCTGCCACGGCTTAGTCTGGAATGATGTCTGGAAGGTCGTTTGGCTGTCCAGTCTAATTAACATATTATGCTTTTATTATTATAGATATTTTTATTGATTTCAGAGAGGAAAGGAGAAGGGGAGAGAGATAGAAACATTAATGATGAGAGAGAATCACTGACCAGCTGCAGGCCGCACACTAGGGATTAAGCCAGCAACCCGGGCATGTGCTCTGACCAGGAATCAAACCATGGCCTCCTGGTTCATAGGTCAACATTTAACAACTGAGCTACCCGGCCTGGCTTGCACTTCTTGCAAAAAAAACAAACAAACAAAAGCAACCAACACAGCAACAATACAATGAGCATTCAACCTTGCTACCTTGGATGATTTACACCTAAAATTTCCTTTCTTCTTGAACTAACCTGATCCTACAGTTTACACTTGTTACTTACCTACCTCTATTTTTGTTTCAAGTTTCAATTTAAATGCCTATTTTAAAGTAAAACCTACCCTGAACCTTCTAGACTGAATGGTTAACTATTTTTATTTACCCTTCTATATGTTCCTGTGATGGTTAGGTGTATGTGTCAACCTGACCAGTTTCCTAGATGTTGCCTCCACCTACCATAAGCTCACTATAAAAGATACTACCCTTGATCATGTGAATGGGCCTCATCCAATCTGTTGAAAGGCCCTAAGAACAAAAACTGAGGTTTTCCAGAGAAGAAACGCTTCCTCAATAGTATTAACTCCTCTGTCTGAATTTATAGCCTGCTCACTTGCCTACAGATTTCAAACTTGCAAAGCCTCCCACATTCCCATGAGCCAATTCCTTAAAATAAATATATTTACATATATAATCTCTAACTCTATATTATATATAATCTTTATAATCTTTTTATATACAAATATCTTATACATATAATATGTACATTTATGTATATCATAATGGAATTTAATAATTTTCTGGAGAACTCTGATGTATCTATAGCACTCTGTACACTTTTATTTAATATGCAACATATATCTAATTATATCTTCAATATTTATATTTTCTTTTTTAAATATATTTTATTGATATTTTACAGAGAGGAAGGCAGAGGGATAGAGAGTTAGAAACATCAATGAGAGAGAAACATTGATCAGCTGCCTCCTGCACACTCCCTACTGGGGGTGTGCCCGCAACCAAGGTACATGCCCTTGACCAGAATCGAACCTGGGACCTTTTAGTCGGCAGGCCAATGTTCTCTCCACTGAGCCAAACCAGTGAGGGCCACTATTTATATTTTCCACAAAATCACAACCTCCAGGAAGGTGGAATGTAGCTCTCTTATTGATCGGTATCCCTAGACTCTAACACAATTTCTAGCACATAGAGTACATACTCAAAAAACATATATTGAAATAAATAAATAAATTGTAAGAAATTTTTCATTTCTTTTAATTCTTTGCAATACTCCTTGGTAGCAGTTATTATGCATAATTCTTTCCAAATGGCAAGTTTGCTAAACTTCCCTTGTCACAAGTGGTTAAAGTTATACATTTATTTAATCATTTATTAAATCATTCAATAAATATTTATTAAGGACTAGAGGCTCAGTGCACAAAAATTTGTTCACTTGGGTGGGGAGGGGGGTGTCCCTCAGCCCGGCCTGTGCCCTCTCACAGTCTGGGACCCCTCGGGGGATGACCATCTGCTCGCTTAGGCCTGCTCCCTGGGGGATTGGGCTTAAACTGGCAGTCAGACATCCCTCTGGCAGCCCGGGAGCCCTTGGGGCATGTCCACTTGCCAGGGTGGAGAAGGCCTAGCTGCAGTTGGACATCCTTAGCGCTGCTGAGGAGGTGGAAGAGGCTACCACTACAACTGCTGTACTGGCAGCCGTCAGCCTGGCTTGTGGCTGAGCAGAGCTCCCCCTGTGGGAGCGCACTGACCACCAGGAGGCAGCTCTTGCATTGAGCATCTGCCCCCTGGTGGTCAGTGTGTGTCATAGTGACCAGTCATTCCCAGTCATTCTGCTGTTAGGGTCAATTTGCATATAACCCTTTTATTATATAGGATAGAGGCCTGGTGCATGGGTGGGGGCTGGCTGGTTTGCCCTGAAGGGTGTCCTGGATCAGGGTGGGGGTCCCACTGGGGTGCCTGGCCAGCCTAGGTGAGTGGCTGATAGCTGTTTGCAGGCTGGCCACGGCCCCCAGCCATCCAAGCTCCCAGTGGAGGCTGGCTGGAAGCAGGTATCTGGGTTTTATTTGTCTTCTATAATTGAAACTTTGTTGCCATGAGCGGAGGGCACAACTGGCTCAGGGCAGGTGGGAAGCTTTGCTTCGTCTATTGCCCGGGCAACCAAGCTTCCTGCTTGCTCCAGCTCCGTGGCTGCTGGCCACCATCTTGGTTGGGTTAATTTGCATATAGTCGCTGACTGGGCTTGGCTTGGGGACATAGCAAAGGTATGGTCAATTAGCATCTTTGTCTTTTATTAGTGTAGATGTGTTCTAGACACACGATTTTAAAGACAAAAAAAGTGAACTATAAAAATATTATCAATACAAAATAGGCAGGTGTTAAAGGGCTTAGGTCTAAAAGACTTTCACAGATGAGTTATCATAGAATTGTACACTTGAACCCTATATAATTTTATTAACCAATGTCACCCAAGTAAATTTAATTTAAACAAATAAAAAATAAAAGGACTTTCCCAAGAAATGCTGAAAAACCGAATTTGACACATAGGTTGCCTGAGAACTTTGTAGACAGGAAAAGATAGAGCTACACACACAAACATTTAGAAGCCACTCCACCAGCAGGACAAGAAACTGAATTGAAGATAGTAAAATTCAGAGTTAAAATGATTATAAATATGGAGGTATTATAGATCCAGATCTCTATCATCACATGCATTACCAAGCCATGCAGTTTCTGGAAAAAAAACTTTTTGTTGCTGCTTACCATTACTTTATTTATATTTCACTTGGGCTTATCTGAGACACATTTATTAAAATTTCACTTGTAAAGATTATTGTGCTGGATTACATATTATGCACTTAAACCAATTCTATTAGTGAGCAAAACTTAAATTATCTTTTTGGAAATGATTCTTTGTGCTACTGAAGTGACCATATTTTCTACCATAATTTTTTACACTGATAATTATCTCAATAATAACTTCTTGCTTTATCCTTTAGTTATTTTAAGGGTTTATGAGTAAAAATAAATTATTGAGGCCATTATTAATATTCCTATAGATATTTATCTTAAAACTAGAAGGTAACGATTTGTGGGAAAATATACATGAAATAAAAAGTATTGTATGCCTTTGAGAAATAATATATAAATTCAAATATAGGAAACAAAGTAAATATTTTGGAAGCTACAATAATTTTAAATTTTATTAAGGTGTTAAAATTTCCCTTTTTCATAAATTACAGCATACTTTAAGTATTCATATTTTCATTAAAATATTACATCATTTTTAAATGTCTGCTGTGGAATGTTAAAATCGTGGCAACTTGCCATGCACAATCATACACTTTAAAAATACATGCTCAAACTATTTTTAAGAGTTAGAAATTATATATAGTTTCTTTTCTGTTTGAAATCATATTGCTATCCCACATCTGTCATCAGATTTCAGCCTGAGATATATTTTATATTTAAAAGTATTTTATTAAATGGGCTGATTATATTTTGAAACAAATTTATATATTTAAATTAAATATTTAAACTGTCTTGTGTCGTGCATGAGTCTTTACACTTTAAAATATTAGTCTGCACTGGGTTATCATTAAAATTATTTTACAACTAAGCAACTCTATAAAAATATAAATAAACATAAATATAAAAAGAAAATTTCTAATAGAAATGTATCTATTATGGTTATGAGGGGTAGGTTTATAGTATCTACAATAAGGAGGCCCCTCAAAAATCAATGTTTCTAAATGACTTTTTATTATTTTGACTGTGGAGGTTTTTTATTTTTTACCTCGGGGTAGAAAAATATGGGTGGAAAAGAGTGTGGTTTTATTTTATTAAATTCAAGAAGTACAAGTATGAAAAGGAAGTGAGAATAAAGAACATAGATAGTGCATCTACCTATAGGCTTCTTTTCAGGCAGATCATGTTAGGCAACATATGTACTGAAGTTGAGGTCTAGAAATTTTAAAATGGTATTGTTCCATATTATGGGGTGCTGGAAGTTATGTTGCAGACACTCTGGGGATTATCTGATTCTATCTGGTATGTTCCTTTGACTGACTTTCTATTGACTGGTCTATTAGCAGTTTTGTAGGTGCAGAAGTTATCCTGTAAAAAAAATAGTGATGCAAATTATTTTTTGTCTGTAACAATGCACATTTATTTCACACGGTTCGGAAAAACTGGTTTCCACCTGGCAAATCATCTGTAAACATTTTATTTTATTGCTTTAAATGATTTTAACCAGTTTTGCATTTATTAGCAAATGCATTTCAGCATCCCTGAATGTGTATACTTATGCATGTGTCTGTTCTCCAAATTCTCCTTTGAATAATAAGTAAATAAAATTTTCATCAAACATTCAATTTATATATTCATGAGACATGTTTAATTTTTTTTTAGAAATTATACTTTAGCATTTTTATAGTATTTTCACCAAGATAGCCAAGTGAATTCACCTGACAGAACCAAATATATTGGTTGGCTGGAGAAGTAAACCTATGGGGCTATTTATGCTAAGGCACATCTTTTCTGGCATAACAGAGTGAATACCAATTGTCAATAGAACTTTAACTTTTCTGACTCTCCAATTCTCAATTTTTTTCTTCCTCTTCCTCTACTGTTTGTTTTGTTTTGCTTTTGTTTCTAGATCTTGCCTAACTAGTAAATTATCCCCAGTTGGTAACAGCAGTGATTAAGGATTTGGTTTTCTGATTTGGTGATCTCCATCAGATGGATGATGAAATGTATTCTCTACTGGGTGGAAGAGGACTGATAATCTGGTTTATCAGTCTCTTTGTTTGTTTATTAGTTCAAATTGATTAGTAAATTGGTTCATGCCCACTGAAAAGCAAAAATCTTATTTATATCTGGGTCACCAAGTTTTTATTTTTCTGTTTACTTTTGATCCTTGGCTGAGGTAGTTGAACTTCAGCTATAAATTATCTACGTGATTATGTATCACTGTGCCTGCAATTGAAAAAAAGGTCTTGACTTCTACTTCCAGAGAGTATTAATACATAAAATTAAAGTATGTCTTAAAGTTAAAAAATCACTGTTCTGAGTACCATATAAAATAAATAAGTGCTTAATATTTACACATACTTAGAAAACAATAAAAAACAGAATTTCTAATGCATAATAATAATGTAATAACCTCCAAAATATGCTTCACAAAGGCTATTTTCTACAAAATGGATAAAAGTGCAACCAGATGGCTTAATAATTGTGATTAAATAATAGGTATGACTTCACATAAACTGTAAATGTTATGTAACATACAAGGGCATATTAATTAAAATTTTATAAGACAGTTTTGATTTCTTATAAATGTATTTAATCTAAATTTATAAACATTATTATACTGGTTTATTAATCAAATAAGCTAAAATTAATTTTATTTTATAATATGTCAGCTTAAACAGATTATATATATATATACATATATATATATATATTTCCACGAGCATTCTTCTAAATGTACATTAGTAGAGATTAACTGAAAAAGGTTAATGACTACTCCTATATATTTGCATTACATTATTTTTTTCTCTTTCACTTGAAAGTAAGATTATATTAGGAATCCAAAACAGATAACTTTAATATCACCTCTATACTTTTTCTTTAAAGTTCAATTTAAAATGTTTATTAAATGTAATATTTTAAAGCATTAAATTTCTGATATTATAATACAATGGCTATTAAAAATGAACAACCTATTCATTCAAGTATCTAAGATATAAGTGATTTTTCTATTGTACATGTGTGTTTACATGTAAACATACTTTGAAATTTTGCAATGACTAGGTTAGAATGAGTTTGGAAATTAGCAAAAGGTTATTTGTTTTAGACTCTATCTCAAGAAATAATATTTTTCTGAAAGAGTTATAAAAACATTCTTATAATCATATTTTACTAATGAATCTTTAAAGGATATTCCTGAAAAGAGCATTATCACCTGTGTTCAAGGGGAAACAGAAGAATTTGTGCACCTTTATAGTCTAAAGTTTTTAAAACTGAAAAAAAGCTTTAAATTCTAAATATTCTAAAGAGAAAATGTTAGAGGTGGTTAGAAGATATTAAGAATTATCTTTGTAGATTGGCCTTGGGACATTTTTCCTTTATTTTCCTAACATTCTGTAGGTCTCATGAGTCATATGCATTATTTTCATAAGAGAAAAAGAAACTTGTTTAGATTACAATGGTGAATATTCATGGGAAGAAAGAACGATGAAAAATGGGAGGTTTTTTCCCCCTATTTAAGTATTAATTCTGAGCATGAATGGGTTGTCAAAACAAATCTCACACATAATAAAAAGAGCATTAATTAAACAACCATGCATAAAAGACCATTAATGAAAAGACTACCCATAATGTGTGGCTGGAACTGGAGTTATAATGCATTTTAACTTTTAAGCAGTACAAGAGAATAATCCAGAATATTTTAAATAAATACAATAAGGATCAAATAATTAAAGACAGAAAAAAATGCAACTGAGTGTCAGATTCTGGCATTAACCACAGGTAAACTGAATGTATTTCCAGAAATACAAGCATCCATATTGGGGAAATGGTTTAATCGGCTATAGAGTTTAATAATTCTACTATTAAGCTCCTTAAGGTAAAATTAACTATAGGTACATACTGGGAGTTTATCACATATTTAGTGTTTTATGTAATCAATCTAGAAGATATATACCTATACCCACATTTGCCTGGAGAGATTAAATAAATACCTAGTGAGTGTCAGATGTAGGATATCATGCCAATACCTAGTTTATGCATTTAATCATTATGTTAAAGTGCATTGCTTTGATTCAACAATCCTTTATTTTCATTATTAATGCTGCTTTCCAATTCTTTGGTCTTTATTTGTTTTTGTAATAAATTAAAATGAAGCAGAAACTCATAGTGTTCTGAAAACAGTCAAGGGACCTACAAAGCAAACTAATTTATAATGTAGCTTCTAAATAGCTGTAATTATACTATTTAATAAATAAAACACCTATTTTTAGAGATAATAAAATCTTTCCACTGAACTCCAATAGAGCTATGGTATATACAATAGGTTAATAATAATCAAAACCAGTATTAATTTGTTATCAGAAAATATAAAATTACAATTTTATTGCCAACCCTGAACAATTCTTACACTAAAACAGATTTAATATGGAAACTGGGTATAAGAAAAATAAAGTATGTAATTATTCATAATTTAACTCCAATTAAGGTAGCATGTCTCAATACGATAGAACACACTACTTATGCATATATGCATACATGTGCAGACACATTCACTCATCTGGAAAGTTCGTCATGAAATTATTAAAGAAATACTCTGAATATGGGAGGCCAATGAAAGTGCTCATCAGCATGCATTCAACATTTAAACAACTGTAGGCACTGCCACAGTCATAAATATTACAGCAAAAAGAGAAATTAGAGTTATTTCAGCATCTGATCCCTTTAAAACTAAGACATTTAGCAGGAATGTCCAATCTAATCATATGTTTCAAGCAACATTTTAAGTAATCTATTATATTCACTTTGTAATTATCAATCTATTATATTCACTTTAGAGCTACTAATAAGCACTAAAGTTTATGTTGTTCTTTTTGCAATCAGTGCAGAGTTGGTGGAAAGGATATAAAAAAGTAAAGATGATTTATGTTTGCTACTTGTAAATATGCATGATGAAGTGCTAAGATCATTGAGTAGCAGAACAGTTCATGACCTTACATTTTGTTTGCTTCTAAAGGGAAATAACAGTTCTGTGTTGTCTTAAATAAAAGTCTAAAGCATCAAAGATGGCAGTAGAAGTAAATAACAGTAAACCTTATTTTTCTTTCTGATATAAGGAAAGAATCAACTACCATGTGATGTCTTCAATCAGCTCTTAAGATCAAAGAACAAAGTGATATTACTACTATTTGGATTTTGGAAAAGGAAAGGGAAATAAATTAACAAAAGAAAATTTAGCTGACCAAAGAAGCTAATTAGTATAAATTGCATTGGCAACAAAAGATTAGCTTCCTAAAAAAATACATCATAGGGCATAGACCATTAACTGCCAAAGATATTCTAAATTAAGCAAAAGTTTCAGTGTACAATATACATCTGTAATCAATGGACAATCATAGGAATAAAAATAATCTCTCTTTTGATATTCTAAAGCTGGACCCACCTCTAAAGGAAACAGTAAGCATGAATAATAGATCTTTCTTAGCCACAATTCCAATAAGTATAACTTATTGTACAAAGCAGAGAGTCTGGGTTTTTTGTTTGTTTTAGAAATACCAAAAGATGCTTTTAGTCAGCTATTTAGATAGAAGACATACAATTTTCGTTGCCATTATTTTTTGTCTAAGAAATTATACTTTTTTACGTTATACTTTTTTAAAGGACCATTTTTAAATAATATTTATCTCTTCCTACTTCTTTGTATCAAAAAACATGCCCTTCTTGATTTCCTTCAAATTGTTGCCTAACCAGTGGCTATAAACTTTTGCAGTGACAACGATGATCCATTATCCAGCACCTGACATGCCAGCTCAACATCACTATATCAACTGACTTTCGAATTTTCTTTCTCCCTGTGGGGACTTCTCTCCTAAGATTGATGAGGTGCAACACAGTGTTTAAGCTGCCATCCTGAGGTGACAAACAGTAAGAATGGTCCCTGCACGGGATGGAGGAGGGAGGGCAAATGAGGGAGAGAACCACAGTGTATTCTGGAATAAAAGCAACCTCACACACTGGCTTTCCAAGGCAATTAAAACTGTTTCTCAGATTTTACATTTCAGTCAAACACATAATTTATTCTTCAATTAAAGTCCCCAAAGCTTCACTGGTACATGTGGAAAACCCAACAATTAGAGAAGATTAAACTTTTGTCCCTGAGACATTTTAGAGAAGTTAAGATAAAAGTTGCTGCTCCTTCCAAGTTTAAATACATTGAGACTCTAATCACTTCTTATAATTCCCCAAATGGCATTATCGCTTACTTTTTAACTATTGAATTCACTCTGGCAGAGCTAGGGTAATAAAACCCATCATATTGTAATTTTCAGACAGCTTGATAGAACCAATGTTCTTGGTATAGATAAAGTGTAATGAAGCACTTTCTTTCCCATAGGAAAGTCTTTGACTCATATGCTCTGATGCCAACTAGCCTTCACATCTGCTGTTTCACCATTGATAGCTGTAACTTGGCATGCAAAACTAGTGTCTGATGAAGCAGCTTTACTCAAAGGCACCATTTTATTTCTTGGAATGGGAACATAGTAAAATGGTGTTGGGTTTCTGTAGGCCTTATGCAAATCCCTGTAATAAACATAGAATCAGGCCTCACATACAATAAATGGTGTGTTAGATGAGGGTGAGGAAGGGAGACAATCTTCTTGGTTAAAAATAATCTCCTTACTATGCCAATAAATTAAATGCATAATAAAAACTTGGCTTAAATATTTATTTCAAACATAATGAATTAATATCAAAACCGCATTAGAAACTAATAAGACTATAACACTTTTAAAACACCAACCTTATTTTATAAAAAGAAATATTTCCATTTAACTTAAGGTTAACAGTAATCCATTATCTACAACCAATAGTTTAATACTATTATTAAAGAAACAATAATTTGCAAGAATTAGAGAAATAATATGGCTATAAAAAGCTTTGCTGAGATATATTTTTTAGATGACTAGAAAAGGTGTCTGATGGAAAATGGAGAAAACATCAACATGAACAAATGAAAATTTTAGTAATATATTCATCATTAATCTAAACCGACTGCTCAGACACATTGCTGTTCAACCACATAAATCTTTTAAATTTTATTTGACTCCATTAAGTATGCAGAAAATTTAAAACAATAAACTAAATTATCCAAAAACTTGAATTCATGAAACAAACAGAAATTCAAAATAAAATTTCTATTTATTTTAAATATTCATAGTGGATGCATTATTACCTAATTAGTAACTTGCAAGCAAATTATCAAGAATAGATTTTGGCTTGGAAGCCTAACTATATTCTGTTTTCCATCATCCAAGTTAGAGCAGAATGTCATATGTGAGGAGCATTTTGTTTCAGTTTAGATCTATAGGGAGATGAATATTGAGCAATCACAAAGTGACACAGAGGAAGAATCAATTAGAATTGTGCAATAATTTGTTACCATCAGTTTATATAAGTACATTATTTTTTCCATAACAAGGAAAGGAATGACAATAGTTCACTAAATATTTTTGGATAGTACAATAAGCTCAGACAAGAAAACTACAAATCTCAAACTGTAGCTCAGAACCTAACAATATCTACCTATAGAGTAAGGTACTTCATCTATTCTTAATTTGTTTCCCATTATGTAAACACTAAAGTCACATGTACAACTCTTCAACTCTAATATGCCCCCTTATAGGTCTCTTACCTAATTTTCCTCCCTCCCCCCACACTCATGGTAAATGAACCTGCAATAAAGATTTATAAAGGAGAGCTGAATATGTTCACTCCCTCAGTCCCATAGAACATATATTTTTCTCAATGTTTACTCAGAGACAGAAACAAAAAGTTAGGATAGACCCCATCATATTTCTGTGAGAGAGGAAAAAGCTCTAACTCTTCATCCTGCTACCTGGCAATTCTCATGCATACTTATTGAGGAATGGTATCAGAGTGAAAATGTACTTAGATTATTTACTTTCAGCAAATATCTATTGAAAGGTATTTAAAGACAATTCAGGGAAATAATCCAAAAGAAGTTAGAATATGGTCAGCAGATTACTTAATGCCTCTGTCTGATATTTTGTGGGGTCTGTGTTTCAGAAGAGAAAATACCCACCCTAATATGAAAGAAAGGGGAGTGGATGCATTGAGTCACACATGTACACCTAATTTACACAATGCTACATATCATTTATCTCTCAATAAAAATAAACAAAATAAAATAAATTCAAAAGTAATTTTAGATGATCTTTCTCATCTTCGAAAACTATTATAAATCAATTTTCTGCATATGCACAAAGGAACTTTCAAAATGTCTTACCACCAATACAGCAAGAGAAAAATAAATACTTGTTTCAGAAAACAGTTTCCAGTGTGAAAAGTACACTAATAGATGCCATTTTCAGAATTTACGTTTCTAATGTGAAAATCTCTTCATAATAAATATATTATGCTTGCATTACCAACACTATTCTACATAAGAACAAACAAGAGTAATGTTTTGCAGAAATGGAGAAAAATATGGGAAATGTAAATCCCTTTTAATTGCATGTGGTAAACTGCCAAGTTTTTACATTGTATTTGTCAACTCAAAAATGGCATGTTCTTTTGGCATTTGAAAAGCAAAAATAAATCACACAATCTTTCAAAAAATTATTTCAGGCATGCCATACACGCAATCCAGGCTTAGAAACCTATAACATCACCCGGCATAATTTAATTTCAGGAGACCATTGAACCTAGAAGCTCAGAATAAGTAGCAGACTGTAAAGAACATGTTATAGCTGTATCTTCCCTAATGGCTCAAGGCAAATGGTTTAGAAGTTTAATATGATCAAACATTTGAGGTCATATGGGTGAGCAAAAATGACTAATGCACTTAGTTATTCTGAATAGTGATGGTTATGCCATGATGTCTTTGGCTATTACTTTTATTGTTGATACTATGAGTCCCTGGGTTATTGCTTTCATAATTAATAAGACACTTAACCTCTCCATGGCCCAGTTTCTTCATCTGTTAAATGAGCGTAATGATAATTGCTTTCTACCTTCCTTAGGGGTTACTGTGCAAATAAATGAGCTGGCATTTAGTATATACTTTGAGTTCACCTAAAGAGGGAGACTATGCACAAAGAAAAAGAACACAAAACAAGCCCTCTTTGCTGCTAGGTACCAAAAGATAAAACTTTCCCCTAGATGGATCAATCCACTTGATTGAATTCCTAACACCATAATCTACACTTTCAAATAATCTGACTCTTAATCCAAGATTAAAATGAAAATGCCTTAGAACGTTACATATTTTGAAGAAACATTTATGGCTTTCTACAGAATAGCAAAATTTTGTAAGTAATCAAGCATTCCATCCAAAACCCTCTGTCACAGGTATTATATCAATTAATGCAATATTCATTGTTCCAATGGATAACTGTACAGAATTTGGCAAAAAAAGTGAGTTGCTGCCATAAAGAAATGTACATTTGAGCACTGATTTAGGCTCACATACAAGATGGCAATGAAATCATTAGAAGAGACTGGATAAGCCAAAATCTGTGAATATATGGACAATAATATTTTAAAAGTGTGCCTTGTTGTAACTTGGAATATAAAAAATGCACTAATAATCTTTTAGACTTGGCCTAAAAAATTATCTAGACAAAATGACAAATATTAAAGTATTTGCTGGTTATTAAATAGGAAATATTAGTTACATAATAAAAGTAGTAAAAGAAAGAGATATAATATTAACAATAATAAGAACAACAATGAAGGAGGCGCAGGAGGAGGGCAAGAATGAAGGGGGAGAGGAAGAAATAAATTTAAAAGATCCAGGCTGTTCGCAAACATAATTTAGAGGTGATACAGTTAGAAATTGCATGGTTGGGTAATGAAAATGTTTCTAATCTTCAGTGTTCTAAGTAAGTAAAAGTTCTCAAAATTGTTCTCATATGATGTCAAGCCTCACTAAATATCACATTAATCATGTTGCCTTGAAGTGCTTTGTTATGACCTCTGAAAAAATTAGGGCAAACCCTTGTAGATTTTCTCCTCGGGATAAAGACCTGCTTGCCCCAAATAGCAATGACTAAATCTACAGAGAGACACCTCCTAAAAAAGGATTGTGGGTGTGGGTTGTAGATTGATTATAAATGGACTCAATAAATATTTAAAGGCCATACAGGTTTAGCAGAAATGGTATTGGCAAAAGCACTGACCCTGGTGCAAAAGAGACAAAGTCTCATCCCAATGTAGAAAGTCTCTGGGCAACAAGTTTCCAGGAGTAGGACAGCTGACCTGTAAGCTAAATAAGGGTTTATATTACATGTCACTAACAGGTTGTGATTTTGTTTTTTTTTAAGCAACAATATTGTGGCAGTCAGTCACTAATAACATATGTAGAGTCTGTGCTAGGGCCTGGAGATGCAAGTGTGAATAATATAGATTCAGTCCTGTCCCATGCTGTCCAGTGTAGTGCTGAGGAACCAAGCAAATATAGTTTGGTAAGTATTAAGTTGTGTGTCATTCTGAGTACCTTATTTGTCTCAGCACATAAGCACTGTATCATCTCATAGTATCACAGAAGAAGGGTGAATACACCATAATAAAATATTTTGAGAAAGTGAGACCACATTCACATAACTTTTATTACAATTTATTGTTATAAAATTTCTCTATTATTATTAGAGTTATTGTTGTTAAGCTCTTACTTTGCTGAATTTATAAATTAAAATGTCATAGGTATGTATGCATAAGAAAAACAAATATATAGAGTTGGACACTATCTGCAGTTTTGGTCATCTACTGGGGCGTCTTGTAACATATCCCTCAGGGATAAGAGATTACTATATATTATTTGAAAATACATGGTCTAGAAAAGAGCTTCTAAAAATTGCTCCACAGACTTTTTTTTTATTTCACTTATGAAATTATTTCATTTTCATAACAATAATCAGAAAAATGAATCAATTTAAATTTTATAAACATGATGTGATCTCATTTAATCTATTTTAATATCATTTACCCAATTATTGGTCATAGAAATATAATTTACTTGACAATGTTTAAAATCATTCTAATTCTAAAATTTTCAATTAGACATGTAATAACATCTATAAAATATGCTTTTACTAAGTGCATAGCCCAGTGGTCGGTAAACTCATCAATCAACAGAGCCAAATATCAACAGTACAACGACTGAAATTTCTTTTGAGAGCCAAATTTTTTAAACTTAAACTATATAGGTAGGTACATTGTTATTAACTTAATTAGGGTACTCCTAAGCTGGCCTTTGCTAAAAACGTCCTCAATCTGATAAAATGTCTTGTATACTTGTTTCGTCTATCTTTTGTTACCCGTGCGCGTTTAACAGACGTGACTAGCACTGACCACTGCACATGAGACTGCTGAATGACTGGCTCACTCAACTCCTGCATGAAACGCACACGGCTCCCCCACGCTGCATATGCCACAGCTCACCTGCGCCGTGTCTCTCCCGTCGCCCAACCGACTGACCGACACCCTCCCCCACTTCTTCTAACGCCACTTCTTCAAAATAGACTCGCCCAGGACGAAAACCGACTTCTGCGCATGGGCCACGAAGTTTCAATTGCACTGTACATGCGCGCCCGTACGTGGTAATTTGTGAAAGAGCCAAACTCAAGGGGCCAAAGAGCCACGGTTTGCCAACCACTGACGTAGCCTATCATGCAGGGATTTTTATTTAATATTAAAAATATATTGTAAGACTGGTCCTGTTAGTCATTCCAATTTAGAAATGAAGAGTCAGAGGTTTACAAATCGGAGTGTCCTATCTAAATACAGCCAATAGGTGGCGGAGCTTGGAATTAAGTTCAGGTTTCTCTGATTTCAAGGTTTGTTTTGTTTTTTTAATTATTCCCAATAAGTATTCCAAATTACCGACTCTATGTTTTCAGAAGTATTAAGTGATTTACATTAGCTATTTGACACCATTTAATTGTCATTTTAATATGTGGCAGAATTTTTTAATAACTACAAAAAACATGTATTTCCTTTGATACCATCTTTTTTGGAAGACTATATTTGTACGTGGGAAAAGCTAGACATTTTAGATAGGCCAAGCTCAGGAGAGAGGCTATAGAACTTGGAAAACATGAGTCATGGGTTGCATAATAAAAAGGGGATTAGGCATCAGCTTATAAAATGTCTGACTCACTTTGGAAATAAAGGGATTCTCAAAGAGACCAAAATGTTTATGGGTTCTAGTTGAGTTATTTTTGAGCCTGTAATCTATATGTATTCATTCTTCTGGATTTATACTTTGGGGAAAAAGAATGTGCTTGTTTGCTTGACAGCATTTTGTACAGTAGCGTTCTGCCCTGGGGTGAGATTTCAATTCTACAGTACCAAGTTCCCAAATTCCTGGAGGGTTATGATTCCTCCTTATTAGTTTTTCTTTATTTTTTATTTATTCATTCTTTTTTTTAAAGGTTAAGACATTTTCAAATTTATTAGGTAGTGCCAGACTGTTTTCCAAAGTGGTGGCACTGATTTACACTCATATCAGCAGTATATCAAAGTTCCAACTACTTCTCACCCTTGCTAGCACTTTGTATAGAAAGACCATTCCACTTGTGCTGTTCTGTTTGCTAAATAACCACAATCTTATTATGATTTTAGTTTTCTCCTCATGTATGAGGTTAAAGATATTTTCATAAGTTCAGAGTTTATATATATTCCCTCACTCCATAAAATGCATATTAAAAATATTTTGTCATTTTTGATTAATAGGCTAAGTCCTTATATACTATAGACACTTGTCCTTTAAAAATAATATCTTGCAAACATCTTCTCTCAAGTGTAAGTCTTATCTTTTTATGCTCTTTATTGTAATTTTTTACATTTATTTATTTATTTTATTAAATTTATTGGGGTGACATTGGTTAGTAAGATTATATAGGTTTCAAGTGTGTTTTTTATAAGGTTCTTAGGCTTCCAGCTAATTGATTATCCTATCTAATAATAGACAAAGATGCAAATTGACCATACATTCACTATGCCCACCATTGGCTAATCAGAGCGATATGCAAATTAACCGCCAACAAATATGGCAGCTAATTTGCACATGACGCTGCCTGCGGGACCCGGGCCCCAGATCCCTGACCTGGTGAGGGATCAAAGCGGCGGAGAAGGGAGAGAGCCCAGGTGGCAGAGAAGGGAGGGAGTGAGGCAGTGGAGAAGGGAGCGAAGCCGGCCTTGATGGGCTTTGCTCCCTTCTCTGCTTCACTCTGGTCTCAGGAAGCCCTATTCTTGCAGGAATCTTCCTGCAACGGGCCTCTAGTCTAAATATAATTAAGAACATATTAGTGATGCCATCCAGTTTTCCATTGTTTTAATGAAATAACACCGAAAAATTATCAGCTACTCAATTTTGAGCTATGTTACCAGTTGTGGCTTTACATGTATCCCTTTGAAAAATATGTGTGGTGTAGACATGAAGAAGAAAGAGCCCTTCTTGGAGACAATATACTCGTAAACTCAATGAATACAGTCAAACATGTTCTTTGGAAAAGGAATTACTTAACATTGAAGAATGGCAGTATAACTGACTGTGAAGTACTGAGGACTTATCCCCTCTAAGAACAAGTATCCTGAGGCAGCCTTTCTTGCTTATAGTAACAAAACTATACTATTCTTTGAAATAGTATTAGAAACCTGAGCATTCCAGAACAATTAGCTAGCAGCAAGGTCTTGTTAAGTTAGTAAAAACACAATGGAAATTCCTTTAGAAATGAATGCCTTAGGGTGTTTCCTAGAGTATTTGTACACATTCCTATTAATCAAGAAATAAAAGAATGATATTAAATGTAAACAGACTACACACTATCCTCCCTGGTTTATTGAAGAGTTTCTTTTCTTTCTTTCTTTTTTTTTTTAATCCTCATCCAAGGATATTTTTCCATTGATTTTTAGGGAGAGTGGAAGAGTGGAAAGATAGAGAGAAATATCAATGTGAGAAAAACACAGCAATTGGTTGCCTCCTGCATGCGCCCCTACCAGGGTTGAGCCTGGGAAGAGCCTGTAACTAAGGTATGTGTGCCCTTAACAGGAATTGAACCCAGGACCCTTCTGTCCCCAGGCTGATGCTCTGTCCACTGAGCAAAACTGGCTAGGGAAAGAGTTTCAAAATGAGTATGCAATTGCTTCAATTCCAGATTTCCAGAGAATTTTTAAAAATTTTATACCCATTGACTAGTATAAGCATATAGTTTAACAAGCCACAATAAGAGGTTGAAATTAGTACCATTTAGGTCTACACTAAAATAACTAAAGAAAAGTCATCATTTAATGTATCCTTTTAAATTCCAATTTCAACAATAAGAATTCAGCATGTGATAGAGTTATCAACATAAGGTAATTGTCAAGTTAGTGATTTATCACTATGTGGTTTTTATTATGACTAGTGTACATTCCAGAAAGCTTTCATTCTACAACAAGAAAGCCTATGCTGTAGGAAACATCAAATTGTTTCATGTCAATTGTCCCTGGGCACTAGAAGCACCCTAGTGTGTGAGAAAGAAAAACAAGAGATGAAAGAGTAACAAATAAAGTCAATAACAAGGAAAAGTGAAGGTAGGCAAAAAATGACACTGCAGAGAACAATTGAGCTTAAAAAAAGGAAAGGTAAAAACAGAATACTGGAAAGACTGAAAAGATAAAAAGGAGAAAATTTTATAATGAGAAAGAAGGAGAATTTGTTTTCAAATTGATTTTCTAGACATAAACCTCGTTTGTAGTATATAAGAACTTTAACACAAGATATTTGAGTCTTCTGCAAAACACAAATAAAGTTAAAACCCTGAAGCATTTGTGATACAGAATCAATCACTTTTGGTATTAGATCACATGTGCTATCTTACAAACAACTGCAATAGTCCCTTGAATATTGTAATAATTTAAATAAATCACATACATATTCACTCCCTGCAAAGTTATTTACTCACAATGTTTATTTAACATTTTCAACAGTTGATTTCTTTTTCAAAAAAATTATAAGTAATCCCTATTAATTCAAAATGTTAAATTAGGGAAAATTGAATTATTGCAATTAATATAGTCAGATAGCACCATACTGATCATGATATTTACTCATATTTAGTTATATTAAATATAAATATAAAATACACATCCAATTAAATATAAAATACACATCCAAGCTTTCTTTAATCTAGCTGTTAGACCCCCCAGAGCAAGGACCATGGGCCAGGTACAGAAACTCACCAGGGCAGAAAGCCCCAGATGCCGGACAAGGGGCAAAACTGGGAAAACAAGAACCTTGCCTTCAAGGGTAACCTATCCTCCCCTATCATGAGGTTTGGACCCCTGATCTTTCATATCCCTGGTCAGGAGTTTTAGACCCCCTGCCCTTTTCCTCCTTAAAGATAACATCTGGGCCTCAGTTGTATTTCAGCTCCAGGCTGCCACCAATCAGTGGAGACCATGACCCTGAAAGAGCACACCTGGAAAGCTGATGAATATTCTATTGTGATCCTCCCCTGATACCTCCCCTAAGATTTCTACCTTCAAGGGAGAGAGGGATATATGCTCAGGACAAGGGACCCAGTTCAAGCTCTCCCTCCAAGGAGCACACGGGAGCCATTCCCGTTCCCTTCCCTTCCCCCACAGGCATGTATCCTCTCACCTCTAAGGGACCCCATGAGATTGCAACCAGGGGAGCAATGGGCAGCAGGAGCTAGACCTGGGCTAACCCCCGAACCTTGCTCCAAGGCCCCCTTTTCTCTGTGTAGCCCCTTCCCTTTGGGTATCCCCATCTCCCATCCCCTTTTCTTTAAATAAATACAATTTTCTTTTATCACCGTCAGTAGTTGTATTTAGCCTGCCCGGGCACCACAGTTAACCTTTCACTAGCCAGATGAGAGATTCACTTTGAAAATAATTAAATTGTAAGCATTATACATATTTTGACTAAACAATAAAATTTGTCTTATTCTTTGGATATTTAGTGTCTTTTAGAATTCTAAACTAAAAGCTGATTTAGTTTTGTAAGCATTTTTACAAAGAAAATTACATAATTATTTAGCTAAACTGCTGTTTTAAGTCACATAAAACCCAGATCCATGATTGTGGGAATAGTCTTCCATATGCCCAACTAAACCATAATTGCCTTCAGAGTGAGAACTAGATACTATTTGCTGTAGAATAGCCAACATATAGTGCAATTCCTGGCACTCAATAGGCACTTGATGAATGAGGAAATAATTTATTTAATAGTTTGAGTGAACTATTTTAAAAAAATCTACTTCTACTGCTTATTTATTTGGACTGCAATTGTATTTGTGTGAACAGCAAAGGAAACACAAAGTTAAATTTGGTTTATTCTGGCCCAGGTGAGATCAGTTGTTGAAAGTAGAAAAAAATAATAAAGAGGAAAACAAGGCACTCTATGTGCCTGGAATTTTGTACAACCACACCTTCCATTTAAATGTTCTGCAGGATTGTCCCTCTGGAAACCATTGCAAGTCCAGTGGGGTAGCCCATTTTCAGACTCTGTGCCACCCGGAATATTAAATGGATGAATGTACCAATAACAAGAACTGTTTCTGATTTTCTCTTTCAGCCCTTATTTTCCTTTAGGCTTCTGAACAAGTAAACTTTGTCTCATCTTAACAAAGAAATGTATGTATGGAAATAGTCTCACATGTAATCAATCATTCTATTCTTTTGGAATAACCAAGGCTTGTATCCATTTTCAATACATATATTACATTATTTATTTTACATTTGAAGATAAAACTTAGTTGGAGGTGGTAGGGGGACTTACCTTTGGGGAGATTTCCCTCCAAACAAAATTAGAATACTTACAAAGCAAAAACTCCTTGCCATTTGCAGTATTGAAATGTTTTGCTTTGATGGCCATATATTTGTTGTATACCTGTCCGTTCCTGAGGGATATGCTATTGATTGCTCCCCATGCATAACAGTGCTGCTATCCTCTTACATTCATTACGAGAGAAATATTTCTTTGTTCGCACTCTATCATTCTAACACATTAATTTTAGATAACCAGTAGGGCTTACCTTGAAAAAGGTCATAGTTGCACCATCCTCGACTGCGCCGTACTCTATCTTGGTTTGTTTAGCTAAATCATCAGCAGAGTCAATAGGGGATTCCATCCGCTCCACTGTCAGAAAGGCGGCTAAGTTAGCAGTATACGAAGAAATGATGATAAGTGTGAAAAACCACCAAATGCCTCCCACTATCCTGGTGGAGAGCGCTTTGGGCATGAGCTCAGAACCTAACAGAGATTTGGGGGAAAAGGTGAAACGAATACAGAGAATTTGATCAGCAGTCAGGTACTTTTGGTCACAGTGGCAGAACGGAATCACTGTGTAATAAAAGCTTTAATTATTAATTGACATATTGCTTTAGTTAAGCAAACAACAACCACTGTGAGTGCAGAGATCAACTGGAGTTAGTAGGCAGTCTCTCAGGACATTTGTGTGTAAGTATAGTGACAGGAGACTCAAGTTCTTCCTGAGACACTGTAAAGTAGCAATGGAATACTGAGTGAAAAAACTTTATAAAAATAGAAATAGTAGAAAAATTTTCTCTTGTTTTTAAACCATATGAACAGTGTTTCATATCCGTGTTAGTTATGTGGATTTTATAAAGTTAATTTCATGTACATGAGGCTCCTAAACATTGTCTATCCTGCCATTTCAAAAAGTAATGTTGTGTAAAAATAATTGCAATACCCATGTTTCTTGAGATACAGGGGTTTTAGTCCAGTTTTTATTTTAAAATAAGTAGACAATAAGAATTCTACTTTCATAATTAATAAAATATTAATACTTTATACATATTATTTCCTATGTATAAAGAAATGTCTCCCATCACTATAGTTGCCTCAATGCAGGAACCAGAATAAGTAGTTAAAGTGTCACAATTTTACTTTTACTTTTACACATATATAAATATTTCTTAAATATATTACAATACATGGCTGGAGTTGCCTGCTCATGGTATTAACAAGAAAATGGGATCTCAATTATATATTACTTTTGATTATGATTATTATTAATTTTAATTAATTTAGATTATAAAATAAAATCCTAACAATTTTTAAATCGAGCCTTATAGTTTTACATTTCCATTATGTACATTATTTACAGTCTTAATGTTGAAATGAATACATATCAGCATATATTAATTTTTATAAGAAAACTATATTAACGTATGGATATGTGTAATATATTATTATTCACTTTAAATCATTTTGAATCTATAAGCAAGAAAGCATTGGATATAAATTACTTAATTTTTAATAGGCTTTGAGTAAAATGGAATGAAGCAAAGATGGACCCCATTTGCTGATTTGTTTTATAGTCATATATTGAATATAATCGCTGATGCAGGAAGATAACATATCTTTAGAAGGAGGGAAACATACAACAAATTATTGATGTTAACATTGAAAAGAAGTAGTGTAATGACTGGAATATATTCAAACAGCCCATCTTACACTGCAGGTCATCTTACTCTTGCAATTTCAGAACCAATGAACAAAATATTAAAAAGCAGACACACTTGGACATGACAGCCAACTCCAGCTCCAGATTCTGCCTACCACTCTGTAAGGGAAAAACAAAAGAGTACCTTTCCGTTGTAGTCGCTCCTAAGCCCTGTCAGACACACACTGGACACTGAAACACTAAATCCTCCCAAGACGATCAGCAGCTCTGGCTGCACATTCTACTGTTTTTGTTTTTGTTTTTATAAAACAACAACACCAAGTCAAACAAGACTGGGAAAGAAAAAAACATTGGAGACATTTGACAAAAAATGGCCCAATTACCACAAGTTCATACCTTACCCAAGGACTTAAAACAAGTACCTCCTAGGCTTGTGAATCAGAGCCTGGTTAGGGGCTGACTGTCATGTACTCAAGGTAACGTCATGTCCAGCACTACATCCCACTAATTCCTGGGAGTTTGGCATCAGCCAGAATAGTATGGGTTCCTCTTTCATGTACCCACCAGCAGGGAAGTAGTTATATGGCAAAGCAAACGTATATTTGAATTTTACTCTTGGATTACTTGTTATAATTTTCAGAGATATCAGTTACAGTCTCATTTTTAATTGCTAGATTTCATAGATATCAAGCTCATCTTGTGTGTATACAAATTCTCTAAAAATTCCAAAT